>NC_138940.1:28173750-28782500 GCF_965226115.1 Aulonocara stuartgranti
AGCCTTCAGGTCATTTCAACTGAACAAATATTGAACTAATCTGCCGTTGCATGGTGTCGTTACTGTGTCCCATCCCCTCCGCCGTTAGCCCAAGGTTACAAACCTTGCCCATCTTATTGCTCCTACTGTGTGACCTCCAACAACGTTTGTTTTTGGATGTTTCAGTGCAGGGATTCCATATTTGGAAAGTCAAGTTACGGAAAAGTCGGGGTCTCTGAATGGATATTTTCTCTGTCACTACACTCGAGCAATAAATATGACTTTCATAGGAATAAAAAACATAAATAAGAGACAGGCACAAATAACTTATAAAGCACAAGTATTCACTGGACACTATTACTTGTTTTTGTAAGACCTGAAGGTGATAGAGTAGGTAAAATATTTGTTTAGAAAATACAGTAAAAGTCACCGGATGCCTGCAAGCATTTGCCTGTGACTCGCATGACTCACCCTTTATTTTTGTTTTTAAATTTCACAGTGCAAAGCAACTACAAAGGTCAAAATGACACAAAGGATAACTGTAATTAGATACTAACAGATTCTGGAAAAAACTCAAGCATTAAGTCTCTTAAGAGGTTTTTAATGGATTAAAAAAATGCAAAAGTATTAGAGCCAATTATTTTTGGAAGGAAGCTACTTGTGTCTTTAGCACCAGCAATCTCATCTAGAGTAAATAGAAGCCAAGAGCCATATATTTCATGGATCAGGTGCTACTGTGAAGATATGTTGACCAGCAGGTCATGACAGCTGTCCTGGATGATATAAGTTGAATAGGATATACAGTATATTGGGCATTAATGAGAAAAAGGCGTTTTCAGCTCTGTGTATTTTAAATATGACAGAATTTAAATAAACTCACCCAAGCTTCCCTCCTCAGACCCATCATCAGACTCTTCCCACATGTCCTCGTTAGCTAATAAGGGGTTCTGGGATTCAGAGCTCCGGTTCTTCAAAGCAAAGTAGTGGCCATTCCCTTGGCTGACATATAAGAGGTACAGAAACAGATGGAAGCTTGTTAAAGATCCAGTTAACTATTAAATAAGTTCCAACCATTGATCAAATTCTTCACTATGCATGTTATTCATTAGCTCCACTGCAGCTTGATGTAAAAACTACTCTGTATTCTGAAGTCAATGTCATATTGTTCCCCATCAATTATTCATATCCCTTATACTTCAAATATTCAGTCTTCTACTTAAATCATTATACTGATCGCTAACTCTTCCTCCACCATGGCAGTAAGCTGAGGTACAGACACTTGCTCAGCCTCTTTGTCCACAACATTATGCAAGAACTAACAGGCCAAATTCCATGAACCTGGTGGAGAAGTGGTGGTGAACAGAGGAAGTATCCATTAGCTTTTGGTGAGGATCCAGATCATGTTCTGTGAGCACTGGCTTTGGCACACGTTGCACTCTGAATTAATTCTGTGTATTTCAACACTCTGTTGCAAACTATAGGGCCAAGACTTCAGTGTAAAGATGCCAAAATGCCATCACCTCATTATAGAAATCAACGAGTTGCCTCCTGACAACAAACTCACCTCGTAAAGACGGGGATGAACCACAATCTCCGATTCTCTCCAAATACCTGCTCCAGATTTCTGCGCGTGCCGACGTTAAAGCCGTTTTTGTCTGGTCCGTTGGCAAAAACCGGAGCTGAGAAGGCCTCTAAAAAACAGATATGAAACTAGTTAGGTTTCCCCTGTCAACCTTTCAATTCTCCATACCATATTTAATGTGTGCTTAATGTATTAAATAAATGAGATCAATTTCTTAAGGAGGAGGGTTTAATCAGTAAATGCGTCAAATTCTCACCTAATGTGGATCTGTTCTTGGCCACAAGCCAACAGTGGTAGCCAAAGAGGAACATGAGACTGACAAAGAACATGAGAGCCACAAACATGAGGAAGAGGACGTGGAACTTTGCAGGCCCGTTTGGCAAGACCCCCTGGGAAAGAGCGAAATGAGAGTGCTAGAAACCTGAGAATAAACTATGACAGAATGCTTGAATCTTGCGGAAATACAATACTGCTGACTATAAGGACTTCAAAATGACATTATGACAACTTGTGAATATGAGTCATAAAGCAAGAATGACACTCACTTCCCAGAATTTGAGGAAATACTGAAAGACTGTTGCCGCAATGAATATACAGTACACCATAGAGTAGGCAAGGAAAAGGAGAAAAAACTTGTAGTTGGAAAAACCAACACAGTTGTTCACCCTTAAAAGGAAAAAGACATTCTGGTTTTAGAACAAAACATTTATTTCACCATTTAAACACTGACGAAGAGGAAGAGATTACAACTTACCAGGGACAGTGATGGTCCATCTTTAAGACACACCTTAAAAGCAAGACAAGGTTTCTATATCATTTTAATGGCATTTGTTTCATGTTAGGCAAGCTTTTCTTACAGCTTTCTTTAACATGTACACTGGCAGCTATCGGCTCGTTCCCTTTGCTAAACCTCTGCACTGATTGATCTTTGGAATAATGTCTTCAAGACATGACATGGCAAACAAAAGCAACATCCTCTAATTATCACAACAGTCCCTGGCCAACATATATCTAATTGCCTCTCTCCATCTCCAGATGAAGAGATTGGGGAGGAAAGGGTGTCTTACATTTCACAGACGGAGCAGTGGTGACAGCGGTCAGGCTTCAGCACCTGGCAGCGGTCGCAGAACCTGATAGCTGGAGACAAGAGGATGGCGAGTTGAATGGACGACATTTGAGCTGAGCTTGCCCTTCAAATACTTCCTGCAGCCCAGAACTTAAGTCTTACCAATCAGCATTAATGAAAGAGATATACTGGCTGATTACTCTGGATGAAGATGCTCCGGAGTGCACACAAAGCTAATTGCCCTCACCCATTTCCTTTCACCAAACACAGATTATGTGTGAGATGATGGATAGCGGCTAATATACCTGTATTGTTAGTGCTGCCCCCCACAACTCTATATCAAATAAGGTGGACAAAGAAAATTAGAAGAAAAAAAACATTTCACATGATTTCACATGCTTTCACTGCTTACCTCCAGATTGGGCTCGAGTGAAAATAGGCAGCTTCTTTGCAATCTCAACCAGGATTTGCTTCTGAGCATCTGGTCTGTCCTCCATTTCGTACCTTTGCTTGTCTGAGTATGACAGCTGAAACTAAAGCAGACAGACAGATATTTGCATACAACATATTCAGCATAGGCCACAGTTAATTGGTGATATTCAGGTTAGCTCTCCAGACCTTTTTGCATGGAGACGCAGGAGGGGTGAATATTGACTTCCAGTAGGTCCAGGAGAACATCACAAAGCAAACATGAAATAAAAGCAAATAGGCCACTGCAAGCACAAGAAATAATCACCATAATACATAATATATCAGAAACAAGCCCGGTGTTATTCTAGTTCATGGTTCAACAGTGCACATTACACTGAGACGAGAGGGTAGCTTACCTTTTTCCAGTGTATTGGTGATTGTAACTGTTAAAACAAGAACATGATTTCAGAAATACACCCAAGTTGGCTGACTGACAACAGTCTAGCTAACTGTTTTGGCTAACACTAGTTTGTTTATTGTTTACTGAAACAGAATTTACCGGCTAACACGACTAGCCAGACTGTCAGGTTGTACTTAGCTAAGAGGAATAACAGCACAACAGTTTTGGTATAAAACCAGGAATTACCACTGAGCTTGTAGGGGAAGATGGGAAATTAGTTTAGGTTTAAGGAGAATCTGATTGTATATTAAGTAAATGAACGCACACACCCGAAGCCACTTCCTGCTCTTTCTATAACGTTATGTCAACACCGCTGTGCGGTAGTCTGCGGTGTCTGTAACTAAACGATCAAAGTCGCGGGAAACCAACACAGTTTGCCATACTTACAAAGACATAGTTCAAAGACATAGGCGTAATACGACCACAAGACAACGGCGGTGATAATAAGAACAGGTATCCACGAGAAAACCCTCTGACAGCATCTCAAACCTCTGGAGAGAGCCATATTCCATCTGAGCTCCGCTCTCTTCCGCGTTCGACTACTATTCCTGGGATTTATCCATCAGTTGCATCGGGGAGCGATTCACTGCACTGAAGTTACCGTTTGGCTAGTGTTCCTTCTTTCTTTTTCTTTTTTTAAGATAAATATTACTTTTACTGTTGTAGAGTTACTCAAATATGCTTGATGGGCACATTAACATGTTTTTTGTTTTGTTTTGTTTTTTAGGAAGGAACAGCTGTTGTACATGGTGAATTCCAGTCAACTCAGGGTTAGGTTTGGTTTATTGGCACTGTGCAATGTTTTACAATAATTAAAGAACATAAAGCCTATTATAAGAAGCCGCATTAAAAAGCAAAAATACAAAAGAGCACACATTTTAATGGATACCCTCGGAAAAAAACCCGGCCCAGCTGAAAACAGTAAAAAATAATGATGAAACAATTGTGTCTTGTTGTCTCGGTTCCAGGGCCCTTTTGTTGTTAATGTTATCAGTAACATCTGGACTTTTACTTCTGTCACAGGTCAGAGTGTCTGGAAAGGTCTAAATTTTCTGCAAGCAAGCAAAGAACTAAGCTCAAAATAGCACACTTCAGAAAACCTGGGAAAAATACATAACCATGTATTTTCCTTATGTATCCTGTCAAAGTACCCTCAGGTACAGTCTTGGTAAGAAGACAGCTATGTCAATTCTAAGGTTTCACATTAATAATAAAAAAAATAACAATTAAAAAAAAAACATCTGTAGCTTAACCGGGTCTTAAAATGAGATAAATGGAACCTGAGCTGGACAACAACATGTGACGTGACACTGTACCATTTTGTTTAAAATTAAACAAAGTTGTGGAAAACTCAGTAAACCCAATGACTCAGTAGCTCATAGAATCACTTTTAGCAGCACTTACTTAAATTAATCATTTTCTGTATGGCTTCATCGATGTCTCACTTTGTTTTGGAAAAGATGTTCCCGCACTCCTTTACACCATTGTTTCAGCCCATTGAGGTTTGTGGACATTTGTTTGAGCACAGGTTTCTTAAGCTCCCACCACAGCATTTCACTCAGGTTGCTGCCTGGACGTTGACTGTACTATTGCAGTACATTGATTCTCTTCTTTTTTGTTCATATCCTGCACCTGCAAAACAAATCCAAATCATCACCACCGTGCTTCACAGCTGGTGTCAGCTATTTGTGCTAATATGCTGTGGTTGTTTTTCACCAAATGTGGTGCTTTGTGTCATACGGACATATCTCCACTTTGGTCCACGAGGGACATTATCACAGAAGTCTTGGGATTTGTTTAGATATGGTTTGCGAACCTAAGCCATGACGCTGTGTCCTCATAACCCTTCCCAGACTATTGGGTTGGAAAAGTTGCCTCATTAAGATCAGTCCTGGTGTCTTTCCTCTTTGGCATTTTTTAACACACGCCTTAATGCTCCAGATCAGACTAGAGTTTCTTACACTTGCTGATAATCAATTACGTTAGATTAGCAACACCTTCTTACATTCTTAATTCATATGGAAGCAGCAAGGGTGAGTTTTTCACCCACTGCTTTGGCTTAAATAATGTTGGCTTAATTTAAATAAATAACAACATGCTGTAATATGTCACATTTTGTAGTTCATCTGAGGCTTTCTTTACATCAGATGACTTAGGACCTCATGTCCTGATATGAAAACCTTAAAAATGAAAGCCAGTATGCTTTTAACCTTTATTTATTTAACCTTTGTCTTCATCAGAAAATCAGTTTATTAATACTACTCAGAAAACACCTCCAGGATGTAGGATGATTTTACACTTTTCTTTTCCCCCTGATTTGAAATTAGGTCATAGAAGCTGATGTAGAAATGAAGGGAGTGAAGTGTGCGATGACACACACCACAGGTCCCCAGCTGGACCTCACCTTAGGAATGACTTAACATTAACGGAGCACTTTCTTCCAATTTAGCCCCCTTGTTACTCCGAAGTGTTTCAATTATAGGGTGTAGAACAGCTGTATCTTTGTCAGAATAACTGCAGGCCTCACACATGCTTACACGAAATTACTTAGGCTAATTGTTTTGACCTGCCAAGGCCGAGTCAGCCTGCATTGTTTGAAGGTAAGACCTGACTGCTGCTGCAATTCATTAGCTTTTAACATAAAGAATAATGTTCGCCTTCTCTGCTAAACAAGGCTCAGTGAATGACTTCTTCTCCTGCTGTTTCTTATTAATGTGTTGCTTAAAGTGTTAACTTTCACATAAAATAAAGCTGAAAGTCGTGTCGTGTATTTTTGGAAATCATCCGAGGAGTATTCCAGTAAATACGAGCCCGCTGATCTCCCCCTGGTTGCCTCGGTGTGCGGCCATTAAGTCATAATTTAGTTTCCTGTTACACAATCAAGGTACGAGGTGGAAGTTGTAAGGGTTTACTGCGTTGGCTTCTCACAGAGGAGGTTAAAAAGGATTGTCTCCAGGGGTTTCAGGTTTAGCCCTGTAAGAGCCAGCCTTTCCACTGCTTTGTTTATCCCACTGGTCTCTCTTTACTGGTGCAGTTGATGGGCACAGGCTGCTGTTTTATAGTTTTATTAGCTGGACAGGAGTGTGGCATCTCCAGCTTTCTCGAGGTGTTGACAGATGTCCGGTGTTTTTTCTGTTTTGGAATTAAGTACTTACAGCTTCTTCATCACATTCTTGCAGTGAAACCAAAATAAAAGATAATGCAGTGTATTGGAGGCAGAAACCTGCTGCACCTCATCTGTTTGGGCTTTTATTTATTAGCATTGTATCTGTGATTGGTTGTTGCAACACTCTGAAATATATGCAAGACACAGAAAATAAAGGTGAGGTTTTCAATTCAAATGGGACAAAAGCACCAAACACCACATGCACTTTGCAGGAGTGCCCAATAGGAGGCACTGCACGACTACTTTAAAACTGCAGACATAATATGTGTGTTTTACTACACTACAACTTTTAGTGATTGCTCTATTTACAAGCTCAAATTTGCATGTAGTCAAATGTTGGTTTAATGGGAGCTCATTAGTCGTGTTCATCGACTGCAGGTCTTGGCATCAAAGGGCACTAAAGCTTTATAATGAATGACTGTGGGTGAACATCAAGGAATCCAATTATACCAGGAATTAAACTTGTTTGAACATAGATTTGTGTTTTTAGGCTCATCGTTGTGAGATATGAAAATAAGAAAGAAAGTTCTGCAGAAACTGATGTCTGTTTATGAGTGTGCGAGTCTCATCTACTCCTCTTCATCCACCCCATCACAGAGATGCTGCTTCAGCCCTTTACGCCTTTTCGCCTCAGGTTTTATGGCATGCCGTCATCTTCTGACGTGTCAGATCAGCACAATGCGTAATTGTCTCCCCATTTTCACCATGTTATGGGACCCCCAGATGACTGGAGCATTTAACTGTGGACCAAAAGCCACAGCAGGACTGCGTAGACAGTACCACCTGCTTTCCCCCCTTTTACGTAATGCAGACTCCCTCTCTGCAGTGCCTTCTGGGATTGGGGTGTGAGGTGAGCTGCACCCAATACTGACCTCTTCTGTTCCATCCCACATGATCTTCCCCCTCTCTCTTTTTCAAGGCCTACATCTTCTCCTTCCCCTAAATTTCTTCGCACATCGTCCTTAGCCGGCTCTCCATCTAACTCCTGCTCTCTTTGCCCCCCCCCCCCCCCCCCCCACACACACACACACACACACTACCCCGCCCTCCTCTCAGTTCAAGCAACAGCGTCGGCAGCCCGGTGATGACAGCTCCTCTCTGATTCAACCGCTCACTGGAGGCAGGGAGCGGCCATCCATCCGTCAGCACGGCAGCAAACCCCTCCACTACAAAGTCATTGTGACTAGCAAAATAGTAACGACCTTTTAATCAAAACATTTACCCCTGTGTAAAAGTTACAACAAAAAAACCCCCAGCTCATATCAGCAAGTCGAAGCAGACTCCTCATCTAAGGATGTGTGCGAGCAGATCGTATTGGAAGTGCATTCCTTGCCGCCCTGGTGGTAGTCTACATAAACAGACAGTAGGGGCTGGAGAAGAGCCCATTTGGGGAGAAGTCATGCATGGCTGGAGAAAAGTGCTAAAGGACCACGCTTCACAATGAGCCACCATGCAGGCTTATTAAGTGGCGAGAGGAGCACAATGGCTGACACAATCCAGCGTTATTCGAGTTCGCTCTTGAGCCGCTGCTCACTGTTATGCCTTGAAGATGAAGTGGCACTTAGAGTGTGCATTTCATTTGACCCCTGAGACTCTCATGTCATGCAGTTGTGCTCTGCAGTCACGGCTGATTCAGGGAATGCTGATGATGCTAAGCACTTGGGAGGGTGATTCATTTGGGAGGTGTGTGTTTCCATGTGTATGTGAGGGAGCAACAGAGCTTGCATATATGCGTGTGTGTGGAAGAGCGAGAAAGAGGAATGGTGGTATTATTAGTTTTGTGTGTTTGCAGGCTTCATGTCTGTCTCGGTTTTTAAAACGCGACGAGATGATGCAGTATTGAGTTTGATTTCCATTTCATTCCCTGCATGCTTCAGCGTCTGGACGGGGAGTTCATCATGTGTGCATCCGCACACTGGAAAGTCTGCATTCATCTTGACATATTGTCATTGGTGTGCGTCCAGGTGATTGAAGAGTTGTTGGTTTGAGTTGCCCACATTCAGACAAAAGGTATGTGTGCAAAAGTCAGCCATGAGCACAGGAGTAATTAGGGAGACAGACCAGTACAAGAAAACACAGCTATGACTTCACAGAACATGGTCATGCACGTCATCTGCAATTTAGTTTAACACAACCCAGAAAAGGACTTAATCCAGTCCACTATTAGCCTATTAACACCAAAGCACTGCAGTGAAGAATGTCTAGAAACTTGTTCTGATGCATTATGCATGTATGAATAAGCCAGGTTGGAATCGGGGAGAATAATGCACGCCGTTTCTGCATTTTGACATCAGACTCAGAGGACAACTGCACAGCCTCAAGGTCTCGTTCTCACCCCACCGATGGCTCAGACGTCTGGAAAGCTGTTGAGTTGGTGTGACATCAGCAAACGGCACTCAGCGGAGCAGGAGAAGCCCTCAAAACAGGGCTATACTTCTGCCTGGCCTCTGCTCATATTCACACTTAACAGCAGAACAAACAATGACAGGGCAGGGAGGAATTGCAGACACCTCACCCAGCATGTGTGAAAATAAATCTGCTCAAGGGTGGAGACCTCTGTGTCTTTAACAATCATGGAAATTTCAGTGGCCACGCCACAAAGGAGGACCGCATGCGTTTTAATAAAGGCATTTCATTACACACCGTGTGCCTTGAAGTCGTCTGTGGAGCTCTTTTCATTGCCTTGATGCTGGCAGGATTTAAACAAAGACTGTTTTTCACCATTATCATTGTTCGTGATCTCCGTGCCTGTCATCAAACCAATTAATTGAATTTCATCAAGTGATAAAATAACACAGCGTGTTTAACCACACGGTAATATTGGCTGGGGAAATCAAAGGGGCACTGAAGCAGCTCTGTCACTTTGAAGTGCCCTTTTTTTTGGAAGCAGTCAGTGTAAATGTAAACACCTCTACGCCACTGAAAGTGGAAAGTCTGATGGGGTCCTCTTAGATAGTGAGAACAAAAGGCAAGCCTCTTATATCTAAGCTCATTTTCATCACCTAAGGTTAACTTTCCATAATGACAATAGATTGTATCAATATGTTTTATTTGACTGAGTGAAAGGGAAGCGGTTGTTAAGTGCCACCAGTGAGATACAAACAGAGAAAACAAAGTACTGCACTGGACACCGAGGCCAGCTGGAAAGTCTATCATCTCTCAGGGTTAGAAGCTGTTTGCTCTGCATTGTATGCCCACCTTTCCATGCGGCGCACAGTCACAACATACATAATACAAGGAAAAATGTACTCATTAATACGTTCCCCTTTTGGATGTTTTGTATCCGCTTGTTTCAGATTCCGGGCGTGCGGTGAGAACGCATGAGAGCAATAGCAAGAACATCTCCCGCCCCCCTCAGAAAACAGATTACTCACTAATGGTGCAGCAGGGAATAGTTTGAGGTAGACAGTGGAAGGCCTCATTGGGTTCTGATGATCCAGTCCTACTGATGCAACTACGTCAGGTTCACATGGGACTGAATCAGTCTTCTTCCACCATTGGTGTCTGTCACTCATCCTAATGAATAAACACTGCTCTGCCCATATATACACAGACAGAGGGAGAGAGTGACTACTCTCTGAATTAATGATATGGAACTATTCATAAGCTTTACAGACTCCTTGCCTACTGTATAAAAGGCAGCAATGAAAAATCCAGGTGGCACTTGGCAACAATGAAGAAAATCTGATTTATCATCTCTCTGACAAGCTAGTCGCTGTCTGTGCTCACCTAAGAGTCTGCTTGGAAGGTCATCTCAAGTGTCTCAAGCAGTCTGGTACCAGATGTGCTCAGATCCATCCGAGCCAGATCCTGCAAGGAACGGATCTCAGGCAGAGCAGTAATGTGGCATAAAAAGAAAATCTGGGTGACAACAGCTCATCTGTCTCCTCTGTAGAAGTAATTTATGAGTACCCCCATTTGAACCCTTCACAAATGAATTCTATCCAAAATTATATGCTCGTAAATATTCCGATGAACGTCGCGAGTAAAGAGGTGACACCGTCTAAATTTTCAGCAATTTACATTTCAAAATAGTCAAGGAAAGTCTCAAACTGGAGACTCGAATTTGAGTTCGGGCTGACTGTTTTTCCCAGCTCTGCATGGAAAGGGTCTGGAGTTATCATCGTGTAGGAGATTCCAGAGTAGGTACTTAAGGGAATCTGTTTCCATGCTCCAATTTAACACACGGGGACAGAGAGGCAGACTGTGAGAGTGGAATAAATAGAACAGACAGGGATGAATGTGGGAGAGAGATGAAAAAAGGACAAGATGGCTGAGGAGCAACGAGAGCGCGGAGCAGACAGGAGGGTAAACAAAGCATAGGTGAAAGAGATTTAGAAGATACATGAGCGTCGGGGCGCTGACAAAGAAAGATCCAGGTACAAGGAGCAAATCGAAAGCATATGGGAGTGGAAAGGGGCTTATTGATTTAGTAATGCAGTCAGAGCTCCCAGCTCAGCAAGAGAAGGCAGCCAAAGGTGGTACAGTTACTGAGTTGTAAATGGCATTAAGTAATCCCAACCTTTTGCATTTAAAGCCTCCCGATGTAGGCACTAATGTGTTTCATGTTACGGGTTACCAAAACAGACTCGGTGACCGTGTTTTGTTCTGTTTCGCAAGGAATGTAACAGATGCAGTCTGGAGCCGCAGGGGGCTGGTTAGCAGTCATAGCACATGTTGTTGACCTTGTCTGCACCCCCAAGAAACCTGGACCGGTCGCTCTATCTGATACATACATGCCTTTGAAGTGGAGACAGACAGAAAGACAGGCAGGCAGGCGCAGAAAATGGACCCGTGTGCCATTTCAAATCACTGCCTGTGCCAGCAGGAACACTTCATTAGCTGACATTGCTTTTAAAAATAGAACATAATACATAAGCCATGTGTCTTGGAAGTTACTCATATTGCTAAGAAATTTCCTCTCAGTTTGTACAATGCAGCTTCATGCCTGAGGGTTCACACTGTTGTAATCAGCTGTAGCCACCACCAACAAAAATCTGCATGATGCCAACAGCAGCTAAATTTTTCATTAGTCGAGTTTATTTGTGTAATAGCTTTAAAAACAGCAGATGTAGACCAAAGGGCTGTGCAGCCGGTAGAATCAAAAAACACAAAAATATGTCGATTTTTTTAAAAATAGAGACATACAGTGAGAAAACACGAATAAAATAAAAACAGAGTCTGGTTTAAAAACCAAAGAATAAAAATGGGGTTTCGAATGGGTTTTTAAAGTGTCTGATGTTGGAGAGGACCTGATGTGGAGGTGCAGTTTGTTCCACAGATTAGGAGCAGCTACTGCCAAGGCGTTGGGACAGCTAGGAGCATTTGCTCTGCAGACCTCTCTTGTCTAGAGGGAGTGTGCAAAGTTAAAAGATCAGAGAGGTAGGGAGGCGCCAACCCATGCAATGCCCTACAAGCAAACAATAAAATCACTCCTGACTAGCAGCCAGTATAAGGATGCCAGTATGGGGGATATGTGGTCTTGAGTGCATGTGCCAGCCATGCTGTAGACTTTTGGACCGGCTGCACTCGACTAAGCAACGGCAGACTAACACCTGCATTTTTGACGTTTAGGTGTATGTGCAACTAATATTTAATAACTAATAATTTCCTCTGGGATTAATAAAGTGTTCTGATTCTGATTGATTCTGATACCTGTCAGCCAAAAGTTTAGGTTTAAGGGTTTAAGATTGGTTGAACATTCAGCTTTGGACAGTTTTTTATTCCGTGTTTGGATCTGTTATTACAGAGGGGACATGGAAAAAAAAGTTTGGTTATGCTGTTTAAATAATGTTTAGTTGGTGCTAAGGGGTTCAAAGTGTGCCAAGAAAATTTCCCCCACACCATTACACCACGACCAGCAGCCTGAACCATGGATCCAAGACAGGATAGGTCCTTTCTTTCTGAATATCACAGCAGAAATCAAATCAATTTTGGTGAGCCTGTTTTTATCTGACAGATGAGACATCCGGCGTGGTCTTCTGCTGCTGCAGTCCGTCTATTTATGCGATCAGAGACGCTCTTCTGCACACCTTGGTTGTAACAAATGGTTGTTGAGTTACCGTTGCCTTCCTATTACCTCAAAGCAGCCTGACCATTCTCCTCTGACCTCTGACATCAGCAAGGCATTTTCACACAGAGAACTGTCACTCACTAGATGTTTTCTCTTTTTCAGAGAACAACCTGTGCAGGTAAATTCCAGTAGTTTCTGAAATACTCAGACAAGCCCGTCTGGCACCAACAAACCAACGCCACATTTAAGATCCCTTAAACAACCTCTTTCCCCCCATTCTGATGCTCAGTTTGAACTTTACCACATCAGCTTGACCCTCTGATCATCCCTAAATGTGATTGGCTGATGAAATATTTTCATTAGTGAGCAGTTGGACACATATAGTAGCCTGTGAGTGTAAATATAGCTGGAAAAAGAATGCTTGCATTTTACTGCAATCATTTCAATAGCTGTTGAGATATTTCAGGCTGGGCTAAATTAATAGACAAAGGACTTAATCAAAGCATGGCAATTATATTATTTTATTAATTAATCTATTTTATAAATACCACTTGTCTCGCCTCTAATTTTGCCTAGCATTGCCACAGGAAAGCCATTAATCAATGAGAAATTTATAGCGATGTTTTATTGCAAAGTGCCAAGAGCTTGTTTTGTTTGCAGGTTTTTTCAGCACCTTTTATCAGTAGGGAAAGCTGGTTTTACTGCTGGTCTTTCCACTGATGTATTTTATTTTAAATGCTCCATCTTTCCATTGGCAGTGTCATGTAAACCCTGGCAGCTGCAAATGTCTCCCCTGTACTGGATCCAGTGTTACAGTCCCACTGCTGTCAGGAGCCACCGGCCAGACCGACAGCTGCCTGGAGAGAGATTCTCGCGGGTCCAAACAGAACCTTTGTTGGGATCCTCCGAGTCTCGGCATGGTTGTAAATCCTCATCTAGTTGGTGAAGTCCAAAATATTCCCGTTGCTCATAGATGCACACATTGCAGACTATACCTACTGTAACCCTAATGCCGCCTATGGCATGCCATTCCGAAACGCTATTATAAATTTGACAACATAAGTAATTACTGTCAAAAGAGTGCAAACACAAATTCCTCGTAATGTGTGTGTGATTCATTGATGGAAAACAGTAACTCAGCGGGTAGAAACATGTTTCTCTTGGATCATCTTGTAAGCCTAATATTCTGAGCAACTGTTGTACGTCTGGCTTGGATTGAATTCAGGCTACCAAGAGTGGCACGACTGCTGTTTTCCTTAACTTGTCTCCACTTTGCGTTTGTCAGTTATTGTTTTAGCGATAAGCTCCTGATGTGAAGCATTTGTGCAAAATTCAAGCCTTGAGTCTTGCGTGTAAAGTCCCACCAGGCTTTGCTGTCCTGTGGCCAGAGATATGCGTTGTATATACTCCAGTGTTTCTGTCTCCAGGACAACAAATTCAACTTGCTCACATGTCATCAGGTGGCTGATAATGAACGTGTCTTGGAGTGATGATGTCACTACCTCCATACAAAGGACAGCTCTAGCATTAGTTAGAGTGTGGAAGAGACTTCTCATTCGCAAAAGAGCTCTGTGTTAAGTTAGGGATTAGGGGGGGAAATTAGAGTGCCAGTGTCACCTTCAAATAGTTCCTCCATCTTTTAAAGTCACATAAAAGCTAAATCTATGCACTTGGGCAGCGGCGAGAACTTTGTTACATTGGATTTTCCATTTGGATTCAATAGCCAAGAAAAATATGGCACAACCAGCAGTGCTACATCAAAGTCGGAGACTGCAAACAGGGGGGAGGAAAGAGAAAGCGACACAGAAAGGAGGGGTATGGTTCATGCTGCTCCTGTGTACCCTCAATCCCTCTCCCCACCCTCTGGCAAGTAGCAAGCATCCAGTGCAACAGTGCAACAGGACTGAGTCCAGGAGCTGGGACAGCAGCCGAAATATTTAGATTTTTAGCCATACATCCATCACACTTGACACTTCTCCCTGCAGTCCCTCAACACATTTGCATAACAAACTTTCCACTTGAGGTAGTCCTTTTTTAGTAAAGCAGGGTGTGTGAAGAATGTCTGTTTTCTGATTAATGGCTGTATAGGACAGCAGTGATGATCAGAACTGTATGTGACACAGGAGGCCAGGCTGCCTTTGTGCTAATGAAGGCTATCATAAAAACAAAAAAAGCTCAGAGCAGCGATCTGTGGAGCTTTTTATGCTTTTCATTCTCGGTGCTGAGTAAATTGATTATTAAAGCTGCTTTAATAATCATTTGAATCCAAAGAAATTATGAACCTGAACTCACCTGAACTTCAGCTCTGTGGAGATTTTTAGCAAAAAAAAAAGCCTGTTGCTGGATAAGGAAGCAGAACTTCGCATTTTTAATTTTTTGGTTGATTTTGGTTTTTTTGAGCATGGCTTTGTTTAGCTACAAGAGTATAATTTATAAAAGCTCCTGATTTCAGCTACAGCTTTGAGCCTTTTTGTATAGCTTGAAACTGAAACTGTGGAGTTTTCTTTCAGTATGCTGGCTTCCTCCCACAGCTGAACAACCTGCGTGGGGACTGGTTAAACTGACCTTAGGTGTGAATGGCTGTTTGTCTCTATATGTTAGTCCTGTGACAGCCTAATGACCCATCCAAGCTGTATCCTGTTTCTCACCCTATACTTAGGTGATGAAGATGAAACAGCACCAAACTTTGAGCCTTATTCCCATCAGTATCTACTGTACAGTCACCATCATGATGGGGCAAAATTTCTCCAAAGCTGTCTTCTGGGGAAATGTCATTTTTTTGCACTTTGGCATCATTTTGCAGAAAAAGTAATTAGATTACTGTTACTTTCCTGTAAGCACACTGCATTACCATGTTACTAAACCGTGATTTTGTTTGTGTGTCTCATGACACTCCACGGCAGCAACAGACGTGTGTAGGTCAACAATGGATAATATGGAGTGCGGGAGAGAGTACGACCATGCAGCGTTTAAAGCTTTGAGTTTGATTCTGTAAAAAGTGTCAAAAACATTAATGTCCGCTGTACTCTCTGTGTGGGAAGAAAACATCTTTCTAGAGCGAAAAATAAACCTCAAATTAGAGCAAGCATCAAGCGCGCTGCCACGGGAATGTGAACTTCATAGAGAATCCCCCGGATCCCCCCACTGACATGACCACTTCCTTGGAGAAGTAATCAGTAATTAGTAACTAATTACTATTTCCAAGTAACTTGACCAACACTGTTGGTTACAAACATGCTAAATCTTGTTTTGTATCTATCAGATGGAAACTGTTTGCTAAGGTAACGTCATAATTACGTCAGTGTTCATGTGTGCTTCCCCCAAGTAGTTATATTAGCAAACATAGGCTTAGTGAACTTTGTGTGGTGACCAAATGTCATACTCATAATGACCCCACTGACAAAAAGAAAAAAAAGGAAGTGGAAAAGTGCAGCACTCACAGCTGTCGAGACAGCCTTGTTCAAAGGAAGGATGATTACTCGTGTTTTAAATCAGATAGAGGCTTATATCATCACCCTTCAGAGTGAGCACTACTGTTGTGTCTAAAGCATTTAAAGAATGCCCAGGACATATCAAGCAGAGTAGAAACACCATCCCTGCGTCACACCGAGCTCTCACAGACGCCCTCAGCTTTACAGTTGCACCTGTAGGTGCTCTGCTGCAACCTTGACAGACAGAGATGAGGCCGTGTTATTTTGTTCTTTTGGGTGACTGGTGACCGTGGTTTGTGTGAACTCTTCTGCATGCTCCGCTCTGATCCCGTGTGTTTGGTCGTGTTGAGGACAGCTGGGGTCATAACGCTGCTCAGATAATCCCCATCTTTGACGTCTGTGTTCGGCCTCTAATAGAAAACAGACACCATTAATAGCAGATTCCAGTCTGTGATTAATGATATTGCTTCAGTTTTCCAAGCCTGTGTTTTTCTTCTTCTCTCCGTCTGAAATATCTCATCAGTGTTGCCATGGCCAATTAGTCTGATTGCTCCGCACGGGCATCAAAGCCGGTCGAGAGAACGGGCCTGATAGGTCCTGGGCTGAGTGTTTGACATGCACCAGTACTGGAAAACAAGCCCGATGTCTCTTATTAGAACCTTTCTCACATAATCAAACAAGACATGTCAGCTATTTCAGCTATGCTTTGCTTCTGCTTACACAAACGGTTACAAGGACTAAAATCTACACTAAATAGCCTTCAGGGGGGTTGGTATAGGTAACTCAGAGAGACAAGGAAGGGGATAAGAGGCCCGTCAACCTGTTCAAATCACCTTTTATTACGCAAATTCAAATGCACTGTTCATTGTGCAACACTATCACTGGGGAGATTAAAGTGGAAATCTTTTCATAATGAAATCCCTCATGAGGAAATGTCATTCAAAAAGAAAATGTCATTCAGCGGGGGATTTATGATGCATCACCACAAGGGCAAGTGGAAACAATCAGAAACCAGGAAAAGAATGACGACCAATAAACCACAAACACCTACAGCATTCTTCTGCTTTTAGCCTTCACATTAGGCTGAGACGCATGACTGGCCGCACCTTAGGCCACGTGATGCAGATACAAACCCTCTGTTCAGCGTACAATTTTCCTATTTCATTTAGCTTTAAATGCATCATACTCACAAATGTTATTAAAACACGATACCCTGAGTTGAGGAAACATGACCACGGTAAATGATTTCATGGCCTTGCTCAATGCTCAGTGACCATTGCTCTGTTGTTTTTTCTAATTTGTCACACACTGTATGAAAGCATCATAACTAAATAAGGCAGGTGTTATGTATAGTTGTGATTAGAAGTTTTCTAATGTAATTTCGGGGCTTTTAGCAATTTCTTTGAATTGTTCTTTTTCCAGACTGGAACGATTGTACAGCATACATCTTTAAAGACTGAAGAATTGGGTGTAAAAATGTGGATTTTAAGTATTCATACAGGCTCAAATATACAAAAACGCTCACTTGAATCTTTTAATAAGTGGTGCTGATGATGCTACAATATC
This sequence comes from Aulonocara stuartgranti, assembly GCF_965226115.1. Classification (NCBI taxonomy): domain Eukaryota; kingdom Metazoa; phylum Chordata; class Actinopteri; order Cichliformes; family Cichlidae; genus Aulonocara; species Aulonocara stuartgranti. The sequence goes on from NC_138940.1 coordinate 28,191,425, forward strand.
TTTTAACTTGTCAAGGTCAAAGCCTACACTGGAAGGGAAAAAATTATATTATCCCCCACTGAATTTGGGAGTTTGCTCACTTACAAAGAAAAGAACAGCCTCTAATTTTATGGTAGTTTCGTTTTAATAGAGAGGCACAGAATCCAGAAAAAAACACAATGATTTACAAGCTATTCAGTGGATTAAGTATTTGATTCCCAATCATCCTGATTGAGGTTGTCATAATTCATGCATGAAATGGTTAATAAGCTCCGCCAATATAGTTTTGGGATGATCCACCACCTTTCTCTAAATCATCCTCACCTCACACAAGCTCTTGCACAGAGCTCCAGACTGAAGGCGATTGATGATGATTTTATATTTATTTCATTTCCAAATAATTGCACCAGCTGTTATCGCCTCCTTACCAAGTTTCTTGCTCACGCTGTTGTTGCTCATTCCAACCATATGCAGGTCTACAATATTGTTCCTGGCATTTTTTGACAGCTCTTTGGTCTCATCCATGGTGGTGGAGTTGCTGTAGGGGAAGATGTGCCTGCTACACATAAGGAGTTGATATCAGGAGTGACTGTGATTCACCGATTGATTGTAATCTTTGTGTCACAATTTGTAGGAGTCAGATATCTGACTGGGTTGTAGGGGATCAAATACTTATTTCACTTAGTGACATGCAAATCAGTTTATAACTTTTACATATGTGTTGTTTGTTTGTTTTTTTATTCTGTGTCTTTCCATTAAAATGAAACTAGCATAAAAAATGAGACAGACTTTTTTGTAAGTGAGCAAACTTACAAAGTTAGCAGAGGATGAAACAATTATTTGCCCCACTATATTTGAACCTGTTTGTATACGTTTGACCCTTTGTGGATAAGATAAAATCCTAAATAAATTCCAAATTATGCAACCAATTCTTGATTTTAAAGTTATCAAAGATGTACACTTTACACTCGTTCCAGCAAAGAAAAAGAACAGTTTAAAAAAATTACTAAAAGCTCAAAATTACTATGACATTAATTCCAGTGAGTGTCTGTAAACTTCTGACCACAGCTGACCCTGCAGCTGTCTTCAGAAGTTTTAGTATCTTTCAGTAAATTGTTCTGGTCTTACTTTCCATATTCGTACTGTTTTTGTTTACTCTACTGTAGGCTGTACAGAAAGATGTAAACAGCCAGTGTAAAATCTCACACAAGGGTTTGTGAACTCATGGTCGACAGTTTAATATTATAGCTACAGTCGTGTTTTGATTTTGGAGGCAGGAATGATTTATTTGGATTATTTTGAGTACTCTGCTTTCAACTAAAGCAAGCTTGGAAAAGAAGGCCATCCATAATATAAAAATACTAGAATTTTACTCAAAAATGGAGCACAACATTTTAGCATAATGAACAGAAAATCATATTATCTGAGTCTGATCTCATGTCTGATCTATCTGCGTTTATAAGTCGGACGGCGATTATTTTCAAACCTTGGCCAGCCTGTCCGAGAACGATTGCACTCAGTCTGCATTGTTTAGAGGCAGACAACCTGTGAAACCAACTTACCATCAACAGGGTCACGACAACTACTCGTAGTCAGTAGCTGAATGTACAAAAAATTTGATGCAATCACCAGACAGCCACCAATTTTTCCCAGTCACAGGGAGGTTGATGTTCTCTTTGTACTCTAGGTAACCAAGTTATTAAGAGGTCACCTGTGGAAAGGAAGTTGTTGGCACTTTTTCCCTGCCTACATTTTTCAACACCAGGGATTGCTGCTTTCTCTAAATGCTGATGCCAGCTTCCTTCTCAGCAGCCACAAGCTCCTATGAACATGCTGAGAGAAAGCTGACGGCTAACTGGTGAACACAGCAGAACACTTAGGTGCTAGATAATTCCTTTGGAGCTGGTTAGGGACAGAAATGATGGTGTGAAGAGACATTCTTGATATTCATAAACATGCTATTGTTGTTTTATGATTATGACAGTAAGAATAAACAGTGGTAGTGCATTATGGGGCAAATAATACTGTACTAATACTGGAGTTTTCCTAATTGTATTATCTTTAAGCACATATTAAGGTAACACATCCTTGCTTAAATATGCGATATATGATCAGAGGCGCTTCTGTGCAGATGCTGGCCTCGCAGTTCAGCTCATAAAGATCTTAACCAGAACACTGTTGCCAGAACGTTGCTATTTTAGACACACAGTGCAAATACAGGACACCAGCAATTCTCATTACTTAACATGACTTCACAGAAATTGTCATTAGAGATTTTGCTTCTGTAATGTGCGACCAGTTACACACTGAATTAGCCTAGCATATGCAGAGTATGGGTCTTGAGTTGTTTCCACTGAATTTGCTGAATGACTCTGGAAATATTCCTCAGAGATTTTGGTCCATATTGACTTGATAGCATCACAGCTGCTGTAGTTTTGTTGGCTGCACATCCTTGATGCTAATGTTCCACCGCATCCCAAAGGTGCTCTAATGGATTGAAATCTGGTGATGGAGGCTATTTAGATAGAGTGAACTTATTGTCATATTCAAGAAACCAGTTTCCTTTTACTGACAGGAGTGCCACCTGGTGTGATCTTCTGCTGTTCTGTTGTGCTTTCCGAGATGCTCTTCTGCATACTTTGGTTGTAACAAGTGGATATTTGAGTTGCTATTGCTTTCTGGTCAGTGTGGCCATTCTCCTTTGACCACTGACATCAATGAGCCATTTTCACCCAGAGAACCACCGGTCACTGGATGTTTTCCCTTTTTCACACAGTTCTCTATAAACCTTAGAGATGGAAAAATCCCAGCAGATCAACAGTTTCTCAGATACTCAGAGCAACCCAACATTACTTAAATCACCTTTTTTTCCTCATTTTGAGTGCTTGGTTTGAACTTCAGTAGGCCATCTTGACCATGTCCATGTTCCTAAATCCATTGAGACATTTGTATTAAACAGCAGCTGGACAGATTTACAGATTTACCTAATGCAGTGGCAAGTAAGTGTTTTTCTCTCATCGTTGATTTATTAAATAGTTCCAAAATACTGAAGATATCTAAATTTCCTCCTTCCTGCCAAAGTGATCCGTGCTTTATAGCCTACATGGCTCTAAATCAGAGGACTGTAAAAATTTGTGCAGCATTTGGTTCACATGTAACATGCCAGGACCAGGAGCGAGCATGCAGCAGAGAGGAAAACAGGCGTTTTCTGAAAGAAAAATGTCACATGATCGTGTTCCAGTGGCTCCTTCTCGACATATATCTTAACCGAGAGATGTGCATTTGTTGCACACCGTGCGTCCAAACATGCTAACGACGCTTTATCAATTCAGCAATGACATTCTCGTTCACTCCGTCTCCACGGGGTGCCCCACCCTAACTCAATCCAGATGAGCTCCATCATGTCATACTTGGAGGGGAACCAATCTTACATGACAGAAGTGGGTGGGTATTTCTGTACTTCTGATAAAAATGGGGGAGAGTAGGAAAAACATTTCTAAAGGGACACTCTATTAAAGAAAAGGCATGAGGCCTTTTCCACAGCTGTTTTGCACATTGGCCTGAGTCGAGCAGCACGGCTGGTAATGGAGTGATAGGCAGTGTGAAGGCTTGTTCCACTGAGGGCCATTTTATGGTTTTCAGGGTGTTGAAGAAGTACACTGGGAGGACCGCACACACTCACAACCTTTTATATTTGTTTCTCACACAAACCTACACATGCCAAGAGGCATGTCAAATAATAAAAAAATAAATAAAATAGTGTATGTATGAATAAAGAGAGCCAAACAGAGTGTAATCACAAAGTTCCACTATTATTCTCATACAAAGCAAAAACAAAAACCAAATATTGCCTGATTTAAATTTGGCTGATGTCCTTTCAAAGGTCCAGCGTCCAGATCCCACTGGGTTAGCGCTATTTTGATGGCATGAGAAGTTTCGAGGCAATAGTAGCCAGGTGGTTTTAATGTTGTGGCAAACCATGCATCAGCAATCTGGTCTGAGCAGCAGCAGCAGAACCTTGAACAGTCCAGCTCACAAACACCTCAAACAGCCACTCACTTAGATGATCTCTGTCCACCAGTTCCCACAGTTTAACTGCCTGGCATGTAAGAAAAACTCATTACGTGAATGCACACTTCAAAGTTCATTTGGATTTGTGAGCATCACGCACACTGATTGCCTCACTTGTACATTAGAGTCAAGAGCAATACTAAAACAGGCTGTAAAATTACAATGGGACTGTAATGTTTAATGCAGTTTCTGATGTTTGCTGCATGCTGCAAGACTTAATGTTTCCTTTCCACACAGCCAAGCCTTATTTCAAAGCCTGCTCCAGTAATCGCTTTGCATTTTGGTCCAAAGGCAGGTTGCACATTGAGAATCATCTTTGTCACATATAATTATGTGAGCAGATGGAAAAAAATTATGTCAATTTTCCTCCATATGTTAAGAAATAAAAAATAACATGTGAAAACAGATCCAATGACATAAAAAAACTATCCAGGTAAAAGCAGCAAAGAGCTGTTGAATCTAAGTAACCGCAGTAAATACCAAAAGCTTTATGTCTTCTGTAATGCCCAAAGCCCATTGACTATAAAAGATGTAAGGGCATAACAGCTGTACTATGTCACCCACTGGTTTATGGACTACACATTTTGCTATCTTCCACTTTATGGCTGTTGATATCTTGATTTTCTGGAGCCAGAAATGACTATATTTAGATCAGAGGCTGGAGTGTTAACTCATCAGCTACTGCTGGTGTGACTGGTGTGTTTCTGCATTGTAGCTGACAAAGAAAGGTAAAAGAAAGAAAGACCTCCAAGTAAATAACTTGCTCGCTCCAGCTCCTCTCCCACAGGGGAATTGTAGAAAAGGGGCAAGGCCAAAGGGGTAAACTGTATTTATGTGGTTGCACCAAAGAAGAAGAAGAACAATGCTCTAACTGATAATGAATATAACTACAGGCTTGAAGTTCCTAACAGTCCGGTATAAAGAACACATTTTGTGTAATTATAACAATATGTAATTTATGGCCAGGTTACACTGGCAAGTTTAGTTTGAAAACTGAATCCAGGATACAATTTGAAAAAATTTAAAATGTAAAAAAAACAGTGAGGGCTTTTTCAGGAATATAATTCAGGAACCAGAGAACTCTTATATACTCTGAAATGTGTTAGAGTAGGCTGTTTGTTACTGCTGTCAATATAAGATTTAGAGAATGACTATAAACTTTGACCAAACAAGTTTAGAACTTAAGCAGTTTAAAAACCAATATGTGAGGGGTTTTCACTTTCATACTTTCATGTTTTAAATATTGCAGAATTAAAGCCACTGCCTATTTATCTCTATTTAGCAAGCTGTGAAACATGCAAGGTCACTTAGTTGAAACATCTCTAAAAATATGACACTATGCATCTTTTTCATTTGTCTTTTATTTAGCTAGCAATAGTTTTCATGCTGAAACAGCAATGACTGATGGCATAATGTAATGCTGGGAAAAGAATGGGATCCAGATCATTACCTTCTGCGCTGTGTCGTCTCTACTGATGCGAGATTACGAGTGCTGAAAGTGAAAGTCCATCAACCCATCATAGAAATCAGAGGGAGGTATAAGATTTTATGCCCATTCCAGTTCAGTAAAAACAAAAAGAGTACAGCTGTGCTTTTTAAAGTCATGTGAAAGGACGAATGCAGGAAGAGGATCCTCCAACTTGGCAAACTAAAGGTTCTTGTTAGAAATTTCTAAAAGGTTACAAGATAATTTATTAACCATCTATATAAACATGAGTTAACTCGTAGCAGTAACGTCTTAGAAGGCGCCAATTTTATTTTATTATTTTATTTGTCGATAATTGATTGGGTTTGACAAAAGTGATTCACTGGTTTTTAACCATTTTTATACATAATCCCCATTTTTAAAGTCTCAAAAGTAAAAATTTTACTGGCAAAAAGTTTCATGACCTCGTGATCTTTCTTCATCATGACAAATGAACAGAGGAGGGGAAAGTACAGACTTTCTTTACTTAAGTAGAAGTACAGATACTTGGGTTAAAATGTACTCCAGTAAAAGCTGAAGTAATGAGCCAACTTTTTTACTCAAGTAAAGTGAAAAAGCTTCATCGGGTGAGGGCCTCCAGCTCGCACTGGAACGGTTCGCAGCCGAGTGTGAAGCAGCGGGAATGAGGATCAGCACCTCCAAATCTGAGGCCATGGTTCTCAGCCGGAAAAGGGTGGAGTGCCCACTCTGGGTCGGGGATGAGTTCCTGCCCCAAGTGGAGGAGTTCAAGTATCTCGGGGTCTTGTTCGCGAGTGATGGGAGAAGGGAGCCGGAGATCGACAGATGGATTGGGGCTGCAGCTGCAGTAATGCAGACACTGCACCGGTCCGTCGTGGTGAAGAGGGAGCTGAGTGTAAAAGCGAAGCTCTCAATTTACCGGTCGATCTACGTCCCTACCCTCACCTATGGCCATGAGCTGTGGGTAGTGACCGAAAGAACGAGATCACGGATACAAGCGGCAGAAATGAGCTTCCTCGGAAGGGTGGCTGGCCTCTCCCTTAGAGATAGGGTGAGAAGTTCGGCCATCCGGTAGGGGCTCAGAGTAGAGCAGCTGCTGCTCCACATCGAAAGGAGCCAGCTGAGGTGGTTCGGGCATCTGACAAGGATGCCCCCTGGGCGCCTCCTGGGTGAGGTGTTCCAGGCATGTCCCACCGGGAGGAGGCCCCGGGGCAGACCCAGGACACGCTGGAGAGATTATATCTCTCGGCTGGCCTGGGAACGCCTTGGTATTCCCCCGGATAAGCTGGAGGAGGTGGCTGGGGAGAGGGAGGTCTGGGCCTCTTTGCTTAGGCTGCTGCCCCCGCGACCCGGCCTCGGATAAAGCGGATGAAGATGGATGGATGGATGGATGGATGGATGGATGGAAGTGAAAAAGTACAAGCTCTGAAATGTACTCAAAGTAAGAAAGTAAAAAGTAACTCCTAAAGGACAATTCTAAACATTACTTTTTACAAAGGTAACTGAACCTTATGCTATGTTAATATAATGTTACACTCAACAACCAGAAGGCCAGATTAGACTTTGCCAGAAAACATCCAAAAAAACCAAAACCCTACGCTCTTTTAGTATAAATCTTTGGACAAACTTGTACCAGAATGGTAGTAAGAGAAAAGCACGGAGAAAGAGACAAACAGCTCATGATCTAAAAAATACCACATATCTCTCAATCATGGTGAAGGTATTGTTATGTCATAGGCTTGATCGGCTGTCAGTGGACCCAGGTCACTACTGCTTATTGATGATGTGACCGCTAATAGAAGTAGTCGATGAATTTTGAAGTTTACAGAGCCATGCTCTCTTTTCAGATTCAGCCATATGCTGCAAATGTAGTTAGAAATCTTTTTACAATGCAAATAAATAATGACCAAATCGTCCTACACAGAGTTTCACAAACAAGCAGCAACTGAAGGTGGCTGCAGTTAAGACAGAACGTCTCAAGAAAGGAAGTTGTATGTGAACAAAGAGAAAAAGAATCAGCCGTGAAAGTGTCAGTGTGGAGTTTGTGACGCATTGTCGATTCAGGGTTTGCCTTCTCATGCAAATGGGTCTCAGGGGCTCTTTATTTTTTAAGCTTGACTGCAATTTGGATAAGCGAGCCAGTGGTCCCAGGGAAAGAGACGCCAACCCTGACAAGCTGCTGGAGGAGCCGTCCACAGGGTCACAGAGGCAACCCCATCTCCTACGACACTAGAAGACACCTTATGCACGTGCACACACTCGCTCGGCACACATGGTGCACACACACTACATGTCCTCGTGAGCAGGGGAGCTCATCAGTGTGTGGTTGTTTACTGTGTATTATTTCCACTACACTTATTTCTGTCTTATTCACTCCTCCACCATAACAAAAACCCCATCTTAAGCCATGGAACGCAGCTGCAAGACAACTTCAAACGAATGATTTTCCAACTATTATCCCGTTCAAGTGTATTCACAGAGACACAAAAATTGTTTCCCTCATACTGGACAATGCATGGACTAATTGTCAGGCTGGTACTTCATGTAATGTAATGAGGGCAGCGAATGTTTTGATCAGGAAATTCCATTATAACTGCAAAGGTTAAGCCTCCAAAGTCTGGCTGCAGACTGGTTGATGGGATTAGAGAATACATAATTATTTGCCAGTCACATGTGTCATAAAAAGACATGCCAAACCCTTTGTAATGAGGATTATGTGTCTTTTCCATGGATTCATTTCTCCACTCCGTGACATTATTGTGTGAGCTGTGGGGGCCTGTATCTCTCCCATCCTAACTGTCTTTCTCTGAATGCACACGCGGGCCAACTACCTTGACTTTCCACTGTGCACTCTGTTTTTTACTGGTCAATGCAGATAAAGAGCACCACTGGCCAAAACCTGTAAAACTAGCACAAGCATGTTTCATAGCACTACAAGGTGTGAACTAAGAGAGTCTTTGAGTTTGGCAGCAGAGAAACCTTGAAGCGAATCCTTGGACCTTGACTAATAATTGTCTGTTATTTAGCTTTTACTCAGGAAAAGTCACGATGGTTTATGACGAAGGACACTGGAGGAATTTTCTGTTAAATACACGTGTGAAGCTGTTTATTGCTCGGTATATTAATTGACTGTAAGTGCTCCCACAGGCGCCATAAAGTCAAATTAAATAGCCACAGTTGTATAAATTCTCCATCAGAAGGTGAATACAAAAACAAAAAGAAACCTCAAATAATCAAACAGACAGAGAGATGGGAGGAGATGGTAAGAGAAGCAGACATGGATATGAATAGGAATGGATTATTTAATGTTAAATGGTGTAAAGATGAAGAAATGAAAGCTCAGTTCACTCAAAAATAACTCACTGTGGACACACTAACATCATTTTAAATGTAAGGATTGGTTTTTAATACTTGGATGAAAACCCTGCTCTGCCTGGCTGTTGCTTCAGCCGTCTTCAGTTGCTGCTTGTTTGTGGACTTTCTGCCTTCAGTTTGGTTTCAGTAACTGAGAAGCTTGCTCTTGTGAGTTTAGATCAGGTTGACTGACTTGTCTTTGAAGAATATCCCATTTATTTGCCTTGAGAAACTCTTGGTTGCTCTTGCAGATTGCTTTGGGTCTTAATCGATTTGCACCATGAAGCGTTGACCAATCACATCATCAATAAACACTATTGGCCCATTTCCACTGGTAGCCATACAATAACACTGCCTCTACTATGTCTGCAGATAGTGTCATATGCTTTTTATCATAAGTTGTTTCTCTGATTATCCATAGTTTTCACTTCCTATCCTCCATCTTGGTTTCATCTGTCCAACGCATGTTTTCTTGGGGTTTTTTTAGAACTACGCAAGTGCTTTTATATGTTTTCTGGCAAAGTCTGGCTTCTTGGCTTTCTTGTTACCGAGTGTAACCAGTGGTTTGCACCCTGTTGTCTTGTTTCCACTCGAGAAGAAGTCCGTGTTTTGACTTGGTTAGATAAGTTGTTTTTCTTAACCATGAAAAAAGTTCCATCATCATCCGCTTTAGTTCCCATCTGTTGTCTTTCAGGACTTTTGGTGTTGGCCAGCGTATTCCATCTTTTCAAGAATGAACCAGATTGCCGATTTGGCTGTTCCTAGCGTTTTTCCTGTCTCTCTGGTGGGTTTATTTTGATTTTTCAGCCTAACGATGACCTCGCTTACATCAACATCTCTTTTGCCTCATATCGAAAGTTCCAGTGAAGAGCAATGAAATTCAAGTTCAATCAACTCCAGATCTTTTTGTAACAAGGGACCAGGCCTGAACTAGCTGTGAAACTTCTTGTCGGTCAATTGTCAAATTATCTTTAAACCTCTGAAGATGAGGAACTGCGCATAAAAATTCAACAAGCAGCGAATGAAAGCTTAAAGTCTTCACTCCAATTACATGTTTATTGATTGATTTAAAACCCAGTATGGTAGTATAGAGAGGCAAAATACAAAATAAATGTATGAATATGGACTGAACTGCACTTGTCTGCTTTGACCTTTTGAGAATTTTCACAATTGTATCCTGTCCCCCCTCCCTGTTTCTGTTTTTTTCTCCCACTTCTCTGCCCATTATAGCCTACTCCTTTTTTCTCCTCACAGTCTGTTGTGTTGTTTTTCTGTTTCTCACTCCTGATTTCTATGGTGACACTGCACTTCCCAGGAATAATGGAGGCTGGGGGATTGGAAGGCGTGAAGGCGGATGGATGGCTTTCTCATAAAAAAGGTAAAGAAACTCCAGGAGCTAGATGGATGGGATCAGCAGATGTGTGACATGAGCTCAGGCTTCTAATTGGAGACTTTTCCTCCACTCTGAGGCACAGGAAACCAGGAAACATTTTCACAGGAGAAAGACAGACACCTACCTTCATGACATCTTGTCTAAACTAAGAGGCCACTCTGTAACACCACTTTATCCCTGTCATAACCAAACACGAGCAATACACACACCGAATGGGCATGTACACATCCCCATGTGCTCCAGCAGGTAATGACATCATCAGATGCCACTTGCAGGTTTCATCACAGGGAGGCTGCATGCTGACAGGATCCCATCCAGCACTGTTCCAAATGTTATACGAACCGCGCACACACACTCACACTGCAAAAACCTCAAGTCAAAACACATCAAATAACTCTCTCACACACACAGAGGCAGCAGGCAGGACAGGAGGCTGAACAGAAAAAAAAACTGGGCATGTTTAAAATCCAATTTGACTTTTCGGTGTGAGGAATTCGGGCTATTGGAGAATTTGTATGGATGTTTCACTGCACTGTGCAATAAATCTTAAACAGTGTGAAAAAAAGGAGTTGAATTTGTGGTTATGTCAAAGGAAATGCCAACTTCTGTGGTGTAACACTACTGGCCTTTAGAAAGTGAGAGGCAGAGACAGTGTAGCTGCTGTGTGTGTGTTACTTAGAGAAGGTTTGTGTGCTTGAGAGCCTAAAACATCCAGTGGCTGCTGTGCTCCATATTTGCCTGACCGCGGTAACCACAGGCGAGCCACAGCTAAGCCTCCAAAGCCAGTTAAAATGTTATGAAGTGCAGTTCGCTTTATTTATTTATTTATTCCTCCTGGCGGTGGAAACAGCCAGACAGTTATTGTAGCTACACAAAACTGGCTGTGAGCATCAGATCTCCACCTCCTCCCGCCGCCTGTGGGAAACCTGCGAGTGGAGGTCCCTCTGAGGTCTGGCTGGACACACCAAACCTCCAGAATTTTTGAACAGGCCGTCAGACAGAGTTACAGCAGAGAGGGGAAGGCGTGTGGAACTGGTTGCCGTGAAGCAGACATCAGACAGAGGCCACAGGAAAGGCCTTCTCGCTGCTCTGAGACTTGCCTGCTCTCTGCATACCGAACATATTGCGCAGTGACGCATGTGGCATTGACCAGTAACCCTGCGCCATCAGAACTAAAGCCTGTAAGCACCTGTGTGTGTGTGTGTTTGAACATTAAAGGAAGAGATCGCCTCCCTTACAAAAACATCCTGCAGGTCCAGCTGAACCCATAGAAGGGTCCCCAGCAGCTCACAGCTCCACACACCGCACTGCGCTGGCAAACACACACACCCCCCAACCCTCGTCTCCAACTCGCCCAAGGGAACCTCAACCACACTTTTCCCAGGCTGTGCTCACTTTGTGTGTCACAGGTGTTTGAGTGCAGAAACAGCGGCGAAGCCTCAAAAATAGTCCCGCCGCACACGCCGTCGCAGGCGTGAGAGAACATGCTTGATATTGCCTTGGCAACATCTTTATTTCTTTGCTGTTTTACCTTCGCCCCGACAAAATGCTTCTCACCTAAGTCCATGTACAACACCAACACCCTGCAGATGACAAGGCATCACCTGAAGTAATACCCAAGTCCTGATGTAATCCACCTGGCCTCGCTCTGCAGCACAAGTATGCCTCTTCTGCTTGTGTGTGTGTGTGTGTGTGTGTGTGTGTGTGTGTGTGTGTGTGTAGGTGTGGAAATGAAGAGCTCTTATTTCTCTCTCTGAGTTTGACAGTGTGTCTGTGTGTGATAGGCACCACAATCAGAGGGATTACACCTGATTGTGTCCACTATCTTGCTCACTGTGAACTCCTTTATCTCCTTGTTCCCTGTCTCTCTCCCTCTGTCATTCACACACACACACACACACACACACACACACACACACACACACACACACACACACACAGAATCCCTCAGGGCTCCTCCACCTCCTGATTGAGGAATGTTTTTCTCGCTCAGCCATCAACATAGGGGGGAAATTGTTTGTGCATGTGCCCATGTGCACAGGCTCAAGAGAGACAGCTCGTAGAATGCCTAAGTATTAGCAGCAAGACAGTGTCTCATGTCTTTGCAGGTCGAGGAGACAAAGTAAACAGCAAGCAAGCACAGTGGGAACATGACATACTGTGCCTCGATCAGGCGGAAAGTTCCACTGCGCACGCATTGTTTTCCGTCCGTAATTGTGCTATCAGAATAGATCACATTTGACTCATTATCGTTCCGTTTGATATGTAAGATGCATAGCATGAGAAAATCAGCTGCAAACCAAATTACAGAATGGAAAAACCTTCTTTTTTCTTCTTCTTCTCCGTATAATGGCTGAGAAGACATCTTTCATCTTTTAAATCACATGTCAAATTGTTTTTTCTAGTAACCACTTGAGGCTGTCATTCGCTCGGAAGGACAATTTGTCAAAACAAAATACAAACGCCCAGTGGATGAGGTTATGAGAAGGATGCTCTGAAAGGAATGAAGGAATTCAGATTGCATGTTCTGAAAGAGAAAGAGATCCAGCTCTGTCCGTCACTTGGATGAAGAATGATGATGTTAATGGTGCTCTTGTGGGATGATGAATGTGTAAAGACTTGTGTTTCTCCAGCGCCCGAGAGGTGTGCTTCCTCGCTTTCCGAAACCTTTGATATCACAACTTCCCTGCAGCGTGTCCGACCCTGGCAGGAACACCAACACTTATCCTCCCCTCTGGAAGGAGTGGGAATATTTGTATTTGTCAAAATGGTAGGAAAAAAAACTTTGCAAGCCAGAGAAAGACTTTTCCCACAGATCTGAGGTGCAACCTGGAAGCAGCCCTGCAGCAGCTAAAACTGGACACAATGGTGCATGTGTAATTGTGTGTCAATAAAGATATAACAGATGAAAACCAGTTAGCATCTGTGGAAAAGTCAAAACAAATCCTGACGACTGTAAAAGTGTCTGAAAAAGAAGGGAGTTCCTCGGGCTTTGGGAGAAATTCTAAGATTCCCAAGTCCTCCAAAAACAGCTAAGTGTATGATCCAGGAAATACCACAAAGACATAAAGTTGTGTGAGGAGTTGAGAGGCTTCATGTGTAATTAGCTCTGCCTGTCCACGCTCCACTTTTGAGTTCAAGTTCTTGGATGTATGCACCAATTCTCAAACAAGAGGTAAATATTTCAGTGTGACCGTAGAGCCAAACCTTACATCTGACTTATTTCACATAAATAAAGATACTCAAGCAAACGAGATCGATCAGATCTCCGTTTTTCACATTTATCAAAGCTGGTTGAACGCAAGTTGGATTCATATCTAGAAACGTCTTTGATTCGCTTTTAGTAAAAGAAAACATTTTTTCCCTTTGCTTTAAAAACAAACAGTGGCATTCTTTCCAATCGAGTCTACCGTATGTGCAGGCGCATATTTCTTTCCCCTTTCTCTCCCCTCCCCCCACCAATTCCAATCAATTCCTGATGGAATTACAGCATTATTCCATGGAAACTGCCTAACATGAGCAGGTGTTTCAGACTCTCGAACTGATTGCCAGGCAGAGCAGGCCGGGGTGCAGCTGACTGTTAGCGCTAATGTGAAGTGACAGGGCCTCTGAAGCTGGGAATGGATTCATTGTGCTTTCCAGAGCCGCTCTTAGAGTTATCAGGTTAACCACAGGTTAAATCGGAGAAAACACTTAGATCCAACGTTGGTGTTTTTTTCTGCCTGACAAGCCAAACTGCAGTTGATTAAACATCAGTGTATTTCATTGCTAAATGCACTTTAAACACTTGATGCTGTGCTAAATCATAAAGAGATGAAAGTAAAGAAGTCTTGGTCAGGACTGCCAGAATAAAGCAAAAGGATTTATTAATGATATATTCATCTTAGGAGTGTATTCAAGTGAATCATTTTTCACGATAATACTTTTCGTTGCATACAAATTAATGATGGATGCTGTTTCTACTTCAATTATAACGCAGCATCTATGACACACATTTGTCTGTTTTATGAGGATTAAAAAATACCCATAAATCACACGCTGAACAAAAGCAGTTTTTCTTTCCGCATGTCTTTCCATCCCCTTTTTAATTTTTTTTGCGTCTGGCTTTCTTCTGTACGGCAACGCCAAAGACACGAGAGTATCAACTTTGATTTGACATCCGCAGCAGGTGATTTGAAAGCACAGACACACTCCATAAATCCAATGAAGAACATGTTCACAGGCAAACAAAATGTCATCAATTCGACCAACCACCAGGTTTTCGATCGAAAACAGAAACCAGCAAGAATCTTGCTCACATCTGTTTCTTGTGACGCCAGTCCGACAACAGACATGAAATCACTCGCTAGAGAGGCGGAGTGGGTTGGAGGGAGAAAGAGAAAGTCAAGGTGGTTCTAATAAGAGAGCTATAGATAAACCTTCATTTATCTGAGACTAGGCCTCAAAGAATGTTAAATTCACACCACTGGTGAAAAGAGTCTTCTTTAATGAAAGCTGATACGTCTATCAGTCCTGGGCATCATCATCAGCTGTAGGCTGTTTTTAGCCAGCCATGCAGACAGCATTAAGGGTAAACACATGCAAAGCCTGAACCTGCACTCCCTGCACTGAACCCCTGAAAGGGAATAACTGAACAACTGCCATGGCAGCCTGGACGAGGAACAGAGACAGGACCACATCTGTTAGGCTCATGACTGCACCGACTGCAGCCTGTGCCCCTGCGCAGAGAGAACAAAGTTTAAAAGCGAAAAGTCACATCCACCTTCAGACTTCTTCCACTTCGCCCCCTCATCGAAGCCCATCCAGCTCAAATAAACCCGCAGTTCATCCCCCAAAACATGATATCCCCAATAAAGACCATGCTGTTTTGAAATCCGACTGTCGGGACAATAGTATACTGCAAAGATGACAGCACCTCTCAGTTTAAACTTCTTGTCAGCATTTAATATCGCAAGGCAGAGGGCGTATGACTGAAACCTTATGGGCCAGGTGCATCCGCAGGACAGTGTCACACTCTGATTGAGGCACAGGCAGAGGAGGCAGACAAAAAAATGGGCTTTTGTGAGGACAATGAAAAAGCCATGTGTCTGTGGGTAGCTGCAGATCCCAAGGGTCAGAGATGTAAAATTTCATAATGTGGAGATCACTCTGCAAAACCTAAACAAGGCAGATTTTAACCTTAGTGCTCTCCTCTGGAAAATGCTTCATGTCTGGACCTCTGGAATGTGTTTATGGAGGGCTGTCCACCTGACAAAACCATCGCCAGATATATGAACTACTGTCACAACTCACTTCAAAGGTTATGCTTATATCTTCCGAAGAAGCTACCGCTGTGTGTGTTCTGTCTCCATCATCCTAACATTAAAGTCGACAGAAGGAAATGTACTTATCACCACAAATAG
Organism: Aulonocara stuartgranti; assembly: GCF_965226115.1. Taxonomy (NCBI): domain Eukaryota; kingdom Metazoa; phylum Chordata; class Actinopteri; order Cichliformes; family Cichlidae; genus Aulonocara; species Aulonocara stuartgranti. The sequence goes on from NC_138940.1 coordinate 28,207,068, forward strand.
AAACCACCAGGCCATTGTCTCTGTTTCCCACAGCCTGGTAAAGTCATCACTGTTTATTAGTATTTTAGGATAACTAGTAAAGTTACTTAGCATCACTGCTAACAATAAGGGGCACATCATTGACCAACATTATGTTTGGGTTACAGGCTATGTGTGGGTAAAAAAAAAAATGTGATCACGACTACACTGCTAGATATTTATTGGCAGACTAGCTCTGTCCTGATCTTTAGTGAATTTTGGAAAATTTTACACTCCAGGTTATCATTATTATTATTATTATTATGTAACTTGTAAACCCTTTATAAACCGGAACACGTAGTAATACTAACTGCAAGGATTACCTACAGTGGAATATACAATCACTTTATAAGGTACAGCTGTTCAGCTGTTCATTAACACAAACATCTAGTCAGTCAATCACAAGTGGCACTCACTCAAGTCAGATGAGAATGGATCAGAATCAGAATCAGAATCAGAAAGGGGTTTATTGCCAAATGTTGAGCAGGTTTACAACATTAGGAAATTGCTGCGGTGCTTCAGTGCAAACATAGTGTCATAAATAGCACTTAAATAGACATGAAAAAATAAAAGTAGGGATAAGAATTAAAAGTGCTACGTAGAAAGATATGTGCATGAGATATACATGAGATATATACATGAGAATAAGAATTAAGAGTGCTACGTTGAAAGATATATACATGAGTGCAGGTGGTGATCAGTGCCAAACATGGAATGATGCAGTGATAGACTTTTAGAAATGATAGGAAGACAATGGTAATCATTCATTGCAACCAAGGTATGCAGAAGAGCATCTTTGAACACAAAAACAAATTGAATCTCGAAGCAAATGGGCTACAGCAGCAGAAGACAACACTGGGTACCACTTCTGTCCGCAGGAATGATGGAAAAGGAGGCTACAGTTTACACCAGCTCACCAAAACTGGACAATAGACGTTGCCAGGTCTAATAAGTCTCAATTTCTGCTGCAAGATTCAGATGGTAGAGTCTCACTTTGGTATAAACAACAGGAAAGCATCGATCCATCCCACCAAAAGTATCAGACCATGTAATAGCACCTATTTAAGTAACTGGATAGTGTACATGGAGAAGCTGTCTCTTTGTTTTAATGTTACATTGTTTTCACTGCTAAATGTTAGTGTATTGCACCAATGGGTATTGATAGTGTATTGCTTCCCATTCAAGTCCATAATTTGAGCTACAGTGGGTACCATAGGGCAAATATGTTTTAGTCAGCAAAGAAAGATCAAAAACATTAAATTTAGACACACTCTTTTATCCTATATCTGTGAAAAACTGTCAGTCCACTGTTTACTTCAGCTGTCAATGCCAGGTAAGAAATGTCACCTTTATTTACTCTTGTTTACTCTTTACTCTTATTTATTCTTGAGGAGGCTGTACTTCGTGAAAGGAAACAGAGATGCTCACTTCTAAACAATGACACACTTTGACATTTGATATCCTCAAATGTTAGGAAGTGCTGCTGTTTTTGCCGCTGTTAGCTTATGTTTGTTTCTGTTAACTAGCCCCTGTTTGCTACTGTTAGCTGGGGTTAGTGAAACTGTCTTTGAAGTGGATGTAGTTTTGTTGGACCAGAATGTAACCAAACTGTTTGTCACAGGGAAAGTTTGATTTTTCGTACACTCAAGCCTAAGAATAATGTTAGCTTATAACTAGCTATTAGTTTTTAGCTAGCTTGCTGTCAGCTGTCCGGAGATGTTGCATGTCTAATCTGCTGACAATAAATAAATGCAAAAATGAACAAAGGAACAAATGAGCATGTAAATACATGTTTTCATGTGTTAGAGACCTGAGTTCAAAGCTCAAAGATGGCACCTGCTCACTTCAATAAAAGTTGTGCTAAAATGGTTTGTCTTCTAGGTTTCCTTTCATTGACTGAATAAGAAAATCAGAATAAAAACCATAAAGCCCACAATGTTTTGTAGTTGCTTTCTATGGTGCAAAAACTCATTATAAGATAGCTTTGTTAACTCAATTAGCTAACTAGCTACTGAACTAGAAAAAATCCTACCAGGTCTAAGTGATCCAATTAACTCTGTACCCTCACACACCCATGCATACATTTACTTTGCTCTTTTCTTCAGTTGCCTGAGCTCTCTGATGAAACGGCATTTTGTGAGTAACACATCACTCTGAGGCACAAAGGTCTATTTCTGTCTCTCTCTTTATATACAAAGCTGCCTGCTGCCTCTATGAAATGCAGCTGTTGCCTTTACTAGAGCTGAGGGACCATGATAATTAATAACCTCACTTGTGCCTCACACGCAAAAGCCAATACGAGCAAGTTTAAAGTCAAAATACACACAATGCCATGACAAATTGTTCCATTTTTCACCCATGATGTTGCTGTTTTGGTTTGCAATAGCCAGCAGTGTCTCGTATTCACTATGGAGAGCTTGGCATGGAGTTGATGTTGTGTACTCTGTGTTGATTTGTTTGAGGTTTTTGGAAACGCAAAAGAAAGTTCATGATATCAGAGGATTTTAGAGGGATGCTGTCAGACTTTCAGAACAAGTGAAGGATGGAGAGAGACCAAACCACTTGTGAATTCGACTGCTCTTTTCAAGTTTTGGAAAAACAATATGAACACATACACACAAGCAAACACAAAGCAGATATCATACACGTGTACCTAATCTCTATGGTTCAAAATAGAATGAGATTGTTTGAAAACGCTGTCTGCTGTCTTATCCCACTGACAGATTTGAACCTGTGCAACCTGAACCACAAAGGGCAGACAGAGTCCAGGTTTGATTCAAGTGCTGCATTGTAAAACAAAAGAAGATATGAACAAGACTTAACTACAGAGACAGGGCCAAGAGGGCAGTTCTGTTTAAAACTGATATTCTGTACTTTACCGTCCAAAATATTTGACTACTAGAATCGCAGACTGATCACATCCAAGTTAAATAGTTGGACATTTAGGGAAAATATGCTAGGTTAAAAGAGAACACTAATACAACCTCATGTCTGCGTTTTTAATATGTTGTTGGACCCAGCAGTCAGATAAAGTAAGCTTTTAGCCTTTATTATAACAGAACGGTAGAGACCACTGGGGAAAAAAGGACTGTGGAAGACACCCAGTAAACGGTTGTATTCAAGCAGCCCTCTGCTTAGTCTTATGACATACAGGTCACTTGCTAAATCTGGTAAACTATATTGACACCCAAAGTAGTAGTAGTTGTTAGCTTAAAAAACAAAGCAGAACTTTAATAAACTATGAATAAATACCACAAGATATCATGGCCTTTTTTAATCTATTATTACAGCTACTTTTGGCAACCAGGGATCTGACTGCAAGGGTCTCTAGCCTACAACCCCTCCTCCAGGTGTGGGCCTACAGTGGGGCAAGACTGTGTTTTGGTGTAGGACCAGCCAGATCCCTATGGGTTAAGCCCTGGATGCTAGGTGCTGACCCTCAGGTTTTCTGCCAGTCTTGGTTCTTCAGTAACACTGATCCTTTTCTTCATAGGGGTATTATTATTCTTAGTCTGGCCCGTCATGCAGGGTTAGTATTCCTGTCAGCGGCAAATTGGCTTTGACAACATACCTCTTGGTGTCATACAGGCACACAAGTGGAGAGTAGTTGGTGCCCCAAGTGGAGTTTAGGTACCTCATTGTCTTGGTCATGAGTGAGGGGGAGAATGGAGTGGAAGATTGTGCAGGCTCACCTTTGGACAAAAGCTGTGCAAAATAACAGAAAGAATTAAATTGTAGACACAAGTGTGAAAATGACCTTCCTCTGTAGGATGGCTGGGTCTCTCTTAGAGACAGGTTTGTTCATTTGAGTAGACCCAATACGTCTCTATATTAGAAAGGGTCCAGTTGAGGTAACTTGGGCATGGTAGTAGGACATGGGCATCTCTGCTTAGACTGTTGCTCCTGCGACCCAGAGCTGGCAGAAAATGATGGATGGATGGATGGATGGATGGATGGATGGATGGATGGATGGATGGATGGATGGATGGATGGATGGATGGATGGATGGATTGATAGGTGGATGGATGGGTGGATGGATGGATAGGTTTTACTGTGCGGAGTGTGGTGGGTGCATGCAGATTCAAATGCAGAACACACTAGATGGAAGTGAACATAAAGTTGAGCCTACTTGCAAACCAGAAACAAACCCCACAAGGAATCACTGGGGAAACACCAGAGAGAGCTGGTATGACTATGCTGGCATGACTCAACAAAGGACAAACAAAGGGGAAACTGAGACAGGAGGAGAACGAAGCTGAAGCTAGTCATGAACGACAAGGCAAAATAAGGGAAGTAAAGTGAAAAACCCCACAAGATGCACATGACCAAGGTTACCAAAGTAAGACGCAGTGAGTGATATAGTGTAGTGGTTAACAAATTCACCTAACATGTGACAGACACCTCCATTCACGACCAGGAAGGGACACAATGTTTCAGTGCTGAATTCCTGCCTCATGTCTCTGAAAACAATGAAAATGAAAGCATATTGTGAATTTTCTCAATAACCTTTTATTACTCATTGCATTCATTTTTGTAAGATCTCCTGAAAAGCTCACTTTGTTTTCATTCTTTCCTCTCTCTTGCCAGCCTAATCTGTAATGTATTATGTCTTTTATTGTTTTCTTGCCTGTGTAAATAAATGTACTAAATTACACTTTCAGTTAGAAACCAAAAAACAAATTAGCTTTTTATATTCCTACGGCATTTACTAAACTTTGTGAACAAATCCAGCCCGAACCAAACTGGAAGTTCACCACAAAGACGCCGTTCAAAGCGAAATGGAAAATCAGAATAAACCAAAGAGTCATTGTTCTACCACCGTGTGTCTAATAACTACTTTTATCTTTGCCCACATTTTTCTTTCTCTTTCTAATCCCCTACACGTCGACCCAAACAAGGAAATGAAAACTTCTACTTGATTCCATAAATCCATTTGGCACGTAAACAAAGCCTCCTCTCAGTGTGTGATCCCAAAGAGAGGCAGTGCCTCATCAAATTACCACCGCTATTCATATCTGCCTCTGCCCTACTGGAAAGATTTAGGTAGAGACCAATCCCATCTTTCTTCAGCAATCTTAATTGTCCGCTATTTAACGACTAGATTAAATCGAATCAGATAAACAGCCGGCGAGAGTGAAATGAGCCTCTCATTGTAAACTAAACAAGAAAAACTCCAAGGCCATTTCACTTAAACTGTTTAATGCTTCATATTTAAAACCTCATCTCTTAGTTATCAGTTATCAGTGTTGCTGCCTCACTCTCGTTGCTGTTTTCTTTGAAGCTTCATGTCAGCCACAAGGGGGCAAAAATATGAGTAAAGGTTTAATTGTACCTTCTGTAATTACAACTTCCTGTTTTATTGAGATAAATATTTCCAGTGGAAGAAAGTCTTGATGCATTCTGCATTCATCCAGGAAACGTTTTGTCACTCATCCAAGTGATTTCTTCAGTCTCAGCTGACTGCAGGTTTCCCCAAATCTTATAAACAGTAAATTTGCATAATGACTGAAACCAGCCCACTGAAGGAACAATGGGCTGGGAGGTCAGTTCCTTAATCATAATTATCCAAATTCTCATCACCATTGATCAACAACCACAGACCAAAACCCAGTGGTCAAAGACCACTGATCAATGGCCATGAGTACCATTCACAGAGAGTTGGGGAATGGCTGCAATCACAGCACTGTAAGATGGCGAAAGATGTACCCTTAGGCCCCCTCCTCGATTCAGAGATGGTCTTTCCTTTTCACGTAAATGGCCTCCTTGACTCCCTTGATTTGGGGAAACCTGCAGTCAGCTGAGACTGAAGAAGTCACTTGGATGAGTGACTAAACGTTTCTCCCACAAAACGTTACGTCCAGATGAACAGAATCAACTTTTGGAGAATGGAAGAAAGTGTTTCTACAAAATACCTAAAAGTCACAGTGGTATTTATAGTGTGCAAGTGTTTAATTTGAACCAAATCACTTCATTAAATTACATTAAATAATGTAATTGCTGGCCCTGACTTACTGTTCCTCAGAATAGAAACACAATCAATCACTGTTGCCCAAACAAAACTGATGAAATGACCAAAACAGCCTTTCTCATAAATGCTGGCAGTAGAGAAACACACCCTAGAGTTTCTCGAGCAAACATCGCCTCCGCTTGTTTGGAGACTCAGACATTTCGGTTTGTCACAGCAAATATGGGTCAAATCGATCCGTTTGGCAGGATCCAAAACGTGTGCAGGTTGTTATTCTTAGTACGATCTCTGTGGACTGCAGGGACGGAGAAGCTTGGAAGTTTTGAAAGACCTTTTCAGTTGGAGCTGCACAAAAGTCCAACAAGTACATCCTGTTGTCCTCCAGGGTGACGTTTCCGCTTTATTTATTACCTTACTAGAGGCCACCTACAGCTTAGCACTGCTTTACTGTCGCACTCATTTTGCTTCTGATTGATGGGGCGTGGGAAATCATATCTGTTTCACATACTTTCACAAGTTTACTAGGTCTGAACTTTTGTGATTTTGAGTAATCAGTGCTTTGGCATCTAGACAACTCAGCTGGCCAAGTGCAAAACAGCTCTTTTTTTTTTTTTAAATCACATAAAATTTACAAACTAAATGCAACATGGCATTTGTGTTTGTTTGACTGCAAACACCTAGATTGATTAAGCCTTTGTATGAGAGTGGAACAACAGGTGTCTTTGTGTGTAAAAGGCTGCAGTGAGCAGAGCGCGGTCGGCGCTTAGGGTTTCATGCTTTGAAAGTGATATGGGTGAGCTGCTTTTCTCAGGCCTAACCCCAGATCTGCCGCTGATGGACAGACCACCCAACTCTCGGCGCTTATAGGCGCACAGTGGGGCCACTCACAGCAGAGGCAGTCCCCCTGTCATTCTCCTTTGCGAAGGAAATGGATCAGCCGACTGTTTGTCAAGTACACTGTCAGGGTCTCCTTCAGAATCAAACAGCCAGCATTACACTAATGGATACCACTAGAATGCATTCAGTGCTTTGCAAACCCCCAACATTAGTCTTCCAAAATGGTTCAAAATGTGACAGCAGAAGCAGCAACAGGAAAAAAGATAACTCCTGCTCTTTGTTGAAGTACAGAAAACTAACTTCAAGGGAAAGCAGGACAATGTGACCGAGCAGAATAAAAGATAAATTGCATTTTTATGGTGATCGGTCCCCCTCGCCTCTGCAGCTCAGTCCAAGGTTTCTCTGTTTCACTGTTTTGTGGGACTTTATAGGAGCTTTCCGCCACGTATTCTGATCAGAATAAAGATTCCCCCAGGACGTCACCGTGCCAGAGCGGAGGATGCCAGAGCCATTGGTCAGAGGCGGAGGAACAGGGCTTAGCCTCCCCGGGCTGCTCAACTGACAGCGTGTTGTGGCCAAGAGCGGACTCAGGCCGAGACAAAAGATTCACACCCATCCTCTCCTCTCCAGAAACATCTTTTCCCTAAAGTCTTCCTGATAAGTCACAGGGCGAGGAAAGCCACCAAATACACGTGTTTTCTGTCTGTGTCCTCCATGATGCTGAATTATAAAAACTGAAGAAAAAATAAATGTAAGGTTTCAAGCAGGGATCTGGTTCTTCTTCCCAGGAGGAAAGGCCTGAGAACAGCCAAATGTTGCATTAAATCTTGAGCCAAACAAGCTGCTCTACCTCTTGTCCTGGCACGTCAGACCTACTATCTTCTTGGACAAAACCCCTACCATGTATCTCCCCCGTAAATCTTTTTTTTTGGTCTCTCTCTCAGAAAAATGTTGATAAATACATACACTAAGCGGCCAGGAAACAAGTTGTATTTGGCTGGTAAAGGGGGCAACCCTGTAAGTCCAAATCCTAAACATATGTTCCCCCCCTTCAGTGGTTGAGATCTGAGATACTGATAATTATTTTCATGGCTTTTGCCTCTTATGAGGGAACCCCTCCCCAATTAAATCAGGGCCCCATGTGTCTCTCCGATGAATAAAATGCGAACTGGACTGAACACTTCAGCCAAAAAAAAGAAAGAAAGAAAATGACAATAGTTGGCCTCAGTCTAACATGGATTAAATCAGCGTAAGTGCATAATCCATATGCATATAAAAGCGTGAAATGTTACAACTATTTCTAGAGCTTCGGCTCAGCTTCGAATCGGTGACTCTCCTAAAGTAATCCAGCCTCCAGCCCTGAAATAAATCAATCTATTGCCACATAAATCATAACAGCGTATTAAACAATGGGGCTGAGAAAAAAAATTAAGCCCATGATTAATTTTTCTCTGGACATTTTTTGTCAAAACGCTTACTTCATCCTATTCTTTATTCATTACTCAAACACATCTGGCTGACAGGTGCCCCGTCTGTTAAGCGTTGAGTAATTTCATTCCAGCAAAGACGAGCAAATGGAGAGCAGCGGAGGATAAGGTACTCTATCTTCTATCTGTGATGACATCAGGGCTCAGAGAGCTTGTTAGAGATGGGGAGGTACAGCGGCGTTGCTCGCTTTCTACAGACAAGAAATAGAGCCCCGCCGCTGTCAGTGCCCTTTCAAAAGCACTGATTACTCCATTTCCAAGGGCCTAATCTCTGTAAACAATCTCTGTTTTCATTATCTTTTAAACTGATTAGCCCGATGAACATAACTTTCCAGCGCTGGGCTCAGACAGAAAAAAGCTTTGCCATATTGATGCCAGCTGTAGCTGCATGACCTTACAAGAGAAATAAAGCTGTGATACAAACACAGATAGAGGAGTGGGCTGCGGAGGAACATATGTGGCTAAAACATTGCTTGAAAAGTATGACAGACATTGGATTAAAAAGAAAGACTTCCTGAGGGAAAATCCTTTAACCTGCTTGTGGTTTTGCACAATTTGCAGCTGGAGATTATGGCCGAAACCTGGGAATAAACAAAGTCTCAACCGTTTTCTCTCAGACTGGATTGACAGTTGAAGCACATAAAGATTTGTTTTTTGTGTGCTCAGTGTTATATATTATCTTCAGCTGTAGGGCTTGGACAAATGCTAAAATTAAATTTTTGATTGATTTCTCTCTTATCTTCCTCTTTCCCCGTCTTTGTATCCCAGCGTCCTTCGTGCCGTTGGAAATTAGATGTTGCTTTCTACCCCGTCCTTGCTCTCTCTCCCCTCTTTCTGGTCAAAGTGAGGTAACGTTTGCCAGCACATGTCTCCATCTGTTAACAAACACTTCCAATATGTTGAGAACAACATCTTGGCCCTCAGTCTCCTCCATCAGGATGTGATGAACATGGTGCACCTGTCTCAGCCTCCAGCCTTGTTTCTGGCAGCGGAGAGACTGTCTCAACCTAACAACTATTCACCCCCGCAACATCAAAGACGGAGAAGCTGAAGGCTTCAGATGAAAACAGTGAGTTTGCGAGCTCTCTTTTCCATTTTAACCTCCCAATACAAATCATCAACAATGAACCCGCTGCCCCCATTAGTTCCTCTGGCGTTTTCTCATTTGCCAAAAATCACTTGAAGTCAATTAAAACGTCTCTTGGGGAGAAACTGTTTAATGTCGATGAGCACGCAAAAGACATGCCTTGTGATAATCTTATTTGGTCCACAAATGGTGCGTTCTGAGGCGCAGGCTCGCACAATCTAAACCTGAACTGTAAATCACTCAGGACACTAAATTACCCCTACAAATATAGCAGATCTAAGAGTTCGCTTAAGTCAACAACCAACCCAACAACAGACGGGAGAATAACAATGAAAACTACGTCAGAAACTGAAGCGGCCTTGATTACAGAAACTGAGAAAGAACTCGACCAATCACGCCAGGGAAGTCGGAGAGTTGGACCCAGCTCCGCTTTTGCATCGTGACACGGAGGAGGAATGTTTAAGAATGAAAGCGAGAAAAGAGAGACGACCTGCATCACCCTGCTCTGAACTCCCCACTTTAATTAACTAATGTATCTCCATTTGTCATAGCGTGACATTGCATGATTCTGAGGCAATCTGAGATGTTGGCTGAAGCTCTGAGAGGGAGGGAAGCATCAGCACCCTCTACTGACAAGCCAGCCAGCTTCAGGGCCCCGGTGGACTTTGATTTCATTTCCTTTCATTTACATGAAAGCTGCTTGTCTAATTATCATCTTGTGATAATGCTGCCACCGAGCTGATGTTAATGAGCACCAGATCCCTCCCAGAGCGAGAAACCTCTTTGCGCTGCTTTGCATCGTTTAAGTCACTGTGACTGTTACTAAACCTTAAGGAATAAGAAAATGACATAAATGCAGTTAAATGACAGAGCCACACAAAGAAAGCACACTTAGGAGTCAGTTCTGGTTGAATGAATGGAATCTGTCCACGCTTGTTTCACTGTGTCTCGCAATGTTTGGCTGTAGAACAACTAATAAGAGGGGGAAAGAAGGGGGAAGAAAGGAGGGAGGGCTATACATCTGAATTACAGGGATGTGTCTCTAAACTTTTGTCATCGCGGATTTCTTTTTTTCAACTCTTGTGAGCTACAAGGCATAAAAGAAAGTTTGGCCATTTCTCCACCCCTGTCAAAATTTTGCTAACTGAATGTTGCATGAGAACTGTTTTACTAATATGTTAATATTTGTGCAACCGTCCTCAACTGCTAATGCATTTCGGGGTCGCTGTGGCTCAGGAAGTAGAGCAGGTCACCTACTAATCAGAGGGTTGGTGGCTGCATGCCTCTCTACGCATTTTTTGGTGTGAATGCACTTAAGCATAGATAGATGAATAAGTGGCATATACTTATTCCCTGGTTTATAAATCAAGCACCTTGGCATGCAGACTGCTCCTACAAACATTTGTGAAAGAATGGGTCATTCTCAGGAACTCCAGTGAATTCCAGTGTGGTAAGTGGAAGCGATTGGGAACAACATCAACTCAGCCATGAAGTGGTAGGCCATGTAAAATCAGTGAGTGAGGTCAGCAGATGCTGAGGTGCATAGTGCACAGAGATCACCAACTTTCTGCAGAGTCAACAGCTACAGGCCTCCAAAATTTATGTGGCCTGCAGATTAGCTCAAGAATGGTGCATAGAGAACTTAATGAATGGGTTTCCATGGCTGAGCAGCTTAGTCCAAGTCTCATATCACTGAACACAATGCAAAAGGTTGGATGCAGTGGTGTAAAGCAAACTGCTTTACACCTAGAGCAATGGAGACGTGTTCTCTGGAGTGACAAATCAGACTTCATCAGGCAATCTGATACACGAGGCTCTTTAGTTCCAGTGAAAGGAACTCTAAATGCTTCAGCATGCCAAGACATTTTAGGCAACTTCATGCTCCCAACTTTGTGGAAACAGTTCGGGAATGGTCCCTTCCAGTTCCAACATGACTGCACACCAGTGCACAAAGCAAGGTCCATAAAGACATGGATGAGCGAGTTTGGTGTAGAAGAACTTAACTGGCCTGCACAGTCCTGACTTCAACCTGATAGAACACCTGTGGGACGAATTAGAGCAAAGACTGAGAGCCAGGCCTTCTCATCCAACACCAGTGTCTGACCTCACGAATGTGCTTCTGGAAGAATGGTCAAAGAATCAAATAAACACACTGCTAAACCTCGTGGAAAGACTTCCCAGAAGAGTTGAAGCTGCTATAGCTGCAAAAGGCGGGTTAACATCGTATTAAACCCTATGGATTAAGAATGGGCCGTCACTTAAGTTCAATACTTTTGGCAATATAGTGTCATTTGGCTCAGTTTTATTTATATAGTCCCAAACCTCAGTAACAGTTGGCTCAAGGCACTATATGTTGTAATTTAAAGACTAGAATAATACAGAGAAAACACCAAGCATCAGATGGCTCCAAGCACTTGGCAATGGTGGGAAGGAAAAACTCCCTTTCAACAGGAAGAAACCTATGGCAGAACCAGGACTCAGGGAGGGGCAGGCCCATCTGACGTGACAGGTTGGGGGTGCTTTGAGTGCTAAGGCAAAGTAGAGAAAGAACTCAATAAGAATCAGTCCATTTACTTTGGTTATTAGTGAAGATAGCTGCACTATTATTTTAGACACTGAGTTTGTTGCCGCTTTTTCTCCAACTGAAGGAGAAGTTATCGAGGCCCCATTCTCTGCAGTCATTTGGGCATGGTCCCTTAAAAAGCTCCAACTTTACAGATGAGTTAAATTAAGCTGAATAACTCACTTTACAAATGGCTTTCCTCTAGCTATGCAAGAAGTGGAAGGCATTTTATATCGCCTCACAAGATTAGTGAGAAAGCAAACAAAAACTCCGATTCCAGGAATGATTCTCATTATAAATCCGTCTCTCCCACATCTGCTTGGACTAGAGGACTATAAGTCAACATAGCAGGTAAAGTTTTTCGGGGAGGTGGATATATTTGGCTTTTCTGTGAAAGCGACCAACTAAATATAAAGTGTGTGGGTAAAGGTTTGCGTCACCCCCGAGATATTCTGAGATATGGGACGCCTGGCCTTTTTCATCTCTGCGTGAGCGAACCTGCGTCAGTATGTCACTGTCTCCTCAGCTAAACAAATTTGTACGTTTGATTGATCAAAGTTTATACGAGGGCAGGTATTTGATTTCAAAATGCGAGGGGAGGGGAGGAAAGGGGGGCAGGGAAAGCGAGGGGATGTAAATGTGTAGACGCGGGCAGAATGAGAGGGCAAAAGGAAAGGGAGGGTTTGAGAGCAGGAGAGAAAAAGGAGAGAGACTGAGCAGCTGGATTGCCATGTAAATAGCTGTGCAGATAGGTAGGGTTGGGCTCTGTGCCAGAGGCTCTACAAAGGGCTCCTAACATCTGTTTGAGACTAGATTCCTGCTCTGTGTTGTAGTAAGAATAATAGTCTCACTCTGAGGGCTTGTTCCCTCATCAGACAGGATCATGAGCACGCATATACAATCTCTAACATCAGACCGCAGCCCTGCAGAGCTGAGAAACAGCTTAAACGCTGTTCTTGGTATTCATACACCGCACCTCAGCACGGGTGGACAGGTGGAGCATCACTTGGGTGACGGGGACTCGCTCAAAGCAACAGCACAATTAAATTAGCAAGAATCAGGTCCAGTATAATGCTGTAAATGTCCACTCGTGATAAGGAAGACTGAGCCAAAGAACATCGAGGAAGGAAAAAACTTATAACTCTGCTCCTTGTATCATGGATAAGAAGGAAGTTTATTCCACGAAACACAACTTTTATTGTTCCAGTTTATAGTTAAGTCAGGCCTCTGATGAAAAGAGAAAAACCACAAGTTTGGAGTATGGATAATTAACTGCTAAACCAAAATGTTAGAGACAAACTTGAAGTATTCCTACCAAGGTTTTCCCTTCGGTTTAAAAAAAAAGGGACGTCTCTGTTGGTGTCATAACAAGGATCTTTTTTTCCCCTCTCCCAAGAACATATGTAAGCAATTTGTATAACAAATGTTGGTTTTAGACCGTTTCCCTTGCATACAAGTGGCTTCTCAAAACCTACAGGGCTCCATTCGTTAGTGCTTGAAAGCAAAGCAAACAAATTAATTAACACTATCTTTACATGGGGTGGCCAAGGAAAGCAGGCGCTGAAATGTTACACCATTACCTAAATTCGCATCTGTCTATGCCCCCACCCCACCCCATGCCTGCCCTAGTCCTCCCCCCCAATGTGTACTCTCCCAACCCTGCCCCAGCGCACACAGCGCCCTTGAACAAGGCTGAAGGACCACCTGTGTGAAAGAGGAGACCCTCTCTGTTATGTCTCTGCTAGGGAATGAAATAACATGGAATCCAGCTCTGCAAATAACTCACAGTGAAGATCATTTTCCACATGCTGGTTGACAAAAGGTAAAATAAGAACAGATGATATCCCCTCTCTCTCTGGATGTTTGTAGCTCTGCTCTAAGGCTTATGCTTCGCAGCCTTTCTTTACACTTACAGTTGTCCAGCTCTGCGTGCAGGCAGACGGGAGGTCCTGACCCCTTTAGCGGCCTTATTAGCTGAGCAGTATGCGATATGAGGCCTCAGTCTTATACTGAGTCAGCCTTTTTTTTTTTAAATGCCCTCACTGGGGTAAAGTTGAGAGGGTTTTGAGGAATCTGATCCTAGATCTGTGTGCCATCATAAGAAGCTGGAGGTCTTCTTCTAAACTGAGCATCCGTCAGAGTGAAGAGGCTCCACTGTGACTCTGGCCAAGACGTAGTCCAGCACGTAACCTCCCGTGAACCCTGTGTTATTTTGAAACTCGGGTTTTTGTAGCGATCAAGCAAACAAGACATAACATGGTAGGAACTGAGGCGATGGTGGGGGAAATGGAGCCAGCAGATCTGTTTCTTCTTGTTTCCAGTCTTCATGTTAAGCCAGGGCTGACTCTAGCTGTTTTGATGCCCTAGGCAAGATCAGAAAGCAGTGGCCTCCAACAGCTGTAATGAGCTCATATCAGAACCTGAAGATGTCCGCTGCGTAACAAACGATCGGACTGTAAGATTGGCATTCTGTGTGTGGATCTTACAGCTGCAGGTAACCCCAAAGAAGCTGCAGGTATTTAATAAGATAAGATAAGATAAGATAGAACTTTATTAATCCCTCGGGTGGGTTCCTCTGGGAAATTCGACAATAAGCTCAGAAGAAAGACTCCTACAAACAGCAGAAAGCAACAAGCGCTACTGTCGCGTTTAATTTTATATTTACAATCTAGTGATTCTTACCTCCATATTCTTCTGTCTTCCTCCCCTTCCTCTCTCTTTTTTTTGCGCCACTTTCAGCGCCTTGTGTTTCTGATCATTTTAAAACCTTTCATGAGTCATTTCGCAGATGTGATTCGAAGGCGGGATTAGACGCAGACATGGAGGATAGCGCACATGCTATCAGGAACTGGTTTCGCGTATCACATCACGATAGCAGGCAGTGTTTACTCATGTTGTGCACATGAGACTGACGGTTCAAAAAGCGCACTAGATTTATTATTGTAAATAAAAATCTACTTTTGTTGATGATGTTGTTACTGATCTCTTGGCCTTTCAGATCCTAGGCAACCAGACCGGCTCTGTGCTAAGCTAACCAGCTGCTTGATTCTGTTTACTGTGAGACCTGCTTTAGTCTTCCCACCTAAATCTGGGCATGAAAATGTATCTTGTGTATCATAAGAAAAACTTTAAACTTCAATAATGACTCTGACAAGCATCTCCGGAGAGATTCATAATCAAATTAAGCACACCTCAGTCTGTGCATTTCTTTTCCTTGCAGGCCTTTGTTCACCTCTTGGAGGAGGACACATAAGAAGTTGCTCTAATCCAAATAAACAGGTGAGGTGCTTATTAGCCCCCCTGTTCCCAGTGCAAGTGTAACTTCATTTTCAATTCTGACTCTCTCTCTCTCGCTGTGACTCACGGGAGAGCAACTTCAAAGCTGTAGCTTAATGCACTTGAGGTCATTATCTTCATTTCTATATCCTCTGCAGGTTCTCAGCATATGGGAACATTTTGACTCTGGATTTTTTTTTCATCTGCAGCCATAAATCTGCCATGTCAACTATAAAATATGGCAGACCAGCAACAGATGTAGCTCTAATAGCTACCAAAAAAGAAAAAAAAAAAGTAGAAGAAATCAAAATTCACCACCACTACATTTTTATTCTAACATAGATTGATTTCAGTTTTGTACAGAGGTGATGGACACCAAGCGAAAATCAGAGGAGGCCCGTGGGGAGGGAGGAAAAGTGTGTTTCCTTTTAATGTTCTGTTATTCTTGCTCAGTCACTTTCTTTCTCCTCTTCCCCCTTTTCTTTAATCCTTCTCCTTCCACCCTTTTAGCTGAGACCAATTCTCCTTTCATCCTCCTCGGCAGCGAGGGCCCTGGTGTCTGTTCACACAAAGCCTGCCCATCAGTGACTCCTCATCAACCCCTTTTTGCCCAATTCATCAAGCAGAGGCCCATGGGCATTTATCACCCCTACCACCTTTCATATCCTGCACCAGCTGAAAGCCACTGTCCCTCCTCTGACTTCAATGCAGCCATGACACACCCCTAAGATTTATGGAGGCATAATTAGTAGCAGTGAAAAAGGCTTGCATGCTTTGGAAGGTCAATCATACTGTATCCCACTCCGAGAAACTCTGAAAGCCGCTAACATCTGCTTCAAAATAGATTGCGCCAGTGCCACAAAAGCTGATAAATTAGCCCCAAAAAACAAGAAGCCAAGAGATCCATCTAAAGCCTGACAGTGACATCAAAACAATCATACACACTTTGGGTGATTTTAACACGCTGTTCGTCACTGTTCATTGGAAGTGAGACACTGTCATAAATCCCCTTTCTCTACAGGGAAGCTGCTGCTGCTGCCTGTGATGAGCAGCTCTGAGGTGAGAACTCCCCCTCAGGACGGGGGTTTCTGAAAGCAGCTTGAGGGAGGTCTAAAACAACACACCTTAATAGTTAAGTGATGTTATTCATGTAATCACTCCCCTCTCCTTCCTTCTAAACCCATCCTGCTGTCACTGATATCTCAAGAACAGTGAACTAATTAAAACGCTCCCGGAGTTTAGTTTTGATCTTCGAACAGGAATACAGTCTTCACCAAACAGCTTTGTTTTTCTCTCTCTCTCTCCCCCCCCCCTGCACAGCTACACGTTAGGACCTGTAGTGCCATTGTGCCCAGGAGAGATGCAAAAATCCCCATTCAGAGCCATAAATTACACCTATTATTCATTAGTCCTGCTGTAACTTTCTCTGTGTTCTTTTTCACGGGCACGATGGCAAACATCAAATATTGTGCTCCTCTTGATTTATTTGACAGCTGTAGTTATTAGTTGCTTTTCAGATTGTTATTTTACATCTAAAACATGCGACTGTCTTTAAGATTAATTTAACTGAAGATGAAGAATGCACAGTCTTGGCCAGGCACAGCCTAGAGGAACTTGGAACAATAATTTAATACATTTTCTACTACTTCTACTACTCTGACATCTAACAGCTTCTGACTATTGCTACTTTTAGTTAATTAAGTAAGAAGCAGAAATATTTCCTCCCCGAGAATGGCTATCTGTGGTGTTTGGTGCTTACTCTCTTGATGTATTTAGAAGTTTTCTGTGCTGCTAAAGTGACTGTTTAAGACTCTGCACCAGTCACATTTAATGCTACATGTCATCAGCATTTGGATTTTCCTTCTTCTTCTTTTTTTTACACCCCCCCCTCCACCCCCACCCCTTCCTTGCCAGTAGTAGAAGTGGTTAAGCTCCTGGTTTCGCTGAAGCACGCTGCAAACGTTGTGCAGAGGGGCAAGGAAGCACCTGCTTCCAAGAGGAGGTGGAGAAAATGCTCTCGTGAAAAGCTCCAACTGCAGTGGTTGGCACTGAAACTTGTGCGGGAGGTTGGATTACTCCGAAAGTATGCACAGGTTATTTTGATAATCTTGTGTGTGTGTGTGTGTGTGTGTGTGTGTGTGTGTGTGTGTGTGTGTGTGTGGTGTAGGGTGGGATGGGAGGGGGGGGGGGGGGTGAATGTTTCTTTGCGGTTTTCCTTTGTGGCTTCCAGGAGTCTGTGGTGTGACTCAAAACCCAGTCAGTATACATTATGGATTGGCTTTGTGGTGAAGAAGTTCTCACAACTTATGGTGCATTTTCGGCTTTACGCCAGCTGTCATTTGTCTTTTGGCCATGGTGATCTTTGATTCCGCTCCACAAACTTTTACCAGACTTTGCTGCCCTGAAACAAGCGGTGCGGTTTTATCCGAAAGCCACGGAGCGCAAAACGGGGGAACTACGCGAAGAAGATACTTCTTGACCAGGATTTATTTGATCGGAGGATCAGATACGGCTCTCTGAGAGGGCAGAGACACGCACGCACGGACAGCGGCACCATCACAAGTAGAGAGAAAGAAGAAAAAAAAGTTGGACTGAAAGTGCACATTAAGTAAAGCAAACTGATGCGCGTAAGAAGGGATGCCAGCCAGGCGTGGCTTGTGTCTGAATATCCAATGTGAGAATGCGTGGGGAGCATGTATATAATAGAGTCTTTCTATTTGATAAACACAGATATCAAACTCATGATTGCAGCAAAGCACCATCAATAAACTGAGAGGACTGCGCTGATTTGGAGGAGCAACGGCGCGCTGCGTGGTACGCTTTTTGGCGTGCATGGACCGGACTTCTGTGAACTTTTCTCTCCTTCCTGAATTTACCGATTACATCCCAAAATACCGTCGTTTAATTTGACAGCTGTGCACACAATGGCAGAGGTCGTGAGTGTTCTGGGGACGCTCGGCTTGGATTTACAAAGCACTCTCTCTTCGGTGGGGACTATGCCCGTAACAGAGTCCCCCATAGGGCTGAATGAGCGACTGGGGCAGATTGAAGGCAGAGTGCAGCGCGGGTCGCCCACAGATTTCGGCCACCTCAAAGGGATCTTGAGGCGGCGGCAGCTCTACTGCAGGACCGGCTTCCAGCTAGAGATATTCCCCAATGGCACAGTGCACGGGACAAGACAGGACCACAGCAGGTTTGGTCAGTATTTCTTTATTCTTTGATCTATTATTTGGAGACAGAATTTCATTTTAATCTTTACCGAACTATTTTTAATACCCCATTTATCTCCAAAACGGTAAATGAGAAAGGGGTCAACTTTCCCCCATACATATATACCCGGTTAAGAAGGGGTTTTATCAAGAAGTTTCTTCTGAGCGTCCCCGGTGAATACTCGTTCGTGCGTCACTGTCACCTGGCGCGAGGGCACACACCTTTTTCTGGCAATCCCCGCTGCGCGTGGGCCACAGGTGTCTCTAATCAGGCGCAAACAAGCAGCGAGCGCGCGCGTCCTGCAGCGACAGCAACAACAGGCTCGCAGGCTCTCGCGCGCGCAGGTCAGAGGGTTTTCTCTCGTTAATTAACAGACGTTATTTCACAGCAGCAGCAGTACTTGATTTAATTCTAGTCTCGTGGCCTGTTTTTATTATGTTTGTATTAACTTTACAAATAGAAGGTTGAAAAACTGTGTGCGGCTCGCGCGACACGCGAATCAAACGAGGTCAGAGGGCAGACTCGCACATGTCTCGCGCAGACTCGTCACAGGTGCAGGCCGGGCGAAAACGGGTAAGGGGGGGAAAGGCGGAATATCTCTAAATTAAAGCGTGACCACTGCGGAATTCAGAGAAGGTTTAATGTTCAAACTTGAGCCAAAACGAGCCGGTTTTAGAGACATGGGTGGTCCGCGTGTTTGTTTCTGGCTTCGCTTAGATTTAAAGTGCAAAGATCTTTGTGAGACCTGCGTGGTTTTGATTAGAGGGGTATGGGACACACCCCTCTTCAAATAAATAAATAAATAAATGAGAAGGATCTTCTATGTCATCCTCTGACATGGGATGAAGTCGCGGAGATGGGGACCAGGTGGCTGTAGGCTGGCCTCTCTGCCAGTCAGCACAGGCAGCTGGATCCTCTCTGACTAACCTCCGCATCAACAGTGGCTTTTAATTTTACCAGTTGTTTCCCAGCCTTTGATGTAGATGTTCGCTTTATTGTAACTTCCTCCGAGTCAGCGGTTCACTAAACAAGTAACCCACGTCTCAGCTTCATAAAAGCGACTTCACAGCCTGCGGGGGAAGTCCCAAAGACAGGATGAGCGCATTTATAAGCTATTAAAAATCTCATAGGTAGGAGAGGCAGCCCTTCGATTGCTTAATGGTCTTAAAACGGCAAATTTTCAAATGAAGTCTGGAATAGCTGCAGGATTTTGCATAAAATGACAGTAAGGACTGGTCTGCAGTCAGATTAAAAGAGGCCACCTGCTTGCGTTCTTTAGGGTTGATCACACTGAGTTTGTGGGCTTGTCTCACCAGTGTTTCCATGTTATGTGTTTGACCTCAGGTATCCTGGAGTTCATAAGTATAGCAGTAGGTCTGGTGAGCATCAGAGGGGTGGACGCTGGACTCTACCTCGGCATGAATGAGAAAGGAGAGCTCTATGGGTCGGTGAGTCAAAAACCCCTCCTTTCACTTCACCACCCCTCACCGACAACCTCTCTTAAAGAATATACTATCGCCTAGTCATTCCCAAGGAATTAAACTTTCCTTCATTCATGTGTCTTTCTTTTTTTCTACAACACATGTCAGTACAGAGCTATCAAAACGTTTAACAAGGTTCCCATATGCAGCAGATGGGCAAAAGCACAGTCAGACAAAACAAGTATGTTTCCTATTACTTACACTTGTTTTCTGTGTGAGGGGAGTCGAGGATAATCAGCTTTTAGAGTGAAAACCAACCACTTCATTTAGTTTTGAGATATGCGGAAATATTTACATATTTTCCCAAAGTGGAGACGGGAAGGGCTGACGTTACTCTGGATGTGAGCTGTGTGTGAATTTGGTGGAGATTGCACCTCCCTGCTCTTCAGTTTGACCTGCAGTGCTGTAAAAAACATAGAAGAGAGATCTGGTAGTTTTTCCAACAGCCTCTCTTTCCGACCGACACATGGTGCATACCTGCAGTCACAGGGAGAGGAAAGGGAAGAGATGAAGACAATGAAGGGGAAGTATGTGAGGCTTTACCTGTATCAGGTGTCCCAGGGCATTACCTGAGGGGGCCTCTCAGGGCTCAGACTACCCCGCACCTCCCCCGAGCATTTCGAACAGAGGCTACTTTTAAGCACGGCCATTATGTGGAAAGTGCAGATATTGTTACTGCATACTATCAGAGTCTGGCTCCCATCCTGGAGCTTTGACCCGGGGTGGTGGTGGGAGGCGGTGATTTGGGGGTAATTGCACACCTGACTGAGTCATCTGACTGACAGAGGGAGCCATGTAGACATGTATGAGTCTGAGGGGCCAGGAAGGGGAGGATAGCGGGTAAAAGGGTGCTTCCGTCCAACAACCACCAGACCATGACAAGCGTTTGATCCAATGAGGTTTGCGCGCGCGCGCGCGCGCGTGTGTGTGTGTGTGTGTGTGTGTGTGTGTGTGTGTGTGTGTGTGTGTGTGTGTATTAGGATGGAGCTGGCCCAGTCATGTGCCCTCTGGGCTGTGTTTACAGACAACAGCTTCGCTACACAGCCGCAGCCAAGCAGAGCCTGACAGCCAATCAACAAAATTGCTTCTGGAATAAAACACGGCAGTCTCGCACAGATGCTTCTGAGTGTGTTAAAGGCAGAGAATGAGAAATATTTCATGTTCTGTAGATGTATTTTCTACCAAAAAACACAAAAAAGGAAAAAGAGCAAGCAAACATTCAGAAGTGGTCCTCCGCTGAAAACCTTTTACTTGACAGGGTTCGACCCTCTTTACAGACCAGCAGAGGCTGACTGGTCTTGGCAGGAAAGCAGCTCAAACACTGATGTCTCTTATTGTTCCCACCCATCACCCAGCCAGCATGCTCTCACCTGCTGAACCCACAGCCATCGCTCATGCTGTTCTGTCAGTGAAGGCTGAGGCTTTGAAAGCTGCTCTGTATATATGTGTGTGTGCATGTTTGGTTCAGAGGTGGGGGTGGAAGACGTCCACTTGGCGTTGTCATTGCATCACAGGGAGGGGAATAGTTCTCCATGCACAACGAGAGGTTAACAGGTCTGCGGAGCATAAAGTGAAAATCCGCTCGTAATGACTTCGCTCCTTTTGTCATAATGAGCACCTGCCTAAATGAGTTTCCACTGGTTCATTTCCACTTCTAAGTGCACAGTGTACAATAGTTAATGACAGACATAAGCTGGTGCATCAAGAGGAGAGGAATCTGCATGCGAAGCTCAGTCTTGACTGCGTTTTTTGCAAATGTTTTCTGCATTTTCAAACCTGTTGTTTCCTCTCCTGCAGAAGAAGCTGACAAAAGAATGTGTGTTCAGGGAGCAGTTTGAGGAGAACTGGTACAACACCTATGCTTCAACTCGGTACAGGCATACGGACACGGGGCGCTTCTACTATGTGGCTTTAAACAAAGATGGTTCGCCCAGGGAGGGCGGCAGGACTAAAAAACACCAGAAGCTCACCCACTTCTTACCCAGACCGGTGGAGATTGAAAAGATCCCTCAGGAATTCAGGGATTTATTCCAGTACAGGTGACCAGTGCTTACACTGGGAGAGCTGGTTATTTCTGAAGGAACAGAGATAAAAGAAAAAGACAAATGAGGGGGCGGGGGAGGGATATTGCGGATATTTTGGACCTGGTACAGAACTGTTTACCCTCACCCCCCACCTGAGGTTACCATGTTTGCATCATCTGCAGCGGACTTCAGAGAGGAGATAAAACTCTCTTATAAAACCCCTGTTATCATGGACAAAGGAGGCCCTCATGACTGCCCAGCTGTGGCTGAATCAGGAAAATCAAATCAGGTGCCATGTTTTCTCTATAAATGCATAACAGAGGTTCATGTGTAGATACCGAAGAGGCAAAATGGGAGTGGTCGCTCTTGATGGTTTTGGCCGGGACAAGGAACAGTCAATGAGAAGTGACTTTTAGGAGCTAAGGACATAAATCCCTGCATGATGTCACAGTGTGCACACTGTTATGGCAACATTAAATGTAAAGGAGAGGGAAGGAAAGCACATTCCACATATACAGCAGAGACGTGCAAACTTTGTGCTACATGTTTGTTAAGCGGTAGTTTGGGATATGTGATGAGATTGTCTTTGAGTTAGCTACGAGCAAGTTTTGTTTCAAATAAAAGACAAAGGATGGGAATAATGTCTCCGACTCTGGGATCAATCGAACTGCACTTACTGCACATCCCAAGTCTCAGCGTCACGCTCGGTTGGTCTGAGTTTAAACATCAGATTAAATTCAAACAAACACAAAAAAGCTATGGGAATTTAATATGCAAAAAACAAAAGCAGTTAAGCTCGGGCTAAAAGCACTTCATCCGACTGGGGTTGTGAAGACTAAAGAAATGGGTGTTCTTTTTAAGGATGATGACTTGTAATGTTCAGAGCATCGGGGAACATTATTAAAAATGCAAGCAGCTGAGGTGTACATATGGGTGTTCCTATTTATGAGATGTACAATATATTTATTTTCTACATATAAAGTATAAATGTAAATCTATATATTTATTTATTGCAAAGACTTTATTTTGTAATGAACTTGAAGTTATCTGGACTGCAGATTCTACTGAATTGACACCAAAAAAGGCAAACAAAAAATGAAGAACTGCAATGAAACGTGACAATAAAATTGTCCTGCTATCGCAACGTCATTGTGAGAGACCATTTTTGCTTGCATTAAAGTCTGTACCAATTAAAACCAGATATGTGAATCCTGCATGTCTTTCCTGTTATTTCAGCCTATTGTGGCAAAATATTTCACTTTTAGATGCTTCTATCACTTTAACATTTTCACTGACATTAATGCCAAGAGAGAATAAATTAAAAAAAAGTCAGATTCTTTCCCATACCAATTTGCCCTCGTAAACCCCTTACCAAGTGAAGGGTTACATTATCAAGTAATGTGCACAGGCTCTGTCTCCATGAGGTCTTAGCCAGCCTACATCCACCATACAAAATCAGATTCCTTATGCAACCGGATCCCTAATTGGCTTTACACATCAGCGTGGATTAAGAGCAGTGATTGGTCGTTCACTGCAGGGGCCTCACGGTCTGGCCCTACAGCGGGTCTTTTCAACAGACAGAAACAGCTGCATGCGGTGCGCAGAGAACCAGCAGGGATGTGCTGCAGACCTGGAGTGGTGGCTCTGAAGTTAAGTGAGGATGGGATCAACATTTCAACATCTGCAATAGTTGTAATGTTTCTCCACTGGCAGATATCTGTAAGCTGGGAGAGCAAGCTCCCCTGGGGGGGAGGGAATGGAAAAGTCAAAGACATGCAGGGGGAAAACCCTGGCAGGCTGAGAAATGAAAACAATACCAGCAGAGGGGAAAAATAGATGAAAGATTGAAGGGAGAAGAGAGTGGGACAAAAGGCACTTTGCTGTGGGTGTGAAATACAGGGACGCTGCATCAGGATGAATCAGCGTCCCAGCTGTTAAAGGAATAGCCGTAAATTTTGGGAAATGATTTGCTCTCTTGCCAAGAATAAGTTAAGAAAACGAATACCGCTCTCATATCTGTCATAAATAGGAAGCTGAAGCCAGGAGGCAGTTCATTTAGTTTAGCATAAAGCCTCAAAGTTTGCCTCGTAGTAAGTTGACATCATACACCATATTCAACCCAATAGCCCCACCATCACCTTTATAGTGTTTTTGCTATGATAACCTAAAGTAAGTAGCTGCTGACTGTAGCTTCAGATTTACACTACTGTGCAAAAGTCTTGAGCCACACCTCAGTTCAAGGAGCCAGACCACTTTGTATTTTTCTCTGGTCTTGAGTAATAGTTCTCCAGGTTTTCTGAAGGTCTTTTAAAGTTCTTCTTTGGCGTATTATTGGCTTTTTTTTTTTTTCCCCCATTTGAAGCCGTTCTTAAGATTGACTGAAAACCAGTGGCAGCTGATTTTTATGGAAAGATGAATTCAAATTTGAAATGGTTAGTTCAAATTGTTGTCAATATGTATGAAAGAACAACCACGAGTGTCTCCACAGTGGAGGCTTTGTCATGGTTTGGGGCTGCATTTGACAATGCAGCAAAAGCAGACCCGGATTACAAAACAGTGAAACACTATCAGTCATGGATTGGCCTCCCCAGAGCCCAGACCTCAACATTATTGAAGCAGTTTGGTCTCACTTTGCAGAGAAGGGAACAAAAGGCAGCCAGCAGTAAAAGAGGAGCTTTGAATGTCCTTCAAGCAGCCTGGAGAACTAATCCTGAAAATGACTTAAAGAATATACAAGAAAACTGCCTGAGAGTGGTCAGGCTGTGTTAATGAATAAAGGTGTTTATAACAAACACACCTTGTTAAATAAACCTTGTTAGAACTGTACAAACTGCTTTGCCTCATTTTTCTTTATCTCTTTTACCCATTTCCAAACCAAATATAAAGAAATGGCAGGTGGCTCGGGACTTTTTGCACAGTACTCCAACAAAGACAAATGTAAGTGGTAACAATTCTGTAACACTTGGCAAGAAAGCAAATATGCACGGTTCACAAAAATGCAATCAAAACCATTTCCTGCCTATTAGTTGTGCATTTGTTTCCTGTGTATTATTCCCCATCAGTCTCCACCCAAACTCTGTCTAATAAGGCATAACATGCAACGATCATCAAGGTGGAGCTAATCAGAGAGAACAAATGTGCAACCAGCATTCCTCTTTGTAAACTCAGCGAGGTGAATCAGTGGCAAGTACTTCAATCCCTTTAATAAAAAATAAAAATAAAAAAAAGACTCCAACACATGCACCGGTTATACTTTTGGTCACTTTATTAAATGTTATATTAAATACTTATCAAGATAATAGCAGATCAGATTCATGGCAAATCATGTTGGTGTATTCGCTAACGTAAGAACATTCTTAGACAAGGGCAAAAAACGTTTTCTACATTTATGAAATACACCTTGTGCAAACACAGGAGTCAATCGGAGAAGGCAAGTCGTCTCTCCGTGAGAAACGTTCATATTCCTCATGTTCAACAGCTACACCAGTTTAAGCATTTAGAAGCATGAATGTGCCAAAGTAGAATACAAGTAGTCTGGGGGCCTGCCTGGTGAGACTACAGTGTCCAGGAGAACATTTCTCACAAAGCAGAGGACACAAATCAGCCAGGTATAATAAGATTTCCAGCCTTTACTCTGTCAATCCCATCTGGAAACGCATATTTCAAACGCTGAAAGATGCTGAAAGGTAAAAGTTCTGGGCCCTCTGTGACACCTGGCTGAACCGCCTCCGCTTTGCGAGACCCGGCCTCTCACCCAGGCTCGGGGATCAACACAAGTGGAACGTAATGAACGAGACGCACGGTGCTATGCTAGACGACACGTGACAATGAGGGTGACGTTACAAAAGGGTCATAGGAACTGGCAGGCAGTTTCTGAACAACACAAGCATTCCGTTACCATGTTCAGCGACAACTAATGTAAACACTTAAAAGCATAATAGAAAAGATTCTCAACAAACCTCAAATCTTTACAGAGCTTTTTTTGTTTTGTTTTTTTAGCAAATCAATAAGGCCATATTTTTTTTCCCCCAGTACCCCCCCCCCCCTCCCCCCTTTTATCAGTTTCTCCCATCTTCCAAAAAGAAAGAAAGAAATAAAAAGCAGGACTTGCAGCACCAACAGCTGTCTGCTTTGCTAGATAAAGGTGGAGGAATCTACTGGAGTTCATCATCGTGTAGCACTTTGCATCAGAGTCCTGTCACCAACAATACTGGTCCCACTCAGGTGTAGATAGTTAGGCATTTAAAACCGTATAAAAAAACTGAGCTGGAAATAATAAGGAAACCCTTTTTTTAAAAAGGGCAAATCAATACAATGCCTTAAAGCATTGGGGGTAAAACTTTAAATACATGAAAAATGAAGATATAGAACTTGAATAACATTAAGGCGGTATATACATTTTTTTCCCCCTCTCCTAACAGACATTTCACACAGTCATTTATACATTACATCCTCTCAGTGAGTTACAGAATAAAGCACTGAGAGTCTCTCTCACTTGAGGCTCCAGTGGACAGCAGTCCAGTCTCAGTCTCTCACCGACCCTCTGGCTCGTTGCATCTGTGTGTTTTGAGCTTCTTTTTTTTTTTTTTTTTTGGGGGGGGGGGGGGGGGGGGGGAAGGACCTACAGGCCCTTGGAGGGGCCAGGATTTTTGCCCATACCCTGATGGCCGCCGAGGCCGTGGAGCTGCTGGTAGAGAGTGAGCAGGTCCATCTGACTGAGCCCGCCGGCTCCCATCATGCCATTCTGCAGGGCCAGCTGGTTTAGGTAGCTGGCCTGATTGGCCATGGCCAGCTGCTGCTCCTGCACCTTCCTGTTGGTAATCAGCTTCTGCACGTACATCATCAACTGAAACACACAGACATTGAAAATTAACACAATTCAAAGGTAAAAAGTACACTTTGCCCTGTCACGGTTTAACACAATGACAACAATTATAGGAAGTAGTGAGGGTGGCAGTCCCTTGTCCTCGTTAAAACCCAGCTCAACAGCTGACATCAGAGGTCACATATAGTGGTGTCTCTGAGCTGTAGTCAAGGCTGAATCAGAGCTTTTAAGAGGTCAAACTGCCTCATGCTTTCACAGACAGACAGTAAACAGAGATACTACTCCCACGCTAACCTTTTTTCTTGGCTGGTGCAGGTAAACCAGTATAGCCCTCTCAGCACAAAATGTTGTGATGCACAGTGATATTATTGCCAGTTTTTGGCCTTTTGACTGTTTGGTCATAATGGATTAATTTACAAATTACCCTGTTTAACCACCATAGATAAACTAATGAAATTAAACTACTGTGATGATTTGTTGGCGTCATTCAGTTGTCTGTTCTGTCTCGTATACAGAGTGGCTCTTACCGACTGCTGCCTGTTGAGGACATCCCTGTAGATCGCTTCCCTGCGTTTAAGCTCTAGCTCCACGGTGGCCTGTCGCCCCAGAGCGGCAGCCTGGACCTGGTTCTCCGTAAGCGCTGGGTTCTCTTTCCACTGTGGTGAGAGGCAACAGCCATTAAAACATACAGTGATCCCTGTAAATGGAAAGTGATTTCAAAGACCTCACCACTCTGCTGATTATATCTTCCAGCGACTCCCGTGATAAAGACTTTAAAGCATTTGTAGCCTCGATGACTTTCTGTCGGCCCTGGTTTATGAGATCCTGAGCAAAAACAAAACAAGGCAGAGAGAATACACATGAGACGAAGGCAGGTGATCTTTGCTTGTATTCACTGTGTCGAGTACTTGGTGACCAACAGTAGAGCAATATATTCAGCTGCCTCTTCAGTGAGCCTCTCTCATCCATCACAACTCCCCCAGAATGTTAGTTAGTGTTAGTCCTTCCCTTTCAGCCATGATAGCACCAGTTCTCCACCTGCTCAGGAGCAGACCTCACAGCAAAGACCAACACATCCTCTTCAACCTCAGGATAACAGAGTGAATGTAGAGGCCGCTCTACATTCACTAGAGGTGCCTCTATTCACACATTCACACAAAATAATATCACCACTATGACTGATCAGCCTGTCTTTGGGGAAACAAGACAGGAAACCTCTGAGCTAGTTGGCTAATAGCAGCAGAACTTCAAAATAAAAGCAGGGACTTTCCCATAGGGCTGCTCGATTATGGCAAAAATGATAATCACGATTATTTTCACTGAAATTGAGATCACGATTATTTGACGATATTTATTTAACCCTTTAAGACCTACTATAGAACCAAGTCCACCAGAGCTTATATTATTTTTTTACATGCTGTAGTGCCATTTGTGGGAGCATTTCAAGTTGCTATACATCAATACAACTGTTATAGCCCATATTTTAATAATATGTATGCATTAAGTCCATAGTAATTACATAAATTGCAAAAAAGTGCAATAAACTAAAAAAAATTGAAAATCGCTTTTGTTTTGTTTACATATATTTCTACTTGGAGAAATTTAAGAGGTTTATCCCTCAAAACTTTAAATACAATAAAGTTGCAAAAAATAGTTTCCCACCACAGGAAATTTATTTTGAGTGTCTTCATAGTTTTATTTTGGAGATACAGCAATTTTTATATACTGCAGGAAAAACAAAAAACAATCCTATGATGCAAATTTGCAAAGAAAACAGCATGTGCATCATTTCACTGTGGGAAGTGTTACCAACAGCTGATAGGAACGGCAAAGCCTGTTTCTGGAATATTATGTTTTTGTTCCTGCAAGTGCTTTTTATGCAGTTTTTGCAAAGCTATATGTGGAACGAAACCGTGACCGAGGACAAGCTGATGGCATCAGATGTAAGTACAACTCCTCCGGTTTCATATGCAAAACAAATTATTGTGCTAGCTTACACGGTTCAGGTTCTACAGGGATTTAAAAATAGTTACGCAAAACGGAGCATGCTGCTCTGACCGGCTTTAAAGGGTTAACAATGACTTTAAAAAAATAATATAAAATAGTGTGCAACACCACTGAAGTTTTTTTTTTTTTTAAACTCTCTTTTCAACCAGCGGCAGTCACTCTCCAAATAACTTCTGCTTAGCTTTCCGAGCTTCCCTCGGGTCCTCTTAATCAGCGGTCTCCAACCTTTTTTGCGCCACGGACCGGTTTATGCCCGACAATATTTTCACGGACCGGCCTTTAAGGTGTCGCGGATAAATGAGGGAGGGGCTAATAATTGGCGCAGTCATTTTTAATGATCGTTGAAAGCCCAGATCGTAATCGTGATTAAAATTCGATTAATTGAGCAGCCCTACTCTCCCAAACAGATGGCAAAGTGAACAAAACATTTAAAAGATCCCAGATATTGTACCCTATGTATGGTAATCTTCAAAATGCGTAACGTCAAAAGGTGAATCATCTCCATCTGTGCAGCTCCACAGAAATCCTTCTAGCTTATTATTTGTATTTACAGCCCGCACATTTACTGTAATGTTGAGTCTCACCACTTTCAGCAACAACCAACAAAAAAAAGAAAAAAACCTGTAACTGATTAGCTGTGCCCAGCACCGCACAGCAGACAGATAAAGTTTGCGACCGTCTAATACAACAGTGAAAACCAAAAGTAGTCTAAATATTAGATTTTCATTAATCGGATGACCTGATGCACATGAAAGCATGTGTCAGCAAAATCACTTTTGACCTCCAAAACCTGCTTTGCAGAGTCTACTGCTTTCCGCTTACATAATGTCTCATATGTGATTATTTAATTTATAAAGACAGCGTATAGTAGTTTAAATTTTAAACAAAAAGTTCTGTTCACTCCATCAGTTGTTGTGCATTAATAGCTGCAGACGTTGAGCAGCGTGGGGCAGAGTTGGGCTGATCTGCTACCAGGACTGCTGTCACAATTAGCTGTGGGGTTTGAGGAATGTGAGTCGCCATGCTGCGGGGGGAAGGAGCGGGACGGGTGTGAGGCAGCAGTGGTGACATGTGGAGCTCATTACTTACCTCCAGCTGCTGGTTGGTCATGGAGGGCAAAGCTCCAATGTTGTAGGTGAAGTAGCTGGGGTTGTTCATGTCCGCGTGAGCGTATGCCGTCTGGTAGTTGGTCCTCATGGACATACCCTGAGAGATGAAAGACAAGAGGAAGAGACAGAGGAGGGAGTGAGGAAGCAGAGGCTAATTACGCAGGTGTTAAGAGCCACTGAGGCCATGATGGGAAAAACTAAACAATCGGCGAGGCTGACGAGAGACGACGGCCCACTTTGTCTGTCATATTCAGTCGCACATTGATGTGATGAGGTCTTCACTTCATGTTGAGTCTTCATGAAGTTTTCATATCTACACAAATAACTCCAAAAGCAACAAGCTGTCCAACATCAGCCTGCTACCGCAGTATTAAATATGTGTGTGAAAGTAGTGACCTGAAGTAAACAGTCTCGTCCCAGCAAAGGCCAGCAGGATGCCGATGTTTGTATGTAATTGAGTCTCTGCTGCAGATGGTTTTCCCGTGCCCTGTAATCTGGCCATCCGGTATGCAAGGGGGGGTGTCTGTGTGTTTGTGTGTGTTTGTGTGTGTGTTGGGGGCCAGCAGGGATATTTGGACCTGGTCAGAGACAGGTGTGCAAACCTAAACAGTACAGAACTTTCAACACACATTAATCTACGCACACACACCTCTTTAACTTTAGCAGCATCCTCCGATGCTCTGCGCCTTTCATACGTTTTCACACAGACGGAAACCAAATCTAGCCTTTGCTTCCAAAATTCAGTATCTGAAATCTAAATTTATGGCATGAGCCTCGGTAAGCTTTGTACCAAGCTGAAGTCATCCCAGTGAGAACCAGGGCTCTTGGGTTCAATTTCGTTTTGGGCTCCCAATCGCATTCTCAGTTTTTCCCATTTCCCTGAGTTGCAAATGTGATATTCATACATGCAGCCCTCTCTAGCCGCCACCAGGCCAAACCTTAAGTTGTGAAGACATTAGCAGAGCTTGGGTTACGTTCCAGTTGTTTCTCCTGCAAAGCAGGGCGTACAACACGATACCGAACAACCTCTTGATGATGATGGTGACCATTTCTGCTCTTTTGCTGAAAGACAGATCGAAGTGATGGGAACAGACCCCTCTCTTTACTGCGACTGGGAACCCTCTGTTCTCTTGAAAAGCAGAAGAGGCTCCAAGGGAAAATCAGCTTAAGGCATAGAGGGCAAAGAAGGGTAGAGTGTGTTGGAAAAATAATCATTAGTGTGAATTTGAATCTAGGATTACTCGAGGGGCGTAGAGGAGACCTGCTCTTGTTCTCTTACAATATACACATCTCAAAATAAACCCCACTAATTGCCCCACAACAGAGTGAAGGAAGAGGGGGGACAGTTATGTGTGTGAAGAGGACAGGAGTCCCTAAACCTCTGTGGTCTTACAGTAAGTAGCGCTGACACTGCTTAGACAGCCTTGGCGATTTGTACAGCAGCTCACTAGCCTGATGGTGGGCCAAAATGACCATGAGCAGAGCAAGGGGGAGCCTCTGTCATCTGCTTACTCTGAGTGATGAGAGGATTATACAGATCCAACACTAACTCGCACATCTTGACAAACAAAAGCGGGGCCCTGGTTCACCTCACACATTACTGTCAATGTTCTGGAGAGTGACAGCCCCGAGGCCTAAGTGCTGTACACGTGGCCCTTTGATTTTGGATCTGGTGGATTTGCTGGTGCGCGTCTGTATGCATGCGTTTTCTGCTCGCCGCCTACCTTTTTCTCTGCTTCATATTCAGCCCAAGCAGCCTTGCGGTCCTCCTCGCTCAAGGCTTCCTCCTCCTTGTGGTCCAGCAGAGAGTCGTGCTCGTGGTAACACACAATCTGGTCCTTATTGTTCTGCAGCATCTCAGCCAGAAAGGGATCCTACATCAAGGAAAGATGAGAAAAAAATATGGTCACGGTGGGTTTGAAATCATCATCATTAGAGGGGAAGGAAAGATTACTGTGGAGGAGCCACAGACCTCTTGAGCACTAAAGGTTCCTCTATATTCAGACCGCAAAGTACAAATCCTTTTTTAATTACAGAGGATTTCATGTGATGTGCAAAGAATGCAGCAAGAATACCCATGAACAGAGGTGCATATTTGCTGGATTAAAACAATGTGTTTCTCAATAAAAATGTTCTGTGAGCTCCAAACAGCTCTCTCTCTTTTAAAAAAAAAAAAAAAAAAATCTTTTGCTTAATTGGCAGTTTTTCAACATTCACTTGAAATTAACTTGTTACATTCAAAAGTTTCCATAAGCTCCATCCTTCTGTCTTTATCCACTGACCTGTGATGTCCCTGAATGGTCAATCTTCAAGACTTTTCTTTAAACTCAGCAACATTATCATCCACCTTACGGTTATTCCGATGACCTGGTCTGCAATTAAATATGGCCAGCAGCTCACAAGACTTTTTTTTAAAATTTGGAAACAAGAACACTCTTTTCTCCTAACCCCGTGGTTAAACTGGAAAACAAAACGCATGTGGACTCATCAAAGTGGCTACACCAGATCCATCATCCATACAAAGTGTACATGGTCTTTTTACACAGAAGCCATGAAGCATTTATACAGGAAATGACTAGCATGTGCACTTATGTTGCCAGTAGCGCTACCAGCTACCAGTTCCTTTGAATAAAAGAGCGCACACACCAAAATTGACATTGCAAACTGCTGCTACGCGATGCAATTTAGTGTTTTTTCTGTTTGTCACGCATTTGACTCTGAATATTTGTCACCTATGATTTAACTGCAACAGCTATATGGAGTTCAATTAGGGTCAGAAGTTTTATGCATGTGAAAAAGTGATTTGAAACTAAAATTCTAAGTTTTAAAGAACAGCAGCTCAAACAAAAGAGTAACCCTCAGATTTTTGACACTGCCCCCTAGTGACAGTAAACAGCTACAACCTGTAGACAACAGTGCAAAGCTGTGAGTTGGCTCTGCAAACCATGCTAAGCCCAACTTTCACAGGACTGGCTACAGGCGACAACCCCAAGTGAAGCCTGGCCATCTTGTTTTGACTGTGACCCACTCAAAGTGGATTCATTCTGTTGCACACACACTACCAAAGCAATGTGCATTTCATGAGAGAATTAAGAGTTAAAGGACTACAAACAAAATAACGTATGGTTAAATGTCACGTTGAGCAGTCAATAATATCATTTTTTTTAAACCAACATTTTAGCCCCTTAAAAACAGAAAAGGTTCCAGATGCAATGCTAATTTTTCTCTACAGCACCTTGAATCTGCTTTTTTTGCAGAAACCTCTTAAGTTACTAAAATTCAAAAAACACCAACACTACATTTAAGGCATCAAATCTTCTCTTAAAGCAGATTAGCACGCGCTCAAATGTCAAACAACTCCAACAGTGACCTGAACGCACAATTCAAGAAAACGTGGAAAATTCTGTTCTGATATCAAAATAAAAAGATAAATACATTTATTTTTTCAGCACATGTGTTTTGAGGTTTCCATGGCTACACTGTTATTGAAAACAATACCTGTGAAAAATTAAGAGTTGGGCCAGGCTTCGCTCACACAAACATGGTTTAAATTACTCTCTGTGCAGCATGTTTGCTTTTCTTTGTCTCAACTTAGCTTTACATTAAACTGGAACCTTGCAATCTGGAGACGTCATACAGAAGTTGCATCATTTCAGCTCCACACGAGCCAATTCAGAGGGGCTCGGCCCTCCTCCCTTGCTCTTCGTACTCTCAAGCTAAACAGTGACAATGGGTGAGACGACACAAACAAAATTAATCATCAATATAGTTAGCAGTAAGGAAAAGGAGGGTAAAAACAAAAAAAACAAAAGCCCCCAGAAACAAACGATAAAATTAATAGCGGATTGCAACCATTTCAAAATAAAAAGAAGAAGAGTGGTAATATGCAAGAGCCTCCCTGACTTCAGAGAGTAAAAAACAGGTGGCTGAAACAGGTAGAAGCAGACTGGGACACAGTGTTTCTCAACCCTGCACACCACAGCCTCCAACACTTGGATCCTGAAGCCAATTGTGCTCCTCATTGACATGTGTTTATGTTTCCCAGCCATCACACTCAATCAGGACAAAACCAGGCCACCCCTGAACAACCAGACATTTCAGAGCAGCAGCACAGGCAGCGATTCAACTGCTGCTTTACTCTCTAATTAGGACATAAAAGCACAGAAGAGCCCGTTGGTCTGACTTGGATAAAAGACACCCATCATGGTTTGTTCTGCCAAAATAAGTCCGCATGAGGTCAAATAAAGGTCACAATCAAGGCCACAACAAACACTTGGGATGCAGCATGCACGGCTCAAACAGCAGCATTTTACCGATTTAAACACCAAACTGAGTCTAGTGGTAAAGCTTTTATCTCGCTGCTGCCTTGTCTGAAGGGCAGATAGCAAAAGGTACACAACGACTGCTGACAGCTTTGCATCAGTCCTTAAAAGAATTAAAACCAACACACACCCTGTTTTCTCTGCTTAAAAAGAAATATTACTGCTTTGCTGAACAGAAACATGATTTTGAAATTACCCCGAAGGTTTAGGTGGCAAGAAGAAAAAACAAAGCTACCATCTGAGCGTGTAGAGAATGTGAGGTGTTTTTATCCAAATGAATGAAAGAGGAGTTTTTCTGACTGCTGGTCGAGTAATGGGTCAGTGGAGCTGCAGGTCAAATGACAGTATAGGCGCTCCCACTGGAACACTGTGCATTCTGGGATACCCAAGTAATCCCTACCAGCAGTGGCTCTGGGGTGGTCCGGTCCATCTCCCATCCTAGTGCTATGTGTGCGTGTATCCTGAGGCGGCACTAATGACTGTAGGTAACCTGACCTATGCTATTGTCATCTGTATGGAGCTGTATGTGGAAGACTATCAATTTACTGCAGGGAGGTTGAGGCAAAAGACTGCGGGTGGGCAGATGCTCAGAGTGGGCGGTAAATCAGCCAATTCAACTCCATTTGAATGTTTTCTCCCTTTTGAGAAAAGCACAGGGGAGACATTTGGTGCGCGTTTGCTCAGACGCAGCACTGGAGGTGGCAGGTAATGTCTGCAGGCGACCTCTAGACGTTCCTCAGTTAGGACACAAACTGCTCAATCGTAAGAAGATCCTGATAATCAGATGTTTCAAATCCAAGTACAGGAAGAGCCTCTGTAAATGCAAACTGAACCAGTACTTTCATTAGAACCTGCATGGTCTACTTACCAAACAAGGCTTTCACTAAATTTACCAATGCATGAGAACCTTTCCCAAGGCATGCATCCTTTAAACCAAATACTTGCACATGTATAAAAACAGCTCTCCTGCCAACAGTTCACAAATTATGTAAAGGAGCTTTCAAACGTGGCTGCCTCACACATCACAAAGATGAAAACTTGGGAGTCCATATAAGTGGGCCTCATGTAGACTTTACTACTTGGCACAGAAGCCTACGTATGCTTTACAAACAGATTTTAGGTGGCGCTTAACTGTAAAGAGGTATGATGCCATTAAAGTGCCGCCTACATAACAGGCAGCAGTTCTTTGGCCACATTATCAACTTTCTGAACATTTTCAAGCATGTTAACTCCATTTCCAAACTCCTAAGCGATCAGTTAATATGTTGACAATGAGGTTTCTATTATACCTGTCATTGCCACAATAGTAAGCCTCCACCAAGCCATAAAACATGAAGGATGAAAAGGGAAAAGGTTTAACACTTAGACAAGAAAAGAAAGCAGCAGAGCAAAATAAATTCTCAGTTGTTCAGTTACAACAACTATTCCCAAATTGTGCACGAGTTTTTAATGCACTGGCATGGCTGTGTGTGTGTGTGTGTGTGTGTGTGTGTGTGTGTGTGTGTGTGTGTGTGTGTGTGTGTGTGTGTGTGTGTGTGTGTGTGTGTCACAAACTGCTTTTGACACACAGGTGCATCGGCCATAGCAACTAAGGGGTCTAAAGCAGGATCGCAACAGCAGGAATGTGAAGGTATGGGATATTTCTAATACCTAAACATTAAGTCCAGTCAAAACTCTCTCTCCCCACCAGCTGCACATAAGTGACACACAACTCTACCAACCTGCACTAAACAGTCTCTTCGCACAAATGTGCTCAACTGCTGCTCTTGTACCTGACATCAGGAGGCCGCCCCTGCCCTTAAAACCATGTTGTTTTTACACCCTCTGGGGCCTAAACACAAGTCAGAGGGTTTATCTAGCTGTCAGTCAATTAACAAAGAAACAAAAATCATGCATGTCATAAAGGGCTAAAAAAAGACAATAAACATACCACATTCCAATAAAAACAAGCCTCAGCTAGCAGCAGTGAAGGGTTCGCTACAGGAGACAGCCAGCTGGAGCGGAGGGTTGAGAGGGGGGAGATGAGAATATAAAAATAGGAATCAGTCTCTGAACAAGCCTGAGGTGAGAAACGGGTGGGAGACGAGAAGAGGCAGACTGCTGCTCTTTTCAGATTCATTCATTGGCTCCAAAGTCTCGCTACAGTCAGAATAAAGATGCCAATGCACTTCGATCAAACAGCTCTCAGGTCAGTCAAACAGTTTCAGTCTCAAAATCTGGAGTAGAGAGAAAGACTTTATGCTGTTTCACACGGTGATTTGTAAGCTGTGGGGTGATGAGAAAACAAGTGCAACTCTATGAATGACTGATCAGTCTCAAATGAGTCACTTTATCAATACGAGCCTTTAATGACAGATGAATATTCTGCTCATTGACTGGCAATGCCACAAGCAAAGTCAAAATGATTTCCTGTACAAACACCTACTGCATATAAATCATACCGAGAAGGATTGATCATAGAAAAGACAAATAAGTCGGAGTCTCTAAAGGTGGTCCCAAACAATCAGAGTATAGCAACAGAGGTCTGATGATGACTTCTGATTCTCCCCACCACCACCTGCAACCACTTAATTTCTTACTGTAACTATAATTAGTGCTCTCTCTACATCAAGCTCAGGCATGTTTTCTAAAAGCAGGCAAAAAGCACTCTGGGAAGTAAAAGAAACAGTTTATCCAAGGAGAGATCGGCCTAACTGAGGGCAGGTAATTTACAACAACAGCATCACAAAGGACCTCTGTAAACTACCGATCATTCATGTAATGCTTGAAGACTATCTGAGGGAGATTTCCCCCCCCCCCCCCCAAGGTCAAAAGTGACTTCCTACCTCTAATGAGACAAGCATGGTGTGCTTTATAGCTCCAGTCTATACTGTAGTTTAGGCACAGCCTGCCCACGGCCTTTCAGCGTTCCTAGCAGAGCCTAATGACCACTGTAGCCATGACCTGCTGAGAGCACGCCAGCCGGGCCGAGAGCGTACAATGCAGAGCACGTCTGCACGAGATGCTGGAGACTTTTATAAAAATTGTTCAAAGACTACCAACATAACTTTAAGTACAAGTGGTAGCATGTTAGATGGAAGTGTGTGATGAACAGGAAGTAGGCAAGAGTGTCTCAGAAAGAGATGGGTGGAGAGCAAAAAATCTCATGTCTGGGCTGAGAGGGCCTTCTTTGTCATTAGCGGGAAGCACGCCTGCTTCCTTTGTCTCCAATTAGTTTTTCTGAAGACTAGAGAGCCATCTTTAAGAGTGGGGTTTAAATAATGACCTTTCATCATGCAGGGGGAGGCCAGGGGGCGAAAAAAGAAAAACAACTTTACTGAGTTCACTTTGAACATTTGGAGGTAGAGAGGCGAGTCATAGTAGCAGATGGTCACAAAGATGGCAGAGAAAAGAAATGGCGTGGATGGAAGAGAGAGTGGGAACATGAGTAAAAGTGCAACTATAGGTACAGTATGAGGGTTGAGGTAAGGTCAAGTTAAATAAATATCCATAACAAAGCTTTGCAGAAAAAGAGCTAAATATCAGCTTCTCTGCGACCCAAGTCTTTTCTGCGTGGAAAAAAAACCCTGCACTTCACAGTGTGAAGAAATGGAGGAAAGAAAGTACAAGCTCTCTCGTTCTTGGCTGAAAATGATGGAGGGTGTCTGACTCATCTTCACATCATTCCAGATGGCAAATTCCTTCCGTAATACTGCAGTCCTGCTGCCACATCATAGTTAACCCCTTGGCCAAAAACAGGTTGGCTTTATAAGAGCTTGTCAGCTTCTCCGTCTTTAATACTGTGTCATATAAATGTCACTGGGCTCGTTAAAGATCATACACATCTAACAGGCCGCAGCTCAGTGAACACATCTTTCCTCTTCAGATCTCCAACTGTGCTCTGCTGCGCTCTAAGTAGGCTACTCTGGGTTTAGAGGAATATATGTGGTGGGAGAAATTATAGCAGCTGCTCACTGAGGGGATTCTCACACTGCTCCTACCTGATAATACTCATCAAGAGAGTGGCAAATGCAAATTATTCTGTCAATGTCAATAAAAAAACAACAAAAACAATTTCCAATGAAGGTGAACTGTAAGGACTTTTCTCCAATGAAAGAGCATGCAAGCTGTATATACAGTGGTTTTTTTTAAACCTGTCTGTTTACAAGTTTCTGCAGAGTAACCCGGGTCAAACCAAAACAAAGAGGTAAAACCACTTAAGAAACAGATCTGAATAAACCCAGAGAGTTCAAAAAAGGGAATGAGTGGGAAAGGAGGGGAGTAATTCAAAGATCAACAGAGAAGTAAAAAGCAGCAAGGAATGAATGAAAAAAAAGAGGAGTGCAGGTTTATAGCAGGGCAGCAGGAGTGTTGCAATGGGAAGACTATTTAGTAAATAGCAGTAAACAGACAGATCTGTGCAGCTGTGCTGGACTGGATGGTCCATGTAAGCGCTGTGTTCTTATTAAACCCCAGGGGGCCTAAATAGTGACACTGCACCTGCATTAGAAGAAAAGAAGAGGCGAGGGCAGGATTATGAAAGGAAACGAGAAGAAATACCGAGATCCCAGAAAGAGGCTAAGCAGGATACAAGCTGGCATTGGGTTTAAATAACAGTTTATCACTGAAGTGCAAAACTTCAAAAGGAAGAACAAGCTACTCGCTGAAAGTATGGAAAAAAAACAAGCTTGGCAATTATAATAGCATCCTGTGCCATGTTTGCTGAAGGAGAAAAAAAAAAAAAGCTATTTTACTACTGTTAATAGGTTTCAGCCTGTTTTCAACATTTCCTTCAAAGAAAAGCATGAATTCTCAGTCAATGATTCATCAAAGCCAAATTACATGTCTGATTTATAGTGTCAATTTAACTTAGGGTTAGGGTTGCTGAAAGCCCACCTTCTCGATCTAAATACATACAATATATGCATCTTTACCTTAGGAAGCATGGGTGTGGCTTTCTTGCTCTTCTTTTCAGAGGGATCATCCAGCAAGTCTGGCTCAAAGGTGTAGAGTTCGGCCAGCTCGTTCATCGTAAAGTGCCTCTCAATCTGCTGCTGGTCCACAACCCGGAATGAAAGAGACTGTTTGGTTACCTGCCGCTCATAAATCTTCTCCTCCATTGTGCCCTAAAAAGGGAGAATGAAAAGAGATGAACAAAAAACGGAGGTTTAAAAAACATCAAGTGGCCCAGGAGTCAATCAGAATTACACAAGCACATCACATCCACCCTATACTGGATGAACACAGAGGCATCAATATCAAGACAATGCAGCAAGAATTCCAAGTACAGTTTAGTGAGTTCATTACCAATCTGCATTTCCTAATGAGGTAAAATGATGATTTAGGTCATCAATAGTTTGCCCAGCATGAATCCAATTCTATTGTCTGCCATACTCAAAGAGGTGTATTAGCCTAACAGCTCAACACAAATTGGTGCAGAGTTATTTGGAAGTAGAAACCGAACGATTTTCGCCTGATAGCAAATATTAACTGACCAGATTTATTTGCTTTTCTATTGTATTTTTAATAGTCAATAAATTAAAATTGCCAACTCTTCATTTAAAGAGATGGGAGAAATGCCCTTCAGCAATGTTTTGTGTCAATGTTGCATAGTTTGTCCACCAGAGGGCACTCTGCAACAGTAAATAAGTATAAGTAAATATAAATAAGTATACAAAAGAAATGTAACAGAAATGTGTCTGTTTAGAATGTTTGAAAGAAAAAAAACGTAAAAATTGACCAATATACTGGAAATTCGGCCAACACCGCTTATACATTTGCCATCACAGGAAACTAACTAGCATGCTAGATTTCTTCGGTCAGCACGTAGCATTTAGCTGATTGAAAGGTAAGCACTTCAAGCTATTTTACACTCACAACACACTAGCTAGACTTTAGAAAAAGTGTCTCATATTTCAGCTAAATTCAAAATGGTCAGAGTGAAACCAAAAGTCAAAAAGTTAAACAGAGTTGCCCGAACACCACCTACAGTTCAATGCCTCAAGTCAGCAAATCCACAACTTCCCAGCCCATCGATGCTGCATTAGTCACCTAATTAGCCATGCATTTATCAAAATCTATATATAAAGTCAATATTAGTCCCAAAAATTCAACAGCAGCTCATCTCTAGCTGAATTTCACAAGTCTTAATTGTTGTCACCTTAACCTTCTAGGACCTGGCGTCCACATATGTGGACATTTTGGGTTGTCTGTACCTAAAAACACTAATGTTTCTCTACGAGGGCCTGATATCCACTTATGAGGACATTCTAATGCCACTGTTCTATCAAAATTTAAAACGAATGTCCTCATATGTGGCTCTCATTTTTCTTAGAAACAAAAATCAGGTTAAAAAAAAAAAAAAAAACCTGGCAATTCTTTGTTTTTACATTCATGAGGTCCCAATATGCCCAAATATCAAAGAGAAATTAAAAATGCATGCCATGGAAGAGCTCGGGTCTTAGGAGGTTAAACCATTCTTATACTTTGTTGTGGCTTTTCAACGTTTGCTGGCTTTGCTGGTAAATGTTGTAAACTTATACAGAGCATCTTGCATGAAACTGTTTATACTCATGAAAGTCTTAATCTATATACAAAGACCAACTACCTGCTTGCTGGTTATTGGTGGCTAGTTTACCTGCAAATGTATTGACTTTTATTAAACTTCACCTGGGCAAGCAACCTGTAGACGTAGACAGTCTTAAGCTGCCCAAAGCGGTAAACCCTGAAGATACTCTGGATGTCATAGGATGGATTCCAGGAGGCATCGAAGATGATGACCCGATTTGCTGCCACCAGGTTGATGCCAAGTGAACCAGCTCTTGTAGAAATGAGAAACAAACGGCCTCTGTGTATGAAAATGGAACAAAAGGAGACACATCACAATTATATCCTGTGTCACGTGCAAAAATGTTGCTTTAAGATTCTCATGCTCTTTTTTTGCAAAGTCGCTGTCATCATTTTGCATTTTGTAAACACAGCAAAGATGTCACCTTGTGTTACTGGTGTCATTAAACTCCTCGGCCCACTTCTTCCTGGTGGTGGCATTGGTAGAGCCGTCCAGACGATAGTAGTCAATGTTCCTGAACCACTTGCCTTCACCTTCACAAACACGAGAGGAACGAAATCTGATTTGCCATCTGCCGTCTACGTTCAACAGAAACTTCAAAAGCACATGTATCTGCGTCAGTGCTGCCTTTTGCTTGTCAAAGAGACTTAGTTTTGGTATTAACAGGCAGCAGATAGATGGCTGTGTTGGTTAGAAGCCAGCCATGTTTAGCCTTCAAGATGGCCAAACCAACCCCTCCCACCAGCCTTCATAACCAACATTTCAGCATGTTTCCAATTACGGCACTGTGATCTTTTCATTACAAATTACAAACCCTTGAGCAAACATTTTTTGTCGAATAAAAAGTCAAGGTCTAATCATTTTCAAAATGAAAGCAAAAACAGCTGCTGAAGTTTAATTAGGAACATGACCTTACACCAGCGGCAATGTGTGTATGTTGGTGTGTGTTTAAGAGTAATAAGCACACCAGTACACATGTAAGAATACATGCTGCGTGTGGGTTGACTTATGAGTCGAAAACCTGCATTTCTATGAAAATGCTTCATCCTTATCCAAGGCTCATGTTAAAATTTTTTAACACAGTTTCTCTCATACACACATACACTCACTCACTCACACACACACACACACACACACACACACACACACACGTCACTTTAAAAAGCGCAGTGTAAAACCACAAAAATGAATCTTGGGACAAAATGAAGCTTGCCAATCTCAACTCGCTTATAATACTAAAACAGTGCTTGGCTAAGTCTAGCAAGTCAGTAACAGGGCATAGGTTCATTTTTGCATAGTGTAATGCTATGTAAAAATGCCCAAAACATACCTTTGTATGGAGAAATTTTCTCTTCATCTTTAGCTCTGCAAGCCAACTCTAAGAAATCCTCAATCAGATCCAGAGAGATGAGAGACTGACTGAACACCAACCTAAAGACAAACACAGAGACACACCTTGCAATGACACTGCAAACTGACAAAGGCTACGCTTGCACACAGTACAAACACACTTACACTTTGTCGTCTACTTCCTCAGCCATGCGCAGGATCTCAAAAAGCAGCATTATCTTCCCTGAGTGCTCCAGGATCTCAGCGTCAGCCTCCGTGACAAACTCCTTGTGCCAGTCAGCAGTGGGACTTCCTGGTGCAGAGCCAGAGGGCCGAGCTGTTCATAATACAGAGTTACAGATTAGCCTACATGCATCTGACAACAACAAGCCTGTAACAGACACTGAGTTTCCAAAGCTGAGGCCCACTATTACATGGTTGTCTATTGTGTTACAGCAGTTAAGTGTGTGAAAATTATTCTTTTTATTTAGTTTTAATATGTCTGTAAACTCAACCAAGCACTTAATACGTGGATACTATTAGTGATTCCAAACTCAAGCTTCTACTGCCACTGCTAGATCTGCATATGCAAAATTGCTTTTTTTGCATAACACAATGATGCCAATAGCATGCTGATCATTTTGATTTGATACATTTTGACTAAGTGATTAGTGGACCTGGGTAGTAGATGATCATCCTAACATTACTGGCACTGTCATAATTTTGTCCCAGACCATCTTCCATTACATGACAGTTACTGCTACATTTAAACAGCTCTCTCAGTATTATGCAGTACAACTGCTGGTGCATGATATAGTGTACCTTTGGAGTCACGGCCAGTCCCACACATGTGTACAAAATCAAGCACTTAACCATGCAGTCTGCCTTTACCAACATTTATGAAAGAACAAGTCCTTCTGAAGAACGTGGTACTGTAATAGGATGCCACCAACGCAACGTGATCCCCCCCCCCCCATTTTCCACGATTAGCTATAAGTGGTGTTACTGCAAAGTGGAAGTGTTTAGGAACCACAGCAAGTCATCCACAAAGCAGCAGACCACAAAATGCTACAGAGCCGGGTCACCGAGCGCTGAGCCACACAGAAGTCGCCAAGACTCGCACTTAAAACCTGTAGAGTTCCAAAACTCCTCTGGCATTAACCTCAGCACAGAAACTGTCTCATTTCACAGGTTTCTATGACCGAGCATCTACAGTAGGTGTGATGTATAGATGGCTCTGTACTTTGATCCATATACTGTATCTCCATGAATCTTTGACTTTAAAGGAAACAGAAGATTTTAGACTCACTCAAACCCACAAGTAGCTGCTCATCCCTACCAACCAGTAAAGTTCCAGTTTAAATCCAGGTATTTTCAGGTGTGACCCTTTAGGTATAAAAGGTCATCACTTTTTCCATGTCATTCTATTAGGCATTTAATTAAAACTTTTGCTTAATTAGCGTATTGATTTTTTTTTCTTAATAGGCATAAAAATTCTCACATTATAGCTAAAAATGTGTTTAAAGACTTTGAATCAAATCATCCTGGATTAAAGTGAGAAGTCAAGACATCTATGGAGACATCGGGTTCATGAGAATGGGATGGAAATGCGTGCATTTCATATTTGTTTATACTGAGAGGCGCACTCATCAACAGCTTCTGCCTGTAGCAGCAGCTGGATGTGAAGCCTCCTAATTTCTAAATAAAACAGAAGGATATCACAATATAATCATCATTCCTCAGTATGTGGGAATGAATAAGGACAAGGGCAAATGGATCAGCTCGGAGCCTAAAATAAGGCTGCAATAGGGGCTTTTTTTTCCCCTTCTTTTTTTTTTTTTTTTTTTTACCTAGGCTCAGACAAGCAGGTAGTGTGCTTGGTTCCCTGAGGTCAGTTCTGATAAAACAGATTCCCCCTCTCACTAACTAATTACTTAGAGAGTAGGAAGGACTGAATCAGAGCCTGAAATGTTATATAGATATACAGTACAGTTCATGACCCTCTTAAACCCAGCCAACCAATCGTAGTCCCCTCTGTGTGTTATTGCACACTCACGTTCCTCTACAGACTCCGCTCTGTTTCGGCCCTCGCCGTTCCTGCCACGAGAGCTGGTGTTCCACTCTTTGATGACCTCAACATCATCACTGTCCGAATCGTCAGATCCCTTCTTTTTCCCTTTTCCCTGCTTCTTTTTCCTATTAGCCAGGAGGCACAGCGAGACTGGGTTAGCAAGAGTAAGATGCCGAGTAGAAAAGCAGTTTAATTATGTCATATCTGTATAAAGAAATAAATAAATAACAAACAAACATGACTTTACTTTTTGATCTTCTCATCTTCGGAGGTCAGACTCATTGAGGATTCTTCTGTTTCTGAAGCGATGAAGTCGTCCATGCTGTCCTCGTCAAAGAAACCCTGCGGGAAAGTACACTTGTGTGAGATTCAACTGTGCAGCAATGCAGGTCAGCTGTACGCAGGGCTCGATCTTGGGCAGCAGAAACGATGCATAAGGGGA
Organism: Aulonocara stuartgranti; assembly: GCF_965226115.1. Taxonomy (NCBI): domain Eukaryota; kingdom Metazoa; phylum Chordata; class Actinopteri; order Cichliformes; family Cichlidae; genus Aulonocara; species Aulonocara stuartgranti. Next base: position 28,251,668 of record NC_138940.1, read on the forward strand.
AAAGTTTTGCTTCAGTAGCAGTATGTGGTGTTCTTGCTCGAAGCGTGACCTGTCAGCAATGTGTTTCTATTGTTTTGCTACAGTGTGCGCAATTTGTGGGAATGTATTTCTAGTTTTTCAGTCAGTGTTTGCTGTGGTTTAGTCTCGTCTTCCCCAGCCCTACCCTGTTTTCTTTACTGATGTAGTCCAGCTGAAGGCACCAGGGATGGGTCCAGATTCTGCTGAGCATCTGGAAATCCTGGAAGAGTTTGGTCCCCGCGCGGCCCCGGCTCCCCTCCACAGCATTCCCCACACCTGCACGCAAGGGAAAGAATATGAGGGAGAAGATGGATGTGTGTTTGCATTACGTACCTGACAGCATGCTCTTAAACCTTTTATACATACAGACGATAAGAACAGGAGCAACTGAGTTTAACTCTCTGTAATCTTTCAAAAAGAGGAAACCTGACAAACTGACAGACAGCTAAACTTAACTAAGAAATTTCTGAGAACACCAATCATAATTTAGTTTTCATTTTAAGGATCACAAACCACTCTTTCAAACTACATATGATCCATTAAGAGCTTTAAATTTACATGTTTTCACAGCCCATCATCAAACAATGTAAAACAATAAATAAATAAACTCTTGTTTTTAATAATTAAAAAAATATATTTTGGTCATGAGAGATTGTTAGAAACACAATTCACACCTTTGTCAGTATTAAGCCTTTAAGCTGTAACCACACAGGGCTGAATGGCAGGAGAAGTAAGAGTGGCAGTCCATGGTGGTTCAAAATCTCCCATCTGCACTGACACTGTACCGCCTCTTCCTTGGATCTTATCCCTCCTTCTGAAACCTCAGCATTATCATTCGCTTCTTTTTTCACATCTTCCTCTACCTTTTCCACCACTACTCCCTCTCTCCCTTGTATCCAATTCATCATCTTCCTTCCACACCCCGTGCCTCAACTCCACTGTCTAAAACGTGCATAAGTCTTTTAGTCGGAATAATTAAACAGTTTGTTACTGTCAGCAGATTAAACATGCATTTCTCCCCAGTAAATGAACTGCTCACAACTAGCCAGCCATAACAACAAATGAGCTTTGACTAACCAGTTTTGGACTCCTCCACAGTAAACAGATATGGAAGCTTCACACAGCTGAGGTAAACAGTAATTTGACAGTTAATACAGATTAATGCTGGCCGGAGTGTCAGAGGGGGATATAGCAAAATATTTAATTGGTACTCAGAGGTTGTTTTTTTTTTTTTTCCCATAGTGAACAAGCTCTAAGCAATCCCAACTCATCTTAAAAAGGATTCAACTCAATTTTAAACCTACACACAACACTGAAAAAACAACAAAGCAAAAGGTCTGTGAAGGTTCTCAGTCATCCAGGTCATCATAGTCTAAGAAGCTTGGAAAGAAAAGCGTCTGGACTTCTTTAGGTTGCTTGAAGACATTTCACCTCGCATCCGAGAAGCTTCTTCAGTTCTAGGAACTGAATTCAAGAACGGAAGAACCTAGAACTGAAGAAGCTTCTCGGATGAGAGGTGAAACGTCTTCAAGCAACCTAAAGAAGTCCAGACGCTTTTCTTTCCAAGCTCCTTAGACAACAAAGCAAAAACAGCATTTGGAGTGAGACTCACATTTGAGCTCTAATTTTATCAATTATCCTCAAGACGCTTTTAAAAGTTGATTCGAGGTCAGCGCTCCACCCATCAGGCCTTTATAGTAAGAGTAGCCAGGGGGAAGTCGCTCCTGTCTAAAAGACACATGACAGCCTGCTAGGAGTTTGCCAAAAGGAACCTTAATGACTTTCATACAGTTAGAAGAAATATCGTCTTGTCTGACAAAACAAAGATTGAATTATTTGGTCACGATATCCAACAGCATGTATCGTGGAAACCACAATTCAGGAATGCCTCGTTGACACTGTTGTTACAGGTCAACACAGCGGTGGCTGACTGTGACAGTTTTTCTGTTACATAATGTGGGAGATTAGCTGGACAGACGCATAGAAAAAATGGATTTAAAAAAAAAAAGTCTAACTTTACTCTGAGATCCTGAGAGCTCTAAAGTGTCCACGTCAACAAGATAATGACCTAAAAGGTGCTGCCAGATAGATACAAAAGTGGCTTGGGTTGAGCTCTAAAATGTTTTCCAGAAACAATTCTGTTTTTGAACAGTTATGAAAAAGATTATCATCAGGAATATTGTGCTGCATTAGTTATTAATCTTTGACTTCTCTTCCACAGGCTGTATTTTATCCTGTCTTCCTCCCCTCAACCCCAACTGGTTATAGCAGACGGCTGCCCCACCCTAAGCTTGATTCTGCCAGAGGTTTTTCCTTCCCACTATTGTCAAGTGCTTGCGCATAGGGGGGTCGTCTGATTGTTGGAGTGTTTTCTCAATTATTTTAAGGTGCTTATCTTACAATATCAAGCTCCTCGAGTTGACTATTGCCGACATTTGGTACTATATGAATTAAATTTAACTCTTATTTGCTCTCGTCGTCTTATAGCATCATGTTTCCCCCTCTAATTCCTAAAAGGGCAAACTCCCTCACCATTTAGATCAAACTGAGCCAAGATGATAAAAATCGCCTCTGAGAGCTAGAGAGTACAGACATCAACGAAATACTCAAAGCATGCCCGGAGAGACCTGAAAATGGCTGTGCACATTATCGGCACATCAAACCTGGTTGAATTTTTTACATTTTTCTGCCAAGAAGGATGGGAGATCACTTTTAATATGATTTGAGGATGGCTCAGCTGCCAAGACTTCCTTCAACAACAAAGTACAAATGCAAAGGTCGGAATACTTGCAAATTAGCCTTTTCATTATTTTTCTTACATTTACACAATACCCAAAGACCTGTTTTTGTTTGAACACGGTTGAGTATTGTGTGCAGACAGACAAGAAAATAAAATAAATTCGATCCATTTTAGATTAGTCTGAAAATGTGGAAAACGTGCAACGGCCTGAAAACTTTGCTTGATTTTGACTGTGCAGCGCATTTACAAAGTAATTGTACAGACAAAACTAAGCAATAAGTGCAAATCATTCTTCTCAAGGAATGAACACTGAAACCACAAAATCACAATAAAGCCGATGATTAATAGCTAATTCTTAGCCTTATAATCTGCTCCATCAGCTGCTTCCTAGAGCAAAAAGCAGTCGCTAAAACACTAACGTACCTATTCAGGATGCTGACCTGCACTGACCCCAAGACATCAGAAGTTAGTTCAAGTTTTACATAAGCAGTGGAATTAAAGGAGAGAATATTTATGGCTATTCCCACCACAACCCGTGGTGGTCTTTAGTCTGAAGACACCACTTTAAAACACTAAATCCTCTGTCACAACATCAGCGCTGTGCACTGTGGACAACCCAGCCTAATGAGCCACAACACATACCAACAATCCCTCCAAACACTCCTGTTCTTAAATACCAGCCCTCCTGTTCTTTGCTTTTGGTGTAAAACCTCTGGCCCCTTCTCCCTAGAAATTTCTTTCCCTTCCCTTTATGCCCCACATCCCTCCCCTCTTACCCCACACCCTCACTCCCAGAGCTCTTCATTAGGGAGACGTGGGAAACTGGGCTTAAACCCTGCCTGCGGCACTGTGCCAGCTGCCACTCTTTTACACACACACACACACACACACACACACACACACACACACACACACACACACACTCTCTCTCTCTCTCTCTCAGAGGAAAAGTTCACTAAATGACTTACTGCACCACCAGAAAGACCCTCCATTTATCTAAAAACCTTGTCTGAGCAAATCCAGTAAGGAGAGCGCTTTCAAGAGAAACAGAACTCCCGCAGTAGGATTTAACCTAGTCCTAGCCTATACATGTTTTCCAGTCGAATTCCCTAATTTTGTTTTAGTCTAAGCGTGGTCTAAATCTTTGTATGAGCAATCAGATCAGACTTGTCACTGGGAAAGCACTGCTAGCAGCCACAAGAGTCCCTGCTGTTTATAACCCCCAAAGATCCAAATAGTTTAAAGCAGTGGTTGTCAAACTGCACCATGGGCCCACACTGGTGAGGCAGAGAGCCACTGCAGCAGGGCGTGAATAACCATGGGAAAAATATGGGGAGTTAAATTAACACAATTTTAGTACCAAAGAGTTTTCCTCTAGTTGGGACTAAAACTTAGGGTTGTTGAACATCAACAAAGCAAAAAACAAACTGCACTAAAGCTTGGTTCTCACCTGTGAAGTGCTCCAGGTAGTATCTGTAAAGTTTAGCCTGGATTGGAGTCATTCTGACTGACAACACATACTCATGCTTGGGAGGTAGGAACTTGGTGAGTGCAGTGTAATCTTTTCTCTGTAGGAAAAGCAAATGCATTATTTAAGCAGGAAGTCAAAGGAGGCCTGAGAGAATCATTTCAAACACAAAAATGTTTTTTTAAATATATACCTGGACGCATCCAGCAAGCATCTCATAAAGAATGTGAGCTCTTTTCTTCATGACCCGGACATCTTGTAGGGTGGAGTCAGCACACTGACCGTTCTGGATGGGGTTAATAAAGCGGTTCCTAAACTCCTTAACTGAACCAAGCAGGTTTTCCTTAATGAAGTTCACCATGCAGTGGTCTGGTAAGGAGACAAAAGTCAGAAAAGTTATTTTTAAAAAGTAAACAAAAATCATCCATATAAATGATTCACATGGATGATAGCAGGAAGTCTCACATTCAATAAGGTTATTTTGCAGCGGCGTTCCAGTCAGCACAATCCTCCTCCTCGTCCTGATAGAGTTCATTGCTTTGGACACAGCAGAGGCCTCATTCTTCAAGATGTGGCCTTCATCACAGATCACCAAGTCTGGCCCTAGTAAAAATGAACACAAGGATAATTTTAATGCAGCCAATTTCAGATCAGGTCACACCGCTGGAATGGCACGCACATCGAAAAAAAAAAGGGGTTTACCAGTAACAGGCTCAGATGTAAACAAAAGAAAATGAAAACAGTTTGGCTAATTTGGTACATGTGGCCACATTAGAACAGCTAACGTGCAAAAAACAACCCCAGGACTGAGTCTACATTCAGCCAGAGATGTACTCACTTAAAGTGAATGTTTGTTTTAGCTTATATCAGTTTAAAAAAGGATCATTTGGACCACAAGATTGATTTTTAGGAGCACCGAAAGATAACCTAAGTCCATAACATGTAACGTAAAAATCACTCTACCTGGATCTACCAGAGTCTTCTGAAAAGTCTCTTTGAGCTTCTTGCTCTTGATGTTCCTGCCCTGCGTCAGGTTTCGGTACATTTCGTAGCCCATGATCATAACGCCGCCCATCTCCTGCCATCGCTGAAGGGCGTACGCTCGCTCCTGTGGCCTCTTCACTGTAGCCAGCTCAGTTACCTGTTGAGCACACCAAAGGTAAATATGCTAAGCAACGCACTGGAAACAGAAAAGGCTTGAAAGGTCACAAGGGCAACCCATTACCTCTAAACTCTCTTCATCCTTCATTCCTTCTTGCCACTTTTCAAATTCATTGAGCCAGTTCAGGACAGTGTTCAGAGGGCAAACCACCAGTGCTGTGCTGAAATCGAGCTTCTCACAAAGCAGCAACGTGTGAAGAAATGTCACCACCTACAGGACAAAACGAGTCAAATGTTGCACCAACAGCACAGAGCTTTGGAACATTTTTATCAGACTGCCTTTTAATATAAGCACTGATTTTGACAACTGCTTCTCTGTGCTGTTCTAAAGTTCCACAGGAGGTCATTTCTGTACGTTTGGGGCAGCTAAAAACATTGCATTACACAACTGGTGTAGTTTGTACAAGAGTGAAAATGAACAGACAATATAAGGCAAGTAACTCACTTGCAGAGTCTTTCCCAGGCCCATACAGTGGGCAAGGATGCAGCCAGAGCCAGAAGACTTCTCAATTTTTTTCACCGATTCACAGCAGCAGTCCCATATAAACTGCACTCCTGACAGGGACACAAAACACACACGATAGGAAACATCAGTGCCGAGCACCTCAGGCTTGCTTTGCTTTTTTTTTTTTCTCCAGCTCCTACCGGTTCAAAATTCTTTGTGCATTGTGTCCTTACCATCAACCTGGTGAGGTTTGAGCTTTGTCACCAGGTTCCTGTGCACCTGCACCAGAGGCTCTTTGGTTTCTTCGTCCTCGTCCAGCACCAGCTTGGTAGTGATGGGGCAGACAACCTGGGAAGACTCCTCCACCACAATCACCTGCAAAATGAAGTTCTAAAATTCTAAAATCTGGAAATAACGTCTTAAGTAAAAGAAATATATCACTAATTCTTCCAGTATGTTAAAATTCTCACTTTGTATCTCCAACAAAATACCTCGCTCTCTTTACGTCTGTGTATGTGAAGGAAGCCCGTTTAGGCTAATGCATGGTCAATTTCACAAATTAAAAGAAAAATCCATCATGCACTTTTGGCAATTCTGACTAAACCATGGCGCATTTTATTCATTTTAATAAAAAAAATAAAGTACTTACGGAAACACCCTGCTGCTCGTTACACTTTCATTTTCTAAAAATGTCCTTTAAATGTATTTAACAGCAGAGCTACCCCTGAATTATGAGCACATGGCTGACTTTTTACATGGGTCGTTAATATTGGCAAACAATGTAGCCACCACAACTGGCACTTTGTATGCTGGATACATACAGGCTGTTATGAAACCATGCTAACGCTAATGCTAACACAACCACCAATAATACAACAGGGAGATAATAGAGAACAAGAAACAAAAATGGAGACAGCTGTGAAGCATGTTGTGGTTCTGTGTGGCCCTCGTCTCCCCAACATCTGCTTCTCTCCAGTAAATGTTTGATTTGGACCAGCAGCCTCAACCCACTTACTTTGGCAGTACTGCTCCCAGAGGCAGCCATCAGCGGACTGCTATGGGCTTCTTTTAGATGAAGGTTTAAAAGAAAGAAAAAAAAATGTGCCACTGCAGGCAAAAGAGGATGAGCAGAGTGGTTCAAAGGCCACAGCTGCCAGAGAGTCCTGGTACAAACACCAGGAACATTTTACATCATATGCAGGAGTTACAGGACAAGTTCTCAAATGTCATGCACCACAAAAAAGTCTAGCCCATACACTATAGATCCCAATAACAAAAATGTTATCACAATTAAATTTGTGACTGGTCCACATGGCAGTTTAGCAAATCCCTTTATTGTAATTCTTAATTTCTCTACCAAAAAAAACAAAAAAACATATCCATTCAACTTGATTTCACTCTGGATTTTTCTTTATTCGTAGCCATTTACCACCCACAATGCAGCAGCATTCCCACCACTGAGAACCAACTCAAAATCAGCAGGATGAGTTCTAACCTACCAGGATTTGTGCCAAGTTTAAATTTGTAGTAATAGGGAGATTGGTCAGGAAATGTGTTATTGGCCTATTAAACATAAATTTGCATTGGCATACACACCAACCATCAAAGTCCAGGATCCCTGTTAGTTTCACACCAGTGTATTTCACAAGCTAGTTGACAGCCCATCTTTTCACACTAACCTTTCTGAATCTTTGATTCATATATTTGTTTTATGGTAATTACTATAACTTCCAAAGCAGACTCTCCAACTGCTTGATCTGAAAAACTTAAGACACATGATTTGATTTAGCATAAAGTGCAAATAATGAAACGTACTGCTCATCATTAGATCCTCTTACAACTAATATTCACTGGAAACTCTTCATTTTCTTTCCACTTCCTACAACAGCTCAGGGCTTTGAATATCGAGTCTATACTCCTGATAACAGCCGTACATTTCATCTTTACCTCTCGAAGTTTCTCCCTGAGTGCCTCTCTCTCTGCTATGCGCTTCCTCCTCTCCTCCTCTTCTTTCAGAGCATCCCTCGTCTCCGTCCGCAGCTTGTCATCCTTCAGGATTTTGCGGATCTTCTTTCGGCCTTTGCGTCCTTCTCCATCTTGGTCCTCCCCGCCCTCCTCTCCACTCTGTGGAAATGAACATCAAGTTCAGCCCTCTGATGTTCAGCCCTTAGGCTACGATCAGTAGCTGAGCAGCCCCATGATTGGTTTGTGGCCTCAATAATCCCCACAACACACTCCAGGGTAAGTTGAAATAACATTTTAAGTGTCGTGCATGACTTGACTTGGTAAATTTCACGTGGCTCCATTTCCTCTACCTAGTAATCCTACTATGAAAAAAGAAGCTTTGGGACAGTTTAGGAGCACCAAGTGCACTGCATTTAAAACACCTTCTCATTGCTTGAAGAAGAATCCTGAACTTTGATCCTGCGTCGCTTCTTCTTCTGAGCATAACTTCTCTGTTTTTCATCATCCTTCTTCTTCGCAGCTCTGCAGGAATAAAAAGAACAATACTAGATTTGTCCGGATCCACCGGCAGTGAAATAAGTCACCACCACTGGTTGGAGTTCTTTCCTCTCACCTGGTCTTTCGACGCTTGTCTTCATTGTCTGAGTCGCTAACTACCTCACTCTCGGCCGACTCGCCACTGGACTCTGACTTTTCAAAGTCTGAGTCTGCAGAGTCATCGCTGTCCACTGAAATGCAAATAAAAAAACAAAACGAAAACCTGTCATCTAACAGCTTCTTCAAATATTTTAACCTCAAGTAGGACGTGGCACAGAGACTGAATTATAATTTCAGAACAAACCTTTCCGTCCTGACTTCTTTTTGCCCTTCTTCTTCTCTTTCCCAGCAGCCTTCTCCTCTCCTGATTCACCCTCACTCAGTGAGAGTTTATGACGAAGCAGTTTATGGCGTCTGCCACTCTTCTTCACTTCGACATCAGAGCCAGAGTCTTCTGTATCCTCATCATCTTCATGGAAAGAAAAATTTGTTTTGAAAATGTTCATGAAGATGAGTATTATTAAAAAAATAAATAAAATAAAATCCTAGGATTATTTAACAAATTTCTACCTTGCTGTTCGTCTTCTTCATTTTCTTTTTTAACTTTCTTGGAGGACTTCTCCTCCTTTTCTGCCTCTTCATTGTCAGAGGAGCTCTCTGCTCCCGAGGAGTAGTTCGATTTTATTTGGGCAAGAAGCATTTTCTTTGCAATCCTGCAGGTAAAGAGAAATAAAATCATAAAAACCTGATTTTACAAAAACATTCTAGCCCCCCAAAAAATGAACAAACAAATACAACATTTGTGTGGAACCTTGTAAAGTTAGTGCAATATAATATAAATCAGAGCATTCGAACACCAGTTTCTCCTTTGAGATTGTTTCAATGCAGCTGTTCGATCTGCTAACGCTAAACCTCGCGTTTCACTGTTGGGACTGAATGATGTTGATACCCACTTGATGCCTAGTTGGAAGAATCAATTTCTTTTACAAGTACCTGTTCTCAGGATCGTCGTCATCATCGTCGTCACAAATCCCAGTAATTCCCTCTTTAGTGTCCACTTCATCTCCTGTACAAAACACCACACATTATAGCAAACCTCTCCGACATTTAAACAGATCAAAGACATTATCAATATAAAAAATTGCTAAATTAGAATGATTCCTTCACAATTTTCTTTTATATTGCCATGAACTTGTAGATGACTTTAATAAGAATAAAGAGAGTAATCAAAATTATCGCATGTATATGGAAGTATAATACAGAGTTTGAACAGAAGTCAGGGCTAAATGTCGCAATTATTTAGGTTACTACAGCTGGTCAGTTCCAGTAAGAAATAAATTGCTGATATGAATCATTCTGGCTGAGGAGATATAAACTGGAGATATCTTTAAGAGGAACTGCCTTGGGTCAAAGCTGTTGGCTTTGATGGTAATAGCTCAAAAAGATGCTGTTGTTTTCGCTGTGGTTAAAGATTAAATGTTAAAGTAGTTTTCCATACACACGTGTAGCTAACTGAAGGCCATGCAGGTCATTACAAGAAAAGTTTAACACATCTCTGTCCTCCTGAAGCGCATTCATCAGCACATTTCATTTATTTAATTCATGTTATAAAACTTCCAGGTAGGGCTGCTCAATTAATCGAATTTTAATCTAAATTACGATCTGGGCTTTCAACGATCATTAAAAATGACCTCCCTCGTGCTTTACTCTCGCGCTGCTCCGTGTGGCAAATCGAGCGCACTTCTCTGTGTTTCGAACACATCACGCGTCACAACAATTAAGAGGACCCGAGGGAAGCTCGGAAAGCTAAGCAGAAGTTATTTCAAGAGGAGAGTGACTGCCGTTGGTTGAAAAGAGAGGTTAAAAAAAAAAACCCTTCAGTGGTGTGGAAACATGGGTTCGCTGAGTCAGACGTGGATCAAGTAGACAGTGTGTAAACTTTGCTACTGTGTCGTAGCTGCACCACAGAGCAACACTGCAAAGTTCACTAAGTATAGATGTTTACATTTTTCATTTATTTTTTTATATTGCTAACATTTGCACTGTTATCAGTATTTGCACACTATTTTATATTATTTTTTGACAATCTTTAAAGCCATTATTCAACACATTGTTATTGTTAAATAAATATCGTCAAATAATCGAGATCTCAATTTCAGTGAAAATAATCGTGATTATCATTTTTGCCATAATCGAGCAGCCCTACTTCCAGGTGTACCTGAGGATTGAATAAAGGCTGCACTGCCTGCCAAAACGTTATCCTCCACAATAGGTTTGATCTTTTGCTCGTCGCTGTCCTCCCCAGAGGCACCTTCAGCCTCCTCTTCCTCATCACTAGAGGTCAACTGTAGCTTTGAGGATGTTCCAGAGCCCTTTCCCTTGCACTTCTTTTCATAGGACCTCTTCGGCTTCGTCTCAGGTGAGTTTTTGCTTTCTTCTTTTGTGTCATCCTGCTTCTTTACACGGGTAGATCTCCTCCTCGCTACACGCGCTTTACTGTCCTTCTCCTCAGAGTCCGAGTCTGAGGAGTCTGAGCCGTTCCGTTTCTTCTTCTTGGAAGTCTTCTTACCTTTACTTGCTAGGTCTGAATCGGAGCTTACAGACTTCCTTTTGCGTTTGGACAATTTCTCTGCGTCTTCTGTGGATGGCTTTAGTTTGCGCGAATGCTTTTTAGAATTGGCGCTTCCCTCATCAGTGCTGTCGCCTGCTGCGGCTTTTTCCATCAGTACATCAGGAACTTCATCCGAATCAGAGTCAGCTGTCTTTTTATCAGAAGCCTTGGCCTGTTTCTCGTCTTCCTTTTTAGTGCTCCTGGATTTCTTGGAAGACTTGACCTTGTCTTTGTGATCTTCCTCTGACTCTGAATCCGAGTCAGAGGACACATTCTTGTCCTTATTCTCAGTCTGCTTTCTCAAAGGAGTAGTCTTCACTCTGCTAGAGCGACGGCTGGGCGGTGGGCTCTTGGTTCCATCTACTTCATCAGAAGCAGCATTTTCTTCCTCCTCGCATTCTTGTTCAGACTTTTTTGACACCTCGCCGCCCTTTTCCTTGTTTTTGGACCTGGATGACCTTGACCCACGCGTTGTAACAACTGGGACAGGAGTCAGTTTCACTATAAGGTTCTTTACCTTAGGCTGGGGCTGAGTGTCTGCTGGGTTTCCATTAGACTGTGACTCGGCATCGGTGACCGAGGTTGTGTCAGCCTGTGACAGCATTGTAGAATCTGCAAGACTCTCCACCATCTGAAAAAGCTCTTCAGGAACCGAAGGCGGCACAGACATAATATCATGATCTAAGGACATTTCACCAGCAGACACCAGCCCATCTTCACAAACTTCTTTTTTAACTGTCCTTTCGGTTGCGTCAGTTTCTGTTTGGTGCTCTTTCATTTCACTCTGTTCTGACACCTGATCTTTTACCACATCCTGCTCCTGAAGCGTCTCCTCATCCGCCTCTTTAGGTGGATCGCTCTCACACACCGAATCTGCAGTGTTGTCCATGGTATCATTTTCTGCAACTGCCTCAACATTAGTGCTTTTTCTAACAACGTGCTGGCCTTCATTGCCATTCTGCAACTCCATGTTTCTAAACTCAGGCTCCAAAGCCTCCTCTAAAGCACTGTGAGCTTTTCTCAAATCAGAAAGCACGGCCTTAAAGGCTTTCAAATGCCGATACCTGATAGATCTATCTCCCTGGTCCTCGGCTTCCTGTTGAATGAACTGAATGAAAGTATTGTTCAACCCAGTTGTAGTTTCAACAAGCTTTTTTGCTTTCTTTACAAGTTCTTTTGGTATGTGCAGTTTTCTGTAGGAGAATGTCATGGTCCCCGAGTCTTCTGTGTGTTCTTTTCCATTGACGACTGCTTTGTGCTCTTTGGCTGCTTTGTTCTTATGCTTCTTGCTCTCACGTTCCTCCGTCTTCTCCGTTTTCTTTTGCTTAAGCTGCTGTTTCTCCATGACGCGACTGCATTTGGAGACCAGATCCTGGAGGGGCTCTGATCTGCAGACATAACAGTGCCACTTTGAGTTCTCATCAGTAATCCCTGACAGCTCCTTCCTGCCCAGGTTGCGCAGAATGCACTTCTTGCAAAAGGCGTTGTTGCAGTAGTCACAGCAGATGAGTTTGCCGCCTTCAGCACACCACCTGGAGAAAAAATATTTAACATGGTTTGAGGGCAAATAGCAAATGAGGTCCTCAAAAACTCCTCCAAACATTACTTTAAAAGAAATTCACTGTTTTATTAGTGTAGTGTACCTGCACTGCTCATCCATCCCATCAGAGTCTCTGCTGATGTCATCACTTGTATAGTATTTGTAGCATGACTGGAGGAAGAGGAAAGAACGTAAATATTTAAAAAAAAAAATAGTGAAAATGGTAGAACTTGTAATAATATGATGAAAATATGTGAAATGTCCATCTCAGAGTCTCTACCTTGCAAATAAGTACTTTGAGCACAGGATGAACAAACACAGAGTTACGCTGGAACTGGTTCACTTGTTTTCCACAGGCAGTGCAGTTTACCTTCTTCTGCAGGGCATCATCTACAGCAAGAAGGAAGAAAAAAAAAAAACATGACTTTCACAATCCACTTCATTTACTTTAAAATCTTATCCAGGTTCACTTTCAACAGTCAACATGACAAATCTGTCTCCCCCCCCCCACGCACGTTAAAAAAAGTCAGCATTCTTTTAGCGGCTGTCCAAGCATATATTAATGTTTTCCTCTGTCTGAGAGAATGACAGAATTCCAATGCCCTCACCCTTACTTTAAAAGTTTAGTTGCCTCTAACCAGTTAAATTACTGTCTCCAGTTATTTAAATGCAAGCTAGGCAGATCTCATGGTAGTTTGAGGTCACGTGCCTGCACTCTGTGGACTGCAGCTGGCAACAGGAGAATCAGGTCTACTGTTGCCAGCTGCACTTTTGGAGTACGAGTCAATCCACTAGACGAGGAACTCACTGAAGAAGCAGCTGATTCCTATCACCTTATTTATTGTCACAATGTACGTTTACTTTTACACCTCTTTTTGTACCACACCTGCCAAAAATCATATTTAATTCTGTAAGAAACACTGTAAACACACATTTTTAATCAGAAATATAATTACCTGTTTTTTTCTGTTTGAAATCCACTCTGAGCTTCATAGCACCTTTGTTTTCATTCCCAGCTGGCCTCATCACTAAAGTGCCTGAAGAACAAAACAGCTCCGTTTGCAACCCAGACATCCACGACATCTTGAATAAAAATTCAGAAATACCTTCGTACAGTTCATACCTTTAGAAACACTCCCCGTGTTATTGTCTGAAGGATTGTCAGAAGTGGCACCTTCACTTTCAGCCGAGGACTCGGATCCATTCTGGTCCGTGTGCTTAGCTACAGAGGTGGGCTTCCTGCAATAAGTCAGGGAATCAACTTTAACATTTCAATCTGCATCATCTCTGCGAGCTATTTTGACCGCATACAAGTGCATAAGCAACAACAAAAGGCTGACACATTTAAGAAATCTGCTCCGCACCTCTTGTTGCGAGAAGAGGAGGGCTTCATAGTTTCTGCTGAGCTACCAGGCTGGCAACGATATAAAATGTGTTTTAATTGCTTGAGAATGAACAAGTTTCAAACATTTAAAAAGTCTAAAACAAACAAACAAAGTGGTGAACTTACCTCCTCTTCCTTTTCCGCCATTTGGTCTAGGTGTGATTCTGAAGCAGCCAGACTCATTTTACCTGAAAAAACATTTACAAAAAAAGTTTGCATTCTGGTACCATATTACATCTGACAGAACAGTCAGAAACTAGAGGGAAAAACACATTTAAAAAAGTACAGCTACATGCATTTACTGTATGAATCTATGTTCACATTCTGCATTTAAACTGAGCTTTTGTCTTTAATTTCAATCTAAACTGTTCATATCTTCTATTGTACCATGGTGCTCTGCTCTGTATAAAGCCCAAGGCTACGTTCACACGTACACGGGTATTTTTGAAAACGGAGATTTTCCGTTTTCGTTTTAAAAAATAATCCCGTCCACACGTAAACGCAGAAATGAACGAAAACGCTGCTAGGAACATGCCAAAGCAACAGGTGGCAATATTTTCCTTACCATGTAGAAATGAAGCCTCGGTGGGAAATAGTAAACAAGGATGGGGCATAGAAGCAGAACCGAGTTGTATGTGTGGAGGGACAGTAACTGTGTGTATATGTAAACATTTAAACACTGCAGAGAGTACAATTAACAGTAACAGTATTGTAGAAATTCATTTCACCGAAACAATAACGTGGCGCACAGTGTGATGTCAAAAAAGGCGCACACCTTTGACGCTGCGTTTTCTGCGTTTTTCTCGTCCACACCTAAATGCAAAAACGGAGTTTTCAAAAATATCCACCCTGGCCGGAGTTTTCAAAAATATCCACCCTGGCCGGAGTTTTTAAAAATCTCCGTTTTCAGTGACCGAAAACGCCGTTTACGTGTGGAAGAAAGGTGCAAACGCATCGAAAAATCTGCGTTTTCAAAAATACCCGGGTACGTGTGGACGTAGCCCAAGACCAACAGCATATCACTACTATAAATATAGAATAACAAGAATATCAACAGCAGCAGACAAAATTATGATACAAAAGACAAACACATTAAATTTTTCTTTAAGGTAAGGTGTCCAGCCCATTGGATGGCTTCAGAAAATATAAAGGAGGGCAAGAATTTTGGACTTTGATTCTGACGTTCCTGCTTAAGGTGACAAAAAAAAAGAAATAACTAAATGTTTTTGCATCTGTCCCAATTTTATAGCTATTGAGAGTTATATCTTGAATAAACTGGAGTTAATTGCATTGTGGTGCTCAAAGTGCCAAAACACCAAAATATGGTCTGTTTACTTCTTTTTTTTTTTCTCCTTTTTTTAAGGATAGTCCCACTCCTTGTTTTACAGTAGTTACTATTTCTTCCCTCCCCCCCCCCACTGTGCATCTACTATGATGAGAGGCTCCAGCTCTTCACACTGTGACAGGATGTACTCTTTCATGTCCTTCAGGTGAAATGTAACGGTTGCTAGGTCTATGCTTTCTGTGGTTGGCGGATGTAGACAAGTACAACAGGAAAAATAAATAGTTCCCACATAAAGCCACTCGCAACAGAGCTTTTCTTTTAATAACTATGGGGTTATTCTTCATGAGTGTATTGAGTGAGGCTTTAAGAAAGGGGAAAGTGGCATTTAGCTTTATGATATTCAGAAAAGGGCCGATGTCTCCAAAAGTGCGCAACTCAGACCAAAACAATCTGTATTTGCTTGATAGGCCAACTGTTTCTCTTACGGCGATTTTATTTATATATTATTTCCAGTACACCACAGCATGAAAACAAAGCTATGCCAACATTTATGTGCACAGTCTTCCGTAAACAAACTCCGACAAAACTGAACTAAATGCAGCTAAATGAGCTCCTGATGACAACAAAAGCCAAACCGCAGGTTTTGCGAGTCCGCACAATCACGTAATTAAATATACCGCTGTGACCTACATGTTTTATAGGCACATCTTTGGAGCATGCCGCTCTGCAGACAGAGCCGCTGCTGTTTATTTTGCCCCTTTTGCGTCATCATAACGTGCTGATTAGATGCTACGAGATGTGGTGAACAATCACCCGGGCTTGCTAGCAGCAGCCGGCCGTACAATTCTTACTCAGTTCTTCCGCGGGAGAAAGAAAAGAGCCCACCTATCTGTATTTGCAGCTTCTTTATCCTCACCGAAGTCTTTCCGGGTTTTGACAAGTCACAAAGTGTCGACTATCAGGGATGCCAAGTTCAGCTCTGGTAATATTAGCCCGTTTACTTCTTTTCACTGCCCCCGTGTTGCCCTGGCAACCTTGCAGTCTCGGCCGTTCACACAAGCTCCAGTGCATGGGCATGCACCGCTGCATGCACAGGCCTTTTTCTCCCTGTGACGATGCCATGACACCAACCCGCGCGCTACCCGCAGACTGGCACTGCCTCGTATAGCATCCCGGCTAGCAACATTTAGCTGGCTCCAATTAACACAACGAAAACTACCACTCAATAAAAAAAATCAATCACATTTAGGATTTTGATCACTTTGACAAACATCCATGTATGCGCATGTGTGCGTCTGAATAAGCGTGTGCGCAAACTTGAGCATTACCGGCCGCGCAGCTAACGGCTGCAACCAAGCTAGCCTAGCTTGCTAACTAGCAAATAGGCTCCTATGGCCCGGCTCGCCGCTAGCGAAGGCAAGCACGGCAATCAATGCAAAACTGACTTGTCTAAACAAACAAGACAAGTGTTCGTACCTACTTCTCGCCGTCGTCATTTCTTGACTGACAAACACGGGTTTTGTCTTTGGCCCAGGCAGCCCAGCTCAGTCGAGCATACAGATTTTCACTAGTGTTAAAGCAAGAAGAAGCAAGAGAAAACCGAAACAACTCCGGTCAGTGGAGACAAAGCAGGGGGACCATCTTGCCGGATGGCTGTGGACGCAGTAAAATGGCGCATCTAGCCTCAATCCTGTGCGGATTCCTATTGGCTGACAGGCTCGTGAGCTTTGGCGCTCTGAATGGTCCAGGCTCTCCGGAGCTGATTGATCCTCCGAGCGAAAGCAAACATTTCCTCCATAAAAAACAAGAGCGGCAGCTGCTTTTGCTGCTGCTCCTGGCTGGGTTGTCATTCCTGTTGAAGCCTATTTACTGATAAAGGTGTACAGCACACAATTTCTATACATCTTTCTCGAGGACGACAGTTCAAGTAAATAAACATGTAGGATCTAAATACACATACCATTGTAAACCTCAAAAGTTTACAATGGAAAGATAATATAAGGCATGTAGCTACAAAAAAGGTGGAAACCACTGTTTAATCTTCAGCAGTAGAACTGACAACTTATATATTATAAAGACATATGACACAATGTTAGAATGTGACAATGTACTAAGTTGAGCTTTACAAGCATCTAATGGTTTAAGTAAATAAACATGACTGTGTTGCACATTTGGTGCAGTCTGTCCTGTTTGACTGTTTAACCATTTATAACCAAGATTCATGCAGACCTTATGGACTCATTTTGAAATCTTGGCTTGGTAAAATCACTGAATAATTCTCATCTTTCAGGAACTACTTGAATGGTTGAGGAGCAAAGTATTGTGAAGTGCACGTGATTGTTTTGTTTCTGTGTTCAGACAGCAGCAGCTTGTGAATGCCTACTGCAATACACTGAATATCCTTAAAGCTGAGTTACTTAACAATACCTAAAGGTGGGGCCCTTTCTCAAAGGATGTCAGCCTCTCCGGTGCAAGGGCACAGCAATAACGAGTAGAAGTGTATAAATGTAAGCGTATTTAAACTGCAAAAAGGTGTGTGCTCGAGCTTCAGCATATATAAAAAAAACATCACATAATAAACCAAAAATGTTGCAGCTATCTCTCAGCTGCACTGGGTGTGATTGGTGGAGGCTGTGACTAATTCTACTAATTCGAGTATTTTTGGCTTACTGTTAATGAAAGCTAAACGCTGTATTAGTTGTAACTAACTTTTAACTAAATAGTTTTAAATAAATAATAATTTAGTTAAAACGAATACAGTAATACACTACTACTGTTGTGTCTAATAATGACATAATTGGAGAGAGGGGAGCAGGGTGTGTGTGTGTCTGTGTGCGTGGGTGAATAAGGGTGTGTGGGGGGGATTACTATACAGAGTAAAACTGACATTAGGGCTATTAGGAGTTTTCTCTATCAGTCACATTTTCCTCTTCCTAATGTGTGTGGGATTGGCTTAAGTTGAAATCTTGACTCAAAATATTTCCCATGTGCCTACACATTACACACCACAGTCTGATATGTCACACATTAATGGCTAGACACTAATACTAATAAAAATACTAATAAATGTTAATAATGCCACTTGCTACCACACGCAAACTCTGCTTGTACATTTAAAGTGCGATAAGTCAAAGTCCCAGTGGTGAAAGTAAAGGGCGCACCAAAGCTGCAGTCTCTGTGGTAAAAATATACCTTAAGGTGTGAATATGGGGGGGTTAGGTTCTTGATTAAACTTTTCAGGAAAGGTAACTTCTTAGTAATCGATGGAGTTCAACTAGTGGAACATGTAATAATCATCACGCCTTATTTGGTGCTTTCCCCCTGTGACGTGGTCATGGGTGAGTTGTATAAGTACCAACAGTAGTAAGACTATCTAGGGAATTTACCTTATTCTACTCAAGCTGACACTTCTAGCTCCGGAGCTCTTTGAAAGACATGAAGAACTTTGGTATTGAGTGTCTTACACTGTTGATGATAGCTGTGATGGTCTATGCAGCACCAATCAACCCGTGTGAAGACAAAAGGCTGAAGCTGAAGCAAATTAGAGAACATGCCAACGTGGCATTAAAAGATCATGTAAGTAAACTTTATGTTTCTCTGTTAGTACGCCATATATTCTTTGTTGATATACTCACATTTTTATCTAATTATCCTTGCAGCTGCCTGACTTCAATGTGCCTAAGATAGAAAAATGTGTGGTAAGTTGAAAATGTTTCATATTTTACTCTTCACGGTGTTCTTTGACCTATATAACAGACAGCGGTTACCACGCGTTTGTTATGTTATGTCATTCAGTTTCATCTCCAGCATGTTGGGCACCGTTGCTTATCACTGTTTTCTCTTTGCAGGAAAAATTCTTCTGCTTAGCTGACAAGGCGCTGAACAAATCTCTGGAAAACAATTCAAATCAGAATCTGGCAACACTTGAGCATTCCCTGCGTGTGTACAGCAAGGTAAAGATGCATATTTCTTTCAATGCATTTGTATGGCAGTAATTCAAAAAACTGACTGTGTTTTAGTAATTAACACAGCAAATCGCTGATGTGGTGATAAAAGATTTGTGTGTGTGTGTGTGTTTAGTTCTGTCTTCAACTAAATTTAATGTTCGAAACATAACTGGTAAACCTGATTTTGTTGCAGGATGAAAACTGTCACCTGCACACGCAAAACCAATATAATATAAAAGACTTTCTGGAGAAAATTGTGCATTGTGTTGACGTCGCCTTGAACAACAAGAGCATCATATGTCCACATCATATTAAATGAAGAGTTATCCCCAAGTTTATTGCAACTGTAAATATATTTATGGACTTATTTAATGACATATTTATTACTTTTTTCACGTTTTCTATTTATATACAAATAAATTAAAACAAAAAGGAGCACTTGTCATTACTTTGATTTTTACACCTATTGATGTGTGTTTGTGTATTTATTACTCATTACTGCCATCAGTGTGTAACGTTTATGGGATAATTATGAACTTCAGCCAGGCATGTTAATGATTTAGACATGTGATCACTGGATTTATAGCCTATCTTTATCTCTTTATTTAAAATTAATGTGTGCATCAGTCACATGCTTCTTACCAATATAAATGATTAAATTATTAAATGTTTTTTAAAACATGTCATTCATAAATAAACAAACAGGGCCTGCCTGAGTAGAGCGTAGGCTTCTTTGTCTGCCTGAGAAAGCGGTCTGTTGATGGTGACCACTTCCCACGCAGGAAAGCAGAAACAGCCCATTTGTAGCACCTCATCCCTCTTTGAGCCACCTCTCTGCAGGGCAACCCCCGGTTCATTTACTGACACAAATACCAGACTTTCACAGTTTGAAAGTCAATAAATAGATGACAATGACTCGGCTATGTGACCCGTTTCACATCACCATGAGGCGCCAGTTGTAACTTTTGATTTGATGCAGTGAATGATGCCTGCCTCTGTGGTTTCCAGCAGGATGTCACACAGATAGCAAGCCCTGCTGCATGGCTGCAATGTAGATCGAGGTTAAACTGGGACGAGCCGGAACCTTCGACTAGTGAGTGAATGTTGAAATCTGCTGTTACATACAAAATGCTTTCTGGCGAGTTAATTTCCTTTGCGCTGAAGCCTAGCGTTGCTTCCAGCTGACGGCATGGCGATAACTCCTCCATCAAATTCAAAAGCAGTGTGCACATCCTTTTATCCCTTTCATCCCCGCTTTGCCCGATGATGTGCAGATTTTTAAGTCAGACAGTGGATCTGTACATGTGTCCCTGAAGTTATTTCATATTAAGAAATGACCTGAAAACAAATTGAATCACTGGAATTTTGTGCTATTGAAATATGGTATTTTAATGGTATTAAAATATGTGGAAATTTAGTGCAGTTTACACTAATGGACTATACTGGACTAGTGTAGAGCAGGATGTGGTGTTTAAGATCACTTTTTGATTAGATCTGTGGTTCTCAAACTGTGGGGCGGACCCCACTGCAAGTGCACTGACAACCATCTATAAATATGATGTAAAAATAATGTGAATAAATATGATTTATTTCTACAAGGAAACATGAGAGTTTGCTGATTCAGTTGCACTGATGACTTTCAGCTTTAAGTCTAAAACAAATTCTCTTATTTTTAATAAGATAGCCGATCATTGTTAGGTGTTGTAGCAAACCTTTTCGGCTTCTGAAATGGGGCGTGTAGTTTTACTCATAAGATTGTACCTTTGATACTGCCTGTGAGCTGGTAAGGAGCTGTGACAGCACATGAAATGCTGAATTCAGACGGTTAAATCCACAAAGAGCAGTAAATCTCAAGGCTGACAACAGAACAGATCAGCTGATCACAGCCTGCACAAAGAATACAAAAGATTCTCACAAATGAAGTTATCGATGGACCATTGTGCTGGGAATGCTCATGCAGATGATCAGGCGTGTGTAACATGTCCGATAATCTTTCATGTGTGGTGCCATCATGAAAAGAGGGATCAAGATCACTTCCACCTGTATTCTGGTTTGTCCCACAGGGGGATCAAAAGAGCAGGGGGCGGTGGGGATCCTTGGTAAATCACACCCTGAAAGTATTTGTGGGTAAAACTGTTCAGTAAAAAGTTGTTTTATGCAAAAGATAAAGAAAAAACAAATATGACATCAATTAGGTTAGTTTAGAAATTCATTCTGAAAGCCAGCTGAGCTGTTTCTGGTGTGGTGGTGTAATCATGATAATCTCTTCTAGTTTCTAACATTTTAATTCTGAAACACAAAGAGCATCCAGAATGTGAGATAAAACATGTGGAATAATTTAATAAATAACACCCCCCCCCCCCAAAAAAAACAAAAACAAAAAAACCCCCCAGTGGTTTAGGGATTGTAAACAGTTGACAGTATGATAATACAGTATGATACCAAATAAAAGCCATTTTGCCTCTACTATAAAACACCATGAAATGAAATCATCTTCACAAAAATTCCTACTAGTGCATTATACTAAGGCATACCATATGCATGTAGTATCTCGTTATAATAATATAACACAGTGTCCTGACATCTGACAATAAAAAGATGACTTTCCTATTTTAGCTATTAGCAGTAAGAGTTGACTGACATGCATGCTCCTATGCTCCTTACCTACAGGAACGAGTATAAAGCAAACTTTTCGTGTATATAATTATTTAAATACTTTAACCTTTTACCCAAATGATTTCTGTGAAATTGCACACGCAATCAGAAATTAATCATAACACATTAATATCCGCACGAGCCACTTAACACAAACCAGTTGGTCACATCGCAGGAAATCAGTTTAGAAGCTCACAGCTCTGTTTCTGTCAGCTTCTGTCAGGATTTAAGACATTTTCAAAAGAGAAATGTATATATTTATGGTTATGGTGCAGCTGAAAAATGTCCCAAAGCAACATAAAAATACCACAATACATATAACAGGTCCTCCAGGCCAAGAAGTCTAAAGTCCTATCACAGGTGCAACTCTTTTACATGTAAAACCGTATGAGTTATTTAAAGTATGCAGATAATCTTTTAGATAGTGTTTGGTCATAAACTGAACCAACAGCTTCTTTCAGGTAACACGAGAGTTGCAGTGCACTGGGGCTCTCCTCTGTGCTGTCATCACTGCAGAAGGGATTCGATCACAGCGTCTGGCTTTGCAGATCTTTTCCTGTGTGGAGATGGGTGTGTGATAAACGTTATCAAGCATTTCAAAGAGCTTTTCAGCCTGCTCAGTTCTCAGAAAAGCAGCATATCATGATATTGACTAACACCATCATGCTTACAGCTCATATCAAACTGCTATAAATACACTAATTATGAAGAGTTGCTAAATGTTTGAGTTCCCAAACGATATTCAGGAACTCAACGCTATATTTAAATTGATCACCCTGTTCTTCACTTGGACTGCATGCACTTCATATTCATGCAGTCGAACTCAAGAACAAAAAAACAAAAAAGATAAAACATAAGTAGAAATGTCACTGATCTACAAGTACACATGGAGATAACCAGCTCACTGTTTAACAAATTATTCTGAACCCTGCATCTAAAGAACCCATTTACACTTGATCTGTTTTTGCATCTAAGCTTAAACTAAAAAAAAAAACAAAAAAAACAATCAGTTTGACCTGATTAGTACTTTAACTCTGCCTCAGTGTAACTACGTGAGGAAGATCTTCCTCTGTGATAACTGCAGCTGGGGTAACAGAAAAATTAAGTAGAAATCAACCATCTCTCTCCATGATAAGCAAGCGCAGGAACGCGATTGCAACAGTCAGCCAGGAGCAATAATCTGATCCAAATTCAGCACTAAGGGAATAAAAAGGCCAACATTAGAAAGAGGTGCAAGTTTGAATTTTGGTGTTGTTGGTTAATGGTAGCTATTAGCTGGCCTGTTAAAAAAAAAAAAAAAAAATTATTGTGGAAGTTTTTTTTTTTCCTTCCTTTTTTAACATTTCGGTCATTCATCTTGCAGACAAGATGCAGTCCAACCCATGCAAACCAAACTGGGTCAAATCACATTCAAGTACATTGTACATTCAAGTTCATATTTGTTAACTAAGAGGAAACAGAAGTGTATTACATACTGCTATGACAAATGTAGATGGGGGAGGAAAATGTGTGTGAACTACACAGGGGACAGGTAGTCAATATTAAAACACAAGGTACTGATTTGTGTAGAAAGCTCTCTACCTTCGCCCCGTCTTGGGACGGCCACTCTTGCTACTTTTAGAGGTCCTGGGCCTCTCTAGTTTCATCAGCGACTGCCGCATACTCTCCTCTGTGTAGGCTAGATACACATGAGACAGATCCACCTCAAATGGCTACAGTGACAAGGAGAAAAGAAAAGAGGTCAGAATTACAATGTAAAGAGAGAAAAAAAATCCACAACATCAATGATTACATAAAAACAACTTTCCACAACTCACATCTTTTTCTTTTTTGTCTGGAGCAGGGGTCTGTTTTCTCATGTTGTTGCCAGTGTAAGCCACACATTTCTAAAAGAGAGACAAATCACCAGAAAGAAGGAGTGAAACTCTTTAAACGGATGCTGATTAGACTGTGCACCAGTGTGTGAATTAGCTGTGCAAAGTGAGCTCACCAGCTGCCACTCTCCAATGTCCTCATTCCAGTGCACATAGTTCTCTATCATCTCCTACAAGCAAAACATGAGAGATTATCAGAAGCACTATCTGGAAGTTGAAGATGAGATATGTTGCATGGTGAGAAAACAGCAAAAGTAACATTTCTTTCTGCTTGTCAAAGAAAAACTGGTCAGCTGACAGTTTTGTAGGCTACTTGGAAGGCCATGCAACCTTCCTGTTTGCCTGCTTCTCAATGAAAATGTTTAATGCTGGTAGATGTTGCTTCCCATGTAAAAATGTAATCGTACAGGAAGCTCATTACTAATGTTTGAGTAAAGAAAGAAGCAGCTTTTCCAGTTTGTACATCTGAGTTTAAATGCATGTATGTCTACTAGATTTTGAATTGCACCACTTTTGAAATCTGTTATCTCTTTTCACATCTACTATGCACATATACACGACTTGGACAAAATACTTGGTAACCTACACACAACACCTACTAGAGCTGCTCGCCCATGGAAACCCATGCCTAGCTAGAGGCACATTAGTTTCTGTGATGTTATTACTGGCAGAGGAGGCTAGGAGCTCTACAGTTACTGGGTCATCAGAGCGTGTCGTGCCCTTTCAGCACTTGACGATCCTGGTCTGTGACGTTAATTGGTCTGCCACATTTTCATAAACCCCTCCAATTCAAGCTCAAAGTCTGCGCTTCAATCACATATTGATGGATTGAAAATTCACTGTTGTGGTGTACAGAGGCAAAGCTACAGAAATTATGTGTTTGTCAAACAAATTACAAACGCAGCTTTTTGTCTTCCTGCTGATGTGCGCACACATACTGTGAAGAGCACTATCGCACAGTCTATGTCTTTTTGTAGGTACTTTGGTAAAAACAAATTTGGCTTGTATATCTGTCACAACATCTCATTCAGCACTACAACATAGCTTTCTAACAACATCGTACTACGCAAACATCCTGTTTTAAATTAGTAGATAAACCTTAATAGCTTCTTCTCCTATGGATGTGTGTTGGCCAAAGTAAAGCTGATTAAATCTGACCCTGTGTTACTCTGTTTGCGGTCTACTCTACAACATCTTGCTTGGATGCTCTTCTTTTAATTTCCTGGAATATATGAAACAAAATTTAAATGTATGTTTGTAGATGTGAAAAATAATTATTTGGTCACAACAGTCACTCTGTTGCTGGTTGGCAAAATTCACAAAGGTCCAGCAGTAACAAATCCTCTCTCTTATTAACAAAGGCACAGATCTTTAGGAAAATGCTATTCATTACTGTCAGTGGCATGTCATTACAACTGACATCTTCCTACAAATACCATTTCCCCATTAATAATCGTTAATACCATATCAGGATTAAAGATTTACAGAAGTTCACTAATAATCAAAACTTTCATTATGTGGATCAAATATGTGGAATTTCTGGAAAAAAAAAACAACAACCAAAAAAGAAACTGAGGGGTTTGTTGCTACTGTGAGACTTTTGGTTGTTTTTTTTAATCATTGTTAAAAATATTGGAAAAAAATATGGAAAGAACAACAATAACAATAGGGTTTTATTTAGAAAATGTGATATTTCTAAGTATATCCTTCAGTTTTTAATATGGCTTTTATTTTGAAAATCTCACACAATCTGATCATCTTGATAACTTCAAATAAATAATTGGCAGCTATAATTATCAAAGCTGACATTTTCAAGCATGTTGGTTAATTCCTGTAAGTAAAAGGAGGGGTCATTCAGCATACAAGACAAAAATTCATGCCTAAAGATTGAAAACTGTGGGCAGGTTAGAGACAATTGTTTTGATTCTAACATCTGACAGTTAATTAGTCCAATTCAGACCTACCATTACTTTGAGTAAGGGCAGATTTTCAAAACAAATTATTAATTAAAAATTATTAAATAATTCAGAACGAGTAAAACACATGCACAAGGTGTCTGAACTGTGTCTCTATGACAAAAGATGTAGAGCAGGGGTAGGCAACCTTTCTGATGACGAGTGCCGTCTAAAATTTCCTCAGAAGTCAGTGTGTCATATGATTGCATTAGCAATAAATTTAATAACGCTCTATATTAACAGTTACACACTATATAGAACCACTTCATAGAATTATATTTGTTTGCAGATGTTTGCAGCTATCAGCGAATAGTTATCAGCTATTTTGAAACAAAAAAAAAAGACACTTTTTATCCATAACAAGAACTCCATAACAGCAAATGAACTGTACAACAGAAAATGCTATTTCCTCACAACAATGATAAGAAAAATAAACTGAGCCAATATGGCATGTTTGTTAATACAGGGATACACATGTTAATGTGATCTCTGGTCTCCCACTCAGAGACACAGGTCTTCAAGTGTCCAGCATTCAGACGGCTACCTGAGGACACTCTTCATGTGAGAGAAAATCTGCTCACACAGACATGCAGAGCCAAATACTGTCAATAAGGCCTCTGCAATGTTTTGAAGACAGTTAAACTTGTCAGGTAGTGATGTCCAGCAGGTGAAAATGCAGCTCCATGAACACGCACAGCTGTGGATTCCAGCTGCTTCGATGTTGCATTAACTGGCATTAACTCAGCCAGTTAATGCAAGACAAATCCAGCTGCTCATTAAAGCTTTCTGGTGTGATCAGAAAATAAAACATTGGTCCATACACCTGAAAGTCCCAAAAACGAGTCTGTATCCGTGTATTTCCATGGTGCTGATGCTGTGCTGAGCGGAAAGCTCCTGAAGCTTTTGAAGTGTCGGAATGTGGAAAGCTAACAACATCCCTCTCACCAGTAGGCTAAGTTATTTTTAGCCAATTACAAGTTGAATCTGGTAGTTGGGGTTGTTAGCTAAGATACCGTCATTAAGAAGTGGCACAACTAATATGTCTATGCAGCTCATTTCTGATGTGCACCGCTGGCGCGACCATTTATTTTTTAATGCATCTTCTCAGATTAATTCACTGCGTGTCTTGCCCAGGGCTGGACTGGGACAAAAAAAAAAACAAAAACAAAAAAACAGCCCAGGCATTTTGACTAGAGACCGGCCCACCAGGTATTAAAGCTATAAAGCCTTTGAATGAAAACAAATGCTGTTGTGACAGTGATGTACAATCTTGTTGGTATATGTATGATTTCTATACATTTTACGTCAGATAAAAACTTTGGTTGTAAGCTTCAGATAATTATTTAATAACAGCCAGACATTTTAAATGAGAATAAGAAAGTTTTTCTTTGTGCCCCACCTTTCCCTGTAAATGCCCTGCCTGGCCCCCTAGCAAAACTTTGCTAGACCCGCCCCTGCACAGTTACCAACTGTCAGTTACATAGAAAAGGATGCTGGTGTTATTTGTCTCTCAGAAACAGTTCATAACTTCCCTTCAACTCATTCATGTCACCTAAAAGGTAAACCTGTTTCTCCATCACCTGTTCAGCTCTGATGATTCAGTAAGAACATCTCCTGGTTTCATCTTCATGTTTCCCTCTCACCACATATCCAAACCGACATCATGACCAGCAGCTTTTACGGCTGTGGCTCCAGCAAACATCAGCTGATACTAGAAATTAATATTAAATAAATTCTAACAACAGCTGATCAAGCTTGAACATGCTGCTGTTGTTTAGCGCGAAATCCAGCGGTTTCCTCTTTCTGGCGCAAAGTGGGCGATAAACAAACAAGAGAGAAAAGCCGATCAGCTGCTCATTGATCAGTTTCATGATTGAAGTAGCAACAGGAGAGGGAGGGGAGAGAATGAGAGGAGAAGATGCAGCTGACAGCATAAAGATAGAAAAACTCCAGCTTTGTGCCTTTTTCACTGTAGCTGAAGTACAGGACAAACTGTGTTCCTTTTCAGCTGAATACGAAACGCGTAATATTTTCTCTGAACACAGGACGATTCCGTCTTTTTATGGGATGGTTGGCAACTCTACTAACTAACCGTATGAATAAAATAAAGTTCACTATCAGTAACATCAAAGCACCCACCCAGCTGTATAGAAACTCTGTCGTGCTAGCTAGTACGCAGTACGAGTTATTGTAACTGACTGTAAAAAGTCAGCACAACGAAAATAAACTCCACCTAAACTTGGTTTATATCTGACCCAGATAGACTGCAAGTCATAACTTCTTACCTAAAGTTCAGTTCACCTGACACTCGGACCGGCCCCGCCTCTGGTCTCTCCTGTTGCCTCCCCTTTCTCTCATCCACCTGCTGGCCACCACTTGCTAATATTACTGAATCTGTGGAAGCTACGCCATATCCACCACCAAAAACTGAGTTATTTTTACACACCGGCCAGCATCTGGCCAATCTACTACCTTTCATTGTTTATACCGTTACAAAAACAAACAAACAAAAAAAAAAAATCATCGGCCCACCGAACAAATGCCCGGTATGCCCGATGGCCAGTCCAGCTATGGTCGTGCCATCACTTAACCCTGGCACGGGTGCCTAGGGTTGCCGACCCC
This sequence comes from Aulonocara stuartgranti, assembly GCF_965226115.1. Lineage (NCBI taxonomy): Eukaryota > Metazoa > Chordata > Actinopteri > Cichliformes > Cichlidae > Aulonocara > Aulonocara stuartgranti. The sequence continues at coordinate 28,279,875 of NC_138940.1, forward strand.
TGATGTAGAGGAAGCAGAAGTAAAACAACAATAAATAAAGCCAACAACAATATAAAAACAACCCCACTCAATTCATGTCAGATTTAGATGATGTATGCTTAATGTGTGTATGTTTAAATAACAGGTAAATACAAGTATCAGATTAGCCTTGTAACTAAAGATGTCTAATATTACAGTACTTCTACTGTCATTGCGTTATCTGGACTTCTCTTAAAAGCCCACACATGCGCACGCACGCACGCACACACACCTGGTATTCCTGGGGAATAAAGTTGTCTATGATGAGCATCTGGAGCCGGAGTTCTCGGCTCAGCTGGCGGATATTCTCGAGGAGGCCTTCGATTTCTCTGTGATGCTCTTGCTGCAGATCTGCCATCTAACCGATGAAAAACAACAATGCTAGCGGATCAGTTTCTGCTAAACTGATAATACATCTAGCCACAAAGAGCTATTTGATTAAATCTGAATATACATGCTGCATACACAATTAATAATAGCAATACTTTAGTGTCTCATAATGGTCACCCTTCTGTCCCGACAGGGAACAAGTCAAAGAATAATGATCATTTATGGTGCAACCCTTTGTTAAACTTACTTCAGATTTGGCAGCCATCAGCATGGTCCATACTTTCTTCAGCTTCTTGGTCTTTCCTTGAGCCTCTTCCTGCAGGCTAGTATACTTCTCTTCTATATCCAAACGTTCTTGCTGTTTTAAGAGGGACGAGGTTTGTGATTATGCACAATCAAGGTACTTTTGCAAGCTTTTGTTTGGGTTTACAAAAATATATTGTGTGTATGGTAAAGGACATTATACCATCGAGCTGCAAGCAGGAACAGCCACAAATAAACAGCAAAAAATCAAAATATCACTTTTAATAATAATAATAAGAAAAAAATAAAGCTTTCAAATATCTTTAATTCAGACATTAAACTAAAAGGACATGAGTTTCAACTTTTATCTGAACATCGATCATAATCAATTTGCACATGAAAGTGTGTAGTATTAACTTCTAACCATATTTCCAACCACAGTGATGCAATAATTTCTCTAAAAAACAAGCAATGTAACTGTCAGCATATCCTGTCATCTCAGTGAAGCACGACAGGATAATGGTTAGCTATGAGTGGCAAAAGAGTCGCAATTTTTTGAAGCAAAATGTTGCCCAAAAATAAACAAAAAAACTAAAACAAATTGTAAAACTATTAATTTAGCTGGGTTTTTTTAAACCACTGGTCAGCAAGCAAACAAAACATACATACATGAGATATTCTCTCCAGGGTAGCTGACAGATATGGGTTACAGGTTTAATTTCCGAATGTATGTGTTGCTTTATTGTGGTTACAATGTGGTACAACAGGTAAAGAAGAATTTCCCAAGTGGTAATGCTGATTCATTATTGTGACATTACCGTCAACAGCGTGACTATCAGCTGCCAAACTTAGGAAAGGATGAGATAATGCGTGGATTCAGTGACGTTATTTATCCGTACCTCTTTTTCCTCCAGTTCCTTCCGCAGCTGCTCTGCTCTCTTGCGACGCTCTTCGAGTTCATTGTTGGACTCCTCCAAAAGCTTCTCCTGCTCCTCAGCTTTGGCCAAGAGGTCCACCCCACCCACAATCACCTTCTTTTCTAAAGCCGACAATTTCTCTAGCAGGAGGTGATGCTCCTGCCTGACATTTTAAAAGGCCCACCAATTACCAAAATTAGCAAATACCACAAATGATTTTTAATCAAAAATAGAATTTATTTTCTCTTTATTGACTCACTGGGCTTTAAGAAGGTCCTTCTCCCTCTTCTCAAGCTCTGCTCTTGCCTTGTTCCTCTCCTCCTCCTCCATGTCTAGCTTGGCCTCCAAAGCCTTTCTTTCCTCTTCAATCTTTGCCTGCATCTCCACCATCTTGTCTGGGGAAACCTTCTTCCTTCCTGAACAGACACACATAGGACAGCAAAGAGCCTTAGTGGTTGTTTAACAAGCACTTGTCACTGTATAGGTATTGGATCATTTAAAGGCAGATTCATTCCTCTTTAACAATCAGCATTAGTATTATTTAATCTGTGCAGTTTCTGAGCAAACCTGTTGGTCTTCTGAATGAGTCCTTATAAAGGGAATGCTAGTAGGATCCATGTGCATATGTTTCTAGCTTGCTAGTGCACAGTATTAAATAATCAAAGTTAGTATATGCAAAACCTATGAATAAGGGAAACTATAAGAAATGCGAGGATGATATGGTGCTTATGAAAAGAGTAAGTATTAAGGGTGGCAGTCAGACAATGGACAAACAGAAAAATGCTAGCAGTGCTTATACAATCAGCAGTTATCCAATCGGTTAGTGAAAAGCTACTAAAGCACGTGTTGGCAATCTTGATCATTTTAAGTGAGCAAAAAACATTGTTTGTAAAGGACAGTTTGACCATGTAGACTCTTACACCAACCTCTTTCTTCTTCAATTAAGAGGTGTATAGCAAGTCAGACAGGCATCATTTGCACCAAAAGGAGGAGAAAGAAAGAGCAACACATTACAGAGTGATTCGGAAAGTCTTACATCTCTATAAATTGAAACAAAATTATTTATATATATATATATATATATATATATAAATAAAAATGCTGATGAGATGAGAGGCATCTTTTAGTGATGCCAGTCATAAGACACACAGGAAAGAAAAAAAAACCCATAATGAAACATAATGTGGGTGAATTAGGTCTTAAAGAAATCACAATTTGAGCAGGTATAAAGTGAGGATATTGAACTGTCATGCACAAAAACTGATCATTCGGGTCATCTGTAAAGAAGAATAATAGAAAATATTCTTCAGATAACATCAACCTTTCACAAAGAGTTGTCCAGCTGGGCAGATACCCCAAATTAATGGACTGAGTGGATTCAGGAATCTGCAGCATGAGCACCTTCATTCAACGGACAAACTTGCAATCAGTTTTATGGAAACCCTAACAAGGCCTGGGAGATGACAATGAAGGTGTGTGGAGCAGTCGGGAAGCGGGATTACGCTGTGAGCCTACAGGAGTGGCAGTGTGTCAAGGATAGTACAAAGCCCCTTTTCACACATGTCCTGTAATTCACAAACACAATGTAGAATTACCAAACTAGGATCAACACCCCAAAAGATTGCATGCTTCCTTGTAATCCAGCAATGCAATCCTGATGCTAATTGTAAATATAATAACAAAAGAAAAAATAAAGGGGTTTAAGGCTTTCTCCATTACATCAACTGATCAAGGCTTTTAACAAACAAAGAGGACATTAAAAATATATATGAATTTTCACTAAAAATAGTGAAAATTGAGAAAATCTTCAGAACCCAGACAACTGCAATAACCACAGTGAAAAATAGTAACAGGTAACTAGGTAAGCTGACCACTAAAGAGGAAATGCAGCAAATTACTTGAGTCATTGACGGGACATCGAGGCCTTAGGAAATCCCCTAAAGAAAACCACCTACATCCACGGCATGAAGAAAAAAAAATTCTGTCTTTATTAGACATGAGGTTGGTATTCAGCTTTCATTCATGCTCTTTTACAGAGCATAACAAGAAAAACTATAAACAGCATACAAGCCATCGTTTAATCTTTATTTTAATCCCCATTCGAAGAGTTGCAACAAGCTAATTAGGAAATACGGAGGGCAAAAAACTTTAAAAAACTAGAAATATAGACTATATAATTACGGATCATATTTACTTTACTGTGAAACTGCTTAGGAGCATCTGTCTAAAAAGGTTACATTGTTTGGGGAAACTAAAATGGGAACAAGACTTGTCAAAGAACTGCGTCTAGTATTCATGAAAGCAAACAGCCAATAAAGCGCAAAAGTACACGGCACAGCAAATGTATCTGTCTCATGTGTGAAAAGGGCTTAAATTTGTAGGCAGGTGGGTTGGTGAGCAGAGTGCTGCTCTAACTCACTATTCTGAGGTTTGTCCTCAGTGGACAGTGGCACTGCGGAGGTGCAGTCACAATTTGAACTGATGTTGTCTGTAAAGGAAAAGAGGAAGTACTATACCCAACAAAGCCCACAATGAGAAATAAAAAAAGAGAGATAAGGTCTAGCAGCGTTTGTTTTGCAGTTTGCGGGTATATCAACTGCAGCTCTGTAATGTGCACATATGCATATAAACAAACATAGCAGACGAGCTTACTCACAGCATACGGACAGTTTGGCTGCTATTAATTTAGAATAGCTTCATACTATATCAAGTAGAAAAGTCCCAACTGAAAAATATGCACACACATCAATTTGAGATAAAAAAAAAAAAAAAAAAATAGAACAAAGCATCAAGAAAACATCCAGCACTGCAACACATACCGAATTCATGAGTATTTAACACCTACTTTTTAAAAAAAGAAGGTGAGAATACCAGGGAAACTAAGAGGTCTTATGTTTAAGGAAGACTGTGAACATTCAAGCAGCATCAAAGCAACCTCAGTGCTGACTCATAATAGAATGATGACAGTGATAAGGCCTAAAACATCTCTTATGCAGAGCATCACTGTAAGCAGATTTAAGGTTGAACGATCTATGTGCTCATTCACAACTGTTTTTACCTCTTCTTCTCCTTCGACCATCTCCTGCCACCCCTCCTTCATCGTCACCTTCATCCATCTCCTCTGATGCACTGCCATCAGAGCCAGAGATCTCTTCACCTAGATGCGTCACAAAGTGGCATTTCACAAAGACGTGGCGTTAAAAATTATATGCAAATCAAAAAGTGCAATGATTTCTTCAAGCTCTGGTTTTTTACCTTCTTCCAGCTTTTTCTTGAGCTCCTCGATCTCTTTCTGAAACTGACGCAGCAGGGCATCTTTAGGATCCTCGTTGATCCTGGCTTTGTTTTTGATGTTTTTAGCCCTATTGGCATAGCGAAGGGTACTGATGGTCTCATCATAGTTGTAGTCTGCAGGTCCTATATTTGCACACTGGAGGGAATTAAAGTGTTGCATTTAAAGAAGTGAGGCAAAAACTTTCAATTCAACATTTAAAATACTGTAAAAGTCCCCCTCAATTTAAGGGTTAGTTGGCTTTTTAGTTAGGTCAGGAGTTAGTTGTTTTGTGGTGTTACAGCAAAACAGATCACCCAAAGTATTTTTCAAAAACACATCTATGGTTTAAGCAAGAATTCAAGGTTTCTCTAATTATAATAAATCCTTCCATCCTTGCAAAGACAACAGCACGCTGCTTCCCAAATTTAGCAGTACCATCATTGTTTTGGAGTTTCCACCGAGTGAATCCTGGAGTAGTCGGGTCAGTTTTGAGTTCCTGTAGGGAACGTGAGTGCTCTTGCCATCCACCAGGGCTGAGATGACATTACCCAGCGTGGAGAGAGACAGATTTATCTTTGTTGCTTCCTTTAAACGCTGACCTGTGGCTCCAGTCTTGCCCTGTCTTTCTGAGCCCTGTAAGTAGTGAAAGTCTATATTTAATTAATGGCAGTGAGGTATAACATGGACTGTAAGAATATAGTACATACACCCAATATCAATATCATCTCCTTTAGTTTAGTAGTACAAGAGTACATACCGCAAGGTCAACCAGATGAAGTTTTCCCATGCGCACATGCTGGTTGCCGTCTACGCCCTTCTCGCTGCACTCGATGGTGATGGTAAAAATAGCATGAGAGCGCGAGCTATGTTCATTCATGTTTGTGGCTCCAACAGACCCTAAAAATACCACAATAGGGTTTGACCAGACAATATAATTACGGTGATTGATTCAGTAACATTAAAACAGAACCTGAAATTAAAACTTTGAAAATGTTATTTTTGCATATTTCCCCATTTACTCTTTAGCAGTCACCATTTTCCATTTACTACAAGTAGGGTGAGAGCCTTTTACTCTGACGTGTGGTTTTTTTTTTTTTAATCACAAGAGATAAATATCTCAGTTAGGAGGAATGAAGATCAGCATTTAGCTTTGTGGCATCTATTTCACTTTCAGTACTGCCTGTGTTCTGCTTACGGTTTTTGTGGCCCAGTGTCATGATCCTGTCCATGTCATCAGCATTGTTCACGACGTAACCAGACAGGTCTTTTATGTACACGCCAACATCTGGTCTTTCTTTCACCTGTCATAAAAAAAAAAAATCAACACCATAATGTTGAAAAGCTGCTGTCAGAAATACACTAGCAAAACACTGAACATAATCAAATTAATTTAGCCATCTTCTGGAAGGTTTCAGTTCAATTCAATTCTATTTAAAAATCACAACAGTCGCCTCAAGGCACTTTATATTGCAAGGTATAGACCGTGCAATAATATACTATAGTCATATATGGATAAGACTATAGTGTCCTTAATGCCAACTTTATCCGAACCGCTTTGTTAAAAGTTACTCATTGTAAATGCAGTGTTACCTCTAGCCTCTGCAGCTGGTCCTTTCCCAACAAATCCCGCACCTCTTCGTTGTAAATCTCCAGGTATGAAACACGAACTAAAAACCTGTGGAAGGTAAGTGCAAATCAGACACTCACTAAGACTTCAAACTGTAAATTGTAAATATTTTACCTGTAACAGTTTAGGTCAAAACCTTTAAGAGCTCTGTTTAGAGCCCTTAAAGGTTTGGAGCCTTTAAATAATTTGAATTTAAAAAAATCGCCTGAGCCAAGGTGTGAAACTGGGTGTGGCTCAGGCGATTAGAGGATCATCAGGGGGTCCTTTTGTCCCTCTGTGGGGGGTTACTCCCACTAGGTTATATCTGGGACTCTCCACCATTTGACCTTAGAACTGAAGAAGCTTCTCGGATGAGAGGTGAAACGTCTTCAAGCAACTTAAAGAAGTCCAGACGCTTTTCTTTGCAAGCTCCTTTGATCAACACTTGAGGATAAACATCGCACTTCACCAAAGACTGAGTTTATGTGAAGCCAGTTACAGACATCCTCATTACACCTTTGACATACACTACTGTGGCTTCTTGACAGCCACAATTTATAACAAGGCTTCAGCTAACCATAAATGGATCAAATGAAAGGGCAGTTGAATCTCTTAGGTTGTGTGTCAGGTCTATACTAGTTGCCAGGTTTTTGGCTAACAGCTGTTTGGGAATCACCTTGCTGGTGCAAAAATACTATTTTATGCCTGTCAAACAGTGTTATCTTTGGCTTTTGCGTAGACTAAAGAAATGGAAACAAACTATGCATTTTAGTGACAATGCTGCTACTAACAAAAGTCCTAAAGATGAAACTTGTTCTTTGCCAAGTTGTCTGCAATTGACTGGATCAATTGTGTGTAACTGATTGTGGTCTTACCTTGTGTCACCCTCTGCCTTGGCAATGTGCCCAAAAATATGAGCAAAGGAATTTGGGATTATCCCTCTGAGCCCTGGCACCGCTCTCACACCCTCCATTGTGAAAGTTTTTCCTGTGCCAGTCTGCCCATATGCAAAGATTGTGCCTGAAATAGACAGAAGAAAATAAAAATCATTACTTCAAATAATGCATGTGGAAAATAAGAAAGAAGAAAAAAATGCAAAGTTTACAATCCAATAAAGAGAACAGCAATGGTTTCTTAATTTGAAAAAGCAATGTGTGTAGTCGCATTAAATATACCATTGTAACCCTCTAACACTGAGTCAATGATGGGGCGGGCTGTGAGATTGTAGACATCCAGCTGTTTACTGTCAGGACCAAAAACAGTGTCAAAAGTAAAGGTCTTGGGAGGTTCGTGGGGGGTCTCCAGCTTGTTGACTGTGATGGTCCCACGCATCTCATCCACTATGACGGCCTGTTTGTGGCCCATCGTCGTCTCTTTCTGGTTGAGGGGACGACATCTCACCACGACCTTAACGTTATCGCTGACCTCCTGCTTCTCAACCTTATGGCTCTGAAAAAAAAAGGACCACAATACCATAATAAAGACAGTTATTTCTAGTACGTAGCAATAACTTTTATTTTACGAACATGGATATAAGGGCAGAGCTGTCAGGTCGATTCAGTGGAGCTAGTTTATTAGTTTGGACTAAATCTGAGGGTAACATTTGTAGAAGCTAGCTAACGGTGAGGTTATGCTTGAGTTACCTGCTTTGCATTTGCCGCTAGCTTTTTTTGCTATGCAAAAATACGCTTGGACTAGTAACATAAATGACAATGCTAGCTAGCAAGCACCACTCAAGAACACCAAATCTGAGGTGACACGCAAAACCCAACGTCGGAAGAATGAGTCTGCGGGGTTTTTTGTATCCTACAGCAACAACAACGGCTAGGTTAGCTGTGCTAACCGGTTAGCATCACATCAGCAGAGGAAGGGAGGAACCCAGTTTGCAAACAAAACAAAAATGCAAACATGCGTGGGGACTTACCGGCATAGTGATAAGGCCGAAATGCAATTACAGTGCACGTGTAGTAACAGTAAAATATTTTCAAGCCTTTGTTCATTTGACTCTACGTTATCCGAAGCATTAAAATACCAAAGCTATGCCCATATTACCAGAATCTCACAACCGATCGCTTGTTGTTAGGTCTGCTTGCGCATGCGCTAACCGGTCGTCACTGGCTCAGTCAGCTGCAGTTTAATATTAAATGACATCGAGAATTTAATGTTACGGAGACAAGTACAGGTGGAAAGTATTGGGAAATATTTTGTTATAGAGTGATTCACTACACACACACACACACACACACACACACACACACACACGTCTTCATATCTTTGAATAATACCATCTGCTTGCCCAGCAATGTTCCCTCTAATTTTTCATGTGTCTAAGCGAACACACAAACTCCCTGAGAGGACACTTGGATCACTGTGAGCAACAGCAGACGTGTGCACTGTGGTCACGCCAGCATCGAATCCATCCAAGTTACATGGTTTATTAAAATAATCAAATTACAACATTTACGTTAGACTATACTTTAACCCACTTACAATGAAAATTTAAAAAAAAATATTGTTCATGACCTGTGCAGTTTGTTAACACTATTGGAAGTAAAAATAATAATAACTTGTACTCCAATTTTGAAAACACAACTTTCTTTTTTTTTTTTTTTTTTTTTATAAAGCTCTGACTTGTATTATGAGTATGAGTCTGTGGTCTGGGAGAGAGTCCTGTAACTCTCTGTCTGCAAAATACAGTATATAATGACCAATGTTGGGCAATTATTTATATAGTTACTTCTTCAAAAAAGTAAAAAGTTTTTTGCAGCTGTTTACCTAAAAAGCATCCAAGGCAGTTTTTTAAATAAACATTTCAAACTATTTACAGAACAATCATCTGTTCTGCATCAAATTTGATGCCACACAAATTATTTGTGCCACTCCAAAAAATAATTTCTGTCCACTATGAGATAAAGGAGAACAACAGCCTGATACCTGCAGGCCTGACAACAGGAGATGTATCACTCCTGTAACACCTGTAACATTCAGCAGTCGCCTCATTGTTCTGACACACACAACAAAACTACTGACTACGCTACACACTAACTACACAAGATTTGCGCTAAACGTCGCAAATCTCTCACATTTCAAAACACCACCATCACTCCTAAAACTTCCCTCTTCCTAAACAACTAAATGCCTTGTTGCCATATCATTTTTTGATTGGAGCGTTTTCCTCATACGCCGTTTTTCTTCCACAGTAAATATAAACAATGATAATATTCAGGAAGAAAACCAAACATTGCATATATTTTTTTATCATAACTCTGGTTTTACGTGGCCTATCAACACAATTTAAAAACTGGTATACAGGGAGTGCAGAATTATTAGGCAAATGAGTATTTTGTCCACATCATCCTCTTCATGCATGTTGTCTTACTCCAAGCTGTATAGGCTCGAAAGCCTACTAACAATTAAGCATAATAGGTGATGTGCATCTCTGTAATGAGAAGGGGTGTGGTCTAATGACATCAACACCCTATATCATGTGTGCATAATTATTAGGCAACATCCTTTCCTTCGTCCTGGCAAAATAGGTCAAAAGAAGGACTTGACAGGCTCAGAAAAGTCAAAAATAGTGAGATATCTTGCAGAGGGATGCAGCAGTCTCAAAATTGCAAAGCTTCTGAAGCGTGATCATCGAACAATCAAGCGTTTCAAAAATAGTCAACAGGGTCGCAAGAAGCGTGTGGAAAAACCAAGGCGCAAAATAACTGCCCATGAACTGAGAAAAGTCAAGTGTGGAGCTGCCAAGATGCCACTTGCCACCAGTTTGGCCATATTTCAGAGCTGCAACATCACTGGAGTGCCCAAAAGCACAAGGTGTGCAATACTCAGAGACATGGCCAAGCTAAGAAAGGCTGAAAGACGACCACCACTGAACAAGACACACAAGCTGAAACGTCAAGACTGGGCCAAGAAATATCTCAAGACTGATTTTTCTAAGGTTTTATGGACTGATGAAATGAGAGTGAGTCTTGATGGGCCAGATGGATGGGCCCGTGGCTGGATTGGTAAAGGGCAGAGAGCTGCAGTCCGACTCAGACGCCAGCAAGGTGGAGGTGGAGTACTGGTTTGGGCTGGTATCATCAAAGATGAGCTTGTGGGGCCTTTTCGGGTTGAGGATGGAGTCAAGCTCAACTCCCAGTCCTACTGCCAGTTCCTGGAAGACACCTTCTTCAAGCAGTGGTACAGGAAGAAGTCTGCATCCTTCAAGAAAAACATGATTTTCATGCAGGACAATGCTCCATCACACGCGTCCAAGTACTCCACAGCGTGGCTGGCAAGAAAGGGTATAAAAGAAGAAAAACTAATGACATGGCCTCCTTGTTCACCTGATCTGAACCCCATTGAGAACCTGTGGTCCATCATCAAATGTGAGATTTACAAGGAGGGAAAACAGTACACCTCTCTGAACAGTGTCTGGGAGGCTGTGGTTGCTGCTGCACGCAATGTTGATGGTGAACAGATCAAAACACTGACAGAATCCATGGATGGCAGGCTTTTGAGTGTCCTTGCAAAGAAAGGTGGCTATATTGGTCGCTGATTTGTTTTTGTTTTGTTTTTGAATGTCAGAAATGTATATTTGTGAATGTGGAGATGTTATATTGGTTTCACTGGTAAAAATAAATAATTGAAATGGGTATATATTTGTTTTTTGTTAAGTTGCCTAATAATTATGCACAGTAATAGTCACCTGCACACACAGATATCCCCCTAAAATAGCTAAAACCAAAAACAAACTAAAAACTACTTCCAAAAACATTCCGCTTTGATATTAATGAGTTTTTTGGGTTCATTGAGAACATGGTTGTTGTTCAATAATAAAATTATTCCTCAAAAATACAACTTGCCTAATAATTCTGCACTCCCTGTAAAGTCCACACTTTTTCCGTCAATTGTTCCGTCTGTCCTGCTCACATCTCCAATGGTTGTACACGTTGTCATTAACGTAGATTCACTCCACATCAGCCGCTTTGCTAGCTAAAACACCGGTGTCGGCACATAAGGACGCTGTCATAGCCTGTCAATACGAATGTGAATCGCATCATTGGCTGGACTATGGGATAAGGTGGCATCGTTCTAATCCCATACGGGAGCAGCCATTCACTTACTGACTAACACTGCAAAACAGAATTGTTAAAGTTTTAATTTTAATTTCAATTCAGGTTAGATTTTTTTTTGTGCGCAACGCAGATTTTCTGTGCGGAGAGACCGTGCCAGCAGTGCGCAATTGCGCACGCGCGCAGTTTAGAGGGAACATTGTGCCCAGTATCAGCTTACACTTCATCTATAATATGGAAGAAACTGGCTACATTGTATACATATATTTGGGCAAATAGTGCATAAATTTCCCTTTGTGCAGTAATGTCCTCACTGTTTTGGAGGGTAATAAGTTGTCAGGAGTGGGTACTGAGATAGGCCTTCCAGGCTATAAAAGCAGGTCCAGATAAACTGCTCATGGATCTATCTTACATGCCACTAGGCATTAACCCTGTGTGGTGTTTGTATTTGTTACATTTTTAATTTTACATTTGTTGTATATGTTAGTATTTTTTTTTTTATTAGAAAATGGCCATGTCTGTGTCAGCAGTAAAATCAAGGCTTTAAATTTCCCTAACCCTAACCCAAGTTTTTTGGGACACAAGATAGTGTCTAATTTTTGCTTGGTTATTACATTGTTAGGATAGTAATAGTAGCGCTATTTTTTGTTTGGTTTGCAAACATATTAAATTCTTTTAGGATAAGTAGAGCCGCATAAATGTCCCTTTGGTAGACTTAGGTAGGCAAACCAAGCTGTTTTTCAATTTAATGTGGCAAAGAACATAGCCAAAGATAATGTTTGGGAAGTATTTCCCTATTTACCAGAGAGATACCATTTTATGGTTGCCCTTTATGCCAGTGGAATCAGTGTATCTGCCTGAAGACTGGGGCTGAAACTAGTCTGGAATGGTTAGCTCATTAGTTGGGCCTTTTACTTCACCTTTGAATTTTCAGAAGTAAATACACTGGTATTTGTCCATGGGTTTATGGCCTTACAAAATCTATGGCTAGTCTTTAAGAAACATGCTATATGATATGTTGGTATTCAGTTAGTTAAGCAATGTTACGTACAAAATTTTTCTTGCCAAGGGCTAATTTGCAAACCCAGTCCTTGGTTGGACTTTTTTTAAATTAAATTTTTATTTAACCTAAATTGCCCTAGTGCCAAATTGTTTATTAATAGTGTCAACTAAATACATATGCTGGAACAGGCAACATACTTATTTGGCTCCAAAAATGAGGGAAAATAGTTGGGAGAAATGGTGTTGTTATATTTTGGCCTTGAGGACTCTTAACACTTTGGAGAGTAGCCTTTTCATGTCCATATGTAGAATATATTTGTTTCTTCTTCAAAATATGCAATTCTGATTAGACTCTTGCATTATCCTATGAACTCTTGTTCTGTATTTTTGTAATGTGGATAAATTATAAATGATAAATAAAGAAATTATATATACATATGTATATTTATATAATTTGTGCTGTAGATTTCCACTACATCCTGGGTCAAATTTGACATTTCCTTCAATTATAAAATATAAAATTCGATTTATTTAGTGTATGCATACATGTCCATGTTATTGTTTAGTCAGAGATTTTACTCATATATTGGGGTTACTACATTTGCTAGGAAATGTGATGATGTCAGAGGATGAGCAGCATTATCATAGATGTCAGCTTCAATCAGGCGTAATGAAAGTTTTTGGGTGAAAATTGCTAACATGATACGATGCTTGTATAAGGTGTTAGGTGCACAGCTAGGGAACATGAGAACCTAGTCTCTGATATAGATTTTTAAAAAAAAAACTTCCGGTCTTAATATCTGTGTTCCCATCTTTGTTGCTCAAAATCAGATTGTGGAGGTTGTCTTTCTATGTGAGCTCTGCAACACACTGGTGAACTTTCTAGGGTATACCCCACCTCTTACCTTTTGACAGCTGGGATACACTTCAGTTTCCCCAAGAGCCTGAACTAGATAAGAAGAAAAAAATGGATGGATTACTGATTGTGTAGGTATTTTTTACAGACAAACAAATATAGATTTTGTGTGGTATCATCTAAACTATGATCTAACTATCATAAACTGACACTTTGCTCAGTCCTAAAATGGAAAATTACCTAATTGACAGTCTATCCTATGTCAACAGTGGAAATTTCCTTTAGCCCTAAAACAAAATTGCTATCATGCACAGTCTATCCTGTGTCATCAGTGGAGAATTCTTACATTCAGTTTATTTTAGTCTACCCTATATGAAATTCACTGACACTGATGTAAATCCCAGAGCAGAAATTTCTGATTACATCATATCCTCAGCATTTGTGTCATATTGACAATAGTGCAATGCTTTGTGTGGTAAAAATGACTAAACAACTGCTACACCAACACGAAGAAATACATTGTGATTCTATACAATTTGAACAGGATAAAGTGGAAGAAGATGGATGGATGGATGGATGGTAAGTAAATAAGTAGATAAGTAAATAAATAAAAAGTAGATACTGTTGGAGCATTTTACACAACTGTGTGTTCTGACTCAAAATCAATCAGCAGTCTATAAAAACTACTATGACTAAAAAGTAAATACACTTTTTCTGTTTGCTGACATCATTTGACAGTCATATGGTTACTTCATTAGCCTTGTGTCATTAAGTGAAGTCCCTCACATTATTTTTCTTTGAATAAAGTTCAGAAGTTCTTGTTTTTCTATCTCTATTTTCATCTCTTTTGTGGTTGCTCTAGCTGTTGTTGCAAGAACTGACATGCATGTTGCCTCCACCATGGTTTAAATCCTGCAGTGGGTTTTTTTTTCTTTTTTTGCTCAAAAATGATCAGACTTTAAACTTTGAAGAAAATTTAACTCAGAAGGAACACAAAAAGTGCACCTTTGATGCTGCAGCTCACCACCAGCCTTCTGCTGTGAAGTCAGTGTGGTGTGTATAATCCATATATAATCTATTTTGTCTGACCTCTAGCACATTTCTGTTTAGAGAAATGCAGTTTTGTTATTACTGTTTGTCGCCACAGACTGCTAGTTGTCTGTGCATGTCTTCTAGAATCAGTGTTTCTGCGAGGTGCGTGTTTATTTTTAACCAACTGTTGAAAGCTTATCAGGGCTATACATGGCAATTTCCTGGACATTGATACTAGAAAACACTGTCCAAAACACTGCTCCTGAACTGTACATGTATGGTTTTTGTCCAGATATCATATTTTTAGCTGTATTAAAATAGTAGACAGTTGAAATATTCGCTCATCGACTCAGTATTTGCTTTTTATTTTTCAGAGTCAGATACATTTTGAAAAATAAATAAATAAAACAATTTGTTAAGCACCACCTCATCTTTTCCACCTGACCTCTTTGTCTTTCACTTTCTATTGACCAAAAATGAAAATTCAGTGATAACTTGCGCTCGGTACATGGGTATATCTTCTGCAAGACATCTTCTGTGCTGTAGCTCGGCGATAGAAAAAAAGTAGAGAACAAGAATCTTTCTGCTGCTTTCTAACGGTTATCCAGGAAGTGAATATGAAGAGCATGCATTTTACTTGACTTAAACCAAGAACAAAGATCCACCTCCCTTGCCCATAAAATTCAGTCATAAAAGAAACCTGCACAGCAACAACGATCATGAGGACCTGCTGCAGGAGCAGATGGTTTGTGCAAAAGTTAGCCTGTGCTGTTGCCGTATTTTTAAAACAGTAAATACATAGAAAATTTATGAAACAGCTGCAAATAGCTTTTTTAAAATGCCTTTTAAAGCTTGCCTCACAGCAAGAGGTTTGAATCCACCATCTGGCTGGGTCCTATCTGGAGTTTGCATGTTCTCCTTGTGTCTGCATGAGTCTTCTCTGGTTAGTCCAACTTCCTCCCACAATCTACAGACATACAGCTCGTGGGGTTAGGTTAACTGGTAGATTTCCATTATATCATGAATCAAAATGGGCATTTCCTTCAACTATAAAATGGAAAATTGTGTGCACTTACTATATGAGTACATATGCATGCTGCTCTATTGGTTAGTCAAAGATTTTACTCATATGTTGGGCTGCTGCAGTTGCTAGGGAGTGTGATGATGTCAGAGGATGGATGTCAGCTTCAATCAGGCATGATGAAAGTTTAGCATGATATGATTCTTTTATAAGGGCTTAGGTGTACAGCTCCTACAAATAGGTCATTTTACCCCATAAATAAGTGGTTGCAAGGGAACACGAGGTCCTAATATCTAATATAGATAAGAACCTTCCGGTTGTTTTCTGTGTTAGCCCTGCAACAGGCTGGCGACTTTAGTTTTGAGTTTACTAGTGTCACATCCGAGACCAGAATTTTTATTTTATTTTATCAGTCTCTAAAACAGTTTATAGTGTTGCTGTGCAGAACTTTGAATGGGGAGAGGATGACTCACTTTGTTAAATGCTTGTTGCCTTAAAATCTCAGAAGCAAAGAGAAGAATCTAAAAAATTGAGAGAGGGGCTTGTCTCTGCTTTTTCCCCTTCTGCCTAACACGACCTGCTACAGCACGGGTGTCAAACGTAAGGCCCGGGGGACAGAATAAGCACAGTCCACTGGACTGCTTTGGAAAATGCCAAGAAAGGCATACATTTTTTTCCACAGGTTTTACAGCTTTTACTACTATTAGAGACCTCTTCCATTCATACACAAAAAGTTAAACAGTTAAACTGTATACAAATTTCAGTTTTTGTTGTTTTTTTTGACAATGGGTTCACAGTTTTGTTTTTTTGTTTTTTTAAAAAGGTACCTTTTTAGCTCCAGGATTAAATGTACAGTTAAACCTCTGCATAATGACAGAAAGGAGAATTTACCTGGTCTGGCTCACTTAAAATTAAAGTGGGCTGTATGTGGCCCACAATGTAACATGAATCCCTGTTCTACACCTGCAGAGATTCCTCTGGGCTTAAAGGGTGTTTTTAAAATCTCCTCAGTCTTGGAAAGTTCTTGCTTACAGAGCACCAGTGGGTTTCTCTCTTTAATATTGAAAGGTTTTTACCTTATGAACAGATGACTGTTATGAATTAGTAGTACATGAATATAGTTGAACTGAACTGAACTAGTGTGCCACAAGAAAGTTGCAGTCAAAATCCAGGCTGCAAAGCAAGGTTTACATATAGAACAGGTCACTACCAAAGTAACATGCTACAATACGCTACTGTTGTTTCGTATTGTTGATGTCAGTTCTATGTCTGAAAGATGACATGAAACTACTGATGTCAAGGAAGTATACTTTATTACCGGAAAGGCATTTCACCTCATAATTTCTCTAATTATGTACAGATATAGTTAATACTTTCTTCATGGGTTTTGACAAAGGCACTCACAATGCGTGTAACATGGGTATAAAACGAGGAACAGTCGTTAAGTGTTTTTTTTTTATGTGCAAAATCTTGTAATAGTACATGTGTAAACAAACATGCATGGACATTAAAGGACGCAACAAATATTTCCAGAGAATTTACCCATACTCTAACTCAGAACAAAAATAAACACCTTCCACCTTCCAATTGTCGTTTGGCAGCATTAACCTTTGCAGCTCTAGGCGCGTCACCAGGTCTATCAAGTCACTTGGCAGTTTTAAAACATGGTATTTAGAAATATACATCACTACAGAAGGAATGCACGGTCAGCTGAGGCGTTCGAGGGATTGAAGAATACTGCTCTGGAAAAATCCTGTCTGCCCGCTGCTCTCCTGAGTAACGAGAACCCGCCCATCAGGTCGCGGTCTGTGGACGAGGACAAGCTCTCCTTGAAGCAGACTGAGCTCTGAGTCTGTTTGGGCTAAATGTGTCGCGGCAACTCTGTGTCTGTGGGAGGGGGGGGGAAGAAAAAAAAAATCAGTAATGACTTTCAAGACTGTATGATCAATCACTGCTCCAGACCCATAAATCCAACATACCTACTTGGGCTGAACTGTGCTGACACAGCTGACAACGTTGGCTGTGAGGTTGTCGGCTTCTGGTTAGTATAAAAATCTGTCATGGCCGTTTCAAGCCCCTTCCGGAGAATAGGACCTTTTCCATCTTTGAGGATAATCCCAGGTCCGTCCCTTCCCAATGTGAGCGATGGGGCCCACACTTCTAAAGGAAGGGGCCCGGGTCGGCTGTTGGAGAGAACCTGATTTCCTGACGACCAAGAGGCGGTCCGATGTCTTGGGGGAGGGGAGCCTTCATTTGTGACAAACCGCACAGACTTTGCCGGCTATGGAAATAAAACAAACTGTAAATCACACAAATAGTAGCGTGATTTAAATATGTATGTATATATACACATACATACATACATACATACATACATACATACATATATATATATATATATATAAAAAAAAAAAACAAAAAAACACCCAGCGCGCCCCTGCGGGCGGTTTATCCTTCAAGCTCGGGTCCTCTACCAGAGGCCTGGGAGCTTGAGGGTCCTGCGCAGTATCTTAGCTGTTCCCAGGACTGCGCTCTTCTGGACAGAGATCTCCGATGTTATTCCCGGGATCTGCTGGAGCCACTCGCCTAGCTTGGGAGTCACCGCACCTAGTGCTCCGATTACCACGGGGACCACCGTTACCTTCACCCTCCACATCCTCTCGAGCTCTTCTCTGAGCCCTTGGTATTTCTCCAGCTTCTCGTGTTCCTTCTTCCTGATATTGCTGTCATTCGGAACCGCTACATCGATCACTACGGCCGTCTTCTTCTGTTTGTCTACCACCACTATGTCCGGTTGGTTAGCCACCACCATTTTGTCCGTCTGTATCTGGAAGTCCCACAGGATCTTAGCTCGGTCATTCTCCACCACCCTTGGGGGCATCTCCCATTTTGACCTCGGGACTTCTAGGTTATACTCGGCACAGATGTTCCTGTACACTATGCCGGCCACTTGGTTATGGCGTTCCATGTATGCCTTGCCTGCTAGCATCTTGCACCCTGCTGTTATGTGCTGGATTGTCTCTGGGGCATCTTTACACAGCCTGCACCTGGGGTCTTGCCTGGTGTGATAGACCCCAGCCTCTATGGATCTTGTACTCAGAGCTTGTTCTTGTGCTGCCATGATTAGTGCCTCTGTGCTGTCTTTCAGTCCAGCTTTGTCCAGCCACTGGTAGGATTTCTGGATATCAGCCACCTCCTCTATCTGCCGGTGGTACATACCGTGCAGGGGCCTGTCCTTCCATGATGGTTCCTCGTCTCCCTCCTCTTTCTTGGGTTTCTGCTGCCTGAGGTATTCACTGAGCACTCGGTCAGTTGGGGCCATCTTCCCAATGTATTCTTGGATGTTCCTTGTCTCATCCTGGACTGTGGTGCTGACACTCACCAGTCCCCGGCCCCCTTCCTTCCGCTTAGCGTACAGCCTCAGGGTGCTGGACTTGGGGTGAAACCCTCCATGCATGGTAAGGAGCTTTCTTGTCTTTATGTCAGTGGCTTCTATCTCCTCCTTTGGCCAGCCTATTACCCCAGCAGGGTACCTGATCACGGGCAGGGCGTACGTGTTGATGGCCCGGATCTTGTTCTTACCATTCAGCTGACTCCTCAGGACTTGCCTGACCCTCTGCAGGTACTTGGTGGTTGCAGCCTTTCTAGCGGCCTCTTCATGGTTCCCATTTGCCTGCGGGATCCCCAGGTACTTGTAACTGTCCTCTATGTCTGCAATGTTGCCTTCTGGTAGTTCAATCCCCTCAGTTCTGACTACCTTCCCTCTCTTTGTTACCATCCGACTACACTTCTCCAGTCCGAACGACATTCCAATGTCATTGCTGTATAGCCTGGTAGTGTGGATCAGTGAATCGATGTCTCGTTCACTCTTGGCATACAGCTTGATGTCATCCATGTACAGGAGGTGGCTGACAACTGCTCCGTTCCGTAGTCGGTATCCGTAGCCAGTCTTGTTAATGATCTCACTGAGGGGGTTCAGGCCTATGCAGAACAGCAGTGGGGACAGAGCATCTCCTTGGTAGATCCCGCACTTGATGGTAACTTGTGCTATGGGCTTGGAGTTGGCCTCTAGTGTTGTACGCCACATCCCCATTGAGTTCCTGATGAAGGCTCTTAGGGTCCCATTGATCTTGTACAATTCTAGGCATTCCAGTATCCAGCTGTGGGGCATTGAGTCATAGGCCTTCTTGTAATCAATCCAGGCAGTGCACAGGTTGGTCAGTCTGGTCTTGCAGTCTCGGCTGATTGTTCTGTCTACCAGTAGCTGGTGTTTTGCACCTCTGGTATTCTTGCCAATTCCTTTCTGTGTCCCGCTCATGTATTGACCCATGTGCCTGTTCATCTTAGCTGATATGATGCCTGACAGGAGCTTCCATGTAGTACTGAGGCAGGTTATTGGTCGGTAGTTGGAGGGGACCGGTCCCTTCTTGGGGTCCTTGGGGATCAGGACCGTCCGGCCTTCAGTTAGCCATTCCGGGTGTCTTTCGTTAACTAGCAGCTGGTTCATTTGTGCTGCCAGACGCTCGTGGAGTGCAGTCAGCTTCTTCAGCCAGTAGGCGTGAACCATGTCGGGCCCTGGTGCTGTCCAACTCTTCATACTGGAGACCCTTTCTTGGATATCTGCCACTGTGATGGTTACTGGACCCTGTTCAGGGAGGTCGCTGTGGTCAGCCCTCAGATCCACTAGCCACTGAGCATTGCCGTTATGGGTTGCATCCTTCTCCCATATGCTCTTCCAGTATTGCTCCGTCTCCAGCCTTGGTGGTGCTGTTCTCTTATTGTTCCCTTGCCACTGAGAGTACACCTTTGCTGGTTCTGTGGAGAACAGCTGGTTTATTCTCCTGCCTTCTATCTCTCTGGTGTACCTCCTCAAGCGGCTGGCCAAGGCTGTGAGTCTTTGCTTGGCAGTTTCCAAGGCCTCAGGTATGGACAGCTTGCTGTATTTCTTAGGCACCTTATTTGTCGCACCTTTCTGCAACTCCGTTAGTTGGCTAACCTCCCTCCGTGCTACTTTGATCTTGCCCTCTAGCCTCCTTCTCCATGGAGGGTACTGCCCCTTGTGGCTGTTCAACTTGTAGCCAAGCATCTCACTGATCACTGCTGCCGTATTGTAGATCAGCTTGTTAGTGTCGGTAATCGTGGTTGTAGGTATTGCCCGTAGTGCTGCATTAACATCATCTAGCATATATATATATATATATATATATATATATATATATATATATATATATATATATGCAAAAGCAAGATCAACTTTAATGACACTGATTTCATAAGAATGGCATTACCTTCTCTGTACTGGTCTTGTGCATGTCAGGCTTTACTAGAATTGACTGAGGGGTAGTGCTGTCCCTGTCCTTCATGAACACAGCAGAAGAGGGCGCTGCTGGATCAGTCATCCAACCCAGCGGTACGTTAGCATTGGATACAAAGCTGCCGCCCTTCTTCCTCTGCAGAGCAGGCGAGTAGCCAGATGCCTGATGTTGTGCAAAGTGCTGCGAGTTGGAGGGAACGTGGGAACTGCCCATGTGGGACGTGCGATTTGAGCCTGAAAAAAAAAAAAAAAAGATCGTCACATACCTGACAAAGTGCATAATTCAATCAAGCCAAGAGAGTGTGGTTGTTTGACACTCGCCTCTGTGTGGGTGAAAAACGCGCCTTACAGTCTCCCAACCCTGTGAATCCCCGTAGAAGGAAGGTTTTCCAATCCCAGTGGGCGACATTGCATGGTGTGCTCCGTTTGGCACAGATGGGATCTGTCCTGGTGAGTATATCGCTCCATCACCATTCACCTTATCAAGAGCAAGGAACACAGTAGGGTTCTTGGCAGCTGTGTGTTTCTTTGCAGATAAAGTGCTGTACTGCGAGGGCACATTAGGCGCTTTGGTCTCCAGCAGTCTGGCCGAGGTTCTGTGTTTTGGGAACAAAAATATTAGTATAGTGATAGTGATGAATGTCTACTTTCACATTGTTGCTATATATGACAAAGAAAACAGCAGCAGGCCGTGACATGCAGCTTTATATTTCTGATTCATAAATAAGTGTACAAAATAGCTCATCTTCATGCCCACACTATGTTACTATCTGAACCCAAATAGCATTTAGCTCCCATTTCCTGCGGTCAGCGATCGCAACCTCTCACCTGAGCACAGGAGTGACGTAGTTGCCGGGAAGAATGCCCACTTTGCCCGTTCTCAGCGATAACCCACGCAGCCAGCCTTCTTTGAATGTTCCGTACACGCCCACCATCTCCCCTTTCCTCAGCTCCAGCTCCTCTGGCCGGCGTGGTTTGTAGGAGTAGAGGACAGCACACCTGAGAAGTCAAAAACAATATACATCCAGATTATTCAGCCCTTTTTTGGCCACATATAACTGTTTCTTATTCTATTCACACCTCATAGATGTGACATTATACATTATAATACCATTAACACACCATGACTTTTCAAAACAGTGACTCACACACTGATGGAGAGCTGCTGTGTGGAGGAGTTTTTGCCATCTGCAGAGGCAGAAGGCATCTGGGGGTTCATCAGAGCCATAGAGATGGTGGGCGGAGTCTCGCTGGTCATTTTCTTCTCGCTCTAAAATGGGATAAATTCAAAATTATCATATAGGAAGCAAAGGACACCTCATGGTACATCGTTTATTATTCATCCCGTAATCACAATCCCAGCAAACTTAACAGTGTGGGCCAACAGTGGGCAAGTGTGGGTAAACAGTGGGGCTGGATTTCTATGGGCAACCTAGAAATTCTATTCTATATATATAGAAGTGCTGTCCATTCTAGAGTGCTGTCGGCACCATTTAGGCACTCCCAACTGGGGCCTGCTTGGGATAAGTGTGGGCTTGCCCTGCCAACACAGCCCCACAGTTCACCCACACCTACCCAATGTGAGCCCACATAGGCATGTTTGTTGGCACATTAATAAGGAAATATCATACAGGGAAATGTGACCGTTATGGAGATACTTAAACGACAGACCTTATTCTATTATGCGGTCAGAAATATGAGCCTGGGAAAAACCACCGATTCAATTTGGAAGTTAAACTGATCCTATTAAAATACTGCAAAAGAAGTCAATTAGTGAAAGAAATCAGGACCTATTCCATTTTCTAATAGACCCCTATTGATAAAGAAGTCACTAAAAGTAGCAACATTCTGGTAATAATGTACCACAGAGCACATCTGGGCCCCAGTAGGACAGCCCACACTGTGTGGGCATACCGTGGGTACGATCAGGCCCACAATGGGCCCCACTGTGGGCCTCTCTTTGCCAAATTTCACACTGATACTGTGGATGTGTGGGTTTGCCCACAGCACCCCCCTCACATAGGCCCCAAAGAGGGCCGCTTGCTGGGATGGCTGTCTATACCGAATGCAATTTTAATTCACTTAACAGTTTAATGTCGACAATGTGGTAAAATGATCAGAAGAAGGATAATTTACTCGATTTTCTATTTTAGAATGTTTATTAACAGTAAAAAAACTTCAGGATGCTGATTTTTTTAATGAACAATGGCAAACATGTAACATGATCAAAGCAAAGACAAACACTTTTAAAAGAATAAAGAGTTTTTATCTGCACAGACCCTGATCTCTGAATCTATTGTCTTAATTTCTTCTGATTTTGTTGTGGTCAGCGTGTAATCCTGACTAATAACAGCCAGAGTTTATAAGGATATAGCAGCCAGGTTACATTTCTGTCTCCAGCTCTCTGCTCTGCTAATCTGCGTCATGGACGTATAAAATAATGGACTCAAGAGGTGCACATCAGCATGTTTGTTTGACTGGCCACACACACGTTGGCTGCATTCACACAAAATTTTCCAAGGTAGTGCCTTTCTGCAGGGCTGTGCAGAAGTGTGGGCCCATTTATTTCTCATGCTTTAGAACGTTACAGCTACGATGCAATCAGGAAATAACGTTTGATTTTTCTAAATCTCTGCTTTGTTCTGCTCAACACCGCTCCCTCTTTCGCTCGCTCCCCTGTTGAGCCAGGGAGGAGAAGTTTAAATGTTGTTGTGTTGTTAAACAGCGGCCTACGCACTTTGCTTGTTATGCCTTTAAGACAGGCATAATGGCACGTGAGCCTTCTGATAATATAAAGCAGTATTATGTAACTTTTACGCCTCCAACACCTCATTTTTGGGCACTACGTAACATGGATGAGAGGGTGTGAAGGTGCATTAACAAAGACCTGCTGCCATAGCTCACCACACACAAGGCTCTGCAGCAGGGGACCGATGTAAAAAGCTGAAGATATAAGAGCGTGCATGGAAGCAGGTGGCTATCAGCTGAGAACTTTTTACTCAGGCACCTTTCACTAAGTGGGGAAAAAAAGTAGATCTGCATCACAAAACTTGAGTACACAACAGGAGTCCGACTGGCAGCCAAGCTGCTACTCTCTTTCTGCAAGCTGACACTCCTAACACTAATTTACCTGTTGTTGTGTATAGTAAATTGCTGGTTTGTATCTAATACACCAATACGCCGGCTATGTTAACTAAATTTCAACTCATTTGCCCAGACATTGGCAAATAAGTTGACATTTGGCGTATCAGTGGTGGATGTTTATCTCTTACGTCAAATCAGTTTGTGCCAAGTGTTCAAAGACAGTGTGATTAAAAGCTAAATCATTCATGACTTTGGTATGTTGCCAGAATTTCACAATCGGTTCATTCCAAGAATGCAGCGCATTCAGTCTCTACATTTCTCCTCATTTCTTTAAGTTTCTCTTTTAATCTGTCACACGTTTGCACATAAGAAATGATTCATTGGATTTTCCTCTGAAATTCTTAGTCATACTTTGAAAAATGTAAACAGACTTCTTTTGCAGTGTATCTTTACAGATCAAAGCTTGTCTACTTAAAGCTTAGAGCAAAGAATATTTTACAGTGATGAAATCAGCAGGATGTGAGTCAAACAAGACTCAAATATGGTGTGTTAGGTTAACCTTTATAAAGCCTGGCCTGTGTGCTGCTTTTTTTCCCCTTTAATCAAACACATTAGTCTTTCTTACTTAAAACAAAGATGCAGAAATAACATTGCTGCGCCCATCTTCTCTGCTGATTCCTGCTTGTATTTACAGCACCACCACTAAACTGCTGCTCGAAGCTTTAACGATAGCCTTTGGGCTCAGAGTTCCTGCTATTACAGTATGCGGCTGGATGTTGCAGTGCTCTCACACTCTGTAACTCAACAGCACAAAGAAAGATGCATCTGACAGACGCATCCAGCACTGTAACCGCAGTCTCGCTTTTTTAAAGGCAGCGCTGTGAGGCAGAAGTAAAAAGTGTAAAAGTAAGGTTGCGTGCACCGATTCCTGAGGACACGACAGACTTCCATCATATGTGAGAGGCCACGACTGAGCATCTCTGTCATAAAGAAAACAACCATGTTTTTAAATGAATGAAGAAGCAGTATACATTATATTTGGACAAAAAAAAAAAAAAAGAAAGATGCAAAGCACTGACAACAAAGAATAACTTAATGTCTTAAATTATTCATCTCTTTCATGACTTTGTGTCCTATTTCTATTCTTAGGTTTTTATTTTAGCCACAAAGAGCCGGCTTTATTTATACTGCAGTCACGCTATGGCCAGGTGCACTGACCCAGCAGCTGCAGCGGCTAAAGGATATTGAAGGATACTTACACAGAGAAACTAACTAAACTAAAGAAGAAGAAGGCTTTCAGGAGCAAAGTGAAGGAGGAGATGAAGGCAGCACAGCGGGAGGTGAAACGCTGCCTGAGGGAAGCAAAGGACACCTACAGGAGGAAGGTGGAGCAGAAGTTGGAGAGGAACAACATGAGGGAGGTCTGGAATGGTGTGAAAACCATCACAGGCCACAACACCAAGAAAAGCACAGTGGGGGGGGGGACTGTGGAGAAGGCAAACGAACTTAACTTCTTCAACAGGTTTGACCAGCCCACAACCCCCCCACCCTCACCTTCACTACAGAGTCCAATCCCCACTCTCCTACCTCCCTCGCTTCCCCCCCTTCCTGACACCATGACACCCCCCTCCTCCAATCCCTCTCTCAGCAGCAAGACATCTCCCCCCCTCCCCTCCTCCCAAACATCTCCCAGTGTCACAGTGGATCAGGTCAGGAGACAACTGAGGAAGCTTCGCCCCAGAAAGGCAGCAGGCCCAGACAAGGTGTGTCCTAGGATGCTAAAGGCGTGTGCTGCTGAACTTGGGGAGCCGCTACAACGAGTCTTCAACCTCAGTCTGCGACTGGGGAGAGTGCCCGCCCTATGGAAGACATCCTGCATCGTCCCAGTCCCCAAAAAGAACCGGCCCAATGAGCTGAATGACTTCCGACTGGTGGCACTGACGTCACATCTTATGAAGACTCTAGAGCGGCTCTTCCTCAACCTCCTCCGACCACAGGTACAACATGCCCAGGACCCACTACAGTTTGCATACAAGGCGGGTGTCGGAGTGGAGGATGCCATCCTGTACCTCCTACACAGAGCCCACTCACACCTGGATGGGGGAAAAGGCACGGTCAGGATCCTGTTTCTTGACTTTTCCAGTGCCTTTAATACCATCCGGCCCTGTATGCTTCAAGAAAAACTGAACAGGATGGAGGTGGACCCCTGCCTGGTGGCTTGGATCTCCGACTACCTCACCGACAGACCACAGTACGTCAGGCTGAAGGACATCACGTCTGACACTGTGGTCAGCAGCACAGGAGCACCACAGGGAACTGTGCTGTCCCCTCTTCTCTTCACCCTGTACACCTCTGACTTCTGCTACAACTCTGAATTATGCCACATTCAGAAGTTTGCAGACGACACAGCCATCATGGGGTGTATCTGGGATGATCAGGAAGAGGAGTACAGAAGTCTGGTGAGGAACTTTGTCGCATGGAGTCACACAAACCACCTGCAACTCAACACCTCAAAGACTAAGGAACTGGTTGTGGACTTTGGGAGGTCCAGAGAAGGTCCACTGCCGGTTCAGATAGAGGGGGAGGAGGTGGAGGTGGTCAACAAGTACAAGTACCTCGGGCTGTGGGTGGACAATAAACTGGACTGGTCATGCAACACAGAGCACCTGTATAAAAAAGCCCAAAGCCGACTGTACTTCCTCAGGAGGCTGAGGTCTTTTAACATCTGCAGGAAGCTCCTGAGGATGTTTTACCAGTCGGTGGTTGCTGGAGTACTTTTCTATGCTGTGGTGTGCTGGGGGAGCAGCACAGCAAAGAAGGACTCATCCAGGCTGGAGAAACTGATCAGGAGGGCTAGCTCTGTGGTCGGCATGAAGCTGGACACTCTGGTGACAGTGGCAGAGAAAAGGACATTAAAGAAACTGATGGACATTATGGACAATGCCAGACATCCTCTGCACACGGCCATAAACAACCAGAAGAGTCTGTTCAGTGACAGGTTGCTTCTCCCAAAGACAAGAACTAACAGACTTAAAAACTCCTTTGTCCCACACGCCATCAGACTGTTTAACTCCTCCCTGGAGGGGAGAGGGAGGGGAAACAGGAGGACAAAGGAGGGGGGAACAACTAAGCTGTAGTGCCTCTTCACCTCACTGTGCAATACCTTTTGTGCAATACTTTTGTAAATAGTCAACGGTGCAATAGACTCAATACTTGAAATGTGCAATTCACTTGTATTTTTATTCCTATTTATTCTATTTATCCCCTTCGTATATTTTATTTATATTGTCTCTGTGTATATGTATATATATATATATATATATATATATATATATATATATAATATTCTGTAACTCTGTAACTTCTGTCGGTGCTGTGCTTTTTTGGAAATCGAATTTCCCAGAGGAACCCACCCGAGGGATTAATAAAGTTCTATCTAATCTAATCTAATCTAACTCTGATATTAGTCAGGCAGAAAATAAAGTCTTATTTAGAGTGAAAGGTTGGCTTGCTCCTACAGTCTGAATCCTGCTAGCACAAACACGCGCATTAATTTAACAGGATATTAATCTGCAGCTTTTTGCCAACATCCTTTGACCTCACATGAAGTGAGACAGTTTGTATGGATGCCCAAAAAGTGTAAAACTAAATAAATTAATGAGCTCTTGTGAAATATTATAATGAATAAATGTAAATAGTTCATCAGTGAGGTTGCAGACGTAGAAATCACGTTCATATTTTTGACGGGGATTTTGATAACGAGCTTTAATCCCATGACCATCCAAAGTAAGTATGAGCTACTGTGTGACTTTGTGAAATAACGTCAGTAAAGTCATCAGCCTTGTCTTAACAAAAAGCACATTTTATTACATTTTATTGCCATGTTGTGGAAAAGAACTACTCTGCCTTCAAATAGTGTTGTTACTATGGAAATACCTGAACTCCAGGTCACTTTGTAAGAATAATGAGGAAATGACTTCTGGAGCCCTTAAAAACAATAAATTTTATTATATTAAAAAAGGCTTTTTGTTATATCTGCAACCTGTATCTTCTGAAATGATCATTTTACCGTCACAAAAGCAAACACTACCAACACCACGTCATAATGTGTGTCTAAAAATTATGATATGAGGTGAAAACATTCACAAAAGCTCTGACTGGACAGGTCTTTTCAGTTATTATGGATAAGACTTCTAGTCAAGCTGAAGCTGGTTAGCGGATATTACATGATGTTTAACTGTGATCAAAAGGTGCTAGGCCTGCACAGAATCAAAAAACCACCAAACAGCACATGACACGTTTGACTTCTATCCAGCTTGATCTCGAGTCACCGTGGCATCATGCCGACATCATCAGGAATTACCTCGCGGGATCACTTGCAGCTGCACTTTTCTGAGGTTGCTCTCCACTCACTGCAACCCCCCCGCCAAGGGCATGATAGAAGGCACGAGGCTTTTCCCTCATCCAACCAGCTCAGATGTGTGACGTTGTTACGTGTTACGTCTTCTGCGTCATTTTCAATATTAACATTTTATTTGTTAAAATTGCACTATTCAAGTCTATTTTTTTCCTGCTAAAAATGATTAATGAGGCCAAAATGAGATTCGAAACAACTGCAATTTATAATTAATTTAAAGAGACATAGAACTGTTGTTTAAACATGTGAAGACATAAGATCTGTGCAGACTGATTTCAAACCTCATTTGATTGATAGATTTGATTGATTTATTGGTCTTTGGATTTTATTTCGAGTGTTTGTTTATGAAGTTTATATGTATGACATGTTGGGAAGTATAAACCCTGTCAACTCATTATCATGGATATGTTCTCTTACATGTTTATGGTTATGGAAAAGTTTTTCAATTGGGTGAAAAGAAGAATAACCTTGAACGCAGCTTTTGTCCCCCACCCTAGTGTACTCACTAGCTTTCAATCACTTTACAGGTTCGGGATTTTATTCGAGTTCAGTTTTTAAGCTTATGTCTCCACCCTGGATGTGTTTAATGAAAACTCCAATCAGACAACATAAATTAGCTGTGCAGAGGGACGAGTAAGCTGAATTTCAAACAGCCAGTTAGAGGGTGAGGATGATTTATATTATTGACTAGTCTCCCTCTTTAGTAACCAATTAATGCTTTGGTTTTTTTAAGCTAAAAAAAAAAAAAAGAAAAAAAAAAAAAAGGGAAAAATCAATGACGAGTGAAAAGAGGGGAAAAAAAACTTTGTGGAGAAAAATAGTATAACTTCCCCACACTGTCCCGCTTACCATTATTTTTTTTATTCAACTGCAACGTGTCAGTCTGTGCAACCTTCGTCAGGTACAGAGAAAAAGTGTTCATGCAAACATTTGCACATATATACACATTCAGAGAGATTCAGCCAATTAGGGACTCCTCCATGTATTCTTTAGTCAACTGAGTGATGCATAGTGTTTTTAGGAAATGCAAACATCACAATTCAAACCACATACACCCCAAAAAAATAATATAATGGAGAAGCCACTACATAACATTGAGTGCAAGTTCATCATTCAGTCCTTTAGGTGACAATATCTGCGAGGTGAATGCCTCTCTTCTCTTCACTAACAAGTCATGGTTTCCACCCATTGGAGGTACTGGAACATGCTCAGTGTCACAAAATCATAAAGATGCAGAGATCATGTTTCATATCATTAAAAAATGTGCTTCTACTGAATAATTTTGTCACATCGGTGAATCGCACTTTTATTGTTAACTTATTCTCCGTGTGGTTTTGCTGATATGTGCAAAACCACAAGGGCAATGTATCATTTATATATAATTTGAGTAAATGCACATGTAGTCACACTTCTTATCGGAAATTTTTTTCCGGTATGCGACTGAAAAAAGTATGTAGTTTTACTAGTGTTGTGACACTGGACGCAGTGTCCACACCAGTAATTTCCATTTGCAAGGGCATTCAAAGGGGTCTGACACGGTGTTCTGGGAATCCATCCTAACTCACAAGCCATCCTACCCATTGTTTCTGCACATGTGTACAACACAAAACCCACATTTACTTCATTTTTTTTTTTAACCCATTGCCAATATTTCTTATGGTTAGGGTTATGGTTTGGATTAGTCAGAAGTCACCATCAAATTATAATACGGGTAGGACGATTTGTGAAAGTAGAACGGTTTCTCAGAACAACGGCTGACTATCTCGTGTTTTAATGTCCTTTAAATTTCGTTCTTATTTATATACAAACAAAGGTGGGAGATTTAAAATGGGATCTGATTTCAAAATTTGGCAGTAGGCACAAGTAGCTAATAATAATGTATGTCTATCAGTATCTTGTCGACATTGTTATACATAACCCATGTGTCAATGAAAATAAGTGTTGTACTCAAAAATAAACTTATGGTTATTTTTAAATGTACAGGGTGGGCCATTTATATGGATACACCGTAATAACATGGGAATGGTTGGTGATACTAAAGTCCTGTTTGTGGCACATTAGCATATGTGAGGGGGCAAACTCCTCAAGATGGGTGGTGACCATGGTGGACATTTAGAAGTCGGCCATCTTGGATACAACTTTTGTTTTTTTCAATAGGAAGAGGGCCATGTGACACATCAAACTTATTGGTAATGTCACAAGAAAAACAATGGTGTGCTTGGTTTCAACGTAACTTTATTCTTTCATGAGTTATTTACAAGTTTCTCTTTGTTCACAGCCATTGACATGTCAAAGAGGTTAACACGTGAGGAGCGGATCGAAATTGTGTTGATATCTGGTGAACGCAGTAACCGGGTCATTGCAGCAGATTTCAATGCAAGACACCCTACGAGACCACCCATCTCCCATGCTACAGTCAGCAAACTGCTTGCCAAGTTTCGTGAAACTGGTTCAGTGTTGGATTTGCCAAAATGTGGACGCAAGAAAACTGTCACTAATGAAGAAACATCAGTGGCTGTCCTAGCTTCATTCAGCAAGAGCCCACAGTGTAGCACTCGCCGCATGTCACTGGAGAGTGGCATTAGTCAAATATCCCTTCGGTGGATATTAGTTACTCACAAATGGCACCCTTACAAACTCCAACTACTGCAGCATCTCAACGAGGATGACCCAGATCGGTGCACAGAATTTGCAGAATGGTCAAAACAAAAATTGGAACAAGACCCTCAGTTCACGCAGAAAATTTTGTTCAGTGATGAGGCAAACTTTTATGTAAATGGTGAAGTTACAAACAAAACCATCGCTATTGGTCTGACACTAACCCACATTGGATGGATCCCTCCAAGACTGTTGGAACAACAAAAGTGATGGTTTGGTGTGGTATATGGGGTACAACGATAGTGGGTCCATTCTTCATCAATGGAAACCTCAAAGCCACTGGATATTTGAAATTGCTACATGATGATGTGTTTCCCTCTTTATGCACTGAAGCTGGCACGTTCCCTGAGTTTTTCCAGCAAGAGGGTGCACCACCACATTATGGGTGCCAGGTCCGAGCATTCCTAGATGAACAGTTTCCTGGAAAGTGGATTGGTCGTTGTGGGCCAGTTGAATGGCCCCCAAGGTCTCCCGATCTGACCCCCTTAGACTTTTATCTTTGGGGTCATCTGAAGGCAATTGTCTATGGTGTGAAGATACGAGATGTGCAGCACCTGAAACTACGGATACTGGATGCCTGTGCTGGCATTTCTCCTGCGGTGTTGCTATCAGTGTGTGAAGAGTGGGACAAGAGGGTTGCATTGACAATCCAACACAATGGGCAGCACATTGAACACCTTTTATAAGTGGTCAAAACTTGTAAATAACTCATGAAAGAATAAAGTTACGTTGAAACCAAGCACACCATTGTTTTTCTTGTGACATTACCAATAAGTTTGATGTGTCACATGACCCTCTTCCTATTGAAAAAACAAAAGTTGTATCCAAGATGGCCGACTTCTAAATGGCCAACATGGTCACCACCCATCTTGAGTTTGCCCCCTCACATATGCTAATGTGCCACAAACAGAACTTTAATATCACCAACCATTCCGATGTTATTACGGTGTATCCATATAAATGGCCCACCCAGTATATTCAGATCCTCTTCATTTCCTTGAATGAATAATAACAGTAGAAGCAAAGCTGTAAATGTAAGAAGCTAAAACACATTTATGTCAAAATGAAGATTTAAAATAATTAATTCATACTTTCATGTAACTTCATCTAAACTAAGGTAATACCCTCCTTGCTGCATTAGCTTAACAATCTACTTTGCCTAAAATGCCACTAAGCTTTTGACCAGGTCACCTACAATCCATCACGTGTGACTAATCAAAATCTGAATTTAATTCAGGTTTCCTGTTTTGTACCTCTGCACAGTCAAACAGTGAACTAGATTACAGATCAACTGCAGTCGTACTCAAACACAAAGCCTCAAAGCTCTTCTGATCTGCGTTTACCTAAACTTTTATCTGTCTATCTTCGGTCTTCCATCTCCGATTAAGCTTGAGATTTGAAGAGAACCGTCTGCCACTTATCTTGTTTTTACTTTTAAATCTATTTTTTCTGTTTTCGGAAGCACTTTGTGACTCTGCACTTGAAAACTGCCGTATAAATAACTCAGCCTAATTATTTCTGCTCTTTTATGCAGTCACTTTGCAGGGTGACTGCATAACCACTGATAACAATTACAATGATGTCAGATATTCTGGTGAAGTATGATAGGGGAGTGAACTTTTTTTTCAAATTAATCCTAAAGTTTGCTCTTACATAACTGTGCAGATATTCACACTAATATGCATTATTTCATCCACAGTGGGAGGGAAGCTGCAAAATAAAAAAAAAAGAAACAGGCGAGAGTCAGAGGTAAGAGCCGATGGGAAGCGGCACCAAGAATAGCACAAACATGCCGTCTTGGTCACTGGAGAGCTCAGCCTCAGCTTCAGGGACACGGCCCCTCCGCTCCCTTAAAAAGGGGGAGTGTGTGGCTCGTCTGCCATTACAGGCTCGCTGATGTGAAAGGGAGCGTTACCTGCTTAGTGAAGAGGAAGGAGCTTGAAGGAAGGGCAGAGAGGGAGAGGGGTCTGTTATGTAAGCAACTTCACTAGTGACTCATCATCATCATCAGCATGAGAGCGATAAGCAGACACACTGAGGGACTCTCTGAGCCTCCCACTCTCCACATCTATTTCTCATTTTTTCCTCCTCCTTCTTCCCACTTCATGCGTTTTTTGTTTTCGCAGCCTGAAAATGTGTCGCGTTTCTCTCCCTCGCTCCATACCATTTTCTCGGACGCTCAGCTTTTCCTCTTCCTGCCGTACTGCCCCGTTT
This sequence comes from Aulonocara stuartgranti, assembly GCF_965226115.1. Classification (NCBI taxonomy): domain Eukaryota; kingdom Metazoa; phylum Chordata; class Actinopteri; order Cichliformes; family Cichlidae; genus Aulonocara; species Aulonocara stuartgranti. The sequence continues at coordinate 28,312,924 of NC_138940.1, forward strand.
CCTCATTTCTTATCGTTCCCCTCCGCCTCCCTTCCTCTCCTGTTTCTCTCCAACCTGCATGAGGTTGAGCATTTCTGCGCTCTGACATGTGTAATTGCAGGGCAGAGCCGAGACGTTTGAAAGGAATCAAAGGAAATCGCTATTCTGAAGGGCAGGGAATTTGGCAGCGCGTTACATTATTAAGCCTTCCAGAGGCTTTCATGCCAGCACTGTACTCTTAGGCCCCGTGACTTGGTGCCACATCACCGCTGTTTTCTAATGTGAAATAACAGCACTATGTCCGGTTATTTACTCCAACGTGCTAATGATTTATAGGAGCTTTTGGGTCATTTCCCGAGTAAGTTTTATCACAAGCTTTCTCAGAAATGAACTCTTCTTGTCTTGGTTAAAGCTATGTGCAGGGACATGTTTACCAATCATGCCTCGCCCTGATATTGCTACACATTCTTCATAAAGTATGCAGCAGATATCATGTTAGTGCCGGAAAAGCTATGACCCCAATAGCCTGAAACACTAACATTCCCAAACTCCAGCCTCACTAAACAATGAAACAGCAAAAATCTTCAGTTTCAAGACTGTTAATGACTTCTAGTCTTCTAGAGGTAATAATTAATTTAGACAGTAAAATTGACCTGCTTTCTTCTGTGCTCCCTCAGAGTTAAAAAAAAATAAGTTAATGAGTCATTTTAACAATCCCATCAAATCAGAAGAGATTTCCTCTTTTCTCTCCTGCTTGACAGTTCTCCCTGTGAGGATTCAAACTCGCACAACATCACAAACCACATGTCCCTGAGATGAAGAGAGAAAAAAAGAAAACCCACCCTGTGGAACTATAATTCATCTCAGACGGGAAATCCTGGCTTTTGTCCCAGGACTCGTGATTAAAGACCTCTCAAAAGTTACGGTCCACTCACCTCCACTCCTCACTTCTTTTGTTTCCCTTTCCCACATGTGTCTCGTCTTAATGAGAACCACTTAATCACAAGGGCGATCTCTTTCTCACTCATTCCTGCAGCTTACAGTGTCACGGTTCCCTCCCTTAACCAGAGGCCAACTTGATCAGTGACTCAAATAAACACCTCTTATTATCGCACATAAAACCATTTCACCTTTTTGCCAACAGCATGTTTTCTGTTATAGCAAATCACTGCGAGCAAAGCCAAACCCAGCTTTAATTAAAAGATTAGAGCAGAGGTGGAGAAAAGAATAAATAAATAATAAGAGAGTTATGTGACTCACTTGTAACAGGTGTCTGTGCGAATCAGAGTGGCGTCTTCGCTGAGAGTTCACTCTGGAAGAATGAGAGTGGCCCCGGGTGGTAGTGGGCACAGAGAGGCGCTGCGTCTGACCCTGACGGTTGTAGCTGTTGAAGGTGTTGTTGTTGTCTCCTGTCTGATAAAAGTTGCTTCCTCCGGCTACGGGCTGTTTCCGTTGGTTGGAGAGGGGCAACGTGCTGATGACGGGCGTCTTAGCCGGGGCTTGAGGGACTCCGTAATGGGCAGTCCTACTGGATGCGTCAGTGGCCTTGTCTTTGCCCCCGCTCGAAGTCTGATGGTGAAATTCTGCTAGATCCCCCCCCCTCCGACTCTTTCCCTTCAGCAGTTTGGCAGCCACAGAGTTTGGCTGGAATAGGATGAATGCATAAAAACGAACCACAGTAAGAAACGTAACACAGGAAAATCCTCAGTCAAGAAAAACAATTCCTCTCAAACTTGCTCTAACCTGCGCCTGCCAACCTCTGCTCCTGCTGACCAGCTAAAAATCTGTCTAAATACACCCACTTATCACCGCTAGACTCACCCCTACAACTTGTTGGACAGGCAGGCAGCAGAGAGCGTGAGAAGTACCAGCCAATAAGCCAGGCAGGGTTGGATACTGCTGAGAAATGAGCCGCGCAGACAGACAGGCAGGCAGACAGGCATTGGCAGGGTTAATGCTTTCACTCTCCACAGTGATGTGCTGTTATGCCACCCAAGCAGAGAAAGCATTACTGTGTCTTTACGCCTGGCTGCACGACACAGGAAGAGGCTGGCTCAGAAAGGAGAGGAGGAAAGTGGAAAGGAGAAAGATAAAGAGCATCACTGAAGCAGGGCTCGAGGAGAAGACATGGGTGAGTGGGAGATAAAAGTATGCATGCATTAAAGAGAGGACTAATAAGAAGAGGGGGTATATTAGTGAGGAAATCACAGCAAAGCAGATGACAAGTTAGGAAAGTAAACAGGAAGTGAATGAGGCATTGACCCCAGCGACTGAATGAACAAACACAGCCCCCCTCCAGCATGGGTGAAGTTAATTCCTGGAGGCAGAAAGTGCAGAGGAAAACAAATGACAGTCAGCCAGCTAAGCAAGCCCCGCAACCCTGAGTAAGCCACATAGTCACAAACTAATGAGCAGCTGCAGACACAGCAGGGCTTCGCAGATTAGCTTTCTGCCTCAGCACTTTACAGAGCAGGAGTGACATTTACTGACAAATCAGAGATTTGAATGAAAAGCAAGTTAGCGTCCCGGCAGTGACCTGGAATTAATGGCATCCGGCGACGACATCTGCAGTTCAATTGATTACACTACCGGAGAAAAGTGGCTAACGGCAGGTGTCGACCTCGATCGCGCTGAAAAGGTCACAACTCACATCCAAGGAAGAAAAGAAACTCACCTCTGTAAACTGCTCAGGGCAGAATCCCACTTTCTCCCCCAGCTTGGCCTCGATCCAGTTTTCATCCACCCGCCTGATGAAAGTAAGAATGTCTCCCTGTATGAAGCACAAAATAAATAACAGACTGAAAACCACACACAAGACGGCACACAAGATGGATTTAACAGAGTGCGCTTGCCCCAGAGACTGAGCACTCAGCTCGGAAACTCTGTGTTTCTCCACGAACATGTGACATAAGCTCCCTTTGTGTCTGCAGGCCTTGTCCTTTTCTGTGGCCAGCCTCTTAAAAAAAACAACAACATTTGACCACCTAGATTGAGAAACAAAAGAGGCTCGGTCGAGGGCGTTTTAATGGAGGGCACAAAAGTACCCAGGCCCTTATATAACTGCCTCAGAAATCCAGGGTAAGTAAGAACTGCTGCAATGGAGGTCTGAGCCTCCGTTTCCACAAGTCTCAGTTTTCAGTCTCTGAAAACAGTGAAAAGAATAAAAGCGGTGATCCTTATGTAGCAGTCTTTGCTGGGGACTTCCTGCGCTCTTTGTATTCACAGATTGCTACAAACACAGGTTTAATATAAAAGAAAGCAGGATTAAGTTCAAGGGGTTAAGCATCAATTCAAAACTGCTGTTTCCCTGCCATGACAGAAGATAAGTCAATACACCAGTTGAAAGGCTTCTAACATCCTAGCTAACTGACAGATCTGTCCTTTATGCATCTATGAAATCTAAACCGAAGCAAGTAGTCAAACCAGCAGCTAAAACTATGACCGTATGACTTTATCGGTGTCTCAGATCATTGTGGAGGAGTTTTGGTCCACTTTTTGTTCATGCACAGCTTCAGTTACTCTGTTGTAGATTTGCTGCTGTACTGTCCCATTTTCAGCCAAGCTTTAGCTGTCAGCCACATGGCCTCACATTACCTCTCCACCATCATCTTGACAGCTGGTATGAGGTGTTGATATGTTGTGTTTGGTTTCCAAACATGGTCCTGTGCATTATGACCAAACATCCGCACACTGGTCACTGAACAAAGCATAAAGTCTTACGCTTTGTTCAGAAGCAACTTTGCAAACCTCAACTGTTTGGTAGGGTTCTTCTGGCAACCCTACCAAACAAGCCTAACTTGTTCAGTCTTTTCCTAATTGCATTGTGGAGTCAGAGATTTAGCTCTTGGGTTTTTTTTTTTTTTTAGTTGTTTCCCTTGGGTGTAAAGTCCTGGAAAGGACTTTCTGTTAAACACACACCTGAATATATCAGACTATCAATGAATAAAGAGCATTTGACTATCAGCAAATGGCTGCTGCTTACACTCTCTGGACCAGATTTACTAATATGTTGCTCCATAAACTGGGTTTTGGTGTAAAAAAGGTGTTTACAGGGAGTAACAGATTTGCGACTGACGCTGTTAAACATGTGTCGCAAGGTGACCTCATAAGGTGCAAAACGTAAGAAGGAGAATATTTAAATCAAGCACAAAAACATTTACTGATATTTGCGACACACAATTTACTGCTAATTCTGCAGATATTTAAAGCATGTCTCATTTTTACCAGTTGATATTGAAATGAATCAACTGTGCCTGTGTTTAGAAAATAGCAAACACCTATCAGCGCTGTCTGGGGATTGAGCTCAAACGCTACTTTGCCCTGTTTAGTAAATCTGGCCCTTAATTCTATGGAAGCATTACCGACTGCACAGACCCCTTTGAAAACTGTCTTTTTCACATTACTGGGGAGCTTACTGAAATCATAAAGAAATAAAATACAGGTGCTTTTTAGCCACAATAAATATGTGAAGTTTGGTCCATTTGTACCGCCATGGTGGTCTGTAAACTTCAGTGCATGTGCGATAACTGAATTTCTAAAAACGAGGCTTGTAGCATATTTCTTGCAGAGGAACCTTTATACTTTTTCACTCTAGAGGTTCACTGAAGTAAAACCGATGCTATTTAAAAGGTTTAAAACTGTGCACACACAATTACCCCATGAACACTATATTGCCCTGCTGCACTAACTCAGCAGTCTGAGTGGCTCACCTTGAGGAAGCTGAGAAAATATCTGCTGTCTTCCAGATTCATTTCTTCTGGTTTAAAGTCACACAGTGCTCTGCACAGAGCTGGTGCTTGGAGCTGCTGGAGGGGCTGCAGCTGAGGTGTCTGGCTGACGACCTGCTGAGCACTGACAGACGCACTGCTACTGTCGCCGGCGTGCCAGTTGTCATCCCCTTTGTGTTTTGGTGTGATAGCGTTACCAGCCGAGAGGAACAGCTCTCCTGACAGATCACCTCTGTGGCTATACACTGATGCTCTGTGAGCAGCCTAAAGTGTGGAAGAAAGTCAAATTTCAGCTTCTTTATGTTGAAATAATTAAGATTTCTTACATAATGTAAGATTTTAAAGATCCCACACTCTGCAATTTCATCTGTAAAAATCCCCGGCTATGACACATTTTAAGAAAATAAGTGACAGTTGGTGTGAGGTGCTACAGAAACACTCTGCATTTAATTTGTGCTTCATCTTGTAATACGAGTTAGATTGTGGGATGACAAAACAATTTTGCGCTGAACCGGCACTGATGCACCACTGAGATATGAAGATGACTTTTATATGACACATCCTTTCTTTTTTCTTTTTTCCCCCTTTCAAGATTGTATCAAGTTTACACTTCAGTTTGGAGTTTTTCGAAAACGGCACAAAAGCGATTACGCTGCCTGAGAGGGCACAAAATCTGATTAATATGGACTTCAAGTCATACTTAAAGTAACAATTTCACAAGTCTCCTCGTGATTTCCGTAACTAAATGCAGGCTACACCCTGAGCTTCACTGATTATTACCAGTGGAAAATGTCATATGTGCAATTTAAATTGATGGTTTAGGGATTTTGTATCAAGTCTGTAGATAAAGTGTTTACATCCACTTTACGGCCAATCATCGTAGCATCGGGTTACAGTTAATCAGACTGACACATACTGTATCCATGACAGCATTCGGAAGAAGCCAAAACTAACTCGGTTTAACGAAACAGGCTCAGCTTTCTGAACTGTGACTGAACTCAAATCAGGTTTCAAGTAGAATACTGAACTCTTCTTGTTTAGCTCGCACATGTGAGAACGCAGATTTGTGGACTGTAAAGTTTTTGCAGAGATGCATATAATACTAATTTAAAAAAAAAATGCATAAGAAATAGTCAGTTCACTGGGCTTTGTATAATTCCCTCTTCATCATCTTCTTCTGCCTATGGCAATCTCTAAATCTGCATGCTGAATTTGTTTTTTGTTTTTCATTTTGCACACAAATAAAACTGTCGTCCAATTTTTTCTGGTGGCACCCAAAAGCCTGCATCACTGCCAGAGAGCCAAAGTTGGAGGTCCAATTGGGTTCATAAAGTGGGAAAACACAGATTTTCTAACTTTACCACCACCACCACCACCACCACCACCACCACAGAAAACAGCAGACTTTCAGCATTAATTAAAAGGGTTTTACAAAAGCATTGCATTAACTGATTAATTTCACTGACTTTTCAGCTAAAAGTCTGAACTTTAGTCACATGATGATTGTTTGATTTCAGATCCACTGTGGTGATGTGCAGGGGGCAAAAAGTGTATAATTGTCAAAAAATGCTTATGGAGCTAGCTGTATTCATGTGCACTTTACTTCACTTTCTGGCATATAGAACATTTTTTCCCCAACTTGTTCTACGGCTTGGCCCACCTTCCTAAGAATGCCCATCATTTGTCCCCTCAGGGGCATTGCTTTAAGTAGAAATATGTTTTCTTCTTTAAACGCTTTATTTTTAATATATAAACACCAGAATGCTAGGAATATGAAGTACTCTGTTTTGCATGAGCCACAAACTTTCAGATGTATGGAGATTAGTCGAAAAATATCGCTTAGCTACTGTTGGAAATATAACCGAGCAGTAAACCACAGCTCTCCATGGAGTTGACACACATATTATCATCTGGTTGGTTTTTCCCTCCTGTTGCCCTGCATGCGTGTGGGTGTATCACTCAGCAGCACTTCTATAGATTAACGGCATAAAGTGCTATCTGTTTTTTCCCCATCACTTGATAATTATAGTATTTTCTATAGTTTGCTTAAAGGATCTTATCTACATCCAAGATTGATATTCCATCATATTAAAAATCCCCAAAGTTCAAAGGTTAGGTAGTACAAGTGAAAGGGCAAACACTTGCATTTTTACTACTGTGTAAAACCCTTCAGCCCGTATAGTGTAGTGTAGTGTTAATAACAAATAACTATACTTGTCAGTAGTGATGTGCAACACTTGAGTTTGGGTTTCACATATTAGTTTTTACAGTTCCACTTTGTTTCTCATATAGCTGTAGATGACTGGGCTGAGGCCTTACTCACCTCATTGTTCCCCTGCTTCTCTCTGTTTGGACTTTCCTGGTACTGTTTATCGTCCCTGGCTGTTAAGCTCTCCCGGGACACGGGCACTGCATAGCGGGATTTCTGTGTGTTCTTGCTGGGGCCCGAGGGACCGTTGAGCCCCTCCAGGAGCCGCACCAGCAGGAGGTTTGTCGGCAGCTCCTCTGCGGTCCTGGCCGGGACAGGAGCGCGGCACTCAGGGCAAAATAGCTGGTACTGGTCAGCCTCGTGCCTCTGCAGGCAGGGCAGGCAGAAAGTGTGCTGACAGGGAAGGACCTTGGCTGACGCATCCAGCTTCTCCAGACACAGAGGGCACTCCAGCAAGGCCATTAGAGCCAGCTCCTCCATTTTAAAACTTGTTTAAAACTGTTTGAGAATAGGACTTCTGGTACATCGGAAACACTATAATCCACCATTCTGAGACAGAAACACAGAAAGGAATGAAAAGCTGATGTAGTGAAATAAGTTACTGCCAAAACACAGTGAAGCAGTTACAACACGAGTGACCAATGTCCTCGCACATGACAGCCAGTAGAACTCCATGTCCCACCACATACCTCCAGACAGCTTTGATAAGGTCGAACTACAACCTAATAGAGCGCCCCACGCGCAGCTGCTCGCCCGCGGTGCTTTACACAGGTGTCATGTCGGCTCACCTGACTCCACAGGTAGGACAGAACCAGGAAATAACACAGTTCTTCCATATTTGTTTACAAGAAAAACCCTCAAAGAACAAAAAAGCACACACGTGGTACTTACACGTTTGCTTCCTGCCAATCAGAGGGACAATCCATAAACTTCGACTATTTGGAAATGCGCAACTTCTTCCCCGCCGTCGTCGAGACGCGGTGCGCCGAGCACGGGGCACAAAGGGCGCATCAGCTTTACCTTAAACCCGTGCCAAATATCACGACGACATTTAAAAAGAAACGCACCTGGTAGAATTCTACTCAAAACAAACTCCTTAAAATGTCCCAGCCGCCTTCGGGCGCATCCATCAGGAACTGTCTCGGGTTTCAGTGTCTTGACTAAGTTTAACCCTTTACAGCTGATCAGCTCGGCTACACCGTTCAGGGTAATGACACGGAATATTTCAAGGTGATGTCATGCAAAGGATTAAAATGGACGTTTAAAATCAAATCTCCTGTAAGACAAATGCTTTTTGCAATTCCTACATTTAAAAAAACATTTATTTATTTATATATTTATTTTTAACTGTATATGTTTTGCATAGTCTCAAACAAATCCTTAAAAACACTAAAATTAAACATGGCAGACATTGAAGCTTTTAATTATTTTTCCCTTCAAATGAACCGTCTGAGCATGCCCATCTTTATTGATTAAAACATGTATGAAACGGGGAATTTTGGGCATCATTTACAGCGCAGTCGTGTGACTTTGGCTCCCTCTGCTGGTGCATACACTCACCGCACTCCGCAGCAGTTTATAAAGCCCCACAGCAGTGCACATCAGTTTGAATTGAGTAAAGGGAATATCAAGCATACCTGACATTCACCGGCACTCCTTTCCTCCACCACAATTTTGCCAAAAGGCATTTAAAGCAGTTCACAGTTAACATGTCGCATGACTTTTAATTGTTGCTCGGATTACAGCAGCACCGCCCAAACCCCAAATTCCCTTTCTTGCATCAAAGTGTTAAATAATTCACCAGTGTGGGCTGTGTACTGAAAGTTCAGGACATCAGTTTGAATTTTTTAAACAAACATGAATCTTTCATCTCTTTCCTCACGTCAGCAGAACTCGGGGAATTCTAAAAATGTACATATGGCTTTTACAGAGAGAGAGAGAAGAGGAGAAAGTGAGGGGGAGAGATTAGCCATGGCTTATTTACATGCTCACCTCAGTGTTGATACAGGGCCTTCCTCCTAAGAACCTCATAAGTGTAGACACGAGGGGGGCCGAACTGCACTTGATTTTAGTTTATTTTTAGGTCTTTTTTTCCTTACTGGACTGAAACGTAACCTCCTGATGACTGTAACACTCTCGCGTGTGAGTGATTGATCTCCTGTAATCCTTTGAAAGATGGAGAAGGGAGTGTGTTTGTTTAGTTGTTCAGAGGGAGTCAGTACATAAGTGCTTATCAGCTCCTTACAGCCGACGATCAGTCTGGCCTCCACTGTGGAGCCTTGCATGTTGCAGGAGTGGGGATCATGTCTGATGGTTCTGATATATAGTCTATCTGATGGAGAGTTGAAGGATCTCCCCCGGGGACAGCTCTGAGCTGGCTGCCCTGTCTCTCAGAATATCATGGCTTGCCACGAGTTGCTGTATATAAAGTAGTGACTTCTTCTCCAGCTTTCATGTTTTATTTAAAAAGCTGTCTTGTTCAGAGAGCGCTGCTAACTCATTGAGTGTGATCTGCCTCAGCATTGCCTTCACCCCCTCGACTTCTTTTTTTGTTTCTCTCTTTCAGGCCTCTTTCTCCTCCTCTGTCTGCCGCTGTGTTTGATCATTTCGGTGTGGTACATGTGCAGATGTACTTCCAAATGCACGAGGATGTGTTTCAGCAGTTTCACTCGAAACAAGGCAACGGTAAAACTGCGTAATCCTCGCGCAGCAGTTCGGTGAGGATTAGCCACAAATCGAACAGCACTTTAGGTGCGTCACAGCCACATAATCAACTTCTTCCTTTCAGAGGGGAACTAATCCTCCACTCCAAACCTAGTGGCTCTCTTAGCTGCGGCAGTTCTCAGGTGCTGATTTGATGACTTATTTTTTGCTGTTTTTCCATTCTTTAATGAAAGATCCACGGACAGGGCGGGAACCGGCTCTTTTTCCCACGGAGTAACGTGAGATGTGAGATGAGGCCGCCGGCTGTGTTTGGAGGAAAAACACAGTACTCCAGTCAGACTGGCTCAACCAGAATATCTGTAGTTTTTTCCGAGTCTGCGTTTCTGTGTATGGCACACAGACACATCCTCCGTCTTTTATTCAGGTACTCCCTTCAGTTGTCTGAGAGAGAAAGTCCAGCTGACAAAAGAGTGAGATGTTTTTGGCCCGCAGTGCATTGTCACTCTCGGTCTGGGACTGACTCAGCCGTGACTGCTTGAAAGCCCAGAAATGTAATTTAGGTTGCAAATGTATGCAGAACAGCAGGCAGCCCTCCACCAGATGTTTTTTTTTTAATTTTTAAATTTTTATTTTTAACATCCATCTGCAAAGCAACTTCTGCCTGGTCTTCCTCTACCAGCAAATTGAATCCTATAAATATTTTACATTTGATAAATAAATGAAACAACCTCTTTTCTTACTTCTGGGTAGCGCACTAAGTTGCTCTCCTACCTATGGCTTATTACTGCTGCTCTGACATTGTTTCAGTCACTGTCAAAACGAGGCTCTGCTCAGGGATGTTTTGCTTTATTTTTGAAATGAACATGCACTCATTCTGCTGGGAACTACACAAATAGTTTTTGACTTAGTCTGAAGCCGTTATTAAGGTGGAAATTTTAGATATCCTACAGCATTTCATCAATGAAATATTCTCTTGTGTTATATTTTGTACATGCAGGGGACACAACAAATACACTATTGATATCCCTGAGTGACATCCCAGCTACTTCTGTCATTAATGACCCCCTTTGGCTGTTTTCTCAGCCTGTCATGGCCCTCCATACATTACTCACATGGGACACAGGCTATTTACGACTTTCTTGCTTCTCAGGCTGCAGGCGGTATGTATCAGCCGCGCTCTCTGGGTCATGTGACTCTACCCTGCACCCCACCTTTGTGTTCGCGTCTTAAACTTAACAGAAGCGCAAATCGGGTGATGCTGGCGGGATTTTAAGCTCTAAGCCAATAACAGCTGAAACACCTGAGCCAGGCTGAAGTTTGAGTCTCCCTGTTGCGTGGATGTGCAGGAGGTGTGCTGAAGTTTTTGTTTTTTATTCGTGTGCAAATGCTCCAGCAGCTGTGTGGAGTTTGAGATGTGCATGAGGGAAACTAAAAATAGGACGCACACACCTCCGAGCCAGCTGCTTCTTCTCTGCCTTTGGGACTGCCTTTGCGTCTCCCCTCTTGCTTGCCTCCTTTTCTCTGAGTAGCTCTCTGTTCCCGCATTCATCTCTATTTTCCCACTTTTCTTTGTCCCTGAAAAGGCCTTGTGTTCCCGGCCAGTCCTGAGCTGACATGAAAGAACTGAAACAGGACACTGCCTCCCCCTCACTGTGGTCCATTATTCAATCTGAAGAGAAACTAGAACACGTGAATCAGTACTGAAAATATGAAGTCTCGATCCCACGAGTCTCAGAGAAGCACCAGTAAATTTAAACCCCTAAATAAAGATCTGCAGGTATATCAGAAACTGTGTGTTTGAGAAGGATCCTGGAAAACTCGAAAACATTTATACTTGTATTCCAAGACTGGCAGGACATGAAGCATGCTTTGCTGCAGTTGGAACTGCAGCTTTATTCTCCATTCCTGCTTAATAACACTTCTTTCCAACAGAGAAACTTCTTATCTCGCATGTGACAAATTTTGGTTTTGGCATTTTCATGGCTTGTTTTGATGTAAAAGAAAAAATGCTGGCAATGCATTTCTGTAAACTAGCTAAAGCCTGAGCTTTTTCCCTCCTGCTGAAAAACTTCTCAGCACTTCCCAGCAGACGTTTTCCAGGCAGATACATTGTTTGTGGACAATTTTGCAAGACCCTGTGTTATATTGAGGACTAAATTCATGTGTCGTACTGCTATTATTTTCATGACTGATCACGCATAGGTGTGATTTCTTGGAAACAGTCAATCATCAAAATAAAGACACAACAGATTCCAGAAAGCATGAAGTTTTTTTTATGCTGTTGTGCAACCACATGCTGCTAGAACAGCTGCAGTGCATGTTGGCATTGATTATGCAAGTCCCTGGAAATGTACTGGAGGAAAAGAGCTGCAGTTTGCTGAGAAATATTCCCTCTATTAGTGTTTCGATGCTGCTGGTGGAGAATGCTGCCCAAAACGTTGGTAAATAATATCTGTGGCTGTTTAGCTGGGCTGAGATCTGGTGCCCATGGACCTCCTTGTGCTCTGTGGATGAGGGGATTACCCATCGAGATACAGTCCTGTGATAAACTAAGTACACCCTTACTGCTTTAGGAATGAAGAGGGTAAGTAGCAGCCACGTGCTGCTAATCAAATGCACTTGATTAACTGATCATCAGCAGGCATAAATACTTCTTTAAAAGCAGAGGTTTGGGCAGTTTTCAGGTCTGATGCATTCATATGTGTGTTAACACAGAGCCACAATCTTCCCAGTAGTGGATGTCCAGATGATTCACCCCAAGGTCAGACTGTGTAGTGCTCAGGAGCTGCAAAAAACCCAAGAGCTCATCTGAGAGTCTACAGGCCTCAGTTAGCATGTTAAAGGTTAACGCTCATGACAATACAAATAGAAAACGACTGAAAAGAGAAGCTCAGCTTTGCAGGGCTGGCAGAAGGAATGTGGCAGAGTGCAGTTGCATCTGAACAAACCACAAGATTTTAATGAATAATGTCTTTTGGACTGAGACCAAAGCAGAGATGTTTGGCCTTAATGCACAGCGCCACATTCAAAGAAAACCTAAAAGAGCATATCAGAGGATACACCTCATGGACAGCTGATGATCTATGCTTGTTAGCAGCCACAGGACCAGGGCACGTGCAGTTGGCTTGGCCTAAACCATTTCAATGGGTCAACAATCCCAAGCACAGCAGCAAATCTACAACAGAACTGCTGAAAAGGAAAAGAATCAAGGAGTTGCAATGACACTGTCAAGACAAGAATCTGATTGAAATGCTGAGATGGGACCTAAAGAGAGTGGTGCATAAACAAATGCCTGCAAACCTCAATGAAATGAAGCAACACTGTACAGCGGAGTAGGCCAAAATTCCCCCCAAAAAGTGAGACTGATGAAATCATTAAGAAAATTAATACTTATATTCATTACTTTCACAACTGTAAATGGTTCAAGAGGATAATGATGAATGAATGTCTATAGATTTGCTGTTACTCTTCTTCAAAAAGGAGCCAAATGGCTCATAAGCATGACAGTCAAATGTACCCGACAGCATAACAGAGTTATCTAATACCCACAGCAAAGAAGGGCAATAACCTTTGACCTATAGGCCCTGGTTATATTAATTCTTCTACACCTACTTTAGTTAGTTATAGCAAAAACAAACAAACAAACAAACAAACAAGAAACCCATAAGAAGATACCCAAAGATAAGTTTAGCAAAGCCACTCAAGCTAATAGTTGCTAAAGGGAGATATATTTTGCAGGAATAATACAGTATGTGTGTGTGCTCAGGGCAGCTATTGCTCAGGAGAGAGTAGGAGCGAGTTACCTACTAATCTGAAGGATGATAGTTCGATCCCCAGCTCTTATAGTCTGCAAGTTAAAGCATCCTTGGGCAGGATACTGAGAGCTGCTCCTGATGCATCAGTGTGAGTGCTTAAATAGTTGAAAGTGCTACATAAGTACCAGACCATTTGCATCACGTATGCTATGATGTGCAGTAAAAATCTGTTTCCCCTTTTTATTATTGTTTCTTTTTTATTCTTGTTGCACAGCTCATGCAGTTGTTGCAGGATGTAGGATGTAAGAATTCTAGCCCTTATATTTAATGAATATAAAAAAGTATTAAACTGGGAAAGAAATTAAAATAAACCCCAACAACTGAGTGATGTTTGCTAAAACCTTCAGTCCCAGGCCGTCTTTGAAACTGGGTGAATTTCACAGCGTGGCGCGTATATTTGTGACCTATTTTTTAAAAAGATTTACATTTTTAAATTGAACAAATGGCTTTGGGCTGAGACAAAAGAGAAGTTGGAAAGTATTAGGAAATGGATTAGCACCCTGTTGGTTTTTGTTTAAAAAAAAAATGCCGTCCTTATCCTATAAGTAGACTGACACGCAAAAAGCTTTTGTTCTCTAAGTTCAAAGGTGAAGCAGCGTAAGAGACGAGATTTTCCTCTAGCTCCGTGAAGTGCAGACATCGAGCAGGTTTGTGTGCATGAGTGTTCCTCGGGCTATGAATAAAAAAAAAAAGTAGCCTCTGTTTATTGTCCCTGCAGACTCCGTGAACGGGAAAACTCTCTTTCACCGAGTAAACGCTGTAACATGATTATTATGGCCTGCCCTGTGTGCGCGGGTGATGAAAGTAATTCACATTAGAAATGACTGGCTGAGTTTCTTTCACTCATCTCCCGTGGAACAAACCCCCTCAATCACACCCTTTGATGTGCTTCTGTGTGTGTCTAATTCCCATTCAGTAGGCAGATACATGTGTCACACTGTTTGCTTGGTATCAGTTTTGGAGAAAGACTGGGAGCTTTCAAAATAGGTTACGCAACCCTTCTCCTTTCTCCCCTCTGCCTCATCATTATTCATGCACGTTCATCACAAACATATCTGGGATGCAGCCCTCAAATCAAACGGTTGTTTGGGGTATTACCTGCTGGGCTGACCTTAAGTGGATGATTGGCGAAAAGAGAGTTGAAGATACCATAAAAAAAAGTGAAGTCTGTGTAAAAAAAATTAAAAAACACGTCGGGATCCTCTGTCCTGTGACAGTCTTGGATAAGTGGTGCATGACAAGTGTGTCACCAGTGATTAAGGTGACACTGAATGCCATCTAGAGGCCGGATCACGGCTCCTGTTAAACCATGGAAATAATTTGTATGGTGCAGAAAACCGAGAAATATCACCAGTTCCTCGAAGCGGTTTATGTATTTGCTCAAGGCTCTTCTACACACACACACCCACCCACCCACACACACACACACACACACGCACGCACGCACGCACGCATGCACGCACACACACACACACACACACACACCAGCAGAATAGCATTTTGTCAGACCCACTTTCTGTCATGGCTTGAGTGTTTTTCACTCTGATTTACCAAGAGTTCTGAATGGTTGAATCATACATTTCTATTCAGCCCGTGTGTGTTATTAATCTAAAAATAAATAATACATCATGGGAGAGTGGCTTTGTCAGGTTTTTTAGGGTAATGGGCCCAAATGAAGCTCACAGAGGTAGAGCGACAAGAAGGAAATGAAATATAAGGATCTTTAGTGAGCAGCTGAAAAACATACAGGATATATGTGAGGGTAGCAGGAGCCTCCAGCACAGACAAACACGGGCAAATAATAGCACAAAACATGATCCCAGTGTTCACTCTAAGGCTTAAATGACATCACCTGCGTGTGCAGGTTGAGTTTGAGCTGGTAGGGATTGGAAATTGTATAAACAGAAAGTGGACTGCACTTTATGACTTATGAAGTGATGTTATTGTAAGGTTTCCAACTTATTGCAGCTTTTGGATCATTTGTTTCACTTTATTTTGGTGCTTCCATCAGCGCCCAGTAACTTAAAGGGGTAATCTTCCAGGGTCTCGCTCTATACCGCGAGGATGAAAGTTAGAATAATCTGTTTGTGGAAGTGCTGTACATATGAATGGGTAGGGCTAAAATCCAGGAGGATTTTTAGTCTTTGAATACACATCACATTATATTTATATCTAGCTGTATCTTGTGTCTTGAATATGTATTTCTATTTTATGCCTTAAGTATTACTGCCTGCCTAGGGACTGCAGATGGAAATTAGCATGAGATCATTGTTTCAGTGTGTGGTCCCTGACAAAAAATAAATAAATAAATAAAAATGAGCCTTAAAATAAACTATGTAATAAAAAAAACCTTTCATGTAACTTTTTTTTTTTGTTTTCTAACTTTTAAGTTGTTTTCTTCTCCTGTCCTCGCTTGTTTACCATTTTTTTTCCCATCCTTTTTTTCTAAGGCATCCCCTGCAACATATTTAACATCACAGTGCTGTGAAATGTGGGTACTTCCCTTTGGCACAAGTCGACAGAAATGTCGACTTACTGACAGTGTGCATAAAGGGCTCAAAGGCCCAACTTCAATCCGTGTCCTACACCCTCCAACTCCACGGTGAATGTAACTCCATGTGGAGTCACATTTGCAGCTGCTGAAGGGTCTCTTAATTAAAGGGCAGAGTGGAAAATAACTCAGCAAGCTTTGGGATAACTTCGCCTTTCTGCAGTGGAAAAAGAAATTTGTAATCAGCGTCTTTATTTGTACAGCTGTCAGTTTCATGTATTAAAGGTTATCACTTATTAGAAAATGGACCAAGTCAGATTTGTTTCCATATATATCTTTCTTGGGTTATCAATTCAAAATACACGCTCACACAGGAGAGATATGTTTATCCCACACTTTTTGTCATGGTCCTGGGTCGGTGACCCAGCGCTTTTAGTTTGTTATCATTTTCTAGATGATGATTGTTTAAGTTCTGTGTTATTTTCGATCTGCCTCTAAGTCTGCATCTGTACCTGTCTGTCTATGGTGTCTCCCCATCTGTTTGTGAATCTGTCTGTTTAGTTCAATGTCTTGTCTGGTTCCATGTATCTGAGTTTCCTGTTTTATTGTGAAGGTCTGTGTCATATGTGAGTGTGATCAGTTTACGTTTCCCCTGTCCCGTCAGCCCAGATTCCTCCCAGCTGTGTTGCCCTCCTGTCTCTCATCCCCTGATTACTGGTGTGTGTATTTAAGCTCTGTGTGTTCTCCTGCCTGTTGCCGGTTCGTCTGTATTACTCAGTGTCAGTCTGTGTATCCACTGTGTCTTCTCCCTGCTGTTCATCGTCATCCTCCTCTGCTCGTTTTCATTCAGGTTTGTGCTCTGTAGTTTAGTTGTTTCCCAGTTTAGTTTAGTTCGTGCCCCGTTTGCTGTTTGTCCACATTCTTTTGTGTTCAATAAATCACCTTCACTCCTCTACGACTGCCTGCGCTTGGATCCTCATTTATTCCACACGGCTCGCCTCGGCAGCCGTGACACTTTTTCCCTTAGTAACACCACACATGTGATGTTCCCTGTCCTAATCAGAGATGGGCAGTAACGCGTTACTAGTAACGCGTTACTGTAATCTGATTACTTTTTTCAAGTAACGATTAAAGTAAGGGATTACTATTGCAAAAACGGTAATTAGATTACCGTTACTTTCCCGTAGGAACGCTGCGTTACTGCGTTACTAAAACCGTGATTTTTTGCGAGAATGTCTCACGACAGTGACGTAAGCGAGTGCGCTGTTAGTGACAACAGCTGTGTGCAGATCAACAATGGATAATATATCGAGTGCAGGAGAGAGTATGAGCGTGCAGCGTTTAAAGCGTGGAAGTACTGACCTTACTTTGAGTTTGATTCCATAAAAAGTGACAAAAACATTAGTGTCCGTTGTGCGTGGGAAGAAAACTTCTTTTTACAGCGAAAAAAACCCCTAAACTTCCAAGCAAGCACCGAGTGCGCTATGACGTAATGGGAAATTTACAGAGAAACTCGCGGATTCTTCAACTGACCGCTGCGGCACACCTGCACCAGGGTAAACCTCCGCCTACCGCAGTCCTGCTTTACAGGTGAAAATAGAGCAACAGGACCGCTGAGTCTTTGACTTTATTTATGTTCTGCTGTGTTTTACTTGCATCTATTTGAAAGAGTGAGTGTAAACACAAAAAATATTTTATTTTATGTGCTGGAATGTGCAGAAAATAGGTTTAAATGTTAAACTAATTTATTCAAGTCAGAGAATGTTGCATATAATTAAATTTTTGCTTGATGCATAAAGTTAAAAGATTAAAACTGATAAAACAAGTTTAAAAAAAAAGAGACTTTTCCATTTGATTACATTTTGTATGATGGATTATGTAGAAAAAGTAGAATTGGGCTGAAAGATCTATCGCTTTATCACCTCTTCAGGTTGTAAATCGTGTTTTTAAAAAGTAACTAAGTAACGAAGTAATTAATTACTTTGAAAATAAGTAATCAGTAAAGTAACGGGATTACTTTTTTGGGGAAGTAATCAGTAATTAGTTACTGATTACTTTTTTCAAGTAACTTGACCAACACTGATCCTAATACACAAATCCCAAGTTAATCATACTTTATTTATGTAACCCTGATACTATACTTAGTGTTTTAAATGTAGGAACAACATTAAATCCAAATACTAATATATTACTTATATTTCGTACTTATATTACTTATATTAAACAATATTATTACCTTCTCCTGTTGGTGAAATGTGTAATTTTTTCAGATACTGTTTACATTGTTTGAGAATACGAAGATAGAGGTCCAACATGAACTTGGTCTAGGACAGGAGAAGAACGTATGTGCATGACTAGTTTGTGACAACAGCAATATGTTGAATGCATCACTTATGTTAACTGTTTTCTAAGTGTAATCTTTGAAAATTTACCTGTAGAACTTTAAACTGAATTAAAGTCAGACAGCACAACGTGGAGTCGCACTAACCCTCTCTGTATCATACATTTGCATCGAGGGTGGCTGCAACTGACTTTACTTCATTCTTATCCTACCAGCATTTTTAACAAATAAATAAATTAAATTATGGAGAACCTTTCAAGAACATTAGAAATCATGTACAAAATTTCCATAAATGCTATTTCCTTTAGTTTCAGTTTCCTCCATGCTGGACACAAATGTGCTGCACATTTTGCTGGGATTTATAAGCCCGCACTAGTGAGGGCTCTATGTGGGAGAACTTCATAAAGCACTTAAACTCAAGGCTAGGGTTTTAAAACAGCATTTTTTTTTTGTGTTGGACTCTCCACATGAGTATTGGTTTAGGTGCCAGACTGGAACTATAATAATAATAATGGATTGGATTTATATAGCGCTTTTCAAGGCACGCAAAGCGCTTTACAAGGCCACTATTCATTCACTCTCACATTCATACACTGGTGGAGGCAAGCTACAGTTGTAGCCACAGCTGCCCTGCCATATTGTGCCATCGGCCCCTCTGGCCAACACCAGTAGGCAGGAGGGTAAAGTGTCTTGCCCAAGGACACAACGACGAGGACAGAGAGCCTGGGGATCAATACGACAGACGACAGAGAACCAACACAGAAACTTGTGAGGACTGACTCTGTGGCACAGTTCAAGTCTGTGCCACAGAGTGGTACACACCTGGGTAATGGGTGGAAAATCACAGGTAGACTCATTTGGATACTAATGAGGGTGGGAAGACGTAGGAAGGAAGTAAAAACACAGGAAGAGAATATCTACAAAATAAAAGATTGAGTAATAAAAAAAGAATAAACTTACAGAGAAAACAAGAAGAAACCGATGGGTGGAAGGCACAGGAAAAAGTAAAACACTCAAAAACACAAGGAGCAATCACTATGAAACTATCACAGGTGTGTTTCATCCTGTATGTAAGCCTTGGCTCTATTTCCTCGAGCAGCTCTGATCCTGCTCGAGGTCTCCTTTATCTAAAGTTAATCACAGAGCAGACCTGCTCCCGACTCGAGGCTGTTGCACACACACACACACACACACACACACACTCCTGCCCCTAACACAATCACCTTTTCTCCACTTTCACCTTGGCTTCGCTTTCTCAAACTGGACCTCCTATAACTTAATAAAAGACAAGAAGTTAATAAAAGAACGACTGTCCAGATGTTGATATTTCTCCTGGGAAAAATGAGATTCGAAGCAAATGACAGACATCCTTGTGGCAGAGATGTAATCAGCCTTACTTCTGAGGCTAAGCCAGGGTTCAGTTGTGTAAGATCCTTGTTAGGGTAAAGTCACGCGGGTGAGCTCTTTGATTGGACCGTGATAGACCGCAGGCTGTCTCTGTGTGGGTGACTAATTAACAGCACCCTAATTTGGAAATCAGACTTTCTTTGGTGTAGAAGCAGGCCGTGATTTAATACCACAATCAAAATCAAACCCAATTACCCAGGCGTTCAGGGAGCTGCAGGATTATTTTTAAGTTTGTTGCCATGGAAATCAAGTCCATGTCATAATGTAGTGAAGGATTAGATGGTGATGTCAGACATCTGTGTCAAATCCCTCTCCAGCTCATTTCAGCCGTTTGTCATGTTCTTGGATGACAGATGACAGGCTGACACTTGCAGAGGAAGTCAGCACGCTGCAGCTTTATAATGAGTTTCAAACTCCTGTTTATACCCCCTCTTGCTTTACCCCTATCTTGGCGTTATAGCCTCCTATCCCTTCACCCTGAGGTAATGTGGCCTTTGAGGTAAATACCATTTATTTTGTGGATTTTCTTATGATGGCAGAATAATGGCTTGAAGTAGGAGGCTAAATGAAAGTCCGAGGCCGGGGATGGGAGTAATCTCGCCTTTCTTTCTGAGCGCTGACACAGGCCAATAGAGATTAATGAGAGTGCCATGGTCTTAACACTTTCACGGCTATAAGACAAACAACATCTGCTTTGTGTTGGTTAGACTTTTACACTCACCACACTCACATTCACCAGCTCCACATAGTTGCACTATTTTAGCATTAAAACAAAGTTTTGATTAAAAAACTCCACCTTATCTAAGATACAAATCAGCTATTCAACTCTTTATTAAACATTATCTGGTTGTTGGCTAGCACTGAATGCTAAATCTTCAAGAATAAAATGAATGTGGGGAACTGACAAGTCATTTATTTGCTGTTGACCTTAAATGTAATGCATTTAAACGCCTGTCTCCTGTTCTTAAAAGCAGTGAAAAAAATAAAGGACATGATCTCATTATTCAAAGTGCATTAAGCTGTTTAAGTCACATTGTATTAAAACTGGGTTTTTCTGAAGAGATTTAAGCATCTTATTGCAGTCAAACATATTTTATTGACGTACTTTTTAATTATGTCATCATTTGTGACCTTTTTAAACCAGCCTCTGCTTACAGGTGACAGCACGAGCCGCATCATTTGCGAGCAGCTTCATTCAGCTAATTTGATTTTTATGCACTGCTCATAAAATTAAGGGAACACTCAGTCATCACAGTATAATACAAAGTCAGCTGAGGCTGTGCTGGGAGGCACACAGCAGATTTTCTTGCAACAGCATGTGTGGAAGAGCCATCCTGGAGGAGCTGGACCACGTGTGAATGTGCTGCAGGTACCGTGTCACGCTACCAGCAGGGTCTCTGAGCAAAAAAGCGAAACTGGAGAAGAATCAGTCAGGAGGCATAAGGTGGGGTAATGGTCTGTGGCTACCACCTGCTAAACCATTTTGGGAGGTTGTCTTGTTGCCTCTCTGGTGCACCTGTTGACACTTTCACTTGTAGGAAAAATGGATTTGAAGGGGTTCATGGGAGGAATGAAGCGGTCTTTGTGGTATACTGTGGTATACCAGTGTTCCCTCTATTTCTTTCAGCAGTGTTTTCTTAGTTAAGCTGCTATAGGTCTTGGCTGTTGGGGACTTTCAATGATGCACTGAGGATTTCTTCTTCAGTCACCTCTTTTCAGTTCTTCTTCTCACTGTCACCAAGTGACATTGTTGGGGTTTTCTGTGTTGTTGTATGGTCTTTACATCACAATATAAAGCACCTTGCTAAATAAATAAACCTGAATTTCAATGAATTGAATTGAAACAACTAAATGGGCAGATTTTGAAAGAAAAACATTTGCTAACATACTGATGTAATGCTAAGAAATCACGAGTTCATTTAATTAATTATTACTTTGTAAATAAAGCAGTTTGAAATAATGATATGTTTACTAGGTAATGGTGCAGGATGCGAAGTTAGCCTTTTACTAAAGTTAGTAAACCATTATTTTATTTTTATGTGGACCTTTCAGCGAAATCTACAATTGTTACCTTCCACATCTGTGAATCATCTCTGAATCCTCTCCCGTGCCTCCTGACTTCAGTGGTTCCAACTTTTTCAGCGTTTCAAGCAATTATGGAGTCCTGGCACAAGCTTTTTGGCACAGACACTCCATGGGCTGCATTCAAATGCATGAAAACAATTCTAGAGTTGGCACCAGGCACTGGTGAAAAAGATATATAGTAGAAGTCAGTGAAGTTTTTAGGATGTATTCACTGCAAAAAGTTAGAAGTTAATTGTTTCCACATCAAACTCCGAGAGCTTGGCTAAAACAGTAGCTTGCTTTATTGTTGCTTCATTGAAATAAAAAAAGAGAAGACTTTCTATCTCACTGGTGTTTTTTGTTGAGATGGGCACTGCACAGAATTGCATTGTAATTATTGCACTGTTATCTGACCCCAGAAGCTGAGTGCTTTGGCGTAGGCCTTCAGTGAAAATATGTGCACAATGTACTAATGTTTTCATGTTTTTAAGCAATCTGTGTGGATATGTTTAGTCCACTGCTGATAATCGCAGAGCAATGGTACCGGGTCAACTGATGTGGATGCAACATGCCCACCATCTGTGTGCAATGTTTAATCTCTGGAAGGATTAATCTGGTACTCCATGGGTGATATGAGCTCTTCCTTACATGCACGACGCACTCAGCTTTGGGAAAATAGTGCCTAATACCCATAAAAACACATCCCGCAGACCTGCATTGGTTGAGTTAAATATCTCTCCAGAGAAAATAATTTGATTTAATGAGTGTAGCTGGGAAATAAATGCATTTGGCATTAATACGTGGCTTCCATTTTGTGGTGCTGCACCTCCCCATCCTTCAAAAACAGATTACCACTGAAAATAGATTGGATTATATTGAAAGAACGCGGCATAGTGAGCATGAATCTTCCTCGCCGTCCAGTCTGGATGCCACATGATAGTTACCTCCCAGCTGTGATTTGATCTGACTCAGTTTTTTTAATTGCATATATTTGTGAAGATACGCGCCAACAATATTTATTTTTTCTCCCATCAGTTAGACGTCACATAAAGGCTTTGTTTGACTTCAACTTGAATCTGCTCCATCGCCTTAGAGTCAAATTGAATTCTCCAACTTAATACACAGATTATTTTCGCTATACACTACCAGCTTTGTAATGTATTCAGAGAAGGGCTTCTCCCTGGGCCCTTGTTAAAAGGCATGAAAGAAATTAACAGCCAACAAAGTCTTTATCGCGCTTGTACACTGAAAAGGGTTGCACAGATGGAAAAGTGCTCGGAAGCTATTTGAGGATGTTTTAAAGAGCGACAACACCTCAAGGTATGGTTAGGGCATGAAATTCTAATTGCACATCACTGGGAAAATGTTGGGAGGAATTAAGACAAAGTTTGCCTACTGATTACTTAATAGGCCGACACATTAGCTGAGCGCAGCATATTTTAAGGTACAAAATCAGGTTTAAGGGGACTGTGAAATCTTCCCTTGTGTTTCATAACATCTTGACAAAAGACAGCTCTCTCTCTCTCTCTCCCTCCCCCCCCCCCTCTCTCTCTCTCTCTCTCTATATATATATATATATATATATATATATATATATATATATATATATATATATATATATATATATATATATATATATATATATATATATATATATATATATATATATATATATATATAAGCAGAGTAAGTCCTTGTCTATTCTCTCATAGCTTCATAACTGTTTACCTGTCTTGCTGTATTCATTCTCTGATATCAAACCTCACAGACAATCAGTGATTATTTTCCAGATTTATGATACAGTGTCCTACAGTATTTTATCCCCTGCAATATTCTCTGCTCTCTTCCTTTGATTTATAATACCCTGTGCTCTGCGGCACACATCATAGCGTGCTGCTTTATGCTGTGGCACAGCAGCGCTGATCAGTAGCCCTTGGAGGTGATTTATGAGCAATGAGATTTCCGGTCAGAACAGCTTAATTGAGCCTGTATATGCTAGCAGAGCAGTCCTTGAGGAAGGGATAAGGTAATGAGGTGGAAAATGACGAGTGGGAGACACTTTGGCTGTAAATCAGCCTCCTTACATCCGCCAAGAGGAAACGTTTTAAAAAAACCAAAACAAAGCATATACACCTGTGCTGATGCTGTGGAGCTTCAAGTTCACTTGACTGACCTTAGAACAATGCAGTGGGGTGACTTCTTGAGTGCACCCTCATTTTTCCTCTCTTTCAT
Organism: Aulonocara stuartgranti; assembly: GCF_965226115.1. Classification (NCBI taxonomy): domain Eukaryota; kingdom Metazoa; phylum Chordata; class Actinopteri; order Cichliformes; family Cichlidae; genus Aulonocara; species Aulonocara stuartgranti. The sequence continues at coordinate 28,336,853 of NC_138940.1, forward strand.
CACCCACTTATGTCTCAGATGGATCCCTGGTGAGCCTCTGTATGTAGTTAGTGGGCTCGCTCTTTGCACTTTTACTCTTACTCTGGACCTCTGGATATTACGCATTATTAGGAGCATGGATTTAAAAACTTTATTTTGTGCAGTGGGAGAGGCAGGAGGGATCCCACAGGGGGTTGGAGGAATATCCAAGAATGTAGCTGAGCACATAATCCAGACACAAGCTGCAATGCTGACAATGGTCGTCTGAGGTGGGCGGGAGGGTGGGGGTAAATTTGTCAAACCTCACTACTGGCGCCAGAGGGGAGAGCTGAGGGAGGAGATAGGGTGCCGAAGAAGTGCAAAAGAAGACTCGCATTGGACTCAGTGACTGCTGAAGTCAGCGGTATTGACTGACACCTGTCTTTGCAGTATTCATTGTGTGTCTATGTGTGTGTGTGTCTATGTTTGTGTGTGTGTGCGTGTCTATGTGTGTGTGTGTTTGTACCTGGAGTAATGAGAAGAGATTGCAAGGGGTTCTAGATCAAGAAGGCTCTTAAGGTTTTGTGCTGGTCAGCAGTAGAAATCTTGGACATGTTAAAACCTGGACACATAAAACTAAAAGTCAAAAATGACTCGGTAACACGGGGCACTTTACTGTGTGTCGTTGCGTTTTCAAAATAAAGTGCTTCAAAGTCAAAGAGTGTGTGGGTGTGTATTGTTGTAGCTTGCACAGGGCGATCGTGGCTCAAGAGTTGGCAGTTCATCTTGTAATCGGATGGTTGCCGGTTCGAGCCCCAGCTCGGACAGTCTCGGTCCTTGGGCAAGACACTTCACCCGTTGCCTACTGGTGGTGGTCAGAGGGCCCGGTCCGGCAGCCTCGCCTCTGTCAGTGCGCCCCAGGGCAGCTGTGGCTACAATGTAGCTTGCCATCACCAGTGTGTGAATGACTGAATGTAGTGTAAAGTGCTTTGGGGTCCTTAGGGACTAAGTAAAGCTATATACAAATACAGACCATTTACCATTTAATAATCATTAGCTGTTGGCAATGGTGAAATTGAAGTGAGTTAAAGGAAATGGGAGGCATAAAGATTTAAGGTTTATGTTTGAACCACTGCATTCTCACAGGGAAGTCCTGCCACTCAGGGTGTCGCTCCCTTTTTTTGCTGGGGCTATGGTGATGATATTTATTGTCATCCTGTCACTTTTCCCCCAGAATTCATTGGTACTCTGCTCTGTTGGTATTTCTACACATTGGACTTGGCAGAATCAGGCCAGTTTAAGACCCCCAAAAATGCATTTCTCCATAGCTACTTCCCCGCAGGCTCTCTATGCATGTGCGAGACAGTATGTAAGTTCAGTATAATCACAGCTCGCAGCACAATGTGGCATGCAAGGGAAAATTGGCCCCATTTACAATCATAAAAGACAGTGAAATCTTACATATATCAAGTAATATGACACTGAAGGGAAATCAGGGCTCCAGGGTGGTCTTTCCATTAAAAAGAAAAACAAACAAAAAAAGCCCAGTATGAGCTGCAAGATTTTTTTTTAATCATTTTTTATCATATTATCAAAGGACACGGTGGCGCAATCCTGGGAATACCCTCTTCTGCCATAGCAATGAGGAAAGATGCAAATAAACAAAGATACGTACCACAGGAGATAAATCCTAACTTGGAAACATTTCCATTCACTTCCCCATAAAACCCAGAGATGTCAGTCATCTAAAATTTGACGAATGAGCTGAAAATGGATATTTATGGAAACACAGTGAAACCTCTCCCTTAAGAACTGTTTTTTGTCAGAAGAATGAAAAATTGCATAATTCATCTTTTTATGCCAAGCTTGTCAAAAAAAAAGAGAGCATAGGCTTGTTTATTGTATAGCTGCCTAAATCGTTCTTGTTGCAACAATGACACCAGTTATCAGGTTGGATTTATAACATAAGGAAGAACAACATAGCCTCATCTAAATCTCATACAATGCAGAGCCTAATCCTCACAGTCCATGTGTGAAAAAAATATATGTAATCCCGTTTGCCTGGTTTTACATCATACGTCCATTATTTCTTTTGTGAATAACATCCTTTCTCTGGTCGCCTAATATCTGATAATCAGGGTAATTCTCCCACTCCTGAATCCTCACAGGCTGTGCTGTAATTTTCTAATACAAGGGCTGTAATCACGCTGTCAGACCTGCCTTGTGCTGAAGAAAGCTGCTGTGTGTAATGCAAGGCCTGCAGGCAGCCCTGGCAGATAATTGAGGGTAGTTAGCGGTGGCAGGGATGCTTTTTGAGTGAAGATTTAATGTTAGCTTTCATCCTTGAGGAGGATGTTGGTTATCGACTGTCTATAAAGACTAGAAAGGCCCGGGCCAGGATCTGAGGGTATTGATCTGTAAGGAAAGCAGAGCGATGCCGGCCGTGTTCAGGTGGTTCTGTGGGATATGTCAGCAAGGTCACCTGTGCAGGGCCAGGCTCAGCCATGCTACACTGTGATGTTGTGCATATTTGATATGCAAAAACAGAATGATTGATTTTCTTTTTTCTTTTTTTTTCTTCCATTGAGGTATTAGGATTCAGATTGTGCGAGGCGAAATGTCATCCAAAGCGGATGTGGTTCTCAAAGTCGGGGAAAGGGACATTGAATTTCAAAGAGATTTCATGCTGCGGTGCTGTTGAATGACGGCTGAGAGGAAGAGATATCAGTGCAGGTGCAGAGTGCAGGAGAGGCGGAAGGACCATGATATCCATGACAAATTCATTATGTCACCGTCACTGAGTTATTACGGATCTAATGCATATTTTTTTAGTGAGTTTCAGAAAGCCCATTTACATCCTTACCCACATCACTTCTTAGTTACAGAGCAGTTAAAAGGACTTTAATAGAGGCTTACAGGCCTGAATTTTTCTCTAACATATGGGTGTAAGCTGATGGTTTTTTGCCCCAGGATTATAGGTTCCAGTTTGCATTTATGCCTTAGCTGACACTGATGGAAGCTCTTGAGAGGTATTCCCCTTCCTCACTTATAATCTGGTTATTATCAAATGCATTTCTGCAGACAGAGCAAAAATCACCAAGCCCTATAACAAAGCTTTTTTCCTTGGAACTTGTGTTGGAGGACACTGGCTGCCTCAAGAGAGAAGCAGGTCTTCATCTATCATCGCAGGGGCTGTTTTTGGGTTGCAGTGATACGCTCCCTAAGCCTCGCTCCTTACGGATGCAGTAAGGAACACTGCAGAAATCTGTTTGCTAAAAATAGTGCTCTCTATGCTATGGTTTTCTTCGCCTTTCTTTAAGATCCTCTCGAGAGGATGAGGCAGACATTAAAATGTCAACAAGCAGGGATCTATTTCACTTCTTAAATGAAGCCAGTTTGTGTGGGATGAGCAGGTGATGCAGTGCATCTCAAGGGAGCATGGTTTTGTTTCCAGCGTAGACGAGCTTCTGTATGTGGAAAATTTATAAGGCATCTCTGTGTGGAGGAAAACAGGACATGGAAGGCGTATTTACATACTTCATTTTCAGATGTTGGTGTCAGAAGCAGACTTTGTAAGTGAAAACAACTGCGGACATGATACTGTGCTAAATGTCTGTATCTAAAACTATGTCAGCATCCGCCTTCGATGATCTGTGTAGTCGACCTATGAATAACAAACAGTACTGTTTATTGTAACAACCCTGGTATGGCTGCTTAATAAATATACCTGGATAAGAAGAACAGAGATTACATTAAAGAAAAATGTTTTCAAATCAGTTTGCAGAAATTTGTACAAAAGGAAACAAGTGTACTGTTTATACGCATCAAATACTAGTCTTATCCTTCTTTCTTCTGCTCCCTTTAGGGGTTGCCACAGCAGATTATCATCCATCTCACCCTGTCCTGATCCATGAGTCTTCCCTGTGGTTTTTGTCTTTTCCTCCAGTGTGACAGCTCCATATTCAGCATGTTTTGTTCAGTATGTCTACCATTCCCATTCTGCACATGTCCGGACCATCTCAGCCTTGCCTCTCTAACTTTGTCTCCAAAACACTCAACCTGAGCTGTGCCTCATTTATAATCCTGTTCGTCTTCATCAGTCTGAATGAAAGTCTTAACATCTTCAACTCTGCCCCCTTGAGCTCTGCCTCCTTACTTTTTTTCAGTGCCACTGGCTCCCATCCATACATCATAGCAGGTCTCACTACCATATTTTAAACTTTCTCTTCCACTTTTGCTTCTATTCTTCCATCACAAATCACCCCTGACACTTATCTCCACCCACTCCACCTTGTCTGCGATGTCTTCTTCACCTCTCTTATGCACTATTTATCACTTTGAATGGTTGACCCCGGGTATTTTAACTCCATCCATCTTCACTACCTGTACTCTTTGCATGTTCTGTCTCGCTTCTACTTTCATTCCTCTTCTCTCCAGAGAATACCTCCACCTCTCCAGGCACTCTTCCACCTGGTCACAGTACAGATCACAATGTGTCCATTACCACTGGATACTAATGCTAATAAACAGGAATAGGATTAATAAGTAAAACACAAACAGCTTTGTAAGGGAAATGAAAGCTATACTGAAACAGTGATGTTGCCGAAAAGATAAAAATTTCACACCGTAGTAAGAGTAGTCAAAACGACGATGTGATCATTCTGCCTCAGCAAAGTCTGTTACAGGCAGAGGTTTTATATAATTCTTTCCAGACGTGCTGTCTAACTCTTTCAGGTCTTCACGAGCACAAAGGCCTATGACTGAGTACTAGAAACACAGTGGTCAGCCAAGGACTGAGCACAGCAGACATGACACAGGTTAAGCTGACTTTCAAAGCAGTGTTCAGGGTTGCCCATCAGCTCAAAATTGGGATTCTAAAAAATAGGTAGGTACTCTGGACTAATGAAACTTAAAAATATCCACATCTGACTGAAGGTTTTTCTTTGCAGAGGAGTTGGGAAGAAGAAATTTACGGTGAAGCAAGTTACAACCTGCAAATCTGGAGTTCAATTAGTGAAAATAGTCACAGATGTGATCAAATTTATGGTCTCCAGCACAACAAGGACTCTAATCAAAACAATAAAAAGCTATTTTGCAAAAACAGCAATTAGCCCTACAACAGAGGGTATGGGCCCCATGAATTGTTGATGTCAACACCATGGCTTACATGAAAAAACTGAAACAGTCTAAGCTCAGCAAGCTGCTTGGAGCAACACACAACAAATGTCAACTAAATACCCAGATGTGGTGTTAATAGAGAAAACTGCCTCTTGTTTTTTAGTATAACATTTGGTTATTGACTAGATTATTGACAAACTAGGTTATTGTTGGCATTTTTCACTGATTCACAGAAATGGTAACAAATTGTTATGTTTTAGCAACAAGCTGATAGTAGCAAAGATGGTAGCCTGGATGATCATGCAACTTCAAAACCTGAAAGCAGGATCACCAGTTTCAAGGTGGGCATGAAAAATTAACCAGACTTTGAAGGTACGACTGTATTCATATCTGTGCACAATAGCCTCTTTGTTGACCTCACAAGTTACCAGGTTGCACTACGTAGGTACTCGGGCACTTTCAGTAGCTATACTTGTTAAAGTAAACCACAGACAATATAAAAGATAGAAATAGCGTCTCGTTTTTGCCATCAGTCTTGGTGCTTTGAGACAGGACATGATTAATTGTAAAAGTAAACACACACACACACACACACAAACACACACACGTTAGCTTAAAAACACAGGAAACTGCTTTACTTTAGAAGAATTACTAGCTTACAGCACTGAGCTAGCTAACCAGATATATTAGCAGTATAATGTTTGAGGAACTTGAGCAGATGAACAGTTTTGTCAGTTGTGTTGTTTTGACTGTTTGGTCTGTTCTTTTGGATTTTTTTTCCATTTCTTAAGAACATGAATGTATTTATTTTTTTAGGCCTGCCACTTCTTCTTTTTGTTTGTCTTCTACATGTCCAATTTCCTCAAAATTTTTAAGGCCACAAAGCACCCAATGCTCATTCGAAGTAAAATATAAAGAAATGAGAAGTGGCTCGAGGCTTTCACACAGTACCGGATGATCATGCAACTTCAAAACCTGAAAGCAGGATCACTAGTTTCAAGGTGGGCATGAAAAATTAACCAAACTTTGAAGGTACATCTCTATTCATATCTGTGCACAATAGCCTCTTTGTTGACCTCACAAGTTACCAGGTTGCACTACGTAGATACTCGGGCACTTTCAGTAGCTATATTTATTAAAGTAAACCACAGACAATATATAAGATAGAAATAGCGTCTCGTTTTTGCCATCAGAGTCTTGGTGCTTTGAGACAGGACATGATGAGGGAGGGGCAGGTTTAACTGTAAAACTAAGTACACACACATACACACACCCTGGATAATCCTTCTTTCTGACTATAATAACCACCATGAGTTACAAAATGAGCTGCTGGCCATTAGAAGGAATGCAGGTTAAAGGTACTGCTGCGTTGGCTTCTCAGACCCAGAAGCTATATCAATCTCTTAAAGCACTCTTAGAAACAAAATAGCAAGTGTAAGTACTGAAGTAGGTCATCATTTGTTAAAAGTTGTAAAAGTTTTGAAGAAGGCTCATTATGAAGGAACAGAATTCTTACTCATTTATTTACTTTTTTAATGCACACATACAATCAAGGATTAGATCAGTATCCATTGGCATTATACACTCTACCTACACAACATCAGCTATCCAACACATAATGACGTCAATGGACAAAAAGTTTCACAATGGCAAAACAGATCTAGGCAGTGCTTTCTTCGGTGAAGTCGGCCTCGGTCCTGACACGCCACTTTTACCTGTCACACGAAACGGTGAATTTAAACTTTGCTTGATATTGCATAATTATGATAAGAGTGAAATGACATGCAGTGCTGCTTTCAAAGCGTACTATAAGTATATGTTGCGTCGGTGACGTATAGTGATAATCCGTTGCTAACTCACAGCACCATCTGGGTACATCCATTTAGAAAATAGCTATTGTGGGCTATTGCACATACAGTATGTGGTGAGTTGATGAACTGAAATGATGTTGCCCCTGAGGTTGCTTTGTTGTCAGTGGTAGTGTTTCCTGCCTCTCAGCTCCGCGAAGCGAGAACAGGGTGTGTGTGTGTGATGTCAGCCCCAGCAGGAGAAACCTGATTTACACATGTGCATATCGTACACAACACTGTGCATACCTCACAAATAAATGACTCACACTGCCTCATACTGTGTGTGCTTGGCTAGTCATCCTGGCAGGAAAGTGGCCACAGTTTTGTTTTGTTTTTTTTCTAGTACAGTATGTGTCTTAGAGGGTGCAGTGTATTGCCTATGCAGTTTAATGCTCTCCACTGATGGTTAAATGATACTACGGCACCATCTCTCACTCTCTCTTGCCTCTCCTCCACTCATATATTTAGAGATGGTACTTCCTCAGAAGCTCTGATTGCCACATGTACTTCCTTTCCGGAAAGTGATCGGGAATCCTAATGCGCTGGAAGTCTTGGATACATTTCTCCAGCTCCTGCTCGGGAGTCATCTTCTCCTTGTTCGCTTTCCTTTTCGCAGCCTCTCGCTCCCGCACTCCAAAGGTTCTCACACGGAGCATGTCAGTCTTGCGGCGCATCTCCGCCTGCTGCAGCATGTGAACCGGCCCTTTAGGCACCGGCCGGTCCAGCGTCTGAATGTTGGAGTGCCGGCTCACGGGCCCGCAGATCACGGTTCCTTGAGGGGAACTGGCCTCTGACTGGGTCTCGGAGCAGGACGTGGAGAGGTCGTTGTAGGATGTGCCGCTCTCTCCCTCGCGCTCGCTTTTGTGGCTCTTGCAGCAGCAGTCACAGTGAGAGGACGACCACCGAGAAGGTCCGCCTACAAGACAATGCAAAAAGGTTTGTCAGTGGGGTCCGACCACATGCAGTTTGCAGAAAACCACCGCAAACAGTCTTTACGGAGACAAATCCCCACAGTAATCGACCGAAACAGTTGGAGTGAACAAGCAAATGCTGACAAATGCCTGCACAGCAGTTTCGGTGTCCACACGAGTATCTTTCAATTATTCAAAAAAGGCCACAGCTGTAAGAACATGCGAGGTATTGGCTTTGACATTTAATTGCTGAATTTCAAAGAGCTGGTGGGCTGTGCATATTGCATCCCCTGATAAGGAGAACCTCGGAGCTCAGTGCAGCTCAGTGCGACTCCCTTAAAGACCTTTTCCCAAGGCGAAGCTTGTCTCGGAGCCAAAGCAATCTGCTCTGCTGTTGCAGCTTCTTATTGGAGCTGTAACCCTGGCTGCCAAGGAGGTGGCGCATGATTTTTGTGTTTTCGGATCACTCAGTCAAATAAGTCTGGGATTATGTTTTACACCTCTGGGGGAGCCACCGGGCCAGGAAAATGTAGGCAAACAAAGCACAATTTATCTCAGCTGGTGTTAGAGTCAGGTCAGTGCATGTTGCAGGATGGGTGGATGTATGTAGACCTCTGATGTGCTGCAATCTCTTATCATGAATTTTGGGAACAGTGACTCACGCTCTGCAGCGAGCAGCAAACAGGTACAAACTAAAGATTTTTTTGTAGTCTTTTGTTTTTCTGCCCGTACCTTCTTCTTGTCTCATCTCACATCCTCCTACACGGCTAATTATGGACTGTACAGTACTGCCCGCTGGCTTGTGAAGTGTTCAAGTAAAGGCAGCAAACACTGTAGCTGTCTTTCATTTCCAAAAATAGCCACAGTATGTCTCATTTAGGTTGAAATGCGTAAACACCAGCATATGAGGAATAAACTCGCGGACACAGAAACATATTAATGGCTCTCCCCCCAGTGTTATCATACAGACCACATAGCAGTGATATCTCAGAGGGAGCAATAATTTGTCCATTACTCCCTCCAGTGCACGCGCCAATTTAAACTGAGCATAGTTCAAGGGGGATTTTAACCTCTCTGCGCAGACAGTAATAATGACCTTATCTGTAGCACGATGATTGCATTGCGCTGATAGTGAGAGAGTCACTAACAGCTTTTTAATGGCTAATCCATGAGTAAAGAGGCCAATCAGCATGCCAATCCTACCCCTCCCCTTTCCACATAATGAATCCCACTGAATCCGGCAGACAAACAGCACCAGGCAAATGGATGCAGGCTCTTTAGCAAGGAGGATGAAGAGGAGGAGGCTGAGCATTGTTTCGAAATGGATGGATGCTGTAGTCCAGAGGGGGAAACCCGTTTAGGAAACTAGCCAACACCCAATAATACCAGCATGAAATTTCTGAGCCCATGCAGGGGAATGGATTGTATCAAAGCCGCCGATGAGGTTGAGAAGCACCTGTTTTTGCCTTTTTATTTTTGTTTTCCATAACAATTCATGTTGCTGGAGCATGGATACGGAAATGGGCTCTTGCCACGCAGCCAGTAACACAAAGACAAATCTGAGCGTTTGGGGAGAAGTTGTGAGGTTCTTATTTCTGCCGTCAGAGCCTAGTCAGTAAACAACTAAGAGACTTTCAGGAAACACAGGTGCATTTAAACAACTAGGTGGGTGTGATACACTCTGGTATCTTTTCAGGGAAGCCATTGATTGTAATGTGTTTTTTGTCTTTTTTTCTCAGATCTATACACCCCGTCTAAAAGCTCATATTCCAACCACATTAACTGACTAGGGCTGGTCCTCAGACTTGGGCTGTGCCTGCACTTCTCATAAATAACACAGAGAGAGGGAGTCGAGCTCTGCACAGAGCACGGGGCGCGAGCAGGCCTGTCACACCGGGTATCCTCTCCACCTCTGAGGAGAGCGGGAACGCTTGTCCCCGTGCCTGCAGAGGCCAGGTTTACACGGTTCTGGCGAACTGTGCATTCGCTTATAGGTGTTTAAAGGTTTTAAATGGCAGAAAAGTAGGACATGACTGAAGGCACAGCGATCTGACAAACTCAAATGCAAAATGTCAGAGGAATTCTTGCCAGACACTGGGGGGAGGAGGAGAGATTGGTTTTAACTGTGCTCCTAAACTGAGTCATCAGGGGTGTCTGATGATGGCAGCTTTAAAGGCAGAGCAGCGCTGTGCTCCAGTCATGCAATCTGAAAGAGACTCTGCACAATCGTGTGGTGAAAGTTGAGAGGCAAAATAATTTTTTTTAAAAAAAAGGCAACAAGAACATTGTTATAGTACAAATCCACAAGGCCAGAATGCAATTTATGTCCCGTTCAGATGTGAGTGACCCAGATCTGCTTTTTAAATGTGAATATGGTGTGAACTGTGCCCTCAATCTACACGGATGAAAGTTTGGAACACACACACACAAAGAGCATTTCACATCAAAGCTGTTGGAGTCAGGCACAAAGATACTTTAAAAATTCTGAAATAAACACGTCTGCTTCTGTTCACTTTCATTACTGTCTGTTATTTGTGCAAACACAAGAGAAGCCTGTGAGACCTGAGAGTATGAAGCTCCAGTTGCTGTGTTTTCTCTTATGAAATAATATTTTCAGGCCAAGACTTTGGGCGTGAAGCAAAACAAAAAAGAAGAAAAAAGAAAAAATGTAGAAAATTGGCCCGTTTATTAACTTGGTGTTGGAGGATGAATGTGTATATTCATGCGTCATGCAGCTATTCAGAGAGTAAGCTCATACAACTTTCTCATCTTATATTTTTCAACCTCTATATCCAGTTACACAAATATATCTATCTATCTATCTATCTATCTATCTATCTATCTATCTATCTATCTATCTATATATATATATATATATATATATATATATATATCTTCCTGCCTCAGGAAGTAGTTTACATGCTTGTTAGCTCACAATTTAGGTCAGCATGTCCTTGGAGCAGAAAAATAAAGAATTGTCTTGCAAAGGCAGCGATTGTCCTTACACGGAGAGGGTAATCCATTTCACCAAGATAGTCTTATTTGCCGCAGAAGTATCACTTAAGCAGTTTGTGTCAAACCTCCTGCCGTGTATAATAAAGTCTGTAATATTTGCATACATTTGAATTTGTCAATATTAATTACCTCCATGCAGCCACCCTAATGTACTGAAACAACCATTATTGGCAGCAGTGATGAGAAAGAGCTGGGAAGTTGGGGTAACCCGTCCCAAAAAAGGACTACGTGACCTAATTCAAGGACACAAAGCATGGCTTGTTGTTTTTCATTGCTCTGGCTGAAATTATCTCCCTTCCATGAGGACAGTGACAGCATGACTGGCTGATTGTTAATGACAAGCGGGTGCTCTCCCCTCCCGAGTCAGAGGGTGGCTGTCTGCTGAGTGTCTCCCTGACAGGGAGATGAACAAGCATAGCAGGCAGATTGAAATGTCTATATCAGCCTCTCCCTGTAGGCCTGTCCTCTGACCCAGAGCCACACCCCTCTTCTGCACAAGCACTAATGAAGCGAGATGAAGGGAGGACGTGTCCCGAGTAGTTTGCAGTGCTCTATTCATCCCTTAAATGATGCCTCAGGAGAACTTGGGGGGTAGGGGTTTGTGGTCCCTCTCCCTGTCAGGTTGGTTTTACTCAAAGAGGGAAATCTAAGAAAGTACACTGAACAATGAGTTTGAGTACGAGACTGTGCATACTTTATCAACTACATTCACTGGCCACTTTATTAGGTACACCCATTCAACTGTTTGTTACCTCCAATATCAAATTAGTCAATCACATGTCAGCAGCTAGGTGTATTTAGACATGTAGACACCGTCTACATGGCATGGCAGCAGATTGGTTATAGCAGCAGAAGACCACAGCAAGTGCAAGTGTCATCAGCTAAGAACAGGAAGCTGAGGCTACAGTTCAAACGGGCTCGTCAAAATGGAACAATGGGACTTTTTGGTACTCTTTCGGTCCCTTAGTTCCACATGAGCATTGAGTATACAGGGTCTTACTCGATATAGTAACAATTTGTGCATATTTGTACGTATTTTTGTACACTATTATACCTATTTCATCTTATTTTTTTATAATATGTTTCTAATTCACTTTTTCTTCCTGACCCTTGTGCTGCTGTAACAAGATTAAATAAAGTCTTTAAAATGTCTTTAAAAAAAGACAGCCGAAAGTATTGTTGCTGACCATGTCCATCACTTTATGACTACAGTGTACTCATCCATGATGGCTGCTTGCAGCAGGATTTTCATGTCACAGAACTCAAATAATCTCAAACTGCTTCCTTGAACTTGACAAAGGGTTCACTGTACTCAAATGACTTCCACAGTCACCAGATCTGTCTATGGCACGAAAAATGTTCTAAAGGCAAAAGTTCAACCCAATGAACTGGTTGGTGACTGCAGAATGCCACACACCTTCAAAAAACCTATAACATGCCAGTGACTAATATACAACGGTCTCCTTCTGCATACCAACACAGGGGATCCCCTTTTCTTCAGAAAACACTCAGTCCTGTCCATAATGTGAAGACTTTCACACCCGAGCAGCCATTAAGTATCTCTGGAGGGATCGTAAAGGTGTTAAATGTCAGACAGGAGCTGTTATACCTGCTCTCCAGCAGATTCAAAGAGCAGAAATAGCAGAAGCAGAGACCAAAATAATAACTTCTGTGTAAGTGCTGCCTGCACAATTCCATTAAGGGGGGAGAGTCTTCAGAGAAATATGAGAAAAGGGTTAGATACAATCATAAAACCTGCTTAGCTGATTAACGATTATGTCTGAATCCCAGGCAGTGTGCACAAAATGTTTCAGAACAACAATATATTTTATTGGATGAAGTCAGCTAAAAAAGTTGTGTTTCAGTTTGCTGATATAGACTGTAGGGTCTATACAGAGGGGATTTGGGGTTTTATTACTCAATAAAACAGAAAAGAAATTCTAAACAGCTAGAAAAAAAAATAGATTTTCACCATCTTTTTTGGAACAAAATGTTCTATAAATCAGGCTATGAATAATGTATGAATACAGCCCATGTGTAATGACCTTCGGAATAAAGATGGGAATAAAACTGGAACGGTTTCTTTCTGGCTCAGAGTATGAGAATGAACTTTTTTCCAAGTAAACAGCATTTAAAGTTATGCACTGTAGAATTTCACACACTTTATGGCAATTTTTCTAACTAATACATGTAGATATCACCACGAAACCTCCCGGCAGTTATTAAAAATGTGATTATTTGCATATATGTTCGGTAAAAAAGTGATGTGAAGACCTAAATATGTACTCAAATTTTTTTTTTCAGTTTGTCTGAAGTAAAACATGGTAAGTAGCAACAAAGTTTAAAATCTGAAGCTTGACCAGTCTTTTCATTTCAGTGTACAACTTGCTTAAGACTGATTAAAATCCATCATCAATGACAATCTTTATTAGTTTGTCACACACTTGTGTTACAGTATACTTAAACCAGAGGACAATCAGTATGCACAGACAGTCTTAAACATGAACAATTCCAGCTTTCATGTTGGGTTCTAGCTCTTTGTGTTGTAGGAAAATTAGGTTAAAACTGGGTAGAAATCGTAAAAGCTTGTAGAAGGTCAAACATTTAGAAACCATGCGGCAGGGCCGCAAAACAGGCCACAACATAATCTTTCAAAGAGCGATTGATTTCAAAGACTCGATTTTCCCTTTGAGATGTTTAATAAACTCATACTTTACTCCCAGGGTGGAGCAGATTGCCTGCGTGAGCTGATGTCACGCACAAAGTTCGGTTACCTTTGGGAGATGGAAAAAAATGGCACATGCACACAAACCTCGCCTTGCTTCCAACCATTTTTCCGCCCAGGTGCTCTTTAAGACGTGTACGAGTTATTCATGGGAACACCATCCATCTCTTGTAGGCACTGCCAATCCATCCAGACTCCAACCAGGCTCCGTGGGAGCTCAGGGACGGTCCAATCTCTGCCTCCATTACGCCCAAGCAATTGATTACTTTCACTGTCTCTCCCTGCCGATTTGTGGCCATTGTTCAGGAGCCATTATGGGCAAACATCATCTCTTTCACAGCTTAAATGAAGACTGCACAGTTATATTAACAGACTAGAGGAAGTACAATCATCCTCCATCTTTACTGTACAAATCTCCCATTTTGACAAGGCTCTCTGCACCGCTCTTTCAAAGTGGGAAAGATGAGCATGTCTCTGGTTTCGCCGATGAGCAGGCTAGGATGATATTTAGTCCAAGATGACAGCTAGTTTTCATTTATGAATTGCCTGAAAGTTCTCCTATGGTGTAATGGTGCCTAGAGTGTCTCTTTAAATAGGGAGTTTGTTTTTTTTCTTCCTCGGTGGATGACGGCAGTTGAGGAAATATTTTGGGATCACAGATTGCTTTTTAATTAGCAGCAGCACTCCCCTCTTTCCCCGGAGATAATTAGCAGTGAGGGGACCGGTCCCAATTGCCAGCTGGGAGGTTAGAGTTTTTAATCACTACAACGATAATGTTGTCACTACCAGTGGAAAACAGCAAACATGTCTATCATGCTAAACAACCTACGTCTCTGCCTGGGATGTCACTTGACAGAATCGCTTATATAAGGCCATTTCTGCAAGTCAAAGGGAGGGGGGTGAAAAGTGTGTAATGATATAATTAAAATGCTCAAAGTAGGTTAATATTTTGATGTACTGAGTCAAATTTCTCTGCACAGGGTGTAATTGAAAATGTCAGAATATGACGACGTCCACATTTAAATTCCTCACTCAAAAATTTATGATCTTTCCCATTTTTTCTGTTTTTTCTCTTCTCATTTTGATTAAGTAAGCTATAATTTTGACTTTTATCAAATATTTTACTTATGATTTAATCATTTTTAGCTTTTAAATTGCACAGTTTTGACTTGGGATTTTAAATAATTGATATTTTTCATCTCATGATGACTTTTTATGTATGACTTCAATCACCTTACTGTCTTGCTATTACGACTAACTTGCAAAGCAAGATCCCGGTTGACCGGATGAGCCTCTAAAAGCAAAGTACTGATCCCAGTCCTGTTCGCTCTGTGTGTTCATTAGCAGTTTCAGTTGTTTATTCAAAAGGTGTCCAAGTCATGCTTGGCTAAATGTGAATCATTCATCATGGCTGCAGCCTCCTGAGGAGATTGCCCTTTTAGATGAAAATATCATTTGTTTTAGTTTGAGGAGAAGCTGGCAGCATATTCTACAGCGCAGGTGAGGATGACAATAACTGAGATAAGAGTGTCTTAACATGATGAGAGGAAAAAGTCCCCTGACTGTTAACAGAAAAGATTATGAATATGTGGAGTCCACACTAATGCTGCCAGACAGTGGAGCCAGAAAACAACTGACGCATTTAACAAGAAGAGCAACACGGATGATGCTAAGAAACTGACAGGCTGGAAGGAAGTCCTCCGTTTTTTTTTCTTCCATTTTCTTTTTTTTCTTACCGCGCTGGATTGCTCTTCTTAGAGACTCAACAAACCCATCCTCCCTCTGACCATTTTCCCCACTATGTGAGTCTCTGTTAGAAGGAGGAGAGGGTATATAAAAAGAGAGCAGTAAAATGTTCAGCTGAAAACAACAAACAACAACAAAGCACATCTGTTTTCTGCCATCCCCGAAGGTGCACTTGTCTACATGCATTCTTAGCTTAGGACTACCTGCCCTAGGCCAGCCAGCGTCCCACATTTAGAATCAGGTTACAGTATTAGTTTTGAGAGTGGATGCAGGCCGCTGTGCTGCTGTGAAGAAAGGCCTGTCCCGCCTGTCTACCTTTGATGTGCCTATACATCACCCTATCTATCTATCTATCTATCTATCTATCTATCTATCTATCTATCTATCTATCTATCTATCTATCTATCTATCTATCTATCTATCTATCTATCTATCTATCTATCTATCTATCTATCTATCTATCTATCTATCTATCTATCTATCTATCTATCTATCTATCTATCCCTGTGCTATCCCCTCATCCACTGTCTTCTAATGAAAACCCAGCCTGTCTCTCCCTGTGCTTCCATGTTTTACCACCCCGTTTTTTTCGTTTTTTTCCCCCCTTCCCCGCTCCCACGGCCTCAATGAACTTCCCTGTCTGATCCTTACTTTAATCTATTTTTGCTCCCACTGCCTCTCTCTTCTTTCTGCCTCAGTTCTTTCTCCCCATGGCCAGGTCTCATGCAACTTTTACTCCCTCATCCCTCCCGCTCGGCAGCTCTCTCCTCCATCTGCCAGCCTCCCCTTTCTTCCCTTCACTTCAGCTTGGCTTCTTACATTGTGCCTCTCTTTTCCCGTTTTTGCTCTTCGCTCTTATTTTCTCCTCTGTCTCTTCCCACCTTCTCTCCACCTCCTGCTGTCCCATGACCCAGAACAGTGTTTCTTAATGGGGAATGGGGTGAACACCTACACCATATGTTGTTGTGCTCCAGAATGTTGAATGACTCAGGAAAACCCTGCTAGCTGCCTGGTTGGATGTTTTCTCAGGTCAAGGCAGAGCCCTCTGTGATAATTACCTCGTATTAACAAAGCTATTGGTAAATCATTACCAAACCATATGTCATGTCTTCCTCAGTCCACCTTGCACCTCCAACTCTGACCCACCAACTGGATTTAATTCAGCTCTTCTAAGGGGAGCCGTTCAGAATAATGAACAAAGTGCTTTTTAATTGGCCATATGCTCCAACTCCTCCCTCCGCAACGGGACAAGCCATATTTGCAGCTAATTAGGTTATTTGCTGATGAACAAACTTTGTCTCCAAATAAAAAAAGAAAAGAAAAGACAAGCTGATTCAAGACAAGCGGCAGTAGCAGCATCCATGTGATTTCCCCCCCCCCCCCGCCCGCTGGTGCTATATTATTCATCGCCCAGCGGCTGGCAAAAATGTGAGCAATAAGACATGTTTACGCATGACGCATGTGTACTTTAAGTGTAGCAGCATTGTGACTCAACTCCTCCGAGGGCCGTAGGCAGGTTTGCCTCTTATCTCGGACCCAGAACACATGTTTTAAGTCAGTCACTGTAAGGGATGCAAATATTTAAAAGGATAATGCTGCAATCCGACCGTGCCTCCTGGCGGTGTGAGCAACCCTTGTAAATCTTCAAATCACACTGACTGTCGTGTGGCAAACTAGCAGGATGGTCTTTTCATGTGAAAAAAACCCTTCCTGATAGGCATTACATGTGGATGTGGATTTATTAGAGGGGGCGAGAGGGGAGGGCATTAGTTCCTGTTTAATCGTTTGTTTTCTTTATTTTTAATTCGTATTTGGGGTTGTTTGTGTTTTACTTTGGTGATGGTTGCCTTATGATTACTCCTGAAGGTCAGAAAGCCTCCAGCTCAGCTTGTTAGCACTTCTAAGAGAACAGAGTGGGAATAAATCTTCACTCACGGTAGAAGATGTACTGTGCGTAATTGGACCAGACCCTGTCATCCGGGTAATGAGCGATCGGGGACGTGGTCAGGGACGAATTGCAGGCCACAATATGAAAGCCGCTCTCTGACAGCATGTCAAACGCCCTCTCCAGGTGTCTGAACTTGAGGTAAAATCTGCAGGTGTATCGGTCCGGAGGTCTGTCCGTGTCCCTGTTCTCATTCAGGGCGTCTCCAAACACTTCTTTCGCCAAGCCAATTCTGCTACTAATGAAGATTCTCGGTAACTTTCTGGCCTTGGCATCACTTTGATTTTCTCTGCCTCCCGCTGCGCAAACGCCTTTGAGGGCGACCGTGATGTAGCCGTACCTCCTGTCAAAGGAGTAAGAGGGATAATACCTCTGGTCGCTGCCCTGCGACGCATCATCCAAATCGCTGTAGTACAAGTCGTCTGCGAATAGTTTTGAGTCCTCGGATGACAAAAGTTTGACTAAATCTGGCAGCTGAAAGTATTCCGCCTCCCTTTTCAACCTTCCTCTTTCAGGAAAGTGATCAGGGAGGACGACTTGCTTGTCTCTAAGGTAATCCAGGATATACCGAAACAGAAACCCATCTCTGTCTATAAAATAGCGTCCTCTGAGGTCCCGGGACAAGTCATTCGAGGACCCCTTCTTGTTAGAGAACAGCTTCCCAAGTAGAGAATTTGGAAAACTTGCCAGTGTACCATAACGAGTGTAATACACCTGCCCACCCACGTTTAGCTCAATCACATCCGATGGAGGGTTTTGCACCGAGCCTTGCTCCTTTGTGGGTTGCGTTTTGCAGTTTTCGCTCAGTGCCATTTTGTCCGATCCTGTAAGAAATCCGAGTCTCGATCACGGAGCGCAAACGTCCCAGAAGTTCAGGGTGTAGGGTGTAGCTGCATACGGTGCCGATGCGCTCAGAGCTAACACACAGTCTCGATGCAAGCTGCAGCACTCGCATCCAGTATCTCATGACAGAACAATCCCAAGGTGTGTCTACAGTACATCCTTTAACCCCGTGCGTAAACGTGCCTACCCACCACGATGCATCCTTTTCTTTTTTCTTTTGAATGGAATCGATTATCCTAACCGGCGTCGAATTACACGCATCCACCCCGTTGATTTGCTAGTTTGATTCCAGATAAATGTAATATACTCACTTCACTCAGAAATTTCACAGCACAAAAAAGTGAATACATCTCCGCTCAAGTTTCAGTGGAGAGCGTCACTGGTTTGCGTTTGTCCCTCAGTTCAGCCAGATAAACTCAAATAAAGAATTTAAAAAAAACAAATGTGCATGCACCTCATCGCTCTGCTGCCACGCTCCCGGCTCCTGAGATACTGAAATGCGCGAGGAGGTTTCTCGCACAGATGAGGAGGATGGGATTCCTGCGCGCATCCATCTCTCCAAACTGCTGAGTGCGGAAATGTTTGGACCGACGGCAGGCTCAAGATAACGTTGCTCCAAGCTGTGCAAGAGAGAGAGAGAATGGGAAGAAATCGTCCCGTGTAGTAATGTCTTACATCATCTTAAAGGAAAATGACATTTTCAGCTGATGGACGCAAAGCGGGATGATTGGAGAGAGAGAGGGGGGGGGGGGGGGGGGGGGGATCTGTGCAATTTTTCATGAAATTCTGATACGGCCACGGGCGACGTGCAGCTGGCGATGAGGTGTGACGCAATTTTAAGATCACAGATTAATCCCCTTTTACATTTAACACTTTTAGCTGACGTGCTTATCCCGTGAGATGGATGAGGTGGGGTAAGGTGTCGCTGTGTCACTTGAAAGCTCGTCGTGTGTGACAGCTGCGCGTGATCTACACTCTTAACTACACCCCTGTCCGGTGTTACGCTTGAAAACTCGAGCTGAGTGAGCAATAATTAGAATCTGAGCGGCACTCTGACTGAACCTTTGAGCACCAGGGTCAGACATCACGGTGAAACTGATCTCTTTACCAAAGGAACTAATTAAAAAAAAATATTAAGAAATGCATTAATGAACACTTTTACTTTTTTCTGCACGTGTTATAATGGTAATTGAACATGTATATCATAACGAAGTCTCCGTTTAGTGCGCTCTCCCTGCGGTTTATAGAGTTGGAACCCTCATTACTGAGTCATTTTATTCTGGATTATATAGCAGCAGAGGGGGGCTGAGGTTTTGGGGACGTGTGATAGTGCTTAAGGCCTGCTCAGTGAATTTGCCGTAGAGTCATCAGAGTACACTGCGCTGAAGCCAAGTTTTCTTGGGGTGGAAAATCGAGTTTGGATAATGTGAGGTGCAAAGCAGAGGTGAAGGATTGACAGCGCATGTCATCATCTGCATGTGCATTTCTATGTAGGTCACAAGCTCCTGTTGTATATATTGTGCATAATATAAGATGTGTGTAGGAGAAATTATTTAAATGGGGAGAGAGGGCCATTCAAGGGTTCCCAATCACCCGAATCTGTGATACCAAGTTGAAACGTACTTGCCTGTTTGCGCTGTGTGTGAAATATCCCATAAATCTTGCTGTCCACATCACACGGAGCCCCCAACCACGTTTCACACTGTTTCGTGTCTCGTGTTTGCTTTTCATGTTGTTTTGGTTTTGGATCCACGATGTAATAAAGCCGCGGCTTTTATTGCTGCAGTGCTGAGAGAAGGCGTTGGTGATGGGAGAGCACCCTTGACTCGTGGTTGTGAGGAGGCAGCGGTCACGCTTTACCCTGTTAATTCGGAGTATATTGTGCTGGAGAGGGGTTGCTAAGCAGCCGCAGGGGACTGAGTGGGATTCAAACAGTGGGGATTTAGAGCTACAGTGAGCATACTGATCTCCTTTTCTGTCATGTGAGGGCTTTGCTGCTTACATTTGAAATTATATCCTGATGTTTTGAGGCTTGTGCGCCCTCCACACTGAAGCGCACGCCACTATAGATAAGGAATAGCATCATACGGTGTAGTTTACTGTATAAGGCAGGTTGTTTGCAGTTGCACATGTGCAGATAGGGCGATGTTTGACTTGTATAACAGAACGACTTGGAGTTAATTCCCTAAAATGTACTTGGGGATGACTCTCCTCCTGTGTGTGCTATAGATCCTATTTCTTATTCATCTCACTCATCCTCCCATTAAAGCCAATTTCCCTGCCTCCTGTCTTCACTTTATTTCCTGTTCGTGCAGAGCTCCCAGGTTAGATTCTATCTTTTGAAAGGGATTGAATTTCATGCAACTTCAGCATGAATAATGTAAGACAATATGTCTCTCAGCTGAGCGTGAAGTAGAAATCTGTATGAGCTGTAACATTAAATTCTCAGCTGTGGGCTTTGGAAGCTCGTGCATTGTAATCTGTGGTGTGGGCTGATTGGACAAAAGATTTTTTGAAGCAGGTCAGCTCGCACTGCATGCACAAAATATCTCTTTTAAATTATTTAAGACTCGTTTGTAAATCTGAATACACACGTATGCTCGGTGATGAATGTCCCCGTTCACTCGTTAAACGCTGCTCTTTTACTGTGCAAATTTACTGACAGGCATTGAATTTATGCACTCTTGTGCAGCCTTTAGAGGGGAAAATAATATAGGACTGATCCTCTCTGCAGAATTATTGTCCCCATGCACAAACAACCTGCCTCACACGATTTCCTCTTCTCCCGCCCACTTTTCATCCACTTGTATTTCCACATAAAAAGGCAGAAGTGTGAACCGGCTTTTTTTTTTTTTTTAGGGCCAATATGTGTTTTGCAGCTTTTTGCATAAGCAGTGCAGCAACTGTCTTTTAGTTTTTTGGTAACTATCTTTTTCTTGCTTCATAATAAATTTCAACATGAATATTTTGATTGATGACGCCCATTAATAACAGCTTAACTATTAACCTACCTAATAAAAACTAACACGCACAGTTCCCTTTTGTAGCCCCTAGAGGGCGGTAAACAAATTAAACCAGGAAATTGCATCTCTAGATATGAGTTATTCGTTTATTTAACTACTAAGCCCAAGCATTCTAGAATATTTATAACAATCTGACGTTAGGTGTAACTTATATTGGATCAGGTTCAATCATTTGGACAAATAAAACATGGGTTCAATTTAAAAAACAAAAAAGTGAACAGATATTGCAGGAGTACACTAATAAACACAGTGTTTCATCATACCTGAGTTTACACACCAGTAAACACTCTTTAAATCTTTAAAACTGAGAGGAAATGTTCTTGCAACCACGAATACCACCCTCCACCAAAAACCACCCACCCACACAAACACACGCAAAACATAATTAACTGTACAAGAAAGCAGAACTTTGCTGTAACTGTGGCACTAATTCTGATTCAGTAATTAAAACAAGCAAACAAAAAAACAAAAACAAACTGTCGTTCTGCACCCATTTTCTTATATTTGATCGACTCAGTTTTATAGTTTTTTTTTTCTGGAAGTTTAAATCGGAACTTCAGCTGCAGTTCCCCGGTGCGGCCAGCAGCGGGCAGGGCTGCATGTAGTAAAGCAGGTCAGCCATGGAACCGCCTCTTCCAGTTCTCCATTTTGTATGTTTTTCTTAGAGGTTAGCGCCTACTTTCCTAAGGGATAGCTGGCAATCAGTGTAGTTACCAATCTCACCTTTTGCATGCAAATCTACAGCTAGATTGATTTGGGCGGCTGAAAAAACGCCGAGGCTGGGTGTGTTGTATCATTTGATGTCGGAATGTAGAGACGATACGCCGCGACAGGAGTAATGTTAGCAGATTCAATCAGGGTGTATCAACCAAAACAATGTTGACAGGCGACCTGTGGACAGATATCTGCAACCACTCATTTCAAGGGTAAATACGATACATTATTCACATTTAGTTGGTTCAGTTAATGCTAAAGCAGCCGTTGTAAGGACTGCGTTAGCTTGAAGGCTAATATTAGTGTCAACGACATTAGCCTATTGCTACCTAGCATGTCAACAGTTAGCAAGAAGCTACCGCTGGGAAATCTTAAACTTGTCTTAACTTTACCAGTCTCTGCATACAGTGTGTAGTCTAATTCGCGATGTGTGTGTTTGCTTTAATTGCAGTGGATAAGAGGTCGAGATGTGTGCATTCATGTCAATATTGTGCTAATAGCTAGCGTAGTTAGCGGTTGCAGTTCGTTGAGTATCAGGCGCGATCAGGCAACTTTCCTCTGGTCTTGAACATAGCTGGAGTTACCTGCTCTGTGCATGTGTTATTATCGAACTCCGTAGCATTTCTGCACATTTATCTGTGTTTGCACTCTGTATCTTATCGCTGTCTGTCTCCTCTCCCCTCTAAAGATGGATAAAGGTGGAGTGAAGAAGATAGCATACAGAAGAGATGACCATTTAAGCAAACTGGTCTATACTGAAAGCCCCGAGGAGGGAGGTCTGTTGAGAGTAGCTCCTCACAGTGCCATGTCTGTCACCTCTCCCGCCTCTGTCGTTCTTCCATCCAGCTCTTTGATGCAGCCAGGACAGGTGCCCAACGGCCTCAACAACAACACCCTTCCTGAGGAGCTCACCTCTGCCTCTGTCACTGCCACCGTAGGCTCGTTGATCGACAGTCCACAGCCCCGGGGATTGACCAAAGATCAGAGACCCCAGCACCAGCAGTTACTTCAGACGCAGACGACTTTTGGTCATCAAACCTTATCAGAAAATTTGTCCCAGTTGGATGCCAGTATAGCAGACATCACCCAGTCCTCCATGGATTCGCTAATTGGGGGATCAGATCCCAACTTCTTCCCTTTGAAAACGGAGGATTTCTCCTTGGATAAAGGAGAGCAGGACCCAATTGACCTTGATAATGCCTTTGAGCCCATTGGGAAAGATATGGACGTGAACCAAAAGTTGTTCAGTGACAACACTCTGGATCTGCTGCAGGACTTTGACCTCTCTGGGTCCCCTTCAGATTTTTATGTAGGGGATGATGCTTTTTTGTCTTCTCTTGCAGATGATTCTTTGCTTGGAGTGACATCCGAGAGGGACATAAAACCTGCTGTAGTTGACAGCAGTAACACGACTGGGGCAGTGCCTGTTGCCCTTAATGGCAACAGTGTGACCAGTCCAGATCTATCCAGCCCTACCATATCCACAACTACTTCACTATCCCCTACAACCACTTTGTCTGCAATGGTGAAAAAAGAAAAAGATGCAGACTTCATCCAGCTCTGCACCCCAGGTGTGGTTAAACAGGAGAAGACCTCTGGAGGACAGAGTTATTGCCAAATTAGCGGCACGGCTTCTGGAGACATGGCTGGGACTAATGCCATCTCAGTCTGTGGGGTCAGCACTTCAGGAGGACAGACCTACCACTTTGGTGTGAACACACTGAGCAGTGATACTCCGCTGCAGAATGAGCAGAAGCCAGTTTCCAGCCTGTTTCTCCCAGTAACGACCATCGGTGGGATCTGGAACCGAGGCCAGGGTATTGGTAACAACTCATTAGTCCAGAGGGCTGGTGAGGGGTTCTCAAGTTCCCCCTCCTACCCCACCAGCTTTACCAGGTAACAACTGTCGACATCAGCTGTGTCCTATCACCCTTCATTTCAGTATGCCTGAATAAGCACTATCTTTTATGTTTTAAGCCAAAAATGCCTTGTTTTTATCATATATATCATCTAGAGAAATTTAGTATTTAGTGCTGAAATACCACTGCAGCAGTGTTAGACTGCATTTTAGCAGCAGGTCTGTGGTCTTCAGAAGTCAGCCTGGTCATGAGCTGACTTGCCCACAAATACTCAAGATCCTTTGCTGAAATTCTTGTTTTTTTTAATTGGGTGTTTTGTTTTTTTTTTTGGTTTTTTTTTCTCGGTTAGTTGACTCAGTGTTAGTGGGGGTTTGCATCTCAGATTTGATCTTACTTGCAGAAGCCTTGCACCCCCTTGGTGGATATTCATAGCTTGTTTATGAGACTTTTTTTCTTTCTTTCTTTCTTTCTTTTTCTTTTCTTTTCTTTTTTTTTTTTTTTTTTTTTGGTAAATGCTGCTTGTGGTTAAGAAAGTTGTGTTTGAAATTCGGTTGCTGTTTTTATTTTCATGTGATTTGACTGTTAGTTTCAGTTGTACTCGTCTTGTTTATGTCTCAACTTTGGTAGACTTTGTTATCTGCTTTCAGATCGGACTTTGGCAACTCTGGTAAACCAGTCTTACAAAATGGTTATCAGATATTGGTGTCAGCCCAGACTGTTTCACTTTGACTTCACACAAGCAGCTACTCACGTCTACCTTTATCAAATAAAATGCTGGGTAATTAAAGCATTTAGTAAACTTTTATTTGTTAAACACATTACATTGACACTATTGATCCCTGGGAGGAAAATCAGCTTCAAAAAGTAAGGGTCAGCAAAGTAAAACGCTTACTTTTCAATACCAAGAACAGAAGTAAATGCGTTACAGGTGAAAATAATGCAGTTGTATAGAATTGGATCAGCAATCAAGAAAATATGTGAATTGCTATAGAAAGAGTCGCTGTATTGAGTTTTGACCTGCATCTTTTTCAGTCTGTAATCTTTATTTCTTCCCTGTATTTTAGTTAGTTTCTATTATTTGTGGGTTTTCAGCTAAAAAAAATGTCTAAATTAAAGTTTTGCTGTTGATGGTGCTATTAGTGTGGGGCACTGATGTTTAGGTGGATGGTGTACATCAAAGTAGCACCACTGCTGCAGTTTTATTATAGTTCCTGATCAGTACAACTTCCTGCTTTTTTTTTTTTTTTTTGCGCAGCGATTAGAGACGGTCTATTTTTATACCCACAGTGAGACATTTGAGGAAGTTCTTTATTTCTGCAATTTATTTTAAGCCTTTTTTATTTATCTCTAAATACATAAAAAATCATATTACAACCATATTACAATATGGCACAAATCACAGTTTATCACTCCAGTGTTTGTATTTAAATAAAAATACAGATATGAGAAATAACAATATGATATGTAACATTTACAATGGGTTTTGTTTCTCTGTTTCCTTATTCTGTAGAATTGGTGACTCATACAATTAGACGTTTTTTGTTTGACTTGTTTTGGTTCAGCATGGTTTAACCTCTAAGATAGTTAACCTACTAATCCTGCTTTGTGAGGCAGACTGATGGTCGCCACAGGATGTGGCTGCACCAGAAGCAGTAAGTGCTGAGATCTAAAGGAAGGATGTGCTGTTAAAGGCTCGGGGAATTCCACTTATATTCGAATCAGACAGGCCATCCTTTTGTTTTCCTTGACAAGAGTGTCAGTATGAGTCTCTATAGCTTGTTTCACTTCCACTCTGTGATCAACTGTTTTCTGATTTGTTGTTTTTATGTCCTAATCCCACTATCTCTTTTGTTTTCTATTATAAGAGTAAGGTTACCCAGTCAGGGAGTTCAATGAGTCATTTTTAGTAGCTCTTCCAGCTGTTTTGTGCTAAAATAAACCTGAGGACAGATAAGTAGGATCATGGTCTAAACAGATTATTTGAGCCCGTAATATAATAATCAAATTATTTCTGTGTAAGGAGAAGTGAGGGGGGTAGGAAAGACACCTTCTGTTCCTATGATTTATTTCCAGTGAGCTTGCATTCTGGCTAATAGGAATCACAGTGTTTGCAGTGCACATGGCCCTACAAAGCATATTTTGTTTTGTAGTTACTTTGCTGCCCTGCAGATATTTTATGATTTCAGCTCCGAGGCTGACATGCAAACAGAGGTGTGTCAGAGAGTCTAACTGTCTGCTTTATTTGCATCTCTTTTACATTCACGCCTGTTTGATTCAGTATCTGATATGGGAGTGATCAGCTTAAAACTTGGTGCACCCTGTCAGCACAGCCACCGATGTGGTTGTGTTTGTATTGTGCAAATGATGCATGGTGCCATCTCCACAGCTGTCACACTGCTTGGTGAGCAGGAACAGATGAGTTCAGACATGAGATACACCTCAGCTTCATTTCACTTGAGCCTCTAATCGTCCTGTCTTTGTGAACAGTAAAGGTGTGTTTAGGCATGGGATTATGCCTGTCTGTGTGGTGTGAGGCGAAATGATTTTGTGTGCACCTCTGGCTGTTTATCTTATTAGTGTCTGAGTCTGTGTGTATGAGTAATTTTTGTGTGGTGTTTGTTTGACTCTGGTTGTGTTACATTTACTGGCTTGAAATGAACTGAGCACTGGGCTGTGTTTTGATTGTGTGGTCACCCGGCAGTTTGCATTAGGTAGAAAACTTCTCACGCTGCAATGCCACTGCTGCTTCCTTCTAAAATTGTGGCTCAGAGGGCATTGCGTGACACTGAGTGACCGACCTGAAATGGCACATTTTATAAATAGCACACACAGTAGATTTTTGCTGGGTTTCTCTGTGCAGGACTCCTAACATGAGTCCATTGTCCATTAGTTTCAAACGTCCGCTGTGAATTCCGTGCATCACGTTGTATTATAGTATGATGAACTGACTCGTAGATAACCTGTTTGCAGTTAATCAAGAATGCGAATGCGTCACTTTAAGAAATGTGGAGCTTTGTTTATTTTGGGAAATACACACCCTCATCATGTCATGCCTAGTTTTGACCACCAGACGTGATGGATCGATGGAACTGGTATAAATATATTCCTTCAATAGATAATAATCCACCTTATTTTTTCTGAGTGCTTCTTCAGCCTTTTATGAAACCATAAAAATATAGATGTAGGGGAAAGGAAACCTTATGCCTTGTTAACATGCAAGTTCCAAAGATAACTAAAGACACTGGCATGATTGTGAGATTGTTCTGTGCAAATTCTGGGCATAGGTTTGCAGACAGTTTTCTACTTGTTGCAGCTGTCTATACTTTTACCACGGGGCAGTGTCACAGACAGCTGGTCTGTGGGATAGTTGTCTTCATGTTCATGTGGTTATTGGTAGTTTAGCTTAGCTCTCATCTCAGAAAATCAGAGTCAAGTCAGAAAAGAGCATTTGTTTTGCTCGATAGCGTATGGTAGAGCACTCATTAGCAGTACTTGGTGTACAGCAAATTTCTGTTTAGTTTTGGTTTTTTGCACTTCAGAACATCACCGTTGCTCATTTACAAATAAAGTCTGGTTGGTATTCAGTGTATGGCTTATTTTGTAAGCCACAAATGCACAACAGCGCTAGTACACATTACAAGCTCTATAGTTTTACTGCTTTTCTACTACTTTACTATTGCTTTCATTTTTGCCAACGTTGATACTAAAGTTGGGGTTGGTGGAACCGCTCCAACTTTACAAGTAGGAAGTCCGATTTGAGGGGGTGTTCCAGCTGAAAAGTACGACAGGGAACTCAGGATTTCAGACTTCCCTTCAGATGGAACACAGCTTTATTATACAAAGAACAGGATTGTAGTAAAGTAAAAGAGAATGTTAAAAAAGATGAAAACTGTCCACTGCAGTCACTACCTCTGCTTTTCATTAGGGGTGGGGGAAAAAATCGATACTGTGTAGTATCGTGATATTTTGTTTGCTAATAATGTATCGATACAGGGACAGCAGAAATCAATATTTTGTTACAAAAAAGTTTTTGTGGAATGGAACATGCTCTGACTTCAGAGCATGTTGATCAGCTCCTTTTTCTGAGCAAGAATCCTGACATTCCTTCACTGTCCAAATGTGTTTAACTTTTTTTTTTGGCAGCAATAAACATGACAGTTTACTTATTTTAATTTAAGACATGTTTTATTTTAATTAAGTTTAAAACTTTTTTTATTTAATGTAAAATTATATTTTGTTTTAATTTACTTTCAAATTCTTCAGTTGCTGAATGGGCTGCATAGTTATCATAAATTTCATAGTTCAGAATAGCTATAATTGTACCAGATGGTTGCATTCAGTTAAGTTGGACTAGACTGTAATACAAACCGTTCAGTTTGTCAACAGTAAAACTGACTGAAATGAGAGAAAGACTGAGTGTGAGACTTTGATATTAGATAAAATGAATATTGATAAAGTTTACCTTGACGTACAGAATCTGAATATCGCAAAATATTTTAAAAAATTGCAATAATATCATATCGTGGGATGTATGGTGATTCCCACCTCTACTTTTCATGGTGTTTTTTTTTTCTTAATTTGTTTGGCACTTCTCCCTGTATCAGTTGAACTTTCCTCACATGTTCAGAAGAACTTCTTAACCAAGCAGGATTTATCCTTTGTGGAGGGTCATCCCCATTGGGCTGTGTGCTTTTTTTTTTTTTTTAATCGGACTACACAGAAGCACATCTGTGTAGAGTTGCATAACCAGTCCGTCACTCTGGATAGCCAAATACCATAAATACCACTTAAGCTGTTACTTATAGTCTTCTGGTCATTTTCCAAAGTTGTGCCGCAGTGGTTTCTGGAGATTTACTTTTTGCGGGGTGTATCTCAGCGAGTTTTGAGGTTATTCTAGAGCTTAAAGAACATTCAGACACAAGATCTTTTTAACACGGGTACTTAAAGACATTTGGGATTGTCATTGTTAATCCATCTTTGGTTTTAGAGTAGGCAGTCATCAATTTGAGTAATGGTATCTTCTGTGCTGACACACATGGCAATGGAAGAGAGAAAATGGTGAAAAAGGCTCTCAGACTGCACTGAAGCTAAACAACGGCACATAATTTAAACTATCTTAAAAATAATAATGTAAATATTTTGTGTTTAATTAGTTTTCCCCTTTGGCTTATTGGGATCTCAGGGGTTTTCATTGGGTTGGTGTGCTGCTCCCACTAAGGCAAATACACTGGACTAAAGATAATTAATATTTTTGTTAACCAAAACAACAG
The DNA here is from genome assembly GCF_965226115.1 of Aulonocara stuartgranti. Taxonomy (NCBI): domain Eukaryota; kingdom Metazoa; phylum Chordata; class Actinopteri; order Cichliformes; family Cichlidae; genus Aulonocara; species Aulonocara stuartgranti. The sequence continues at coordinate 28,365,830 of NC_138940.1, forward strand.
ACGCATCATTAAAATATTGATTTGTACTTTGTGCTTTGACATTATCTTGTCTTGTTGTAGGATAAAGATGAGCTCTAGTTTTTGTAGCATAATCATATTGTCTATCATTATGTTGTTGTTGGTGCATGCTGCAGATTAGTATTTGTAGATTTGTGCATTTATTCAAGGAACTTTGTTTGCAGGCGTAATGAAACTGATTCATTGAATAGAGCCGTTGTCACTTAGAGTTGTCTTGTGTAGCTTCAGCATCTGCTTTTCACTTTATGTGTGCATTTGGATGATTTATGAGTTAGGTTTTCACACATATAAAAGGCCTTAAATTCAAGTTTCCGCTCAAGCAATTCCTTTAGCTCAGTTTTTCTGTTTATTAAGTAGATTCTCTGGAAAGTTAAAGCAAATATTTTCGTAATGGATCCCTCGTTTAAGTTATTTTTTTGGCCAAAAAAGCCACACTTTACTTTCCTGGAGCAGCCATGGGGATTGGCTGCATTTTTCTGCATGATACTCTAGTGGAGTCTGAGATTTTCTTTCAAACAAGTGATTTGAGAACACATTTGGTGCATTAACTAATTAAAAAGAAATCATTTGTTACAGAGTAACAAATGTGTTGTTATAGTAACAACAAATGTCTTGTTACTGCAACCCAAACATTTGTTACAAAGTCACAAATGTTTGGGTTGCAGGGTTAACCACCTGACTTGATGACGCTGCACAGGCAGCGTTTAGTGAATCTGACCTTCTGACTCTGAGCTCGTGTGCAGTCAAGATGGGGGCGAATGAAGCAGTGCCTGGACGAGACGGTGATCTCACTAACGTGGTAACTCTCCAGAGAATTTCACATGTGGGAATACTGAGTCTACTGTGGAAACTGACTATGACTCACAGCTGAATGAAACTCGGGAGAGTAAATCTCTTGAAAATATTTTGATTCAACACAGGTGCTGCTTTGAAGGAGCTTCTTCTCTTCCACAGAAAATGCCTTTGTTTAATGTTTTGTCATGCATTAAAAAGAAACAAACAGCTAAAGCTTCTATGTGAACATTTTAGGCAGTGCTCTTCCGATCAAAATGTTGGTATGATTCCTGCCCTCAGGGCTGTGTATTATGATAGCTACAGTGTTTATAAGACACTGCAGAGACCTGTTCAGCTAGTGAGATCCTTATCAAACCGTTGCAGCAGTGGTGGGCCTCAATCTGAAGTTAGAAAGTGTGTTTAAGTTGTATTGGTGAACTAAAACTGGTGTCATGAGTGCCAGCTGTGGTTTAAAAGCTGGTTTGATACTTGAGTTATTTGTGGTCAGTCATTAATTTATATATAACTGTGTGTATTTAAATAAAACCTGCTTGTAAGCCTATACTAACCTCTGTGCCTTAACTCTGTGTTTAGAAAGTAATCTTTGGTCAGAGTCCCAGTTCACTGCACAGTCTTGCCGCGGCACACCCCTCTACTCGCTCAGCCGTCCTCTACCTCTCGCTCCCTCTTTCTCCCTCTGTCCCCTGCTTTTACTTCCTGCAGTCAAGGGCAGAGACCATGACCGTCAGCAGAAGCTTTCAACTGCTGTGTATCGCTTCTTCTTGTGTGTGTGTGTGTGTGCATGACATTTCTTTCTGTTGACTATGTGTATTATTCATGAATGTGTAGGTGCGCGCATGTATGTGTGCATGTGGGTGTGTCATGAGCACCGAGGCAGGAAGGCAGACCGCAGAGCACAGCCGTGAAGCTCTCACTCCTCTGACCTACTTTCTCTCCCGCCTCCCCACATCTGGCGCCGAGTGAATGCACCAGATCAAATGCCAGCCATTCCAGTCTCTTTCACGTTATTACTGCATTCCCCTGTAACCACAGTGCTGCTTTTTCTATATTTACTCTTTGTTGAGTTTTGATGCTGAATAGGCTTACAGAAACTCCCCATATTGAGGATAAGAGGATACAGCTAGGTTAACTCTGTGCATTATGTGCTTTTTTTGTTGTTGTTGTTGTTGTTTTTTTTCCTTTCAGTGAAGTTGTTGAGTCAGCAAGTCAAACTTTTGGGAATGGGATCCTCCCACATCCAGTAATACCCAGTTAAAGGTATTACAGTATCCAATTCATTCAGCCAGGAAGTTACCTCCCACCTACACGTACGAACAGCTTCTATTATGGAAACTTGTATGGAAACTCGGATCCTAGGGGGTTGTTCTTCCTATGCTTAGCAGCGAGTTGAGTCTAATTTCCTCTTCTGGTGCTCGAAGCCAAGCAGTAGTTGCTGCTTTGGGCTACAAACTGCCACTGTTATTGAAACCGATTTAGCACGAAGAGGAAGACAGTGGCCCTTTGTGGACAGTGACACAGAGGGACAGTCCAGAGTGCCTGTATGATGAAACAAAGCAACAGCCATGAGAAAACTTGATGTAGATGTAAAAACCGAAATAGTATGCTTTTTCACATGTTCACTGTACCTTGACAGCGTGCCTCATTGAGTAAAGGCGTAGCACCAGTATGTATAAAGACATACTGTTATTATTAGACACCATACATCATAGATATTTTTGAAACGTCTAGCCCAGAAAGAAAAAAAAAATCCTGCCACTCACTCATAAAACCTCTTTAATTGTTCTGCATATGAGAACGATTCAGAGTGCACAAACCAGTTCTCCTCTATATTTCAGTGGTGTACTTCCTCATACACTTCTACCGGCTCTGCTCCAAACGTCTGATGAAGATGAGATGTTTGTGGGATGATGTTAATCCATATTTGTAGCTGCAATTGCCAGTAAAATAAAGCAACCATCACAAGTGAGGCTGACAAATCCAGTAAAATGATTGGTCATAATCTTTTCAGTGCGATGACTCATTTGCAGTGGTTGGTTATAAAGTAGGTCAAGTAGTTTGATTGAGAAAAATATGTGTAAGAAAAGCTTCAAATGATTTATCATCTGCAAAAGAAGAATAACTGATAATCTGAATGGGCAGACAGTGGAGTATAGAGAGTAGGGGGCTGCCAAGTTCCTTGTGATGCACGCAGCTTAAAGGGGATTATGAATTGTTAAGCAGGGCATTGGGACACCTGCGTTAGCACAAGTGTGTTGCCTGCTTAACGCCCAGGCTCATTGATTGCGCTCCTAAGCAGCTAACTTTCTCAGCGCTGCTCGTGTTGAAGGCGAGCCCCCACTCAGGGTGTCTCTGCCTTTGTTCTGCGTCTGAGCTCTGACCGAGAGTACACTCAGAGGGAATGCAAGAACTTCCTGTTGATTGTGAGCACGCACTTCAGCAGATGGTTTCAGAAAGAGGAAATTTGGTCTCCCCACATTGCCTTGCAGCTTTGAGTGGTTTGCATCTGACAATCCACAAAGACAGATTTGCAGCTCATATTATGGTGAAGTTCAGTTTCATCAGCTGATTTCACAATGAGATTTTGAGTGTCATAGACAGCCACAACTTCTCTTCGGGGTTACATTGTTGTCGTTCTTGCAAGCATTTACCAGCAGCAGTAATTGGATTTAAGCCAGTAGTCCAAAGCCTTCTAGTAAAGCTGCTCTGCTGACACCATTTCAGTGGACCAGTCAAGGACAAACCCTCTGACATCATCATCATCAGTCTAGACTCATTAGCAGCCACCGCCCATCGTGCAGGCCACTACACTCTCATTTGGGGGCTTCGTGGTCTTATTTTATTTTTACCCATCATGCAGTACGATCCAGAGGCCTTATAAGTGATCCAAAATGCTGTGGCACAAACCTCAAACATAGACCCGAATCATGAAACATTATCTTCAGTGACAAGTACAACAGCGAACTGTGCAGCAGATGGTATTTCCCCCACACAGCCATGACCTCTCAGATCTATAGGCCTCAGTAAAGCTGTAGTTCAGCCTGTGTGGAGAACTGGTGATGTTTTAAAGGGAGAGAGCAGAAAATATTGATTTGATTTTTAGCTTAATATGGGAAAAAACTGTATATAGCATTGTTGTTCAAAGCATCCTGGCTTTATATTTGGTTCTTTATATTTTTCTACAGTATAGTGTGTTGGTATAGCCACACTGAAGCATTGTGTTAAACTCTAAAGCTTGGAACAGGCTGCAAATATAATAGCGACGTATTATCACCTAATAACTTTGTTACAGGACACATTTTGGCAAACCGTAGCTTCTTAACACATCCAGCAGGGGTGAAACGATAGCATTGTTATTTGGAGGCATTCTTCTGAATATTTGCATACATATTTATACATCTGTTAAGAGTTTCTGCTTATTGTTTTTTTTTCTTTGTGCTTAGGTTAGAGCTTTTGTTGAAAGCAGCCACAAGCTGTTATTACTGAAAAGTGCTAAAGGTTAAACTTTTAAACAATGCACTGGAAAAGGCAGAGTGAGTAAAACATTTTGGAAATTGTTGAGGATTAACAATCATTTTCACATTTGATTCAGTGGTAATGTGAAAATATTGTTTACTTAACTAGGGTCACCTTAACTTTGGTAGGCTATGAGTTGTGCTCTGGGTATAAAGTGTAAAAAGATGCGTGGTCATTACAGGATGAATTTTGGGGTTTACAATGCGCACTTGAATGCATCATGAAGTCACATTTTCTTTTTATTACATGGTTGGCAAATTGATCTTGTTGTTAAAGTAGAGATGGTGCAACCGTCCCTCTCAGGTGATGTTAGTGTATAAATATAAACCAAAGTTCAGTGAGGTTAAAACCAGTCAAGGTCAAGGACATACCCCGACCTTGGCTTGTTTGTGTTAGTTTGGAAGAACTGCAGAGAGGGCAAAGTGAGCAGCACTAGAAAATAACATAACTTTCTGTTGGCTCACTTTGGGATCCCAAATGAATGCAAAGGTTATTCCACGTCAGTCATCAAGTCCCTCAAATCCAACCATTTAGGATTGAATTGAGAAAAATTCCAGTGGAGCAATCCACCTTAATAGGATTTCTGCAAAATTTCAGGTCCCACTGTTATTAGTTTTGTTTCTCAAAATACAAGACAAATCGAAACTAAAAGATTATTTGCAAAGTTTGTTTTGGAAGCAGAGCAGTGTAGTTTTTGCATCCTGACAGTACATCAAGAAGTTATGGTTGAGAAGACATGATGTGTCCTGGATGTTGTTACAGGACTTTATTGCAAAGAGAGAACTTGCTAATGCCACCTCCAGATCCCGTCTTAAAAATTAACTACAGTTTTATCGTTTTCATATGAATTAAGACAGTTTGTAGCAGCCAGACGTTGCTAATCAGATGTACTTGTCAAGTGTGACAATCCCTATAAAAGCAGACCTTCAGGCAGTTTGCTGATAAGGAACATTCAGGTGTGCATTAACACAGTGCAACCATATTCCCAAGAGTGGAAATCCCTGCAAATTCAGCACATGGTCAGACAGTGCAATGCTCAAAGAAACTGCAAAAAACCCAAGAGCTACCATTTTCTTTAGCCATCTAGAGCCATTTGACATATTAAAAGTGGAAGTTCATGACAGTAAAATTATAACAAGACTGAACATGCATGGCTTGTTTGGAAGGGTTTCAGGAGAAAACTCCTCTTGACAAATGACATGGCTGCACAGCTTAGGTTCACAAAGATGCATCTAGCAAAACATAAGACTTCTGGAGCAGTGTCCTTTGGACCGATCAGACCAAAGTGGAGATGTTTGGTAATATGCAATGTCAAATATGGAAATAGCCCGACACATCATATCAGCACTAACACCTCATTCCTGCTGTCAAGAGTTACTTTAATTAAAATGTTGAAACATTTTGGATCCTCAGTATTTTGGACCCTTGATCTGGAAAGCAGTGAATATCAGAATTTATTAAAGTCTTCAGCTGCTACATAAATGTGACTATTTTAAATATTTGTATTGGCAGATTAAAAGGGAACATCATCAAAACAATACAAATGTATTGCTGATACGTAAATGGTAATCATGTTATCCAAAATATAAAAAACTTTATGCAACCATTTTAGTGTCCAAAATGTGTATGAATAAAAATCAAAGAAGAATACGCTAATAACATGAGAGGGATTATGTGATAATGTACAAACAGGTGAAAAATGCAACGCTTTTTGCAAAGTGGAGCTCCTTTCAGTAATAAGCAAACAAGGTCCAGTGCAAACCGTAAAAGGTCAATTCCTAGTCATTTGACAGCAGTTTGGCGTTTAAGGCAGTATTTGAAGAATAACAGGATAATAGTGCCATCTCTATTACCCTTCAACCAAGGTGATGCCTTTGATTTAAAGCATAACTGAGCAGAACTAGTTTTTCTTGTGAATACTTGAAAAGACGGAGGGATGAGGGAGGCTCTGCTCTCTGTCATCACACATACTGAGCTATAATACGGGCATGTAGTTTTAATATTTCTTTTAAAGTGCAGCCCACATCAGCCTTAAATCAGTTAAAAAATAAATATCTCTAGGCTTAGTAGTCACTTCTTTGGTGTAACTTTGATGGATAATGAGAGTGGGAACATACTGCAAAACCATTACCCCACTGTTTGGTTTGTTGAATGTGGATTTGCTGGTAATTTCTTGTTTCCCTTTTCAACTGTTGCAAATGAATGATTGATTGTTTCTTATTTATACAAGTAATGCACCTACTTAAGCTGGGATGCATTGTTTTTTTTTTAAGCTGGGACGATAAATCTGGTTTTCAGGGCTTAAAAAACAGTTGTTATTGCACCATGCCCATTTATCATAATGTTCTTTCTGCGTAGTCTACCTCAAACATTTTGAAATCCTGCTCGTGTTACTCTTAAAAACATTTGTTTTTAAGTTCAAAATAATCATAAATGCCGGTTTCCTGGCTTACTCGTGAATTTAGTGGCTGTGTTCACTCTCTTTAAGCTGCGTTCACCGCTCACAGCTGACCAGAAGGGAGTTGTTTACGTAACACTCCACTTTTCGGCATTCGGCTCTCCTAATTAAAACGAGATTTGGAAGTAAACACTGGTTTGAGTTTGAGGTGTAAGAAAACAGTGCGGTGAAAGACGGAGAAAATGAAAGCTCGGAAACAATCACACAGTTGTACAGATTATAGAAAACTGACATGTATTGGCCACAGTGTGTTGTCTAGGGGAGCTTAGCTTTCACAGATCTCGTGCTTCTTTGGTTTTCTTGCCTTTCTTTTGTAACAAGATTTATGAATGCTTCTGGACTTGATGCTTTGATGTTTTACTCAGGTTTTCCGGTCCTGCGCTGTCCATTGAAAGTGCATGAATGCCTGCTTTCATCTTAATACCCTCATGTTGTATAACAAAAAGTGAACTTGAGTCCTCTGCCAATAACCTCAATAAGTGTTTTGTTGTGTGCAGTGATGGTGTTCAGGAGAAGCTGTTGTCAAATACAATAGTTTTCATTGCAGCAGCAGATGTGTAAACATATGGACAGAAACGGTTATTGCACGTCTCAGGCTGCATATCCTCTCAGTGTGGGCGTTGTCATTGCTGTGGCCATTGGGTTAGAAAAGTTCATGAATGCAGCAAAGTCCTCTAGTGGCGGTTTTGAGCAAATGCATTCTTAACCAGTATTGACCGGGTCTGGAAATGTTTGCGGTTCAATCACAGGAAGAAGGGCTGTTTGATGAAAACCACCGGATTTAGGATGTGACCGCAGATGTTGAGATAATTTAGGTTTTAAGGGCTGGGACTTTAAAGTTTTCTTCACTCAAGATGCTGAGATCAAACCAGAGTTTACAAAAATAGTCACTAGAGTGTGTGTATATATATGTAAATTGTTTTTTATTTGCTTCAAAGCTTCAGCACAGAGTTATAAATATGAACTACAGCTCAATTCTGGATAGGACAAGGCTGCATAAATAGCACTGTGTAAACACGCAGTTTGTGAATTTTACATGAATTTGATTGTGTTTTGCAGCTGTTTGATTTGAATCAGTTTAAACACTTTTGGCATGCAGTAAAATTACATTAGCGAGATGTCACTGTGTGTGAAATTGTGTTTTATTAAAAAATAAATAAATAAATAAAAATGCTGCTTCTTCCAATTCTATCTCCAGGCAGGAAGGGAGCACCGCTACATCCTCCACACAAGGAAAGAGCGGGACTCATAAAATCTGCCTGGTGTGCTCTGATGAGGCTTCGGGCTGCCACTATGGCGTTCTCACCTGCGGCAGCTGCAAAGTCTTCTTCAAGAGAGCAGTAGAAGGTGCAACACCCTAAAATATCATCATTTGTGTATTTATTGCCTCCTGTTACACAGTAATTACTAGTGTTTGCCTCTCATGTTAGCTCAAATACAGGGGTTATAATGTTAAAGTTGATGCCTTAATGTTTTAAAAGACCATGAAACACCTCATTAGATTTAGCCTGCAGTGTTTGCCTTAACATTTAAGGTAAATAACACATGGATCTTCTCTTCTGTGTGCTGCAGGGCAACATAATTACCTGTGTGCAGGGAGGAATGACTGCATAATAGACAAAATCAGGAGGAAGAACTGCCCAGCCTGCCGATTCCGAAAGTGTCTGATGGCAGGCATGAATCTGGAAGGTATGCAGCACCCGCATGGATATTTCAGATGCTTTGAGTTGTTTTATTTGCAACTGTTCACCCCTGTTATGTCTCCCGAAGCTCGCAAATTAAAGAAGAATCGGTTAAAGGGCGTCCAGCAGAGCAACCCACCAGAGGTTACACCTTCACCGCCAGTTGAGACCCGCTCCCTCGTACCCAAGTGCATGCCTCAGCTCGTTCCAACAATGTTATCCCTGCTGAAGGCGATAGAGCCAGACACCATCTACGCTGGCTACGACAGCACCCTGCCCGACAACTCCACCCGCCTCATGACCACCCTCAACAGGCTTGGAGGCCGACAGGTCATCTCTGCCGTCAAGTGGGCCAAGGCCCTGCCAGGTTAGTGGTGCTTGGTGTGATTAAGCTTATGGTGGGGAATTTGTAAAGTATAAATAGTAAAGACAGGTGATAAGTTGAAGGGTCTTAGCAAGGTGTCGTCACCAACACCTTGAGGCGCCTTGAGGCGACTGTTGTGATTTGGCGCTATATAAATAAAACTGAATTGAAGCAGGACAGCTTCAAGTCTCTGTAATGCTACTCGGGGGATAGATCATAGTTTCTCCCAAAGATATTCCATTTTTGGGTGTTTCGATGATGGTGGTAAAGAGTCTGGCATGTTTGACATGTTGCTACAAAACCTCCCACTGGTGTTCAACTGGTGTTAATTACGGTGAAAAGACAAACACTTAGAAGAACATTTTATTGATTTGTGCCCACTAAGGGAACAAATGGAACCAAACCACAACAGCAAAAATGCCCCCAACAGCTAAACAGAACCAGCAAATCCCAGAACTGTTGCAGTCAAGCATTTAGGTTTGTTCTGTAGGGCTGGCCTCTTTGCTCGACGGTCTGATTGTCACCCTGTGGGATCCCACAGAGGAGGTTAAGGGTTAGGGTAGAGGTTAGGATAGTGCGATCCACCCTCCATTAAAGTACAGCGAGTGGCCCACATACACCAAATCAGTATGCAACAAATGAGAGAGAAACACACACATCTATGAGTTTGTTTCTCACTTCAGCATGAAGAGATGTCTACACATCAACATTTCATTTTAGCCTAATTAGTTGAAATAAGTAGATTTATGCTGAACATCATATTAATGGTATTTTAATGCATGAAAGGGAAAATGAGCTAAAATGGCCTTGATTGGCGAGCTATCATCAGTCACTTTGACCATCTGCACAACCCTACTGTGCCCTTCTCTTGGCGTGCACCACACGTACACTCGCCCACCTTCAGAGAATATAGTGACAGATGACTCATCTGACCTTATCACTTTTTCCACATCTCTGCGAACTGTTGTCTTTGCGGTTTGTTTGTACTGCCAAACTCTCAAATGTAGATTCTTCTTTGTAACGAGGACTTCATGTTCTGTAACTCCATGTAGTTTATTTCAGTGTAGTTTCCAAAATACCTGTTTTTAATGACAGTTCCACTATGTCCTTTATTAACATTTTAAGCTATGTTATGAGGAGAAGCTTCTTTGTTGTTTTACATGCTAATGCAGAAATATCATGTTTGTGGTATTAACCACAGCTTCACTGGTTGCTATTGTCTTTCTGAAGCAAATGTCACTCTGGGTGTTTTCCGTGTTAAGCATAGTCTTGTGTGTTCGCCAACAGTGATGCCTCTTTAAAGTCTGTGCAAACAGTTGTTTAGCATTTTACTTGTAAACCACAGACCACCTCTGGAAAATGAATATAATTATTTTATATCGTGACTGCTTTGAAAACCAGTTAAGGTATTTCCACGTCCTTCCCCTCAGGTTTCAGGAACCTGCACCTGGATGACCAGATGACTCTGCTGCAGTACTCCTGGCTCTTCCTCATGACTTTTAGTTTGGGCTGGAGGTCTTACCAGCAGTGCAACGGCAACATGCTCTGCTTTGCGCCAGACCTCGTCATCAATGAGTAAGTATTGCTAAGCATTCTAAATCGTCTGATACCTAAAGGACGACTAGACCGGTGTATATTTAAAATAAGTGAAATAATGTGTCACTGCTGTCGGGATTGTTAAAGTAAAAACATAGATGACCAGGTGACTCAAGCACAAACATCTGCTTGTTGAAGTGTATCAGAGCAGCTCTCTGCTGTGTGTCCCATCTACCAACATTCAAACTGTGTCTGCCTGCTCTTACTAGTAATCTGTGTCTGATCCTTCTTATAGAATCTGAGAGCAGTGAGCCGTTGTCAGAGCTATCGTGCTTAGGGCTATAATAGGCCTTTTGCTTTTCATTTTTCTCCCCCTAATCAGAAGCTTAAAATTAGCATGATCATAATTAATATCTGACAAGGGTGTGTTTTCTGTTGTTAGTCAGCTCCAAACAAACCTCATTTGCTGCCTGTCTTTTGTCATAATTTGCCAAAAATAATCTCTTTCAAACATTTGTTTGTTGTCCCGCCATGGGGAACGCTGTCTTAGTATTGTCTTCATACCCTCTTTTTTTATCTACCCAAACAGTACTGGAGACAAAATCATGCTGCTTCCCTATAAATGAGGATAGCTCAGTATCAGATGTCATTTAAGTTTCTTTTCCTATTTTACCCAGAAGGCCTCTCTCAGCTGACTGTTTAACTGTACCAGTTACACAGACCTAGAGATCTGGTAACCAACGGTAGTAAAGGGGGGAAAAAAGAAGCATATTCCTAAACCAGTGGGGAATTGGTCACTGGAAGTTGCTGGCAGTGAAGGAGATATACAGCACTGCACTAAAAACCACGATTTGATTGCCACGGTCACCTGTAGTTTGTATGAAAGATGCAGATTTGTCCGTAAACAGAGCTCCAATATATACAAATGGCTCAATATAAATATCCAAGTATATTACACAAGCCCCTACTACTTAGCTAATAGTTGGCTTTTGTTTGCACACAAGTTGGAATCTACCATGCTGGCGACAGCTTTCAGCCAGAACAATCACAAGGAGGTTTTTGGTGCAGCACCCTCTTTGCAACAAATTTCACCTAGCTACCAACTGTGAACAAGCACTCACCAACTATACTCGGATGATACAATTTTTTCCTTTTCAACTTGAAGCCTTAACTGTCCAGCTGAATACCTTCATCATCAGATGCCATCATGGCTCCTCTCTGACAGTCACCGTCTAGTCCTCGCCATACAGCCAGGTGTGGGATCATGTTAACTTAGACATCCAAGCCTGTTGGGGTTAATGCTTGTTTTTATGCTCACCATGGCCCCTGTAACACGGCGGTTATGCTGCTAGCACGTTGGTGTGTTGTGAGACTTTCTGGGACTGTAAAGTCTTTGATTCTGGTTTAAACTTCTTCCCTTCCTATACTGGCGCTGATGTGGCGTTATCTTCTGAGTGTGGGCACTTATGATTCGGGAGAGTGCTGTGGTAGCTTCCTTCACCTTGACAGCAGACATAAATAGAAGCGACTGCATGACGACGTTGCAGTGGCGTGCGAAGCATCAAATGTGGGGGGAATACTGGTGCCTTAAGCCTTGCACATGAGGATCAGTTGTTTGCTTCATGGGCTAACCCCATGTTGGCAAGCCTGTTACTAAACAGTGGCTCTCTCACCGGATTATGTAAGTTAACTAGCAAAGGACTGCAGCTACCTGTGTGTCATTGTGCTCATTCCTTTAGGGGAATGACACCTCCTGGGCTCTGTTTATACAAGATGAAATTGTATTGAAGTCAATCATTGCCGGGATTTATAAGTTAAGTGTCACTGTACTCCACTGTGAGCTGTCTTACCTTGAAAGAAGAGAGAGTAGCAGAGATAAAGAGAGGCTCATCTTGAATGATGAGTGATATTGAACTACCCTCATTTTATAGGTAATGCTGTTAGAGCATCAATCATGTTATCAGAGAACCGAGGTTAAAGGACCAGTAACCTCAAGTTTGTTTGTCAGCGACATGTCGCAAACGTTGCCCAGGTGTATTTCACAAAGCTTGGTGTAGAGGCAGCACATGTGTTCGAGAAGACACTGCACAGGAGGATCACTTATCAACTGGAAGTTAGGACACTAGCCTCAGCAGAGATTACCCCTTTAAAATACCTTCCTTAGAATAATATCTAATAGAAGCAGATAGTTTATTCTATATCCTATTTTTGAGGTTTTCATGTTTTGGTGTAACTCACAATATAAATGGATCACTGTAATGATCTGTACTAAATGGAAAAATGGATTTTCACCCTTCTACATCATGACCATGGACATAAAATGTACAGAAATATTACAGGTAGCACAACAGGAGAAATATTCTGAAATGTCTCTGTCTGAACCCACCAGGGAGAGGATGAAGCTGCCCTACATGACCGACCAGTTTGAGCAGATGCTGAAGATTTGCAGCGAGTTTGTTCGGCTGCAGGTTTCCCACGATGAGTACCTGTGCATGAAGGTCCTGCTGCTGCTCAGCACAGGTCAGACTTCCACCTGAGAGCAGCTGAACCTATGTTACAAAAGTCATTATCTCAATCCAATACTATAGACAATGTTGATGGATGCACAAGGCACATCTCAGCACTTTCTCAGTTAAACTAATACGTAGTTTTAATTGAGTACAGAAGTTTACAAAACTGCATTGTGGTGTGTGTGATCATTTAGTGCTGCAGAATTAAAGGTGCCAGACTACATTTAATACTTAAACACATTTATATAGTCTTTAGAGCTAGATCTCTGCCTTGTAGACTATTTGGATAGTCATTAGGTGCTGTTTGTGTCCTTCACAGCATGGATGTTTTAAGTAGTTAATGGTGTTTAAAATGCCCTTCCGTGATTGCGGTTTAAACCTGGAAGTGTGATGGCTGTAGCGTGAGACACGGGCAGTAAAAGTGAGGCACACTCCCCTGATTTTATTTCCAAGATGGTGACATTGAGTGTCCTCCTCTCCCACAGTGCCAAAGGACGGCCTGAAGAGCCAAGCAGTGTTTGATGAGATTCGCATGTCGTATATCAAGGAGCTAGGAAAAGCCATTGTGAAGCGTGAGGAGAACTCCAGCCAGAACTGGCAGCGATTCTATCAGCTCACCAAGTTGCTGGATTCCATGCATGAGGTACAAAGACTGAGCACATGATCCCAAAACCTATCCGTGCCAGCAAGTCGTTATTGACCATCTGCAGTCCCTAAATCCTTAAACAATGGTCTGTTATCTGTGACTAATCAGATTAATCATTTTAAAGTGCAGAGAGATTTGAGGGAGACTTGTTTCAGTGATACAAAACAGAAAAGTACAGATTTGATAGTACTTCCTAAAGTGCAGCAAAATTGATCAGAAACTATCTGTGGAGGGTTTGCTCAGTTGCTTAATGTCGACAATTAAGAGAGTGTGATATATCAAAGACACTCACTGAGGTTCATAATAAACTAGAAGCACCTTTTTGTGGGGAACAAACTGGAACTAACCCCCAGTGCAGATGGACCGCCACTTACAGAAAAGATAGGAGAAAATAAACTTTAGACAGTATTAACGAACAGTGTCTGGCTTTTGACTCTCAGCTGGAAACTGTGCATAAAAAGCCAGCAGCCCGAGCCGATCACATCGCCCGTCACTTATCAGTGATCACCTGCTCTGGCACCTCTGCTAACACGATGCCAGAAGTTAACGAAAGACTCAGAAACCAAATATCCAATCTAGGAGGAACTCAACCTACTTTATCAGATTGCTGAATGTGAACCAGAAGCAGCTGTGTGAAAGGGATATGGCTTTAGAAGCAAGGAGTAAGCTAGTGGAGGGCTAACATACCGGCACAAAAATTGTCTGAGAATGCAATCAGGACCTTAAAAAAAAAGACTACAAAAAGGCTCATTTAATACTCGAAGTGAAACTGGTGAACCCACCATCAAAGCTACACATTGCTGGTGCAGTTTGTTTTGTAGGTTTGCATGTAGCATTGTCAGCCAGTGTAGGGTACTGTGCACAAGTCTTGATCCATCCCTCATTTCTTTATGTTTTGCTTAAAAGAAGATGGACTTTTTTGTAATTTCTAAATTGGTCTTGAGCAGTAACACTACAGGCTTTTCAAAGGTTTTTTTTTGTTTTTTGGACATTGGCTGCTTTTTCATTCACTTTCACTCCTCGTACAACTTTCAGAGGAAAGTTAAGAATGTCACTTAACACAGACAAGTGAAACGCGGAATGAATCGGTGTTGTCTACAAATAACACATTTTAAATTATGGGGGTTTTAAGCAGTTTGTTACTAGCAGCCTGCTCCAAAAACACATAATTTGTTCCCATTTCTTTACTTAAAAGATGTCAAACATAACACAGAACAGTATTAATTGTAAAATAATATTTTATTAATAATAGTAACATAGTATTTTTGTACCAACAAGGTGATTCCCAAAGAGCTGTTAGCTGAAATGTTTGCCTTAATATTTTAAGGTGGATAAGTATGTACAGTCAATCAGTGGTATCTGACACTCATGTCCTTAAGAAATAGGCCACCTGTAAAACACGCTGGGCACTTATAGCTAGTGTTGTTGATGGGATAATAAAAAGCAGAAAAGTATGGTGATCACACTACTATCTAGAAAGCATCAGATTGGCACCAGTTTTCAGTCTAATCTAAAAACACACTGCCAGTGTAGTAAAAGCATAAAAGATGGTGTTCCATTGTGGTTTTCTATTAGGCATGGATTGTCCTCCCCACAAAGTGGATAAGCGTTATTAAAGCAGGGAGGGATCATCTTGACAGAGAACAGAACAAACTACTTAAGAAAATGACAAGAAAGAGTTCAGGCTGTATTTCTGTGTATGTTAATTGAATTACATGAGAGCAGCAGCTGTACTGTAACTTTGACTTAAATGTTTTCAAGCCAGTTTTTGTTGCTCGCTGGAAATATTTGTATATTTGATGGACTGTTTAAAATGCCACTCATAGTTTTAAACCATTATTCAGGAAACACTTGCATGTGTTTTATGTTAATCACGTTCTGATGTTTCCTCCTCTTGCGTTCTCTCCAGATGGTCGGTGGTCTGCTGAGTTTCTGCTTCTACACCTTTGTGAATAAATCCCTGAGCGTGGAGTTCCCAGAGATGCTGGCAGAGATCATCAGCAACCAGTTGCCAAAATTCAAGGCTGGGAGCGTCAAACCTCTGCTCTTCCACCAGAGATGACTCACCCCCGTAACAGACACAATGCCTTAAAAAAAAAAAAAGAAAAAGAAAAAAAGTCCCACCACATAATCTCACCTCACCACCCTTACCCCAACCCCAGAAGACTTGAGGATCCCAGGATGATGTATTTTGGGAGCACGTATGCAACTCTTGTGTAGTGGCTCACGGGTCTGATGGGAGAGGGCGGAGATGTTTGTGTAGAAACGGCAAGCACAAGAGGTTTGGTTTTGTTGAACAGTGTAGGATGTAGTGTGTAACAATGATTAGGACTTGTTTGTAAGATAAAAGATAATCACAGAAGAACTAGACTAACATCAACGTCATCTCAGGTTTCTTACCTTCAAATTCAGAACGTTATCTAAAATAGATTGAACAAATATCTATGTACAGGTTCTGATAGTATTTTCTACATTTTCAAATTATGACAGTTTCTACAATTACCCAGGTTGATGTTACCCAAGAGGGTAGCGAAGCTTAACATGCTCGTCGGTAGGCTTTTAGACTGTATGTTCCACTTTTAGTTTTTATAGGAGGTTGTAACAAAATGTTTTATCAGTCACATGGGGGGAGAGTGTGTTTTATAGTCATTTAAAAAGCGTATTTAGTGGCTTTTCTTTTTTTTTGGTTTTGCTAATTAACTTTGGAAAATACAAAACAAATCTATGGGACTGTTAAGAGACATCCATCGTTCTAAGGATTATTTCTTTCACAAGCTGACCTCTTCCAGGTTTACACACGTCTTTTATTATAAAAGGGAAAAAAAAACATGTGCCTTTTTTGCTTCAATGATCACTTAGCCATTTTTCTTCCGACCGTACTCTTTATCCCGTCATGGTCTACCTTCATCGTATGTTGATTGTACTTTTTATACTTCTTTCGAGTTTTCCTTTTTGATTTTCCAGTGGCTGTATGTTATCTTTAGAAGTGGCAGCTCACGTGTAGAAATGATCCTTATTGTTAAACAACGCTCAGAGCCTGCTTCCTCCTGCACACACACACATACACGGGAGTCTTTAGGTGCGATTTGAGCACTTTGTACTCTGCTTAAGGCTTTAAAAGGCTGTGAAGAAAGACTGTTTAAATTGTCTTTCCTGTTTGACTTTAGATGGAAAGTAGAGCTGCTTTTTTTTTTTTAGGAAGTAGCCCATTTTGTGCTCGTTTTAGTCCGCGCTCCTTCACCGGTAGTCTAACAGTTGGATGGATATCTGCGTCTACCAATCACAAGAGAGAGGGCTTATTCTTATTGTGTTTGCAAGTTTATGTCATTTTTGATTAATCAGGAAATTTCTGTGGTTTTTAATGTGGCTCAAAGTGGAAGGAGAAACACCTGTCTTTCACTTTTTAAGCTCTTTTTACAAAGTGTGTTTGGTAAAGATGATGTGATACATACAGTATATCTCTTCTCTCAATAAGCTTCTGCTTTGGATTTTTTATTTTTTTTATTTTTTAAATTTTAATTAAAAGCTCATGTATTATTGTATTCATTAAAGGAATAGCTGGACATTTTGTGGGAATGCAGCTATCCCGCTGTCATATCTGTACAGTGAATGTGAAGCTGGAGTTTAAAGCTGGTTTGGTATTTCTGGCTTTTTTATTAGTTTTTTGTATAAACTAAAGAAACACAATCTAACTGGTATTAATGAGGTGTTAAAGGTCCTGGCAGTCTTATTGTTTTTAAATGAAACCATGCCAGATGTTCCCCTCTCTACACTCTTTCTGTGCCGGCAGCTTCATATTCATTGCAGGGATATGAGACATTTTACAGAATACTGGTCAAAATGTCAGAGTATTCCTTTGAGAACGAACAGTCTGTATGATAGACGGCTTGTGTATCGAGCAGTTCGGCTCAGGCATCGTCCCCTCCCTAGACAACGTGTCCAGCATCTGCTTGTGTTCTTCGTATGTTTGTTTGTTTGCCATTGTGGACGAGTCCCGGCATTTAAAAAAAAAAACCAGTCACCTCATAGAGTCCTGTCACAGTCCGAGTGTAGCGTTGCTGCTTTGGGGAAGCAGGCAAAATGGATCCTTTTTATTCTCTGGGAACTGTTTCAGTGCCAAACTCCTGTTTTGTCTGTTTTCAGTGATGCTGAAAGTCGGTCAGTATTGTATGAGAAGCGGAAATGAGCCCAAACTTTGAAGCTTATAAATTTGTCTTAAATAGAGGGGGGGGAAGTCCTGAGTTATCTGCACTTCAGGACACTGGATTGTTGTAAGAGATAACTGAGTTTTATATGTAACACAGATGTATAAACACACGTGTGTGTTTGTGGGGTCTAAGTGGGAATTTTCACCAGTCAGCCGGCCGTGTTTCCTAACCCCTTTTTTTTATGTTTTACATGAATGTGACCCTTAAAAGAGGAATTCATTTATTTCACTTGAGTATTTAAATATGGAAAAATGTAAAATTGTCCAGTGGCTGATCTATCCCCCACGACAAGTCTAAAAGAACTTTCTCCCCCATTCTCAGGTTATTTAAACTGTCTGATTCACACAGCATTTAGCTGTCTGTGCTCCGTTTTGACACTAAAAACCAAAAACAAGTTTGGATTCCCCAGATGTCTCTTTTGGTGTTTTTTTTTTTATGTTTATTCCTTTCTCCCCCACCCCCACAAACAAAGATAAAAAATTAAATATATGAGAATAATTTAATGACTCTGCTGCCACCAGCATCACTCTCACTGAGGCTCAGACAACAGATGCTTATCATTTTTCTGAGAGGTTTGTTTCAGATATTTGGAAATCATCTTGGGTTACTTTCACATTCAGTGTAGCCAAGTCTCTACTGCTGCTGCTCTTCATTTAAACAGGTATATATACACACACAGAGATATATAGATATATATGTATGTATGTATATGTATATATATATATATATATATATATATATATATATATATATATATATATATATATAGAAAGAGAGAGAGAGATAAAAATCGCACACTTGCCTCTTCTTGCTCAAAAATGTCTTGTGTGTACATTTTTGAGGAGGACATCTGAATATGCAATAGAAACACCATCATCATAGCATAACATTACATTACTTCTTGTTTTCCTTCATTTCTTTCCTATATAAGCTATTTACGTACAGGGGACTGACTTTGATCTCTGCAGGCCAGCTTTTCAGGATATTCAGGAAACAATAATCAGTCCACCCAGATTGCACAAACAACAGCCTGTTAGATGTTTGACTACAAGGTGACCAAAGCAAGTGCAGACAGGACAAATGTACAGTTCTTTTTGTTTCTTTTTCCTCTAACGTGGAGGCTTTGGTCGGATTGTGTAATACTGTGAATAGGATAGGAGTCAGTCTATTTCACACGCAAACTGGTTGTGAAAGTAATCAACCAGCTTGAATCTTAAATAAAAATAAGAAAAAGAGAAAAAAAATTTGCACTACCCAAATATTATTTGAAAATCTATTTTGTATAAAAACATATGCAGACATTAACTTTTGAGAATTATCAAGGGCAGATCATCTTTCACTGGTATATGCTTTCTCTAAAGAGCGTTTGTTTTTTGTTTTTTTTGTTTTTGCTTCCAACCAGTTTAATATGTACATATAATCCATTGTAAAGAAATAATGTGGTGTATTTGTCTCCAAAAAAATAGTTTTTCAGTACCTCCCCCCCACCCCACCCCCTCTGTATTATTTCCTCTCTGTAGTGAGATCCTGTTGATATTTTTCCTCCATCGATTAAAGTTTGAACCTTTAACGTCTTTGTGTGGTACTTGTCGAAACGGGGACGTGTATGATGATGTTTGCCATCCGTCGCAGTAAAACTAAACTGTGGAAATGGTCAGTATAATTAGAAGGGGGAAGAAAGCCTTTTAAAACCTAAATTTAAGGCAAAGTCAGCAACTTTTAAGGTGAAGTTTCTGTCAAATTTCCCCGGTGACTTTACAGTGCAGGCGAGTATTTAAATTAAGATAATGGTTCAAAATAACTGCCCCAATAAGTGGTTGTTTTTAAATGGCTGCTGAGAAGCAAAACTTAACACCTTGGAGTAGGGACTAAACTCCGAGAGCCAATAAAGGAGCACATCTAGCTGTGAAAATTAGATGCTTATCCAATCACCACAGATTTTATGAGGTACACTTTGAACCCTATTTTGCATTCAGAACTGCTTTAATGCTTCACAGTGTAGTTTCAACAAGGTGCTGGAAATTCTCACCCTGCCATTCAAATGTCGCAGCAGAAAAGGAGACTCACCAGACCAATACTTTTCAAATCTTTCGTCCACTTTTGGTGGTGTGGTCTTTGCTCCTCCAGGCCATCTGCTTAAAGGTTAAACGAGTTGTGCATTCAGAGATGCTCTTCTGCATTCCCTGGTTGTAGTAAGTTGTTATTGTGTGAATGCCTCACATTGCATTTTTTGCAATATTTTGCCCATTGAAATGAATGGAACACATTATCAATGTGGTCACTTATTTCTGCTCGCTGGGCTGAGCTGTGTTTTAGGTCAGTGAGATGAGCAGCCGTTCTCAGACTGGGAGGCCAAGGTTCAAATCCTGCTTATGGTAACATTTTTTTCAGTTAACAGTAAAACTTTGTTTTACTCTTTTCAACACAAATTTTATGTTCTTCACTCCTTTTTAGCAGAATTTTCAGTTTTTTCACCACTTTTCAGCACAAATGTCAGCTTTTTTAGCTCTTTTAAGCAGAAATCTGTTTTCAGCAGAAATTTTGCTGATTCACCTCTTTTCAGCACAACATTCTGCTTCTTTACCTCTTTTCAGCAGAATTTTCAGCTTCTTTGCCTGTTTTCAGTGGAATTTTCAGTTTTTTCAACTGTTCTCAGTTTTTATTTCATGGAGACTCGTGGAAACCAGTATGTAGGACATTTCTGAACTTAAAAAAAACAAAACTTTGTGTCAATGGAAATGTTCATTTACTCAAAATGTATAGTTATTTTTAACTCTTTAACTAAAACTGTCATGTTGTGTTATGAATAGCATGTTGAAAATGTCCCTTTTCCCCTTATTTCCTATCAGTTAGATTAAAAGTGCGCCAGCCGGGGACGCAAACAACTTTTGTTGTGTTGTGTCCAAACTGCAGTCCCATCTCTGGGATAAAGCTGTGATGTGCAGCAGCTCCTCCCACGTTAATTACAGCTGCCTCCCAGAAAATTAGAAATATCTTTCAAAAACATGTGAATAAAGGTTGCGTGCTTATGGCACGTGGGCTCGTTACTGATTACCTGATCAACAAGTAACGAAAGCAGAAAGTAACTCAGGGTCCTCACACTGGCTGTTTAAAAAGCTACTTTGAATTCAAAGTGGGCATTGTTATTTTCACCCCAGTTGGATGCTGCCAGGAATCGGGACTGCGCATGTGGCTGCCTGTGTGGTCTCGCGCTCGTTCACGGCCACATAAACACCTGATCTCTGCAAGGGGACAAATCCAGTGAGAATTTCCGCAGGAAACCGATCCCCTCTCGTCGCAGACCCCCCTGCTGTAGAGAGCGAGGTTTCCTGCCGAGCAGGATGGCGGATGGAGACACGGTGGTGGATCTGAGCGTGGGGGACAGCAGCCCGCTGCAGCTGAGGGACTACCGGAGACTGGCTCGGCTGTACTGCATGAATGGCGGACATCACCTCCAGATCCTCCCCGACGGGACGGTGCAGGGCCAGAGGGAAGAGAGTGACGCTCACAGTAAGATCACTGCGCGCTTTAACATCCAGGTCAGGCCTGCAGCATGACGCGTTCACTTCCTCTGCTGCAGGTGTTCCAGGTTAAAGCGCCATGCGTCCATTTCACTTTTTAAGTGAAATGCGGGACATCCCACTGCGTTAGTTTGTTGCAAAATGTCTGTGAGTTCAGTTTGAACGTGTTTATGAATGTGGATGGAGTCGGTGGTTGTCTGAGCACGAGAAAACACGCAGAAGTAGAAGGAAAGTTTACCGACAGGAGCAGTGGAATGGCATGCTGGGAATGATGCCGCAGAGGCTTCTGTGAAAGAAACATTTCTGGCCTTGAAAAGGTGGAAACAGGAAACCACAGCACGAGACATTTCAGTCATCAGATACTTTTCTGTATTGATCAGCCATCTGCAAGCTCTCTTTTTACTCTGTGCTACACCGCAGGTGAACCTGTTCTAATCAAGGCTGGACAAAACAGAGAGAAACAGATTAAAAAAAAGATTGGTGGCTCTCTTTCTGCAGGAATATTTAAAGATTTTTGCTGAAGAATTTTCAGATTGTGAATAATAAAATAAATAAATGCATCGACAGCTGTTTTTGATGTTTTATATTCAGATGCTGCAGATTTACCTTTGCACTGAAACCTCTGAGCCAACCCATGAAATATTCATTATTTATATATTCAGATTTTGACAGTTTCTGTGTAATTTCTTGACTTTCATGTAATTTTTTGTTATCCTTTCAGCTGTTTTAAAGCTCAAAGCTGTGGACAGAGGTGTCGTGGTCATCCAAGGAACTGAAGCCAGCAGATATTTAGCCATGAGCGATGAAGGCCGTTTGTACAGTTCAGTGAGTATTTAAGGCAAATTTTATTTTTTAAATAAAGGTTTATGGGAACTATTACAAGAAAAACAAATCGGGAAACAATCAAGAATATTAACACTTAACATAAGACACATTTTATTATTCATTAAATTATTTTTTATCTGCTTGAATTGTATAAGTTCGGTCTGTGTTATCTGCACTGACATCATGTTTTTAAACCTGATCCCACTTTGTTGCAGAGTTACAGTCCCATGTAAAATCCTTGATTTACCCCTCATTTCTTTATATAGTTCTTTATAAGAATTTCATGTAAATGTTTTAAGCAGTAGGTCTTCAGGCTTTCTGAAGGTCTTTTAAAGTTTCTCTGTGGACACTGGCTGATTTTTCACTCATTTTCAGTCCAGTGAAAATAATCCAAGAATTATTTGTTGTTAATGTTTTTTGGTAAGTCACTTAACAGACCTGTGAATTCACTCCTAAAAAGACACCTAACTCAATGGATAAACCTTTTTTTTCACTTTTCAGTTGAAAACCTGACATATCTTGGCATGGTGTGCCGTGTGTTCTGAAAAAACAAGAGAACATTGGAAAACTATCTGCAACAGATAAATAGCATCTGTTTCTTGTGTCCTTTAGAATTTTTTTTTTTGCATCATATTCATTCTGTAAGTCTGTTTGTATATTTTAATAAATTTGTTGAACTTATTAAACCTACCAAAGAAAGAAGGAGCTGCTTAAAACCTTTGCACACACTGTACTTTTAATATATTAGTTTTTTGTTCAATACCAAGAAGGTTGAAAAATCTGAGTAACAGAATAAGATTTCAACATCAGGGCATTCCCACAGTGTATTGATCACTGGTCATACTTCTCTGCTGCTTTGCCAGCACAGCTTAATGTAGGAGGACAAGACATAAACTCTGATTATTGATAGTGCAGGATTTACTGAATCAAAGTGAAACTATTAACTGTTATTCCTAACCCTTTAAATGTTTACATTTTTACCTCCAACTCAAACCTCATGAGATGTTATTTGAAATGTTCTTGCATTTGTCTCTCAGCCCACAATTACAGATGAATGTTACTTCCTGGAGAGGCTGGAGGAGAACCACTACAACACATACCAGCCACAGAAATATCACGACAACAACTGGTACGTAGCTCTGAAAAAGAACGGAAAGCCTAAACTCGGCCCGAGAACCCACATCGGACAGAAAGCCGTCTTCTTTCTCCCCAGGCAGCTGGATGACTAAAGGAGCAAAACACACAGCGATACCTCAACCGCAAAGGACCAGAAACACATAACCTCTAAATCATCAATAGGACTACTTACAGGAGATGGTGGAGTGAAATCAAGAGATAATAAATCCAAATAAAAGGGAAGTGCAAAGGCAGTCTGTGTAGTGCATGGAGAGATCAAATGTCTCTTTATTTTAATAATACGTCAAATCTATAGACACAACAAATCTTTGATTTTATTTGGTAGCAGGTCCTCTTAGCTCACAGAACAGACATGTAGAGCAAACATGAACACATTAACCTGCAGTTTAACAGGAATTTGTGCTTCTTGGACTAAGGTTTTCTGGGAAGAGTAAATAAATACATTGCCACTAATTATGTACTGTACTTTAGCTTTTCTGTAATCTGTTTTGTTCTTGAAACCTTGACTGGATAGAAAGTGCTACAGAGCTTAAAGCCTAACAAATTAACCAGTAAAGCTTTCTCAGAAGTGTTGCTGCTCTGTTATACTTCCAACAGTTACACATTGCTGCCACTAGAAGCCGCCACTGTGCATGATTACATCCTCTCCAAAGAATTTTTATTTGCAACACTTAAATTTACCGGCCCCTTATACACATACACACTGACCTATGAGTTAGCCCCTTTAATCACACTTATTAACAACTGTTTGTGCACTCACGGTTTTTCATGGTTTGTCCAATAAGGCTTCATAACCTAGAACAATCATCAGTATGCTCGTTTCTACACTTTGAATATCCTGCACTGTTTATTTTACTATGCACTTAATGAGCCTTCATTTCTGTTCTACTGAGCTCTTGGTTCTATTTTGTTACGCTTTTTTAAATATTTGTTGTATTTTATTGAACTATTTTAATGTTTCTTTGCAAGCTCCTTTGACTACCATATTTATAGTTCTTCAGTTGTACCCCATTGTAAACCACTTCATTTTGTTAGCGGTTTTCCTGTTACACATTAATGAAGCATGCAGTGGATATAAAAAGCGTACACGTGCCTGTTAAAGTGCCTGCGGTAATGACGTTACAATAACGAGACCAAGATAAAACTTTTTCCACCTTTAATGTGACCTTAAAACAAAACTTTTAGCGGATCAAATTAAAAACATAAAACATTGTGGTTGCACATGCTCCTATAAATGGGAAGCTTACACTTTTTCTATCCACTGCATTTATGTATTCTGAGTAGGTGATGCATCAGTAACAACCCAGGAAGCTCAGCAGGTGCATTTAAAGTGACATTTATTTAACACTAAACAGTTTCTGTACAGTTTGATAACAACAAAAACCCCAGGCTGCAGCTCTACATCATATAGAAAGAAGCATAACTGGTCTGTAAATGAAAGCCATGGCATATGAAATATGAACTGTTGATTCAAGCGTCATTATAAAACAACATCCTGCACCACTTGCTTTATGTGTCTGTGACTTAATCTAATGATGGAAATGTCCTTATTGGCCGTGTTTCTAAAAGTGCACCTGCATTAAACATTCTTTGATAATAATACTCACAACAGAGAAACTTCTTACATAGTATGAAAAATTAAGAAATAATCATCAATTAAACCTTGAGGTAAAAACCCACCTGGAAGTAAAATACAAGTTCATTTCTTATGTACTGAAATCCTGACAGCTTTTCCTCTGACAGCGAGTGGGACGTGGACTAGAAAGACTGAGGAGTCATCGAGAGGTCACGCTGTTACATCTAATTGGTATTTGTGAGGACACGGACCAGAAAATGTGCTCATATGCCCTTAAAAATCATCTCGGTCACTGTCAGTGCCAAAAGAAATTTGGCGTCTCCACAGCTGTCAGCAGAGCAGCTCCAGGTTTTGTCATTTGAGGCCATCGAGTTCCTTTTCCATCTTCTAGGATCAACCTGCACATGCAACTTGAATTCTCTTCCCTGGTTGGAGAGTTTTACCTGATTTAATGTACAACAAAAACATTGTAACAGGCAAAAATCATGGATGCCGCTTTGCTGTGTGTGAATCACATCTACGATGACAGTTTCTAAAAGCTGCAGACAACACTGTCCCCTCCTGGCAATACTGCTTAAAGCCAACAGGTGAGTGGAGGATGTGTTCATGAGTACTTCCGTATTTACAGCCTAAAGAAATCTATAAAGAGCTTAAACCTCGAAGAGCAGATTATTATAAAGTGTGTTGCATGCTATGGCAAGCTTACAGAGTGTTGCGCTAATTAATACCTGTTGGCTTCAAGTGTCGCCAACACGAGACGCTCCCTATTTAATTGACCTTAAGGGCAGATGCATGCTCGTATGCTACCATCAAATGATATAAGGCATTACTTATACATTACAGACAGATGTAAATAGCACTTAACATTCGCCACTAATGAGTACATTGAGGGACTATTACTGTTAACCATTTGTCTTTAATAAAGGTTTGAAACAAAAGAAAACGAGTGATATAATTCCTGATTATTATTTTTTATTGACTCGAGTCGTCTTCATCTGGATCTCATCTGGCTGATTTCTGGTTAAGTGTCTTCTTTTATTTTAAACTCGTTCTTCTTCTTCACATCCAGTTCTTCCACGTCCTGATTTTGACATAGGAAAATGGAGAAAACTGACATAACAGTGGAAATCAATCCTAATCTCAACCACAAATCTTACTTATCAACCTGACACACTGTAAGTAGAGCCAGTTAATAACAGGCCTGCTCACCGAATTATTACCACTCGGTTAAATATAAATACATGTTTTACAGAAACATGGTTTAATGCTTTTGAGATCATTTGTTGCTACAACTTTGTTCTTAAAAGTTCAGTTCATAATAGATGGAGTTGGTCTTCAGTGACATGTTAATGATATGCTGTTTTAACTTTAACCTACAAGGCAGAGTCTCACAAGATCACGAGAGAATCCATCATAAACCAGTCTCTGAACCACAGCTGGTTGCCCAATCAGCAGATAAGCGTTTCCCCTTCTACTGAGTTGGAAGTCGAGGGGAAATTTTTTCACACATGCCCTGCAGGAAATGCTTGTGACAAACCAGACGTCTGCAGTCAATCTGAACATAAAGCAGCTGCTGAGTACACAGGCTGGAGTGGTCCTCGGCCTGTATGCTGCTGCTCAGACGACACCCTAACCTCAACTAAACGCTGTATTTTCACTGCAGTGCACTTTAGAGGTTTGAGCAGACACTTAGAGTAAAACAGATGTGTGTGAAAACAGATACAGGTTCTCTGCTCTGTGTGAAAGAAAGGAGGGGCAGTGTTACATGAGCTGATGGCAAAGTGTTAAGCTGGTTTTATGGTCAAGCAGAGCGAGCGTGTAGGCTTTCGGCTCCACTCTATGCTCTGCCCGTCTGCCTGCAGTGAGCTCTGTGGTCAGGTGGAGGCAGTGTACAAAGTCTCTGCTGTTGCTCGTGGTGTTGTTGGTCCGTGAGCCAGCCATGGACCAACAGAACACACACAGAGCTGTCTGCGCTTTTCATGAAAGCGAACGTGGATGGACATGTTTGTGGGACTATAAATCCCACTTAAGTCTAAAGAAGTGACGTCAAACTCTTTGTACTTCATGTGCACATACAGCCTACTTTGACTGTAAGTTGGCCAGACCAGCGAAACTCCTATTTCTGTCAGCGTACAGATGTTTAACGACACACTTAATTACATTTGATATATAAATCAAAAAGTGCAACTTCAACTGCACGTCTCAGTTTTTCTACATGATAAAGAAATGTTGAGGTAAATTAAAAATCTGTCAGCATACTTAAATAAGTATGTAAATTTGCTGATAAAGTTCTGGTAGCTCTTTAACATAATTCCCATTCATTCATAGAAACAAGCCATCCAGTGGACCAGATTGGAGTCTTTCTGGCCCTTGGACTGCATTTTTCACATTCCCGGTCTAATTCAAGTGTAGCACCAAAGATTATTGGACTCCGACTGATGGCAGGGAAACTTGTTTAGGTCAAAGCTGCTGCTGCATGAAAGCTACACCGCAGATATGTTGTAACCACACAAAGTGAAACCCTACACCGTAACCGGACAGGTACCTCCCTGAAACTGTAAATACAGATCACATCAATGCAGGTAGCACCTGTTCTGACTGGTCTCTTCAGTAGTGTAGATTCCTTCTGTGCATTGCTAGCTATTTTTTTCCACCATTTTTGATTTAATTAATAATCATAACCTCAGTCTAACCACTTAGATGTCAGCAAATTCCTGGAGGGGGACTACTGAAACCATGGGAATGGACATGACACTACTGCATTTCATTAACATGCATCTTCTCTCCCATGTTTAACAGCTTCCTGCTAAAAGGGAGGTCTTCCTTCCCACTGTCACCACTGTCACCACCACAGCTGGGCGATAGAACGATAACGATATGTATCACGATATAACTTTTACTCGATAGAGAAATTAAACTATCGCGATAGACCTCGCCGCTCTTGTCCTCTTTAAAAAAAAAAAAAAAAAAAAAAAGGGTCAGCCAATCCAAATTAAGTAGCGCAGAGCCGAACCAATCACAGCCGCAGCGTCACGTCGCGTGACTTGTTACGTACAGCACAAGTGCCAAGCCGCACATGTGTATTTGTTTGGGAAGCAGCCAGCCACCGTACTGCCCGGGTAATGGAGGAAATGAGTGTGCCGACTAGAAAAATCAAACTAGCATGACCGAAGGTTACCGAAGAGAAAACAGATGATGGCTCCAATGCCGGAGAGATTGTCGAACGGAAGAGCCATAGAAGTTCCGTAGTGTGAAGGTATTTCGGCTATTTCAAGTCTGACAAAAAACAGAGTAGCGCACTGTAAATTGTGCCGAAAGCAAGTCTGGAAATACAATAAACTGGTGCATGCGTCACACTGTGCGCCACGTTATTGTTTCGGTGAAATGAATTTCTACAATACTGTTACTGTTAATTCTACTCTCTGCAGTGTTTAAATGCTTACATATACACACAGTTACTGTCCGTCCACACATACGACTCGGTTCTGCTTCTATGCCGCAGCTTTGTTTACTTTTTCCCACCGAGGCTTCTAGACTTCTGATTGGCCAATATTTCTGCACGGTTAGGAATCTAGCGCCACCTGCTGCTTTGGCATGTTCATAGCACCGTTTTCCTTCATTTCTGCCTTTATGTGTGGACGGGATTATTTTTTAAAACGAAAACGGAAAATCTCCGTTTTCAAAAATACCCGTGTACGTGTGGACGTAGCCTCAGTGTCTGACTGGAAGCGCTAATTCGTCATTCGACTTTTGTCAGACTAAAGTAACTGTTAAAACTGTTTGAAAAGCTAAGCTATACAACAAGGAGAGATTGAGAATTTCCTTTTAGTTCTCAGTTTATTTGATATTGACAAAGGTTAGTCAATTTTGTCTGTTCTTCTGTAAAACAAACTAAGATTTTTTTTTAGAATTAATATTTTGTATCTAAGTGGAATTGACAATTTAGTAGTCTGTTTCGTTTGTTCTATTTTGAAACTTAAACGCTTTAGCGGCTGCCTTTTGTGTAGTTTGCAATATTTGCCTTTATTTATCTGAAAAAGTCTCATGTTCCTTAAGTACATCTACCCTGTTGACCTTATTATGGGAAATAAATATTTAAATAAAAACAAGCTGCTGATTATTTCACATTTTACTTGTGAGCAACGGCACATTTAAATCTTACAAATATAGTTATTTGGCTTATATCGTGATAGATATCGTTATCGCCTGAAATGGAAAAAAAAAAAAACATATCGTGATATGAAAAAATCTTATATCGCCCAGCTCTAGTTTAGAGCATTTCTAAACTGCAAGAAGTGCAAAGAAAACCCTTATAGGCACTTCCTGCTCTCTGTTTTCACTCTTCTCCCGACTGACTTTGGCAAGAACCGGTTTTTCCAACTGGCTGCACTGAAAGTAGCCTGTGGATCTGATTGGTTAAATTTCACCTGTAATGAACAGACAGTTATTTTTGGCTTGCACCTGCGTTTTTCCAAAGGACATCCCTGCTGGTTCTGTGTCACACACCATCTGGAGCATCAGGTTAGTTTAATCACAGAGACAGGTGTTGACAGTGGTTGTGCTGTGCGCCATGTAGCAGCAAAGTCAGAGGACAGAGGTTACATGGGGAAGTAGCAGGTTTATGTTTAATCTGCTTAAGCTGAAAAATCAAAGAGGTCGTGAACAGCTTATTCTAATCTTTTCACCAAGTCTCTACATTTTATTTTCACTTGGATGGAGCCACTACAAACTGTGGGTACCATCTGGGGCTTTTTGTTTAATGGCTGATTTTTGTGCTGTTTGTTTAGCTGCCATTCATAAATCAGTCCAACACGGATTTAAAGGTGCTGCCCACTAATGACAAACCTGACAGACAGTAAGTAAAAATTGATATTTTCTTCATGACCCATGCACCTTACCTTTAATAGATGAAGAGTACCCTTGTTCGAGGAAGGGTGGCGTAAGTGGGATCAGCCAGTTTACGCACTCTGGAGTAGTTCACGAAGCCTCTGATAAACAGCATAAAGCCTGCAGTCCAAACAGAAGACAGATTACCAAAGAAATGACCACACAACATAATTAGAAAAATCTTAGCTGTGTGTAGTGTGTTAATAATATAAAAATACAAGTATACTTATAAAACATCATCTCTCACTCACCAAGTGCCAAAAACACCCACCACAACCAATACTGCCCATCAAAGTAACCGGGGAAGTAGGTCGAAAACTGCAGAGACACAAGACGCAAGTTTCAATCAACAGTGTGACTCTGGTGGTCTGTCTTTAAGAACACAGCACCAAACACCACTTTGTAGAATCATGCGGCACATCTTTGACCACACACCCATCCATAACTTAAGTGGCACGAGTAATTTCAAGTGTTTTTGGAAATTAAGTGCCGTTAAATAGATCATTAACCCTGTAACGCCAAATGCATCATATGGTCAATGGTAAATGGACTGATTCTTATATAGCGCTTTTCTACTCTCCCGGATTACTCAAAGCGCTGTATACAACATGCCTCATTCACCTATTCACACCCACTCATACAAACACTTCTAAACACAAGTGCAAACTAAACTACACACATTCATACTCCGATGGATGCATCGGAGGGCAACTTGGGGTTAGTATCTTGCCCAAGGATATTTGGCATGCAGACTGGGGAAGCCAAGGATCGAACCACCAACCTTCCGATCAGTAGCTGATCTGCTCTATCACCTGAGCCACAGCTGGGGTGGCTGTGGCTATCAGATATGATACACGAGTATCATACATATGATACATTTTGAGAACTGTAATTTATACAATCAGACACATGCAGTGTTCAAATATAAATAAACAGAATTTTCTGTCAATCCTTTCGTTGTTCAGGCTTCACAGGGTTAAGACCAACATTAAATTATTAAAATTTAAACTAAAACAAGAACGCTAATAATAATAATAATAATGGATTGGATTTATATAGCGCTTTTCAAGGCACCCAAAGCGCTTTACAATGCCACTATTCATTCACTCTCACATTCACACACTGGTGGAGGCAAGCTACAGTTGTAGCCACAGCTGCCCTGGGGCAGACTGACAGAAGCGAGGCTGCCATATCGCGCCATCGGCCCCTCTGGCCAACACCAGTAGGCAAGTAGGGTAAAGTGTCTTGCCCAAGGACACAACGACCAGGACAGAGAGCCCAGGGATCGAACCGGCGACCTTCCGGTTACAGATGCGATTCCCAACCCCCTGAGCCACGGTCGCTAAGACAGCACAACTCCCTCGAAGGGCAAGGTTGTACTAAAACTTTAATGTTTTATGACATTTTTATTGCAACATGCTGTTTTTATTACAACACGCTGCTATCTGACCTCTGACCTTGAAGCATTACATACTAAAATAAATGGTGTTTTTATCATCTTCACTCATTCGACTGGAGCAGATTTGGCTGAAATCTTTGGTTTTTATAAGCTGTAAAAACTTAAGACTTTAAGATATTCATGCAGTGTAAGATTTTGCAAAACTTTATGGCGTCATTATGATGTCATAGGGTGTTTTATTGAAAAGATATAACCCTGTGTTTTACGGCTCTCCCCATACCCTTTCATACGTTATATTACTTTATACGCTTTCTTAAATTTTTTTTCCAAGGTCCCTTTGAGCTTTGGCACCAACAATAAAGGTCGAGATCAAATGATTAGCCAACATGGTTACTGACGTCCCCCCACAGCCTAGTGTAGTGTTGTTACATTTGAAGACAATGCATTAAAAAAAGATTTGGGTAACATAAAGCTTTTGCTGATTTTCACATTTGTTGTGACCTTGACTTGATTTCACCAAAATGAAATCAGCTCGAGCTGTCACTATCATCGACAATCACACAAGATTTGAACCCATCTTGAAAACTACGGACGCTTACAAACAGACAGACAAACTAATTGAACCGATTACATACGCGCTCCTTTCGGGGGGAGAATAACTGTGATATTATGGTTGAATTTTAACCACCTTGTGGAGAGCTGAGCTGAGCTGGTCTATGCTGTGTGTGGCTCTTACCCTGACAATAAGAACCCATTTGATGAGCGACAGGCCAAAGCCTGAGATGGCCCCGTATCTGCCGGCGGCTGATGTGGTCAAACAGAACGACAAGAAGAAGCCAATCCAGTTGAAGAGGAATGCCACTGGTAGCAGAAAGACAGCAGTTCATTAACAGAAGGATCATTGATTTGTAAAGTCATCATGTTGGCACAGATTTAACAAAAAGAAGCTAAACAAAAGTTAAATTAAAGGAGAGTAAATTTTGTCCTTGATGAGTCAACAGAGTTGTACATTTGCATCAAGTCTGTTTATTGTTACCGTTACAAAAGTCTGTTTCTTACTGAAGAAAGTGAGCATGAAGATGCCGTCGTTTCCTATTCGCAGCTGGTCGGCATCATCAAAGTCATCTCTGGCCACAAAGTCTTCCTCCTGCATCATCAAAAAGGATACGTTTAAACTATTAATTAAAATAACCTCAGTTTACCTCTGTCTTGTTTAGTGTTTTATATGTGACAACACTAAGTCATTAGAAAGAAGTCTGAGAACGAGACGAGTACCGTGACTCTTCCAGCGACCAGCGGGATGGCCGCCTCTGCTTTGCTTCTCTCAGCTTCATCATAGGAGGGCAAAGTGGTGGCAACGCTGTAGGATGGAGGGTTGGGAAATCTTCCTCCATCTTCCTTGTATTCAAAGAAAGCTGTGGGTGTTACAAGCAACAAATAATTACAACTAATTAACAACAAATATATATCTGTAATAATACATTCCTCCACACAGCAGAAGACCTACAGAAAATAATAAATGAAATCCTGTTATCACAGTGTATAAGAGCTGAAATTTTACACTTCCTACACTTTAATATAACACCAAACAGTAGCATTATCAATTAATGAGCTGGTTTATTTCTCCAGTAAACGTGTGGTCTTTAAACTACAAAATCACTTTTCTAGAGCCTGTGATGTCTTCAAAAATACAAATGTTATTTTGAAAACAAGAAAACCAAAGACTGATTGTTCCTGATTTCCACCTCCCTGCTTTACTTTTTGCTAATCTGAACAACGGAGTGCAAACAAAAACATTTCTATGTGCTCACTCTGCTGATCTTTCCCATTGTCTTCACAGACCAGTTCTGTGCTAAATCTCAGTTGATGCTTTAAGGCAAGATAAATTATTAACACAGGTTTCCCTTGAAAGCAAAGCTAAGGCTGTATTGTATCATCCAAGACTCTGACAATGGCAGATCCTGACTGGCTTTATTAAGTACACCTGTTCAGAGAATGGTCCAAAGAGGAGAAACTATCCAGTGAAAGACAGACATCTGGGTGAAAATGCCTTGTTGATGTCAGAGGAGAATGGCCAGACTGCTTCATGGTCATGGGAAAGCAACTGCAACTTGAATCATTGCTTGTTACAACCAATGCATGCAGAAGAGCATTTCTTGAAGCAGATGAGCAAAACCACTGCCTGGTCTGTTGAGTTTCAATTTCTACTGAAACACTGGAGTTGTAGTGTCAATGAAAGCATGGATCCTTCCTGCCATGTATCAAATGTTCAGGTCTGTCATGATGGTGTGGGGGATATTTTCTTTTCACATTTTGGTTCTTTAGCACCAACTTGTTTTGTTTAAGCCTGTTTGAGTATGGTTGCTGATCATGTCCATCCTTTTATGACCACAGTATAGCCATATTCTGATGGATGCTTCACCTGACACCATGCCACACAGCTTGAATCATCTCAAACTGGTTTCTTGAACACAAGTTCACTGAACTCAAATGGCCTCCACAATCCAATAAAGCACCTTTGGGGTGTGGTGGAACAGACAAACTGTTTCATGATGTGCAGCTGACAAATCTGCAGCAACTGTGACACCATTGTGTCAATGTGGACCAAAATCTTTAAGGAATATTTCAAGCATGTTGTTAAATCCATGCCACAAAGCATTAATCCAGTTCCAAAAACCAAACAGACAACATGGTACTACCTGGTCTACCTAATGTAGTGTGTATAGAGTGTATTTGTTAGTGTTTCATTTTGAGGAGTGCTAAATGCCTTCTGTGGACCAACAATTTATGAAACAGTTTGCTGTAAATGTAACTGAACACTGTTTTGGGCTGCTGTAAACTGAAGCACAGTTTATAATTTTGGCACACATCTACAAACAGTGAGTGCGACAACTGCCGCTTCTTTAGCAACCTTCACTGTGCAACAGACAGAGACAGATGGCTCGAAGCCATCCTCTGAAAGAAGGCAGAGATGATAATTAAAGCATCAATTTTGAAAGCAAGAAACAAAGAAACCGAAGGTCAGCGAGTTTTAACACGTCTGACTGCTGACAGACAAAAATCTTCTTTCACTTCCTTCAAAAATGAAAGCTACAGCTGAGCTTTAGAAACCCAAAGCAGGAAGCAATGACTTACGTAAAACATTAGTACAAGAAAGACAACTGTGATATATTGCATGCACCCATTACTGTTTGTGCTCTCTACATACAAGCCAAGACTTATCTGGGTTGTTTGGCTGCGATCCTGGAATACGCCTCTGCCTCGCTCAAACACTAACAGCACTAAAACAGATCAATGGACTCATCCAGGAAGAGCTATAGCTGCACCCTCTTATGGAACATGCTGACCCTTGCCCTCTTAAGAAGTGACATTGGAAACATGATAACGAGCCTGAGACCTTCCCTGCACATGACCTATTCTGCAATCCTATTTTAGGAAAAAAAAATTAAACAAACTTCACACAATTATACGTGTAAATAAACATACTCATTTCAGTACAAATGATATATGGTGCATCTGGACTGTATTTAAGATTTCTGTGAGCGAAACTAAATATTTATCTGATCTTTAACAAAATGCAAAATAAGCTCACAAAATCTGCATGCAGGGAAACCTGTCACCAGAAAAGCTTCAACATCAAAGTGCTTTGTACAAGTCGAAGCAGTGATCACATAGGTGGCAACTTGTCAAATTACAGCTGTTAAAAACAGCCAGTGTTCATAATGTTTATCTCTTCCTGCTTTTAAATTCACTTATAATTGACAATTAGGTCGCACAGACACATCTGGAATTAAATTGTGTTTTTAAGAAAATGAAGTGATTTGACAGCGTGTGACCAAGCTAACCTGCATTTGCTGCAGCAATGCTGCTGTATGGTGGTGGGGCGTCCTGGGCAGGACCCTCCTGGGAAGGCTGGGCGGGCTCTTCCTCATTCACCAGCTGGAGAAACATTAATAGACAACAACACAAACTGGGTCTCGCTTACAGTACACGGTCCTTTCAGATAAGTAAGCAGCTGCAATTTAGAAAAGGGAACAATGCTGTCTGC
The DNA here is from genome assembly GCF_965226115.1 of Aulonocara stuartgranti. NCBI lineage: Eukaryota > Metazoa > Chordata > Actinopteri > Cichliformes > Cichlidae > Aulonocara > Aulonocara stuartgranti. Next base: position 28,400,953 of record NC_138940.1, read on the forward strand.
ATAGGGGAGGTCAAAATGATAGCATTTACACTGTGTGATAGCAGATATTTGTCTGCCATGTTGTTTATATCATGGCAACTATCCCCAGGGAAGATTTCTGCTTGTACTGGGCCATTATAGACAATTACATGAGTCATTAAACAGGGCCTGCTGTACGGACATACAGGCTCTGTCAGCCACTTTCTTCTCCCAAACACAGATTAGACCATCTGGATTTGATACTTACGGATATTCTCATTTAAATAACATTATCGGACAGTAACCTTATCTTTACCAACGACACACAAGGCAGGTTGTATTATAAACCGTGGGCTGCTGATTTCAGACATAATTTGCACATCAGTGCTGTGTGGCGATTTAAGCGAGCATGCAGCAGCTTCACTTTAGCATTTTGACCCTGATCCGTCTCTAAGGTTTCAGTCACTGACAGGGAGGATTGGTCAGTGAGCCAGGACAGCTTTGGATCAAGTCTAGACACTACACAGCACTCCTGTGCAGGCCAGCTAACGCTAGGAGTGGCTAATTAGCTGCTAAATAAATATGGCCTATTCAGCGTTAAAATTATATATGATGAATATATGAGTACAGCAGTTGCAGTGGAAGAAATTCTGTTTAATAAAAGCATAAAACATGTCACTCAACATCGGGCCCGCCCGTAAACAAATGACAGCTCAGTTCGCTGTTTTGCTCTCAGTGACAGGCTAATGTTGACTGAGCAGCAGCTAGCTGTTAGCCACATTTAAGTGTGACGGCAACCTGTTACCTACCTCCTGATATCTGACGCTGCTGTTTTGTTCTGCCATAGCTGAAGAGGAACGAAATAACTGTACAGTACTCCCTCTGCTTCTGCTGTGAAACTGTGTAATGTAAAAGGAATCTCGCAGGCGAAGTAGCAAAGATAACGCTGCCTTCTAGTCGGCCATCTCCTTCCTTCTCCGCTCCTGGTAGTGGCAGAGCTGGTGCTGCGTTCAAGTGCAGTCGGAAACGACATTCTTTCAGTTGTTAGCGCGTGAAAGATCGAGGGGGGAAAAATTACAAATTATAAGCCCATAACTGTCAATTATATATATTTTACGCTGTAAAGGGGAATTGCTACAGTGTATAATATAGCAAAATTAAATGCACTTATTTGGAAGAAATTGCTCATTTAAAGTGTTATAATACATAATATGACTGGTGCTGAGCTAATATGATGTGCCATCTTCCGAGATTTCTTATTGAGCATCTGAAATTAAGCAAATATGAAGTGTGAGGCAGTATTCTAGTTAACAAAAACGGTTGTGCGGATGGATTTTGGTTTTTTGGGGGGGGGGTTTTGCCATTTGCAAGTCAAAAAATTTGGGCTAATAACTACATATCAAGTTTACATATAATAATTATAATAAGTCTGCGGGCATTTTCCCCTGTAGTGAAAATAAACTTTCATAGCACTTCCACCCTAAGAAAACCAGTAAAAATAACAAGGAGCACTTGAAGGCAACAGGAGTTCATTCCTGTTCGTCACATGACTGGAAGGACGGACTGAAAACCACAGCATGTCCCAAAAAACACACATAAGATGTACAAATTAAATTTGCTTTATTACAAAGAACAAATGAGCAGTTGTATGAAGAATCATCTATACCAGCACTAAATTATCTAGTAGTTGAAAAGTAGTTGTGAGAAAATCTTGCTTGATCTTGAAGAAGGAAAAACATAATCAATGGAATTATTGGAGTGCTCATTTGGTCAAATGCCTCTTGAATCCAGGATGTTTGAGAGAGGTCTCCCTCAGTTTTTCTTCGGCTCTGATGGAGGTGACTCTACCAGCTTGTTGTGGACATGCATCATCCCTGTGGACAAAAAACAAGACTCAGTAGTTTTTCTATGACTCATGTCTGCTTTGGAAATATTTTTTCTTAATCAGCTGGAAATATAAAATGTTTTTCTCCCACTCAGCAACTGCATGATCTGTGATTCAGTGTCTCACCTTTAAAGTACTTCACAGTTTTGACTCGCAGTTCCAGGGTGGCATCTTCATCGCACACAAAAATGGTCTGTGGGTGCTGCTGAAAGGCAGACACTGTCCACATGTGATTCACACCTTCCTCTATGGCTTTGTACAAAGCAAACGCCTTGTGTGCTCCGGTGATGAGAATCATGACCTGAGGACAGATTGAAAACCGAGAAATAACTCAGCAAGTTCAGAAGTTAACTGATGACCACTCTTCTTGATATTTAGGCACAGCAGCAAAAACACAAACACCAAGGCACGTGGCTGACACTGAGCCAGACTCCCAACCTCTTTGGCATCCATGACAGTGCCCACTCCCACCGTCAGCGCCATGGTGGGGACTTTTGAGAGATCTCCATCAAAGAATCGGGCATTGGCCATGATGGTGTCCTTCGCCAGCGTTTTCACCCTGGTCCTGGATACCAGACTTGAACCAGGCTCATTAAATGCAATGTGGCCATCAGGTCCAATACCTGACACAGAAAAAGAAGAGGGGACTTAATTGTTTTGCAATCATTTATTACAGGGCAGAAGAAAAGAAATGTGTGGCTGACTAGCTGCAGTATTTTCACTTTTATCTGTGTGTCTTCTGACCTCCAACAAACAGCTGAATCCCCCCAGCAGCTGTTATTTTCTTCTCAAAGGAGTCACACTCTGCCTGCAGGTCGGCGGCGTTGCCATCGAGGATGTGCGTGTTCTCTGCTTTTATATCTATGTGCTTGAAGAAGTTATTCCACATGAAGGAGTGGTAGCTCTCAGGATGATCTCTGGGAAGTCCTATAAAAGCAGTTTATGGCAGTTTCTTATGCAAGACCAGAGCTTGGAAGCGTCCCTCACTCTGTATGCTTAATGGCACAATAGAGAACAATCAGGACCTACCTACATATTCATCCATGTTGAAAGTCTTCACGTACTGGAATGAGAGATCTCCATTTTTGTAGTATTCAATCAGCTTCTTATAACAACCTAAAGGAGTGCTTCCTGAAGACGGGCAGAAAAAGCAACAAAGGAGTGAGAGGAGGAAACGTAGGCTGCACATTAAAATCATGCAAATCTAAATACATGTGCTAAATGCTACATCACAGGATTGCACGTTGCTCTTACCTGTAGGGAGCCCCAGAGTGAAGTATTTGTTGGGGCCAGGGCTGAACTGTAAAATCTTGTTTCTAATGTACTTTGCTGCCCATTCGCTCGCCTGGTCGTAGTCGTTCAGGATGATGAGCTTCATGGTCCTGCAGAAGTCAAAACAGTGAGAAATGAAGCAACGAAGTTGTTTAGACTCTAAACAACTTCAGATTCTAAGAAGATCGTCTCAAAACACTCCTTGTCAGACTTTAGACTCATCAATAAAAATCAGCCACAAGCAGAGCAGTTGGAGCTCCGAGGTTTCCGAACATACTCGCAAATCGCTCACAGCTTTACTCACCCGCGCAGTGTCGCCAGAACCTCACATTTACTGATTTTAAAAAAAGTAATTTAGTTAATGCAGCCAGCTTTACCTTTCAGATTTCAGTCTGAGCACACGGCTCTGGGTGGATCATGTGACTTTCTGCCGGAGGCGAACAGCGCGCACCGCGGAAGAAACGAAAACTGAACTTCAAGCCCAAGAGCTGAGAAAACAAAAGGCACTGGGCTGCTCCACAGCGCCCTTTAATGACAAAAAAGCCTGTGTCCCAAAGGCCAGTCCTTTTTTACTTTTACGCGAGAGTTTTGAACGATTATTGTGAGCTTTTAACAAAAAGAATGAGTCTGCTGTTGCACAAACGCCCTCTCAGCTTCCCAGGATCTAAAAGTCTAAACAGTAGCGTCTGCACATTATGTCCGCTCCATACTTTCATCATTGCCCAAAATGCATTCCCGACCAAACAACAGCTGCCGATGGGTGAAAGAAGCTTTTGAAATATTCGAAAAACTAAGATTGTTTGCAGTTTTTAAAATAACCAATTACGTTTCTGATACTAATGTTAAAATAATAAGCTCTGCATCTTTATGGTGAGGGCTCCTTTTAAGGCTCAGACACTCATTAAATTAATTTGATAAATTCTCATGTATAAAAAAGTGCTGCTAAAAGGCGTCATTGATGAAAAAAGGTGATTAAAATAAAATGATTTTAGAATACTAAGTCCCATTTACTTATCTATTGTTGTTTTACCAATTTTCCCACGTTTTTTGAATTGTAATAATCGATTTATTCAGCATGATCATAGACCAAATCTACCTACTCAGTAAGGAGTATTGGTGTGAAAAACAGAGGAGTAAGATCAAAATGTTGGTCTCTTTAATTGAACTTTTGAATCCATTCCAGGCCTTTTACTTGTCCTTAAATATCCTTAAAGACCGTTGAAACGAGCTACATTTAGATTCAGCATGTGCTGTGCTCTCTGCAGCTTTACAAGTATAAGTGGGTGTAGATGTTGGATATGGACTGACTTTTATACAGACACACTGTTGGGTATTTCCATTTTTTCAGTAAACTGGGTACAGAAACACACTCAGAGTGTGTGCTGGTCACGTGTCCTGTGTGGTATGGCTGCATCCATGGGCTCAGAATAAGATAGGAGATAGGCATGAACTCGTCCATCACCAGGCAGGATGACAATAGAGAAGCTCAATAACATTGTTTGCTTCATGTAGCATTCCTATCAATCTTGATGAGCTTTTATAAACCTCTCTGTCTTTTTTGCCCTCCTGTCTGCATGTTTGTCCTTATCTTCTTGTTTCTCTGTAGGGTGACCAGTACAGACACCTGTTTTCTGTACAGACATCTGTTCTTTATTACTATTATTGTCCTTATTATTTTAATATTATTGTTTTGTTTACTCTTATTGTTGCCTGCTGCTAAACTAAACAAATTTCCCCTTGTGGGACAATAAAGAATTTGAATTGAATTGAATTGAATTTGGTCTATATATTTGTGAGGAGCTGGGCTTCTGTGCTTAGGCTCCTAGAAGAAGTGGTAGAAAATACATTCATGGTTTATTGTTTTGTTTTTATTTTAGAATTTAACTTTCATTGACATGGTTGATATGAACTGTAGAACACTCTGCATTGCCCACTTCACATTGCATCACACTGTACTTCTTCTACAGAGTATAATGTGCAAAGTTGATAATGCACAATACGAGGTGCCACATTAAACAGCATTTAAAGTATGGTTGATTACTTTAGAATGTGATTAATGGTTTAACACAGACGAATCTTTAGTCAGCAGACTAACAGCTCACACCTCCTCTCAGCGACCACTGACCCACTGTAACCAGAAGAGGGCAGCAGTGCCAAGGAAGAAGAGATGAGATGTGCCATGTTTAACTATATTTGTTTCTTAAATGCCTACTCACTTTCTACAGAATTTGTTATCACCACACTGTGAGACCTGGATTTAATAAATATGGGAAGGACACCAGGTTTTATGCATGTAGTGTACCAAATGCCTACTACCTGAAATCTAAATCTTTGGCTGTGTCTGTCCATCCAGTGTTCTCCTTGCTTCAGTCAGAAGTTAGAGCACACATCAGCGGCTTCTGCTGTCCAAATTTGTTTGGTTGTGTGCCGGTTTTTCACAGAGGGGCCAGCGTCAGTGCATCACTACATGCTGCATTTCGGTTTGCTGGCTAGTAGCAGCAGCAGCTACGCTCAGATGATCAAGCTAAATTTCTGACACTGTCACAGTTTTATTCCACACCACACACTGTGATGCTGGACCAGGACTGAATTATAGGGACTGAGGCTAGATGACAAAGCTTTGAGAGCAGCTCCATGAAAATGTAAAAATATCAGTGTTATCCTTCAGCCTCTTAGTAGCTGCACATATAGAATAAATTTCAAAATCCTGCATCACCTCAGTCTCAAGTGACAAGACTTGGCATCAGACCTCAAGGTCAAGGTCACGAAGATGCAAACTTTTTCGAGGCTTGTACTAGATGTATCTATGGTATCAGTTTGAAAATACAACATTGTATTTGCAAACCTGGGCGTCCATGGCACGCAGGCAGGTGGAAAGGTCAAGGTGGGATCCTTGACCTTTAAAAGGAAGCAGGAAACAAACAGAAGATAACTGACTGAAGATGAGCTCGAGCATGATCACTGACAGTGAAGCACAGAAGACAGAAGCACATGAAGGGATATAAATCTGTCTAATTAAGAAGCAGAAACCACTGTGAGTCTATTTCAACCTCGTTAGTTTAATATTAAAGCGACAGCAGGTGCAAAATGACAAAACTCTGAAGCAGGGAATGGCTTGGCAGACCGTTGTTCTCTCCTGATCCCGCCTGACGGATTTTTGTCTACCTCTGATTTTCTTTGTGTCCATCCCACCAATTCCGGTGGTCTCGGGAAAATGTCAGTTCAATAAAGTGAGAAATTTCAGAGATGAATTCTTCTGCGTCTCTTTCCGTTATACGTGTGATGTCTTATCCTTCATATTTTGTTCTGACGTGTTTGTAAGCCACCATGGCATTTTCTGGCCACACACTGAGTTTGTTTCCTCTATTTGGCTCTTATCAAATTTACAAGGGGATAAGACTAAACACTGACTGACTAAAGTTACACTGAAATAACAATGCTTCTCTTTACTCTGTGTTGCCTCTGAAGTATAAAACCCAGTGGGAAACATAATCAGGTTTGTCTGCAACAATCCAGCATCACTCAGCGTGAAACTAAAGGTGACTGTCTTAAAAACAGATTTTTTTTGCTTTCCAGGAGTTCTGTTATCCTCGCTTATTGTGGATGCAAAGACCTGATACAGCCGTTTATAAGACAACACATTTATGGTTATTCCTTACATACAAAGTGTGCAACAGACACATTACATAGTTATCTATGATGTGCATTAATGAGGAAAAGGACAGAATTTCTTCTGAATTTCCACTTTCATTGATTTCCACCTGTGATATTTCATTTCCCAACATTTTCACATGGAACAGTTTAACAAACCCATAATACTATCATAAAAACTGCAATATTGAATAAAACAAGGAGTCAAACAGAAAAAACAAACAAACCAAAAAGGGTTTTAAATCCTGATTTGTATCAGCTACCTGTTAACCTATTAATTCCTTTCAGATTAATCAAAGTTTCCTTTAGTTGTTGTTCTAACTCTCTGATCAATACAATCGATAGAACTCCACTCAGTTCTATCGATTTAATTTAACCTGATTCAGTCCACCCAATGCTTTCACTCACTGTATGCGCAAACTGTCTAGTTATGATACCCAGTAACACTTCAACGAGTTACCAATACAACTCAGACACAATGAATTTGTCTTGAAAGGTGCTATATAAATAAAAGCTGAGGAACATCGAGAAACAAAATGAAGGCTTGCAAGTAATACTCGATGAAGCTCTGGAGAAAAATAAAGAGATCCACCAAGACAAAAAACAAGAGCCCGTAGAGCAGAGAGACCTGCAGAGCAAACTCCAAGCCATGGAGGAAAAATACAAAGCTCTGCAGGTGAAGCATGATAAAACTCTGCACAAAAATCAACAGTTGCTTCAAGACAAGAAGAAAATGGAAATGAAACAGAAGGTAATGGACTCCAAGCGTGATGAGATGGAGGAAAAACACAGATCGCTCCAAATCAAGCTTGAGAAAAAAGCGCACGGAAATAAAGAGCTGCTTCAAGAAAAAGACCAACAGAAAACACAACAGGAAGAAGAAAAACTTAATCTCCAGAGGAAAAATCAAGCACTCCAAGAATTGTATAACGAAACGAAGTACAAAACAACTGTACTGGAAGAAGAAAAGAAAAAGCTGGAAAATCAATGCTCAGCGATGCAGAGTAGCATCAATGAGATGCTGAGAAAAAATACCGAACTTGAGGAACTTTCTAAGACCTTGAAGCACAAAAACACTGAAATCCAGGCGCAAAAGCAAGAACAACAGAAAACACATAAAGACCTGCAGTGTAGACTTCAAGATATCCAGAAGAGAAACCAGCAGCTGGAAGACATGCACACAGATGTGCACAAGGCAAAGCGAATAGAGGAGGCAACAGTTAAAGAACTGAAAGACAACCTTAAAGAAAAACAAGAACAATTAGAAGACATGGTGAAAAGATGCAACAAACTTGAGAAAGAAAACGCAGAAACAATCGATGAGCTGAAAACCCTCATCATTGAGAAAAAAGTGCTCGTGGAAGAGTATCTGAAAAAGAAGAAAAAACGCTTCCACTGGTTCTAGAGGAGGGGCACTGCTGCTTCTCACCTGATGTAACCTCGTCTTCCTCCACCTCTATTCCATCTTCATTTCCCCCCTTCCCCTCCCTCCTTATTCTTTTTTCACCCTCACCCCCCGACCAGTCCCGGCAGTTGACTGCCCCCTCCTGAGCCTGGTTCTGCCATAGGTTTCTCCTTTAGGTTTCTTTCACTTTAAAAGGAGTTTTTCCTATCCACTGTCGCCTGGTGCTTGCTCAGAGGGGATTGTTGGGGTTTTCTCTCCTCTCTCTCTTTCATTCTTTCTATCCTCCCTTTTCCCCCTTCTGCCTTTTCCTTTACCCAATAAACACAATTGCCCACATTTTACATGTGTTTGAAAAATGTCTTCATTCAACAATAATTCATCTTAGGTATAAAAACAAGAAATAGGTAATAGCTGCATGTGTGTTTGTGTGTGTGCATAATATACATACTTGTTTCCCAGAAAGATTTAATACTAGATGGATAGAGACAGGTTTTAAAGACTAGAAATGAAAACATGTGAGTCCTGTCTTTAAATAAAAATATATAATTCCCTATATTCCTATCTATTCCAAACAACGGTAGTAAGTAACAAAGTTTCAAATTTGTCTTTCACTTTGACTCTTAATTTACTAACCATGAACAAGAGGTCAGAGGTCAAATGTGGCACGATACCTTAAATCTTTCTGTGATACTTTCTGTATGTGGACCAGAGATGGGCAACACCGCATAGTCTGATTTCTTTTTTCAAGTAACGAGTAAAGTAAGGGATTACTATTGCAAAAAAGGTAATTAGATTACTGTTACTTTCCCGTAAGCAGGCTACATTACTGCGTTACTAATCCTCGTCATTTTCTTTGTGAGAGTGTCTCATGACAATGACGTACAAGCTTGCGACGTCCGTGGCAGCAACAGACGTGTGTAGATCAACAAAGGATAATATGGAGTGCAGGAGAGAGTACGACCATGCAGGGTTTAAAGCTTACTTTGAGTTTGATTCTGTAAAAAGTGACAAAAACATTGAAAACATACAGTAGTGAAGTTCTTAGCTCCCTGTTTTAGTTTTGTTGTCGTCCTCCCCGGTGTTCCCCTCACTCTCTTGCTATTTGATGCATGAATGCTTCCTCGGCTCAGCTCCCATCCCCACACCCTGTCGTCACTTTTTTAAATACTTCCATCACACCAACAGGCACTTTAGAATCACCAATTGACAAGCATGTGTTTGGACAGGCTCAAACCGGAGAGGTGATCAATGGACCACAGCGCTGCACACCCCTGGCAACTTTGGGGGTAAAGCCACTGGTTTGTGGTGGTTGCCAGGTGAAATCAGGGTCTGCTGCACCAAAAACATAATTGTGACTGCTTTGGTTGCAATCAGATTGCCATAGTCATCTGCAGTTTGCATGTTGGATGCCAACTACTCACAAAGCGGTGGGAAAAGTTTTGTTTTTTTAGTTTGGCTTTCATCTTTACTTTTGCGTCCTTTCTAAAAACACTAACATATAGGTCTGGTCTACCTGGACTGGCAGCATGCTCGAGGTGTCCCAGGCTCGCCTGTTTGGTGACACGGTAGATGAGCTCGCCCGGCTCGCTGTCGTGGTCGCTGGCTGACAGCTGCAGCGTGGTCAGCTTCTGAAAAATTACATTTTCTTATGTTGCAAGTCTCAAATCTTGATTGCCTGGATCCATTTAGTGTTTTATCATATGTGCTTTAAGCAGTAAATCTCAGGTAAAATGAACTGTTCTATCTGCCAGGAAGGACACAAACACAGACCCAAGATAAACAAAGACTGGATACAGTCTTTATATTATCTGCATGTCGTTTGAAATCTACAAGACATGCTGACTCCATGTCTGTGTAGGTTCCTAGTCAATCAGGTCATGTTTGTCTTAAGAGAGGCAGCTGGACTCCTTTAAAACATTTCACTTCTCATCCAAGAGGTTTGTTCAGCTTGAAAAACAAAAAGGTGAAGAGTCCCAGCTATTTACACCCTAATGGAGGTTGTTCTCTATGGAGGTGATAGCTGACCTACCTACTATTAATCATGAGCTAAGGTTTGAAAAACCGCATGTGTCATTACCAACAGGGGTTCCAAGTAAAACCACTGGCATCATGGGAGAGTGTCTGCGTCTAAATTTCACTCTTTCATGGATGCCAGCATATGCTTGTCAAATAAAGACTGATTTTAGTTTAGTTTTCCTTCTATAAATAAAGATATTTCTAAACTGGAAATGTTCAAACTTCAAACTGGCGCAGAAAAAAAATTCAAAGGGTATTAAGTGTCTGATGGTTCAAATTACCTTGAAGGACAATCATTGCAGTATACTGCAAAATGAAACACTGCATATACATATTATACTAGAGAGTACCTGTGTGTAGTATGAATAACATAACCACCGCAACAGAGGTGTAAGCACCTTTTGCAAGGCACTCAAGGAAACCAATGAACAGCCTCAAAAATAAATGAACAGGTGGAGATGCAGACTGTATTTGCAGATTACAGCTCCACCACAAATCAAACTTCCATATTACAGTGAGACTGCTCAGCAAGGAAAAATAGTCAATCTCAGTAAGACTGAATGAAGACAGACCAAAAATTAATTGCATCTGCTCACACATTACTCAGCTGTAAGGTTTCCTAAGTACTCAGATGTAACACTGTGGAGGAAAACCCAAAGAAATGGCAAACAGAAGTTCATTCTAATAAATTGGAAATGTGGGTCAAGTCCATCAAATGGAGAAACAAAAATTGTAACAGTGAAGACAAAAAAGTATGTATAAAAGTCAAAACATTTTAATTAAATGATTAATAAAACAGATAAAAATATTAAGAAGACTCCGTGTAATAAACATCTTCAGGTATGCTGGGTTTCAAATATTGCATAGCAAGAAAAAACTGCAAATGTGAACACATTTTTTTCTCACTCTTAACTAACTGAAGCCTGTCATTGACTACCAGATAAACAAATTGGTACTCTCTTTATGGCCAGACACGTGCCAGCACTTTTAATTTTGCTTCTACTTAACAAAATAAAAATGCAGACATAAGTGTACACATTAGTTTTAGTTTTTGACTGCTAGTGAAAATTGTTTTCTTTACAAATAACTCTCTTACTGAGCTAACAGCCCTCGACACATTTGTGCTCTCTGCTCATATTGCCTTTGTATTAAATAATTTTTTTGCTGTTTAAAGAACTTATTTTAACATTGCACTGAACAATAAAAAAATCCTCCCTAACAAAGAAAAGTAACTTCAAGGGCCAAAGTGCATTATATTTCTTCACGTCAATATACGGGCTGCAAATAGAGGTGATGTGGGCCGGAAGTGGCCCCCAGACCGTGAGTTTGAGACCCCTGTATTAGACAGTGATCTTGAGCTTCACTAACAAGGAACACTGAAGTTGTTATGCCAGCACATAGTTTTGCAGCACTTTAATAGGACACGTCCTGTTGGCTTTTCCTTGTCTGTATTTTACAGTTACACACCCATACTCAGGAGATCCAGTGAGATTAATTCTAGGTAATAATTATACTGTAGTTCACCCTGCAGCAATATCACTTTCAGTTACTTGGTACACCAGGTACAATAAAATATGTTAATTTATATCTAAATCACAGATACTCTTATGTGGCCTTCCCAAGTTTTACAGCTTCATTAGCAATGTCTCACTATCTTGATAATCCTTTAACCACTATGACAATGAGGAGTGATGAGGAATTGTTTACGGTAGATGCTTTATGAAAGTACCTACAATACTATAATATACTACAAATAAACTGCACAATTTTAAAAATGCATTAAAAATCCAATTTAAATTTTCAAAATTAAAACTATTCATTCAACTGAAAAATCCCCCGCCAATGTTATTCTGCATTATCATGGGCTCAGCTAATACTTTTGTAAATCCAGCTCATTAAATGTGGGCCTCACAAGATAGCAACTAAAAACATGTTATTTTATAGAATATGAAGAACAGGCAACAATTTTCCAATCTTCTGTTGTTGAATTTTGGTGAGCCTGTGTCACCTGCAGTCTCAGTTTCCAGTTCTTAGCTGAAATGAGTAGGACCTGGTGCGGTCTTCTCCTGCCGTAGCCCATCTGCTACACAGTTGGAAGTGTTGTGCATTCAGAGATATTCTTCTGCATAACTTCATTGTAACGAATGGTTGTTGAGTTAAATTGTTTGAGTTGAGCCTTCCTATCAGCTTGAAGCAGTCTGCCTGTTCTCCTCTGAACTTTGACATCAGGAATTATCACCCACCCACAGTAGCGGTTTTTGATACGGGCGACATGGGCGGTTGCCCGGGGCGGCATCGTGGTGGGGGGCGGATTCACGGGCAAAAAAATAATAATAATAAATTGGTTGTACTCATGCTGCCCCGACATCAGCCAGCGCATTTTGGGAATGGCATAAGCACCGATCGGTTTTCTATCGCCCATTTGCTGGGAGTAAGGGCGCCCTCCGTTTGCGAGGTGCGCCTGCTGCTTGCGGTACAGGGAGGAGAGGGCGGGGCGGCGGGGGATTCTGTGGCTGGCTGGAGCAGCATCTGATAACCAACTCAAAAAATAAAACAAAATAAAAACAAAACAACAAACACGAAAACACGAGACATTATGATACAGACTTATAATTTGCACTGATATTTTTTCGAAATTCTATACGCGAAAAGTGAGCGCAAGAGCCCTCAGTGCGCCTGCGCGCTGCTGAAGTCAAAGTAAACTTTATTGTCATCTCCGCTACATACAGTCCAGTATATAGAGAGACGAGACAACGAGGCTCCAGTTACAGCAGTGCAAGTAAACAAACAACAAATATAAGAAGAGTAAGAAAATAAATACACACTTTAGGACCAGGGGTAAAGGGATCAATAACAATTTAAAATTTATAATTTACAGTTTGATGATCTTCTCACACACAACCTGTCGACAGGGGAGGGAGGCCGGCTGCTTCCAGATAGAGCACATTTCATTCATAATGATGTAAATCCAAGCCCATTATGTGTTCATGATCTGAATCCTGGGTTGTGTGAAATCCCAGAAATGCACCCTAGACAAAGTGAATCTGTGAGCTAAGGTGTAGGTCTATTAGGTTATGTTGTGGTGATCCTCGAGTTGGGGGATTTGTGTACTGGAGTGCAAAATTAAAACCAATGGAAGATGGACAAGAAAAGTTAAAAGCCATCAGGTGCTCAGTTTAGAAAAAAGAGAAAAGAAGAGGAAGAGAAACGAGCAAAAGATACAGGTAAGCAGATGTGTCATTGGATAATGGCAGGTCATCCTGAAAGAATCAGAATCAGAATACTTCATTAATCCCTAAGGAAATGATGTGGATTACAGTTGCTCCAAAGAGAAATGGTAAAAAATAGTAACAGTAACAGACTAAACTCCAAACAATACATTATGTTACAGATTTTAATATTAATTAGTCAGTGTCAATTGTTGATTTGTCCTGTTCTCATTGTATGACGAATTATGATGGGTGTTTGGTAGCCGTTTGCATACAATGCATACTCTCTCTCTCTCTTCATATGTGTGTGTGTGTCTCTGGTGAAATTCAGTATGGTTCCGACAACAGTTTTATGTTAATGTACAATCCTTAATATGTTTTGTGTGTGTGTGTGTGTGTGGGGGGGGGGGGGGGGGGGGGCGCCAGAGGGAGTGTTCGCCCGGGGCGCCAAACAGGCTAGGATCGCCACTGACCACCCACAAAGCTGGACTGCCTGGTGGGTCGATGGTGATTTTTCGTTTTTATGGGCCAATGTTTTTTTTTCTCTCTCTCTCTTTTTTGTAACGGTATAAACAATAAAAAGTGGTGGATTGGCCAATTGGTCATGATCGACTCTGGGCTGGACCAATTACAGCCAAGGAGGAGGTCGGATGCACCCTCCCCCGTTGCTTGGGTAACGGCTCTGAAAGCAATCTTATTACAGAGAAACTGAAGAAAATAGCATTGAGGTGAGAAGGAACACGATTTGTCGCGCTAGAATGAAAAAAGACACAAAGTTATTCTGTCTTTACACTGTTATCTGCCTCTTCTTCTCTCCCCCTCCCTCTCTCGTTGCTACTTCAACAATGAAACTAAACAATGATCAGCTGATCGGCTTTGTGTGGCAAGTCCCGTCTCTTGTTTGTTTATCACCCACTTTGCGCCAGAAAGAGGAAACCAGCGGATGCCGCGCTAAACAACAGCAGCACATTTAAGCTTGATAAGCTTGTTTTATAATTTCTTTGATGTTACTTTCTTGTAACATTAAAGCTGATGTTTGCTTGAGCAGCTGTAAAAGCTGCTGGTCATGATATAGTTTGGATATCTGGGGAGAGAAGACAATTTATCCAAAACCTCGGTGATATAAAAATGAAACGGGATCTTATTGATTTATTGCAAAAGCAATCTGGAAGTAAACGTTACCACGCCTTATTTCAGTTTTTAAAAGAGGGAAATGTTGGGTTTATCTAGGCACAAACCCTCCTGGAACACAAGCCCAAACTGCACGACAAAACAAAACAAGACAGAGCTCTTTGTCTTTGTGGCTCGCGAGGGAAGTCAGCCCAGGGCTTCACCTGTCCATAGCCAACTTTGACTGATTCCTTTGCTACAGCCCTTTTTATTGTCCGCAAGCAATCATTCATGAATATGCAATTACAAATGCATGTGACATTCTTAAGCAGGCATATCTGAACAACATCAGTGTCTATATCCTGTGTGTGTGTGTGTGTGTGTGTGTGTGTGTGTGTGTGTGTGTGTGTGTGTGTGTGTGTGTGTGTGTTTCTAGCTATACCATACATAGACATACGACCTGCACTCAGACCTAATAAGGATATGATTTTTATCAGCATACAAATGATGATATATTTCTAAGCATAAATTACATGCAGACCAGTTATACTTTCACTTTTCCTTTTGACGTCACTGGCTTGAAAGTCATGCAACGATTCAAAGCGTCTTTTGCCTCTCACCAAAGCAGATAAGTTTATTAGGAGCAGACTCAGCATAACGTTTCTCTCTATAAAAACAGCATCTGTTAGGGTTCATAAAAAGGAAGCTGCGTTGATAAAAACCAGATCGAAAAAAAGCAAAGGTGAGTTGATTTTTAACTTGTAATATTTTTGTAGTGTGTATGTGTGCTGCAGCGATCATTAGTTTTGCTTATAAAGATTACTAACGAAAAAAATGTTCTGGTAATATATAGTACCATACGGAGTATGAGGGCCACATTAAGTAAAGAAATTATTGTTGATCATTTTGAGAATACAGTCGAAATTTTGGTATTAAAGTAAAAATTCTATTTTAACAAAAAAGTCAAATTGTGGGGATTAAATTTGTTGTTGTGAGTTAGAGAAACAAATTGATCAGCCGTTTTATCGTGTCTTGTGAAACAACATGTCCAAGGGTGTAACCACTGATATCTTTACATCTATCCACTGATAGCATTTTCATTTTGTACAAATATGGCTAATTCTTCCAAGTTTATTTTGTTGTTCCTTCTGACCATCTTTTTAGCGTCTTTCACCTCACTGTGTTTATGTGCTAAAAGAGAAATAATTTCCGATGATTTAACTTACTCATCTACGCAGGGCATTTTGTAGAGAGTATAGCCAGCTTGGCAGTTTGTCTTGAAACAACGATTGTTGTCATTTTGACTTTTTTCGCAAAATAATATTTCAATTTTGTGGCGGGAGTTGACGCACCTGAGCGGCATCCGCATTTAGCAAGTTCGGCTGAATGGCTCCCCGGCCTCAGTCGGGCAATGGGTGGCGGGGCATTGTCTGCGGTGCTGCAACAAGGAAGGCGGACGCACTTGAGCGGCATCCGTAATCACGCATCACCGGCTCAAAGTCTGTGCTCTTACTGTTGTGGTTGTTGTTGTTGGAGTGTTTGGCAGAACTGAAAAGCTGCAGCCGTGCAAGTAGCTATAGCAACCATGAGTGTCAATAAAGATTATGCTGAAAGCATGGAAATGTGGTCGGGTCTGCCGTGGCTCTGTTACAAACTTTAATCTCAAAATTTCTACTTTATTATCAAAAAGATCAATAATATTTTTTCTTAATACTCTTTTTCTTAATACTACATAGATTTCTAACATGTGATTAATGCAAAATCTTACAGTTAATGCAGCGTTGTAGGAGACAAATGCCCAATCCATTCTAGGCAGTTTCTGAGTGATGTTACTAGTATCTCAAACTCATCTCTTTCTTCTAAGTCACATGATGTGTTGGAAATCGTGAGATGCAACCGTTATGCTTTCACTTATGCTTTTGACGTCACTGCCTTGAAACTCATGCAAGGATCGAAAGCTTCATTTGCCTCTCAGCAACGCAGAGGAGTTTGTTAGGAGCAGACTTGGCATAAATGATCTCTCTTAACAAAAAAAAAAAAGAAAAGTTAAAATTCTATTTTGAGAAAAAGTCAAAATGTAGAGATTAAAATTGTTGTGAGTTAGAGGAACAAATCAGCCATTTCATCTTGTCTTGTGAAACAACATACATGAGGGTGTAACCATTGATATCTTTGCATCTATTTTGATTTGGTACAAATCTGGCCAACTCTTGCAAGGTTGTTTTTTCTTTCCTTCTGACCAGATGCAACTTTCTTTCTTTCTTTTTAGCATCCTTATATGTATCACTACACTGTGATTATGTGTTAAAAGAGAAATAATTTCTGATGATTTCACTTACTCATCTACGCAGGGCATATGAGGGTAAAGCCGCCGTGACAGTTTTTCTTGATCTAGCTACAATTTTACAAATTGAAAATTTCTGCAATGTGTGTTTGTGTGTTTGAGTTGTAAAGAAGGATTACAAATTAAAAGAAAAACGGAACTTTTGATTTCTAAAGTGAGGGGGTCTGGTGGTGCTATGGATGTTGTCAGGTGTCTGAGTGCTTGGCTTGGGTCCATTTGTTCTCTTACAGGGAGGGGTCATTTTTAAAGTATAGTATAAAGTTTTTCAGAATGATCATCTTTTTACCCTCAACAACATTTAACATTTAGCATGAAGAGGATTGTCATTTATGCTTAGAAACATATAATCAGTAATGCTTAGAAATGTATAATCGATTGCATATTGATAGAATGTCTCATCCTTAGTACTGAAACTGCTCTGCCTCGACATTCTGTTGCAGCACTTTACTGAGACACTTCATGGTGGTTCCTTTAACTTGACACCTGTTTGTATGTTTGCTGTACTGTTACACACCCAGACTTAATAAATTTTCAGTGAAATGAAATCTATTCTGGTTAATGGTTCACTGTGCAGTCATCTGCCTATCAGTTTTCTCACCTTGGTACAGCTGCTGTGTAAAATAAAATATGCCATTTTATTACTAATGTCTTGTTATATCAGTGGCTGGAGCTTGTCACAAACTACTTTTTCTGGTTATTTGTGTGACGTCTGTGTAATGTCGTCTCAGGTTCGGGTTGGGTACAGCCCCTTTTATTCAGCATCTGCATTTATGACAAAGGGCAACAAAGTAGAATGATTAATTCTCGTGGACAACCAGCACGAGCCCTTTACTTGAATCCTCCATTACTCTGAGAATTACCCACAATTCTTTTCTCTTACTGTATATATTTACATTCTGATGAATACATTGGCAGTGTGATTGTATTGTGGTTAAAGTTTATGCCAACAAAGAAAAGAACCTTAACAGAACTAATCTGCATCTCAATGGAAAAATAATTTACATTTCAAAATGATACAAAAAGGCATTTTAAAGGAAATAGAATTGGGTGAACAACTTAAAGCTGTTCTGCAGCAATGGAGGTTGATCAAACCTACAAAGTTGGTGCTACAAATTCCTACAGGGGTCCAAACATTTCTTGATTACTTAACACCACTCCCTCCACAGACAGAAGTGGTTTTAAAAGTCACACTGTGATGAGCATTTTTTTAAAAAGGCATTTAACATTGCAAGAGAGACAGGCCATCACAATTAAGTGTAGGTCTATCCTGCATAGAAATTGTAAAGAAAGTCAAAGTGTCTGTGGGTACAGTTTCCTTCATTCCACAAGGGAAAAATAAATACTTTTGTATTTTCCGTCTCTGATACACAGACCTACAGTGAAGATGAGAAGCTGATGACATGGAGGATCACGATAATGCAGCAGGAGCAGGAGGAAGAGAAGAAATCAAATCATTGAAAAAAGGTCAGCTGAAACCAAAAACGTAAATATTTATGATTTAAATATGGTTAGCACGCCAAGCATTGTGTGTATACTGATCTGGTACATTTGTTTGTTTTTTTGTGTGTGTCTGTTGTTTGTTTTTTCTTTTCTTTTTTAGATGAGCTGACGGTAGATGAAACTACAGCAATGGTAAATACAATTGTGAAATGTATTTGGTTTCTACCAGTTATTATTTATTTTTTAAAGAAAAAATGTGAGCATCTCTGTAAGAGAAGCCTTTCTTAAAACTAAAATGTTTACATTTTTTGATGTTCAGTGTCTATAATTCAATTCAATTTTATTTATATAGCGCCAAATCACAACAAAAGTTGCCTCAAGGCGCTTCATAGATACAGAGAAAAACCCAACAATCATATGACCCCCTATGAGCAAGCACTTTGGTGACAGTGGGAAGGAAAAACTCCCTTTTAACAGGAAGAAACCTCCGGCAGAACCAGGCTCAGGGAGGGGCGGGGCCATCTGCTGCGACCGGTTGGGGTGAGAGAAGGAAGACAGGATAAAGACATGCTGTGGAAGAGAGACAGAGGTTAATAACAGATATGATTCAATGCAGAGAAGTCTATTAACACATAGTGAGTGAGAAAGGGAACTGGAAAGGAAAAACTCAGTGCATCATGGGAATCCCCCAGCAGCCTACGTCTATTGCAGCATAACTAAGGGAGGATTCAGGGTCACCTGGTCCAGCCCTAACTATATGCTTTAGCAAAAAGGAAAGTTTTAAGCCTAATCTTAAAAGTAGAGATAGTGTCTGTCTCCCGAATCCAAACTGGAAGCTGGTTCCACAGAAGAGGGGCCTGAAAACTGAAGGCTCTCCCTCCCATTCTACTTTTAAATACTCTAGGAACAACAAGTAGGCCTGCAGAGCGAGAGCGAAGTGCTCTAAGAGGCTGATATGGTACTACAAGGTCATTAAGATAAGATGGGGCCTGATTATTTAAGACCTTGTATGTGAGGAGCAGGATTTTGAATTCAATTCTGGATTTAACAGGAAGCCATTGAAGGGAAGCCAAAACAGGAGAAATATGCTCTCTCTTTCTAGTCCCTGTCAGTACTCTTGCTGCAGCATTTTGGATTAGCTGAAGACTTTTCAGTGAGTTTTTTGGACATCCTGATAATAATGAATTACAGTAGTCCAGCCTGGAAGTAATAAATGCATGAACTAGTTTTTCAGCGTCACTCTGAGACAGGATATTTCTAACTTTAGAGATGTTGCGCAAATGGAAGAAAGCAGTCTTACATATTTGTTTAATATGTGAGTTGAAGGACATGTCCTGGTCAAAAATGACTCCAAAGTTCCTCACAGCGTTACTGGAGGCCAAGGTAATGCCATCCAGAGTAAGAATCTGGTTAGATACCATATTTCTAAGCTTTTCAGGGCCGAGTACAATAATCTCAGTTTTATCTGAATTAAGAAGCAGAAAGTTAGCGGCCATCCAGGTCTTTATGTCTTTAAGACATTCCTGCAGTTTAACTAATTGGTGTGTGTTATCTGGCTTCATAGATAGATAGAGCTGGGTGTCATCTGCATAGCAGTGAAAATTTATGCTATGTCTTCTAATGATGCTGCCTAGGGGAAGCATGTATAGTGTAAACAGAATTGGTCCTAGCACTGAACCCTGTGGAACTCCATAATTAACCTCAGTGTGTGAAGAGGACTCCCCATTTACATGCACAAATTGGAGTCTATTAGATAGATATGATACAAACCACTGCAGTGCAGTACCTGTAATACCTACAGCATGTTCTAATCGCTCTAATAGGATATTATGGTCGACAGTATCGAACGCTGCACTAAGGTCTAGCAGGACAAGCACAGAGATGAGTTCACTGTCAGAGGCCATAAGAAGATCATTTGTAACCTTCACTAAAGCTGTTTCTGTGCTGTGATGAGCTCTGGAACCTGACTGAAACTCTTCAAATAAGCCATTCCTCTGCAGATGATCAGTTAGCTGTTTGACAACTACTCTTTCAAGGATTTTTGATATGAAAGGAAGGTTGGAGATTGGCCTATAATTAGCTAAGACTGCTGGGTCTAAAGATGGCTTTTTGAGTAAAGGTTTAACTACAGCCAGCTTGAAGGCCTGTGGTACATAGCCGATTATTAGAGATAGGTTGATCATATCAAATCACCCACAATAATTATTTTATGTGAGCTGAGCACTAAATCAGATAAAAAGTCTGAGAAATCAGACAGAAACTCTGTGTAAGGCCCAGGTTAGATACCATATTTCTAAGCTTTTCAGGGCCGAGTACAATAATCTCAGTTTTATCTATTATATATTGTAAATATATTTATTAGTTTCAGATATAGCCATTCTTGTATTTTGCTTGTTTACATTATTGTATTTGCACAACTCTGTTGCTTGTGAAGCTCGCACACAAGAATTTCACTCACATGTGCTGTACCAATGTACCTGCACATGTGATGTGACAATAAAAGTGATTTGATTTGATTTGATTTGAGGTGGACGATAGATGATAACAAGTAAGACTAGTTTCTGAGTTTTACAGCTGGGGTGCACAAGGCTAAGCATCAGGCTTTCAAATGAATTAAAAGTCTGTCTTTCGTTAATTTATAGGCTGGTGTGAAAAATTGCTGCCACACCCTATACAAAAAGCACTTAATTTGTTTGACTTCCTGTTTGATAGAGAATTAATTAAAACTTGACAAAGCTTGAGAAAATATATGCAAAATCCTATAGCACAACTCTATATGTTGATGATTTTTTACTTATTTTTTTAGATGCATGTTTGTTCCTTTGTTTGAGGGTGAGGGTTGGGGGCCAACAATTCTCAGTAAAGATTGCTGAACTGGAGAGCTGTATTTTATATAAAAATCATTTGTTTTCTTAGTCTGGTCCAGTAAATAAATCTGGCGAAACTCAACCTTCAGAGAATATCAATCAAAGTACAGGAGGAGAGTCTGAAAACGCATCTGAACCATCTGACACCATTGAGAGAGGTAATAAGAAAATGGAAAAACTGACTTAACATTTTAGAATGTGTGTGTTTTAAGTTTAACCTGTGTGAAAAATCATTAAATTACTAGAAAACACCAGTTTGCAGACGATGGTGAGAAGCTGAAGGACAGAAATCTGATATCTTTAAGAATTTCTACAGGCATAAACTAAAAACATAGAAATTACTTTAATTTCTTCTTATATCCAATTACTGTCAAGAAAAACAATTATTCAGACTGTGGTTTAAATGATGTCTGTATTGTAACATGCTAATATTGTTCTTTTTCTACAGTGGCTCCTGATGTCACACTTGTACTAATTGGTGATCCAGCTTCCATTGAGATTGGACCAAAGAACATTTTACTTGACCATGACGAGCAAACAAATGTGGAACAGTTTTCACCAAACCTCTATAATCTGTGTGGTCGGCACATCTGTGTCATTAACATGCTCGGTCTACAAACAAAGGAAATCCCTTTAAATCAGGGATTTCGTGCCTTTGTCATTCTATTACCCAACACTCTGCATAGCAGCCAGTACAGCTCAGGAGTGCAGTGGTTAGAGAGAACTTTTGGCAGAGGAGCACTTTCTTATTTAATCACAGTGGTGACTCATGAAACAGGTGAAACATGTGAAAGTGCATTAAAAGAGCTGAAAACTAACACAGATTTCAATGAAAAAAGATACCACACATGTAAAAGAAGTATGATGGATGAAATAGAAGTAGCAGATTTGTTAGAAAAAATAAACGTCATGGTCTCTGAAAATGATCCCCAAAGCTGCAGTGGACTGATGAGTGCTGAAAATAGAGAGGAGGAAGGACACCTGGAGCACAAATCCCATGAAGAAGAAAGGAAAGACTTAAAGACAAATGAAAGAGGTATTTATCTGTCTGTCTTTTAGTGTTTTAGGAATTTTCAAACACTGCTGCAGTTCTTAAAACAAATTCACATGGCCAGCACAAAAATGAACTAAACTGTGAATCCTAATTTTATTATGTATAATGAATTTAGTGACTTATTTCTCAACAGTGAATTTAGAATCAGCTCCTGTGATGTTTTACCATACCAGCTTTATTTATAAAGCACTTTAAAACAATCCAGAGTTTACAGTGCTGTACATATACAAATAGCATAAACAGAAAATAAACTCAGGCATTATTATTGTTGAAGCCATGAAAAATTTAACTGTCCTTGTCGGCAAAATCTGATTCATGTGATGGATCTGTGCTACACTGCTATTTTTTTTTCTTGTCCAAACAATATTAAAAGTAGAGGTATATATTCAAATTTAAATAATGCAATATTGATTCATTAGGTCCTGAATCTATTTTTTAAATATAAATGTATTTTGCCAGAAATGCCAGAATCTCATGAAATGGAATGACATCCCTTATGTAGCAGTTTTACCAGAGAAACTTAGGAAAGTCTTCTCCAAGCACGACATCCCATTGTACTTCAGACCCAGCCACAAACTCACACAAAAACTGGTTAAATCCTTAGTAAAAAAAATCCCAGACACAAGAAACGTTTTGTCACTCCACCAAGTGACTTCTTCAGTCTCATCTGACTGCAGGTTTCTCCAACCTTATAAACAAAACATTTGCAAAATGACTGAAAATAGGACCACTGGCGAACAATGGGCTGCAGGGTCAGTTCCTTGATCATTAATATGCAAATTGTCATGATCATTGATCAATGACCATTGATCAATGGCCATGAGTATCATTCCCAGAGAGTTGGTGAGTGGCTGCAATCATGTCGTTGTAAGATGGTAAAAGATTGTAAGATGGTCAAGGGGCCTTCATCAAATCAAGAAGGCCCAGAGTAAATGTGATTATCCCAGCTGGACATTTGTCAAAGCTGGAAGGGCACCTAAAGAAAGCTCCAGCCGATGCAGGAGAGAAGGACAACTGCTCCCTAAGCAAAAGTCCCTTATGTGCCAGGAGTATCGCAACAGTTGAGACACATTTTTTCTAAACACCACGTCTCTATGGATTTCAAAACTCATAACCCTTGTTCGGTTGCAAATTTTGAAGCCAATATGATAACCTTATCCTATCAACACTGTGGAGGTCCAGCTTTTTGGATCCAATTAAAATCAAATCACTCTTAATCAATGTTCCCTCTAAACTGCCACCTTATTCCATAGTCCAGCCAATGATGCGATTCACATTCGTATATGCAGCTAATCAACGTCGCTGACAGGCTATGACAGTGTCCTTATGTGCCGACACCGGTGCTTCAGCTAGCAAAGCGGCGTGGCTGATGTGGAGTGAATCCACGTTAATGACAACGTGTACAACCATTGGAGATGTGAGCAGGACAGACGGATTAATTGACGGAAGAAGTGTGGACTTTATACCAGTTTTTAAATTGTGTTGATTGGCCACGTAAAACCAGAGTTATGATAAAAAATATATGCAATGTTTGGTTTTCTTCCTGAATACTATTGTTGTTTATATTTGCTGCGGGAAGAAACGGTAAAAACGGCATTTTATAGGAAAACATTCGAAAGAACTCTCCACCTGTGAGCAAAGACAAAACCAAAAAAACTCCATCCTTTCCTATTGGTGCAAAAATGTACCATGTCGACTAATCAAAAAATGATATGGCAACATTTAGTTGTTTAGGAAGAGGGAAGTTTTAGGAGTGACGATGATGTTTTGAGAAGTGCGAGATTTGCGACGTTTAGCGCAAATCTTGTGTAATTAGTGTGTAGTGTAGTCAATAGTTTTGTTGTGTGTGTCAGAACAATGAGGCGACTGCTGAATGTTACAGGTGTTACAGGAGCGATACATCTCCTGTTGTCAGGCCTGCAGGTATCAGGCTGTTGCTCTCCTTTATCTCATAGTGGACAGAAATTATTTTTTGGAGTGGCACAAATAATTTGTGTGGCATCAAATTTGGTGCAGAACAGCTGATTGTTCTGTAAATAGTTTAAAATGGTTTTTTTTTAATGCCTTGGCTGCATTTTTAGGTAAACAGCTGCAAAACCTTTGTTGTTTGCAAAACTCAGTTACTTTTTTGAAGAAGTAACTATATAATTAATTGCCCAACATTGGTCATTATATACTGTATTTTGCAGACAGAGAGTTACAGGACTCTCTCCCAGACCACAGACTCATAATACAAGTTAGAGCTTTATTAAAAATAGAAGAAAGAAAGTTGTGTTTTCACAATTTTAGTTCAATTTATTTTTACTTCCAATAGTGTTAACATACTACACAGGTCATGAACAATTTTTTTTAAAATTTTCATTGTAAGTGAGCTAAAGCAGTTAATTAGAAGTACAAATGCTGTAATGTGATTATTTGAATAAACCATGTAACTTGAATGGATTCGATGCTGGCGTGACCACAGTGCACACGTCTGCTGTTGCTCACAGTGGTCCAAGGGACCGCTCAGGGAGTTTGTGTGTTCGCTCAGACACATGAAAAATTAGAGGGAACATTGCTCTTAATGATTCTCTGGAAAAGAATAGAATTCTTAGAACAGAGTTTATTAAACATTGTCATATGAACAGCAGAACAGTATATTGCAGCAGAAATAACACATAGCAAGGAAAACAAACGAAAAGCGAAGCAACCCTGGGGTGTAAAGCCTTAAAGCAGCGGTCCACAACCCCAGGGCAGTTGTTTGGTACTGTGCCCTGATAGTTGAGGCTCGGGTGTGAAAATGATGGTTTTCAGGGCATTTATCGGTTTTAGCGTTATTTTTTTTAATCGTTTTTATCGTTAACTCGGTTTTCCTGGGTCTTTTCCCTTGTGTTATTAATAAATCTTCTTTTTTGGTACCGGTACTGGTTTTGCTTTCACTTAGATTTCACAAAATCTAATTAGTGCACAGAACTAAAAAAAATCATGTAAACTCGTTGCCTCAAAAAATTGAGTAAAGTTTTACTTAAGATGATTAAGTTAGGGCAACTTACCCCCCATACGGTAAAAAAAAATATTTTAAAATACATTTTGAAATATATTTCAAAATATACAAAAAATGGCCAAAAAATATATGTGCTAAAATACATTTTAAAATATATATATATATATATATATATATATATATATATATATATATATATATGTTATCGGACCCGGAGTTAGCACTATCCCCCCAAAACCCGAAGAGGAGAGTCCTTGCCCCTAGCCCTGCCAGGGTAGCAGAAATGATGACGGATGATGACGGCAGCAGCAGCTGTTCTTCTCTGTGTGAGTAGCTTAATGTTGTTCGTGTGTAGGTTACGTTAAGTAGGCTAACCACGTTATTAAATTAATGCATGTAAGGTGAACTAGCAAACACCGTCGTAGTTACATGCGGCTGTCTTCTTGTTTCTTGGTGATCGTGGCTCAAGAGTTGGGAGTTCGCCTTGTAATTTGAAGGTTGCTGGTTCGAGCCCCGGCTCGGACAGTCTCGGTGGTTGTGTCCTTGGGCAAGACACTTCACCTGTTGGCCAGAAGGGCCGATGGCGTAATATGGCAGCCTCGCTTCTGTCAGTCTGCCCCAGGGCAGCTGTAGCTACAACTGTAGCTTGCCTCCACCAGTGTGTGAATGTGTGTGTGAATGGGTGGATGACTGGGTGTGTAAAGCGCTTTGGGGTCCCTAGGGGGGACTAGTAAAAGCGCTATACAAATACAGGCCATTTACCATTTACCATTCATGGCAGATGCTCCCTTCACCCTGGCCAAAAAGGCTAAAATGACCAAAGAAAAAGTGGAAAACAGTTAAACATGAGAGGGTTTTGGACAAAGTTTGTGTTTTTTCCATTGTTTAAGCACTGCTTCCAGCCAAGAGTGATACCATATATGCTCTCTAGCTGCAGAAAAGACTAACATTGTTATCTTTTTACAAAAAACAGCTGAATATGAGAGGTTTTTGGACCAATTGTGTGTTACATCAGGGTTTCCCTGATGTATAAATCATGGTATCCCTCCTGGCACTGAACAGAAACATGAGAAATTCTTAATTTTGTGTGCATTTGCTTTTTCAGTAGCAAGGACAATCTCTTTGAAGCATTTATGTTTTAATTCCCAGCAACCTTTGGTTAGTGCTTTAATGCAATGTACGTCTACTCTTCTACTGTCACTGACTGCTTAAAGTGTTTTGCGACTCCAAGTTACATGTTAACCGTACATTAATACTGTGAGGGCTAACATAGTGGACAGTGGTTGGATTTAGGTGCAGGACTGGGAGAATCTGTTTAGTGCCTTTATGTACAGTGAAATAGTAGGGAAGATAAGTAAAAATGTCACGGTTAGCTGTGTGGCTGGACCCATGTGCAGGACTCCGAGACAAAACATTAACTTAAAAGGCAGCTTTATTTGCTGGCAAGACAAACTTGGCAATACTAAAACAAAAACTCTAACTAACTAGACTGGAGATGCATGGCATGACCTAACCTGATGATAGAAGATGAGGAATACACACACAACAAATGTTGAGTAGGCAACAACTGGCAGGGAAAAAACACAGGGCTTAAATACATACTGAGGTGATTAGGGAATGTGAAACAGGAGGAGAGCACACCTGGGAGTCATCTGACATGACAAGACAAAGGGGAGGCAAAACTCAACGCATAGTACGCAGACTTTCAAAGTAAAAAAGGAAACATAACAGTCGCAGACTTGACTAGGGGATACAGTTGACGGAGAACAAAGAGACACACTGGTAGAAATGACTGTCCATTAAACAGAAGTAACACAGAACAATATCAAAGAACTAGAACACAAGAAATGTCAAGGAACTAAGGAGCCAGCAGTACTGGAGACAGAAATCAAAACCAAGGGAATCAAAACGCATCATGAAATCGAGGATAACTAATACAAACAGAAAAAAAACTGAGTCCACAGACTCAGGACCGTGACAGAAAATGAGAAACCTTTTTTTTTGTTGTTTTGTACACTAATCACGTAGAAGAAGAAAATAAACTGCTGATAACACCTTTACTTGTCTTGTTGCTGAAATTTCTTGGGAGTGGTTTACTGGGGAGTTGACTGGCATTTTGGGTCCTGGTTACCCCTAATACTGGCTAATTACAGTAATGTCTGGTGTTTGTGTTAGACTGTAATCCTACAGCAGGATAGCTCAATGCCAATACCTCAGAATCTTTTGATGATATTATGCACTGTAGGTGCATAGTATCATATTCAAAGGTTTTGAAAAGTTATTATGAGAAATATATTTCTGAAATTGTTCCGGGTCGTAACAATCTACAAAACACAATGCAACAAGGGGAATAGTGCTCCAGGGAGGAAGGTCATTCACATATCCACAGCAGAGCAAAACGGCGACAAGAAAGGCGGCCTTCTTCCACTCGTCCCCCTCCCTATTCCTCAGCAGGTGATAAGCATTGTTGAGATTCATTTTGCTAAAAATAGGTGGTACCTCTATAAGAGAAGAATGTTTAGACAAACTACATAATCTGCTGGAGGAGGGGGGGAGCACCGGGAAGGTTAAAGGCCCAATCGTATGGTCTGTGAGGGAGGAGAGAGAGCTAGGTCCTCATGGAAAGCCTCAGCTAGATCATGATAGACAGGAGAAACAGAAGAAAGATCAGGTGGATCTGGAGATATGGGAAGGTCAGAGGTGAGAGGTGGGGTTGCTGATCTGAAACGGTGTTGGTGACAATGTGGACTGCAACACCAAATGCGGTATTCCCCCTCCAATTAATGCAGGGATTATGAGATCCTAACCAGGGATGACCTAGGACCAGAGGAGTCAGTGGAGCTTCACAGAGAGAGAGGAGAGGGGAGAGAGAAACAAGGGAGCGTGACAGAGAGAAAACACATCTGCAGCAGACAGGGAGCCAGGGAGGACTGAGGGACTGTGACACTTTCTTCTGTATACATCCTGTAAATGGGCAGTTTAGAAACAGTTTAGCTAACATTCATGTCTTTGCCTGTGGGAGACTGTTCATTTTACAATAAGAAAATCAATGTAAAATTCAGTTTCACTTCCTGTGCTATAAATGTGTTTGAGCATAAATGTGTTTAAAAAGTTCATTTTAAAACTAAAAGTGACAATAATAAGGCACTGTCTTAGAAGTAAACTCATACAAATTCAGCCATTCTCTGTCCTGTGTGAGGCTTCTGTGATGTTTGCTTTGTCCACTTTTAGTTACTGAAACAGTATCAAAGCCTTTAACACTGAAAATGCACAAATGAGTATTGGATGGTTTCCTTTACCCTGCATTGTAAAATAATTATTTTCTTTGCAGAAGAAGATAAGAGGGATGCTTCAAGTGAAACAAAGGTGATTGTGATGTATTTCTTGTAAAAATATTTATCCTTAATTGCACATTAACAGCTTGGATAAGGGAAGTGGGAAACAGTTCTGTTTAAGAATTTGCTTTGTTACAGTTTTGTCCTTTTCATCTTGATTTTACATCAATGATTCTTAGCACACAAACAAATACAAGTATTTGTTTTCTCAGGATGATACAGGCACTGAAGTTAAACAGCCAGAGAATATGGATGGCAGCACAACATCAGGAGGAAAATCTGAAGCCAAGCCCCCAGGGTCATCCCCAAATCAAGAAAAAGGTAAAGTGTTAATGACGCTTCATTTTCCCAGTAAATTATGTACTGACAGAAAAATATCAGAGATTCAATTCTATTTATGGTTTTACACCATGTGATAAAATGA
The DNA here is from genome assembly GCF_965226115.1 of Aulonocara stuartgranti. Classification (NCBI taxonomy): domain Eukaryota; kingdom Metazoa; phylum Chordata; class Actinopteri; order Cichliformes; family Cichlidae; genus Aulonocara; species Aulonocara stuartgranti. Next base: position 28,429,906 of record NC_138940.1, read on the forward strand.
GGAAAAAAAAAGACTAATTACAGTAATGTCTGGTGTTTGTGTTAGACTGTAATCCTACAGCAGGATAGCTCAATGCCAATACCTCAGAATCTTTTGATGATATTATGCACTGTAGGTGCATAGTATCACATTCAAAGGTTTTGAAAAGTTATTATGAGAAATATATTTCTGAAATTGTTCCGGGTCGTAACAATCTACAAAACACAATGCAACAAGGGGAATAGTGCTCCAGGGAGGAAGGTCATTCACATATCCACAGCAGAGCAAAACGGCGACAAGAAAGGCGGCCTTCTTCCACTCGTCCCCCTCCCTATTCCTCAGCAGGTGATAAGCATTGTTGAGATTCATTTTGCTAAAAATAGGTGGTACCTCTATAAGAGAAGAATGTTTAGACAAACTACATAATCTGCTGGAGGAGGGGGGGAGCACCGGGAAGGTTAAAGGCCCAATCGTATGGTCTGTGAGGGAGGAGAGAGAGCTAGGTCCTCATGGAAAGCCTCAGCTAGATCATGATAGACAGGAGAAACAGAAGAAAGATCAGGTGGATCTGGAGATATGGGAAGGTCAGAGGTGAGAGGTGGGGTTGCTGATCTGAAACGGTGTTGGTGACAATGTGGACTCCAACACCAAATGCGGTATTCCCCCTCCAATTAATGCAGGGATTATGAGATCCTAACCAGGGATGACCTAGGACCAGAGGAGTCAGTGGAGCTTCACAGAGAGAGAGGAGAGGGGAGAGAGAAACAAGGGAGCGTGACAGAGAGAAAACACATCTGCAGCAGACAGGGAGCCAGGGAGGACTGAGGGACTGTGACACTTTCTTCTGTATACATCCTGTAAATGGGCAGTTTAGAAACAGTTTAGCTAACATTCATGTCTTTGCCTGTGGGAGACTGTTCATTTTACAATAAGAAAATCAATGTAAAATTCAGTTTCACTTCCTGTGCTATAAATGTGTTTGAGCATAAATGTGTTTAAAAAGTTCATTTTAAAACTAAAAGTGACAATAATAAGGCACTGTCTTAGAAGTAAACTCATACAAATTCAGCCATTCTCTGTCCTGTGTGAGGCTTCTGTGATGTTTGCTTTGTCCACTTTTAGTTACTGAAACAGTATCAAAGCCTTTAACACTGAAAATGCACAAATGAGTATTGGATGGTTTCCTTTACCCTGCATTGTAAAATAATTGTTTTCTTTGCAGAAGAAGATAAGAGGGATGCTTCAAGTGAAACAAAGGTGATTGTGATGTATTTCTTGTAAAAATATTTATCCTTAATTACACATTAACAGCTTGGATAAGGGAAGTGGGAAACAGTTCTGTTTAAGAATTTGCTTTGTTACAGTTTTGTCCTTTTCATCTTGATTTTACATCAATGATTCTTAGCACACAAACAAATACAAGTATTTGTTTTCTCAGGATGATACAGGCACTGAAGTTAAACAGCCAGAGAATATGGATGGCAGCACAACATCAGGAGGAAAATCTGAAGCCAAGCCCCCAGGGTCATCCCCAAATCAAGAAAAAGGTAAAGTGTTAATGACGCTTCATTTTCCCAGTAAATTATATACTGACAGAAAAATATCAGAGATTCAATTCTATTTATGGTTTTACACCATGTGATAAAATGAGGAAAAAAAAAGACTAATTACAGTAATGTCTGGTGTTTGTGTTAGACTGTAATCCTACAGCAGGATAGCTCAATGCCAATACCTCAGAATCTTTTGATGATATTATGCACTGTAGGTGCATAGTATCACATTCAAAGGTTTTGAAAAGTTATTATGAGAAATATATTTCTGAAATTGTTCCGGGTCGTAACAATCTACAAAACACAATGCAACAAGGGGAATAGTGCTCCAGGGAGGAAGGTCATTCACATATCCACAGCAGAGCAAAACGGCGACAAGAAAGGCGGCCTTCTTCCACTCGTCCCCCTCCCTATTCCTCAGCAGGTGATAAGCATTGTTGAGATTCATTTTGCTAAAAATAGGTGGTACCTCTATAAGAGAAGAATGTTTAGACAAACTACATAATCTGCTGGAGGAGGGGGGGAGCACCGGGAAGGTTAAAGGCCCAATCGTATGGTCTGTGAGGGAGGAGAGAGAGCTAGGTCCTCATGGAAAGCCTCAGCTAGATCATGATAGACAGGAGAAACAGAAGAAAGATCAGGTGGATCTGGAGATATGGGAAGGTCAGAGGTGAGAGGTGGGGTTGCTGATCTGAAACGGTGTTGGTGACAATGTGGACTGCAACACCAAATGCGGTATTCCCCCTCCAATTAATGCAGGGATTATGAGATCCTAACCAGGGATGACCTAGGACCAGAGGAGTCAGTGGAGCTTCACAGAGAGAGAGGAGAGGGGAGAGAGAAACAAGGGAGCGTGACAGAGAGAAAACACATCTGCAGCAGACAGGGAGCCAGGGAGGACTGAGGGACTGTGACACTTTCTTCTGTATACATCCTGTAAATGGGCAGTTTAGAAACAGTTTAGCTAACATTCATGTCTTTGCCTGTGGGAGACTGTTCATTTTACAATAAGAAAATCAATGTAAAATTCAGTTTCACTTCCTGTGCTATAAATGTGTTTGAGCATAAATGTGTTTAAAAAGTTCATTTTAAAACTAAAAGTGACAATAATAAGGCACTGTCTTAGAAGTAAACTCATACAAATTCAGCCATTCTCTGTCCTGTGTGAGGCTTCTGTGATGTTTGCTTTGTCCACTTTTAGTTACTGAAACAGTATCAAAGCCTTTAACACTGAAAATGCACAAATGAGTATTGGATGGTTTCCTTTACCCTGCATTGTAAAATAATTATTTTCTTTGCAGAAGAAGATAAGAGGGATGCTTCAAGTGAAACAAAGGTGATTGTGATGTATTTCTTGTAAAAATATTTATCCTTAATTGCACATTAACAGCTTGGATAAGGGAAGTGGGAAACAGTTCTGTTTAAGAATTTGCTTTGTTACAGTTTTGTCCTTTTCATCTTGATTTTACATCAATGATTCTTAGCACACAAACAAATACAAGTATTTGTTTTCTCAGGATGATACAGGCACTGAAGTTAAACAGCCAGAGAATATGGATGGCAGCACAACATCAGGAGGAAAATCTGAAGCCAAGCCCCCAGGGTCATCCCCAAATCAAGAAAAAGGTAAAGTGTTAATGACGCTTCATTTTCCCAGTAAATTATATACTGACAGAAAAATATCAGAGATTCAATTCTATTTATGGTTTTACACCATGTGATAAAATGAGGAAAAAAAAAGACTAATTACAGTAATGTCTGGTGTTTGTGTTAGACTGTAATCCTACAGCAGGATAGCTCAATGCCAATACCTCAGAATCTTTTGATGATATTATGCACTGTAGGTGCATAGTATCACATTCAAAGGTTTTGAAAAGTTATTATGAGAAATATATTTCTGAAATTGTTCCGGGTCGTAACAATCTACAAAACACAATGCAACAAGGGGAATAGTGCTCCAGGGAGGAAGGTCATTCACATATCCACAGCAGAGCAAAACGGCGACAAGAAAGGCGGCCTTCTTCCACTCGTCCCCCTCCCTATTCCTCAGCAGGTGATAAGCATTGTTGAGATTCATTTTGCTAAAAATAGGTGGTACCTCTATAAGAGAAGAATGTTTAGACAAACTACATAATCTGCTGGAGGAGGGGGGGAGCACCGGGAAGGTTAAAGGCCCAATCGTATGGTCTGTGAGGGAGGAGAGAGAGCTAGGTCCTCATGGAAAGCCTCAGCTAGATCATGATAGACAGGAGAAACAGAAGAAAGATCAGGTGGATCTGGAGATATGGGAAGGTCAGAGGTGAGAGGTGGGGTTGCTGATCTGAAACGGTGTTGGTGACAATGTGGACTGCAACACCAAATGCGGTATTCCCCCTCCAATTAATGCAGGGATTATGAGATCCTAACCAGGGATGACCTAGGACCAGAGGAGTCAGTGGAGCTTCACAGAGAGAGAGGAGAGGGGAGAGAGAAACAAGGGAGCGTGACAGAGAGAAAACACATCTGCAGCAGACAGGGAGCCAGGGAGGACTGAGGGACTGTGACACTTTCTTCTGTATACATCCTGTAAATGGGCAGTTTAGAAACAGTTTAGCTAACATTCATGTCTTTGCCTGTGGGAGACTGTTCATTTTACAATAAGAAAATCAATGTAAAATTCAGTTTCACTTCCTGTGCTATAAATGTGTTTGAGCATAAATGTGTTTAAAAAGTTCATTTTAAAACTAAAAGTGACAATAATAAGGCACTGTCTTAGAAGTAAACTCATACAAATTCAGCCATTCTCTGTCCTGTGTGAGGCTTCTGTGATGTTTGCTTTGTCCACTTTTAGTTACTGAAACAGTATCAAAGCCTTTAACACTGAAAATGCACAAATGAGTATTGGATGGTTTCCTTTACCCTGCATTGTAAAATAATTATTTTCTTTGCAGAAGAAGATAAGAGGGATGCTTCAAGTGAAACAAAGGTGATTGTGATGTATTTCTTGTAAAAATATTTATCCTTAATTGCACATTAACAGCTTGGATAAGGGAAGTGGGAAACAGTTCTGTTTAAGAATTTGCTTTGTTACAGTTTTGTCCTTTTCATCTTGATTTTACATCAATGATTCTTAGCACACAAACAAATACAAGTATTTGTTTTCTCAGGATGATACAGGCACTGAAGTTAAACAGCCAGAGAATATGGATGGCAGCACAACATCAGGAGGAAAATCTGAAGCCAAGCCCCCAGGGTCATCCCCAAATCAAGAAAAAGGTAAAGTGTTAATGACGCTTCATTTTCCCAGTAAATTATATACTGACAGAAAAATATCAGAGATTCAATTCTATTTATGGTTTTACACCATGTGATAAAATGAGGAAAAAAAAAGACTAATTACAGTAATGTCTGGTGTTTGTGTTAGACTGTAATCCTACAGCAGGATAGCTCAATGCCAATACCTCAGAATCTTTTGATGATATTATGCACTGTAGGTGCATAGTATCACATTCAAAGGTTTTGAAAAGTTATTATGAGAAATATATTTCTGAAATTGTTCCGGGTCGTAACAATCTACAAAACACAATGCAACAAGGGGAATAGTGCTCCAGGGAGGAAGGTCATTCACATATCCACAGCAGAGCAAAACGGCGACAAGAAAGGCGGCCTTCTTCCACTCGTCCCCCTCCCTATTCCTCAGCAGGTGATAAGCATTGTTGAGATTCATTTTGCTAAAAATAGGTGGTACCTCTATAAGAGAAGAATGTTTAGACAAACTACATAATCTGCTGGAGGAGGGGGGGAGCACCGGGAAGGTTAAAGGCCCAATCGTATGGTCTGTGAGGGAGGAGAGAGAGCTAGGTCCTCATGGAAAGCCTCAGCTAGATCATGATAGACAGGAGAAACAGAAGAAAGATCAGGTGGATCTGGAGATATGGGAAGGTCAGAGGTGAGAGGTGGGGTTGCTGATCTGAAACGGTGTTGGTGACAATGTGGACTCCAACACCAAATGCGGTATTCCCCCTCCAATTAATGCAGGGATTATGAGATCCTAACCAGGGATGACCTAGGACCAGAGGAGTCAGTGGAGCTTCACAGAGAGAGAGGAGAGGGGAGAGAGAAACAAGGGAGCGTGACAGAGAGAAAACACATCTGCAGCAGACAGGGAGCCAGGGAGGACTGAGGGACTGTGACACTTTCTTCTGTATACATCCTGTAAATGGGCAGTTTAGAAACAGTTTAGCTAACATTCATGTCTTTGCCTGTGGGAGACTGTTCATTTTACAATAAGAAAATCAATGTAAAATTCAGTTTCACTTCCTGTGCTATAAATGTGTTTGAGCATAAATGTGTTTAAAAAGTTCATTTTAAAACTAAAAGTGACAATAATAAGGCACTGTCTTAGAAGTAAACTCATACAAATTCAGCCATTCTCTGTCCTGTGTGAGGCTTCTGTGATGTTTGCTTTGTCCACTTTTAGTTACTGAAACAGTATCAAAGCCTTTAACACTGAAAATGCACAAATGAGTATTGGATGGTTTCCTTTACCCTGCATTGTAAAATAATTATTTTCTTTGCAGAAGAAGATAAGAGGGATGCTTCAAGTGAAACAAAGGTGATTGTGATGTATTTCTTGTAAAAATATTTATCCTTAATTGCACATTAACAGCTTGGATAAGGGAAGTGGAAAACAGTTCTGTTTAAGAATTTGCTTTGTTACAGTTTTGTCCTTTTCATCTTGATTTTACATCAATGATTCTTAGCACACAAACAAATACAAGTATTTGTTTTCTCAGGATGATACAGGCACTGAAGTTAAACAGCCAGAGAATATGGATGGCAGCACAACATCAGGAGGAAAATCTGAAGCCAAGCCCCCAGGGTCATCCCCAAATCAAGAAAAAGGTAAAGTGTTAATGACGCTTCATTTTCCCAGTAAATTATGTACTGACAGAAAAATATCAGAGATTCAATTCTATTTATGGTTTTACACCATGTGATAAAATGAGGAAAAAAAAAGACTAATTACAGTAATGTCTGGTGTTTGTGTTAGACTGTAATCCTACAGCAGGATAGCTCAATGCCAATACCTCAGAATCTTTTGATGATATTATGCACTGTAGGTGCATAGTATCACATTCAAAGGTTTTGAAAAGTTATTATGAGAAATATATTTCTGAAATTGTTCCGGGTCGTAACAATCTACAAAACACAATGCAACAAGGGGAATAGTGCTCCAGGGAGGAAGGTCATTCACATATCCACAGCAGAGCAAAACGGCGACAAGAAAGGCGGCCTTCTTCCACTCGTCCCCCTCCCTATTCCTCAGCAGGTGATAAGCATTGTTGAGATTCATTTTGCTAAAAATAGGTGGTACCTCTATAAGAGAAGAATGTTTAGACAAACTACATAATCTGCTGGAGGAGGGGGGGAGCACCGGGAAGGTTAAAGGCCCAATCGTATGGTCTGTGAGGGAGGAGAGAGAGCTAGGTCCTCATGGAAAGCCTCAGCTAGATCATGATAGACAGGAGAAACAGAAGAAAGATCAGGTGGATCTGGAGATATGGGAAGGTCAGAGGTGAGAGGTGGGGTTGCTGATCTGAAACGGTGTTGGTGACAATGTGGACTCCAACACCAAATGCGGTATTCCCCCTCCAATTAATGCAGGGATTATGAGATCCTAACCAGGGATGACCTAGGACCAGAGGAGTCAGTGGAGCTTCACAGAGAGAGAGGAGAGGGGAGAGAGAAACAAGGGAGCGTGACAGAGAGAAAACACATCTGCAGCAGACAGGGAGCCAGGGAGGACTGAGGGACTGTGACACTTTCTTCTGTATACATCCTGTAAATGGGCAGTTTAGAAACAGTTTAGCTAACATTCATGTCTTTGCCTGTGGGAGACTGTTCATTTTACAATAAGAAAATCAATGTAAAATTCAGTTTCACTTCCTGTGCTATAAATGTGTTTGAGCATAAATGTGTTTAAAAAGTTCATTTTAAAACTAAAAGTGACAATAATAAGGCACTGTCTTAGAAGTAAACTCATACAAATTCAGCCATTCTCTGTCCTGTGTGAGGCTTCTGTGATGTTTGCTTTGTCCACTTTTAGTTACTGAAACAGTATCAAAGCCTTTAACACTGAAAATGCACAAATGAGTATTGGATGGTTTCCTTTACCCTGCATTGTAAAATAATTGTTTTCTTTGCAGAAGAAGATAAGAGGGATGCTTCAAGTGAAACAAAGGTGATTGTGATGTATTTCTTGTAAAAATATTTATCCTTAATTACACATTAACAGCTTGGATAAGGGAAGTGGGAAACAGTTCTGTTTAAGAATTTGCTTTGTTACAGTTTTGTCCTTTTCATCTTGATTTTACATCAATGATTCTTAGCACACAAACAAATACAAGTATTTGTTTTCTCAGGATGATACAGGCACTGAAGTTAAACAGCCAGAGAATATGGATGGCAGCACAACATCAGGAGGAAAATCTGAAGCCAAGCCCCCAGGGTCATCCCCAAATCAAGAAAAAGGTAAAGTGTTAATGACGCTTCATTTTCCCAGTAAATTATATACTGACAGAAAAATATCAGAGATTCAATTCTATTTATGGTTTTACACCATGTGATAAAATGAGGAAAAAAAAAGACTAATTACAGTAATGTCTGGTGTTTGTGTTAGACTGTAATCCTACAGCAGGATAGCTCAATGCCAATACCTCAGAATCTTTTGATGATATTATGCACTGTAGGTGCATAGTATCACATTCAAAGGTTTTGAAAAGTTATTATGAGAAATATATTTCTGAAATTGTTCCGGGTCGTAACAATCTACAAAACACAATGCAACAAGGGGAATAGTGCTCCAGGGAGGAAGGTCATTCACATATCCACAGCAGAGCAAAACGGCGACAAGAAAGGCGGCCTTCTTCCACTCGTCCCCCTCCCTATTCCTCAGCAGGTGATAAGCATTGTTGAGATTCATTTTGCTAAAAATAGGTGGTACCTCTATAAGAGAAGAATGTTTAGACAAACTACATAATCTGCTGGAGGAGGGGGGGAGCACCGGGAAGGTTAAAGGCCCAATCGTATGGTCTGTGAGGGAGGAGAGAGAGCTAGGTCCTCATGGAAAGCCTCAGCTAGATCATGATAGACAGGAGAAACAGAAGAAAGATCAGGTGGATCTGGAGATATGGGAAGGTCAGAGGTGAGAGGTGGGGTTGCTGATCTGAAACGGTGTTGGTGACAATGTGGACTGCAACACCAAATGCGGTATTCCCCCTCCAATTAATGCAGGGATTATGAGATCCTAACCAGGGATGACCTAGGACCAGAGGAGTCAGTGGAGCTTCACAGAGAGAGAGGAGAGGGGAGAGAGAAACAAGGGAGCGTGACAGAGAGAAAACACATCTGCAGCAGACAGGGAGCCAGGGAGGACTGAGGGACTGTGACACTTTCTTCTGTATACATCCTGTAAATGGGCAGTTTAGAAACAGTTTAGCTAACATTCATGTCTTTGCCTGTGGGAGACTGTTCATTTTACAATAAGAAAATCAATGTAAAATTCAGTTTCACTTCCTGTGCTATAAATGTGTTTGAGCATAAATGTGTTTAAAAAGTTCATTTTAAAACTAAAAGTGACAATAATAAGGCACTGTCTTAGAAGTAAACTCATACAAATTCAGCCATTCTCTGTCCTGTGTGAGGCTTCTGTGATGTTTGCTTTGTCCACTTTTAGTTACTGAAACAGTATCAAAGCCTTTAACACTGAAAATGCACAAATGAGTATTGGATGGTTTCCTTTACCCTGCATTGTAAAATAATTATTTTCTTTGCAGAAGAAGATAAGAGGGATGCTTCAAGTGAAACAAAGGTGATTGTGATGTATTTCTTGTAAAAATATTTATCCTTAATTGCACATTAACAGCTTGGATAAGGGAAGTGGGAAACAGTTCTGTTTAAGAATTTGCTTTGTTACAGTTTTGTCCTTTTCATCTTGATTTTACATCAATGATTCTTAGCACACAAACAAATACAAGTATTTGTTTTCTCAGGATGATACAGGCACTGAAGTTAAACAGCCAGAGAATATGGATGGCAGCACAACATCAGGAGGAAAATCTGAAGCCAAGCCCCCAGGGTCATCCCCAAATCAAGAAAAAGGTAAAGTGTTAATGACGCTTCATTTTCCCAGTAAATTATATACTGACAGAAAAATATCAGAGATTCAATTCTATTTATGGTTTTACACCATGTGATAAAATGAGGAAAAAAAAAGACTAATTACAGTAATGTCTGGTGTTTGTGTTAGACTGTAATCCTACAGCAGGATAGCTCAATGCCAATACCTCAGAATCTTTTGATGATATTATGCACTGTAGGTGCATAGTATCACATTCAAAGGTTTTGAAAAGTTATTATGAGAAATATATTTCTGAAATTGTTCCGGGTCGTAACAATCTACAAAACACAATGCAACAAGGGGAATAGTGCTCCAGGGAGGAAGGTCATTCACATATCCACAGCAGAGCAAAACGGCGACAAGAAAGGCGGCCTTCTTCCACTCGTCCCCCTCCCTATTCCTCAGCAGGTGATAAGCATTGTTGAGATTCATTTTGCTAAAAATAGGTGGTACCTCTATAAGAGAAGAATGTTTAGACAAACTACATAATCTGCTGGAGGAGGGGGGGAGCACCGGGAAGGTTAAAGGCCCAATCGTATGGTCTGTGAGGGAGGAGAGAGAGCTAGGTCCTCATGGAAAGCCTCAGCTAGATCATGATAGACAGGAGAAACAGAAGAAAGATCAGGTGGATCTGGAGATATGGGAAGGTCAGAGGTGAGAGGTGGGGTTGCTGATCTGAAACGGTGTTGGTGACAATGTGGACTCCAACACCAAATGCGGTATTCCCCCTCCAATTAATGCAGGGATTATGAGATCCTAACCAGGGATGACCTAGGACCAGAGGAGTCAGTGGAGCTTCACAGAGAGAGAGGAGAGGGGAGAGAGAAACAAGGGAGCGTGACAGAGAGAAAACACATCTGCAGCAGACAGGGAGCCAGGGAGGACTGAGGGACTGTGACACTTTCTTCTGTATACATCCTGTAAATGGGCAGTTTAGAAACAGTTTAGCTAACATTCATGTCTTTGCCTGTGGGAGACTGTTCATTTTACAATAAGAAAATCAATGTAAAATTCAGTTTCACTTCCTGTGCTATAAATGTGTTTGAGCATAAATGTGTTTAAAAAGTTCATTTTAAAACTAAAAGTGACAATAATAAGGCACTGTCTTAGAAGTAAACTCATACAAATTCAGCCATTCTCTGTCCTGTGTGAGGCTTCTGTGATGTTTGCTTTGTCCACTTTTAGTTACTGAAACAGTATCAAAGCCTTTAACACTGAAAATGCACAAATGAGTATTGGATGGTTTCCTTTACCCTGCATTGTAAAATAATTATTTTCTTTGCAGAAGAAGATAAGAGGGATGCTTCAAGTGAAACAAAGGTGATTGTGATGTATTTCTTGTAAAAATATTTATCCTTAATTGCACATTAACAGCTTGGATAAGGGAAGTGGAAAACAGTTCTGTTTAAGAATTTGCTTTGTTACAGTTTTGTCCTTTTCATCTTGATTTTACATCAATGATTCTTAGCACACAAACAAATACAAGTATTTGTTTTCTCAGGATGATACAGGCACTGAAGTTAAACAGCCAGAGAATATGGATGGCAGCACAACATCAGGAGGAAAATCTGAAGCCAAGCCCCCAGGGTCATCCCCAAATCAAGAAAAAGGTAAAGTGTTAATGACGCTTCATTTTCCCAGTAAATTATGTACTGACAGAAAAATATCAGAGATTCAATTCTATTTATGGTTTTACACCATGTGATAAAATGAGGAAAAAAAAAGACTAATTACAGTAATGTCTGGTGTTTGTGTTAGACTGTAATCCTACAGCAGGATAGCTCAATGCCAATACCTCAGAATCTTTTGATGATATTATGCACTGTAGGTGCATAGTATCACATTCAAAGGTTTTGAAAAGTTATTATGAGAAATATATTTCTGAAATTGTTCCGAGTTTGAAATTGTTCCGGGTCGTAACAATCTACAAAGCACAATGCAACAAGGGAAATAGTTGTCATGCGGTGTGGTAGGACTCAGGCGCAGAGCATAATTCAGGGGGAAAAAAAACAAAACACCATTTACACAGTCACCAGATGCAGATATATACAGTGAGGGGAGCGGGGGTCCTGGGTCCGAAAGGGAAGTCCGGGATAGGAGTCACATACACGCTAGCTCTTCTTCTTTACAACGGTTCAAACAACAGGTTGGTCACGAGTCCGGGGAAAGTGTCTAGCACAGTCATCCAGCGGTGAGGCTGTCTTTCCAGAGAGTGGTGCAGTGTTCTGATCGGATAATTGGAAGTGAGCTTCCCTCCCTTTTGAGTGTCCTTGCAAAGAAAGGTGGCTATATTGGTTGCTGATTTTTTTTTTTTTTTTTGAATGTCAGAAATGTATATTTGTGAATGTGGAGATGTTATATTGGTTTCACTGGTAAAAATAAATAATTGAAATGGGTATATATTTGTTTTTTGTTAAGTTGCCTAATAATTATGCACAGTAATAGTCACCTGCACACACAGATATCCCCCTAAAATAGCTAAAACTAAAAACAAACTAAAAACTACTTCCAAAAACATTCAGCTTTGATATTAATGAGTTTTTTGGGCTCATTGAGAACATGGTTGTTGTTCAATAATAAAATTATTCCTCAAAAATACAACTTGCCTAATAATTCTGCACTCCCTGTACAGTTGTACAATGAGATACAGAGCATCTCCTACTCAGTGTAAACATGCTGGGGGGGGAGGGTACAGTTCTGCAGCACTATGTACATATGGACAGTATTAACATAGGGGAAAACACACACACACACACACACACACACACACACACACATATATATATATATATATATATATATATATATATATATATATATATATATAAATAATAAAAAATGTATATAAAATGTACAATATACAAGCCGTAAGTAATATGTAATAAATAGTGTTATGTATATAGCACTACTCTCTCTTTTTCTGCTGATAGGAGTGAATAGAGCTCACTCACCAGTATGCCAGTAATCATTATAATAGTCCATATATATATTTGATTATAATTTTGATTCTAGTGTTTAAGTGCTTGGATGGATTACATTGGTCTTCACAATCCACAGCAAAAATAATAATGACAAATGGGGTATTGTTTTCTCTTATACATGGGTGTGCTATAAATGGAAGCGGTAATATCAAAAACAAGAATTCAGTAATTACAAATAACTCTGTTTCATAACAAAATATTAATCCTGTTGCCTTGCCTAGAAGCAGCAGGTAGGCCACCTGTTGAAACTGTGGTGAAATACACCAAGACCTTGGATTTAGTCATGGTCACATGACCTGGGTGTTTGGAACCGCAATTTGTATCAGTGTTTCGAAACAGCTGCACTTTACACAGTTTCAAAACGTCTGTATCGAGCTTCTAATCCCTACTTTTCTTCAGTTTCTTCACTTTTCTTCAGACTGTCTTGTCCTGGTCATGCTTCATCTTGTTTAGTCTCCTGCCCTCTCTGCCAGCTACACAATCATCTGAAACCACTAAGAGGGTTTTTTTTTTTTTTAAATAAAAAATTTGGATTCTACATTAACAGGGGAAAAAAACAAAAACAGAAATCGTTAAAAGAAGCTTACTTCAGCTGCTATTGACTAGAGTTCACCACAGCAGATTGATTTGTATAATTCATTTGGCACACATTTACACTGGGTGTCCTCACACAACCCTATCCAGGTTTTACACCTCCTCCCAGGCTCAAACCAGGGATCTTGTGTGTAGGGTGAAGGTCTTGATAACAGTCTGGGGTGACTGTAGCTCAGGCGGTAGAGCAGGTCATCTACTGATTGGAAGGTTGGTGGTTTGATTCCTGGCTTCCCCTAGTCTGATATTTGGCAAGTTAATATCTTTGCCAAATATCCTTGGGCAAGATATTAACCCCAAATTGCTCTCCGATGCATCCATCGGAGTATGAATGTGTGTGAATGTTACTTAGAAAGCACTTAGATCAATGTGCTTGTGTGAATGGGTGAATGCACAAGTTGTGCAAAGCGCTTTGAGTGCTCAGAAGAGTAGAAAAACGCTATATAAGAACCAGTCTATCTATCTATCTATTTAAACTATGGAGTTAAGAAAAACAAAAAGGTTGAAAGTTTTGCAAAACAACAACAAAAAATAAAAAATAAAAACTAGAGAATTGTATTGGATTGAGCACATGTTGATTCAGCGTTTTGGTTATACTTTAAACTACAGGAACTTCAGACATCAAGGACATCAGTACAATCAAGGACAAGGTAAAAAAAAAATCACCATTTATTTAAACAGATGTGAAGAACAATTTACTTTACCACACTGTATAACTTTCTTTACATGACTACATGTTTATTTGCTTATTTACTGCAGTCATGGAATGGTTCTGAAGACAGCAGCAACACAACATCACATCAAGAAACAAATCTTTTTGTCAGACTTCATCTTCAACTTGAACAGACGTTATCACCAGCAGATTTTCTTCAAATATGTGAACCTGTGAAACAGCACCATGTGACATCTGAGAAAGAGCTAGCTCACATTTTTCTATACAGGATATTGATGTTAGACTACAGAGCCAGATATATTCCTGTAAGACCAGGCAGTCCTGAGGCAACCCATTCAGAGTCTATTAGAGACAATGAAAGTACTGAGAATGAATTCAGTGATTTGGATGCTTTATTAAGTATTGTAGACAAAGATCTCACAGAACAGACTCGTGTGCATCCAATAGACGTTCAGATGGCAGTATTTCACTGCTCAGACAGCTTCCTTAAACAGATGATGATTACAAAGCTGTCTCAGTGTCAGTATGCCTTACCTTTGCTTGTTCCTAACCCAGTCACTACGGAGATCGAGTGTCCTCTGTGGACTTTCAGACAAATAACAAAAACCTGGAAGGTGACTGAAATCAAAGACGGCTCCAACACTGTCACTATGAAGAGTGTCCCAGCCTGTAAAGCTCAGACACCCTTGGTGTCATTTTTCCGCCTGGGCTCTCTATCAGTGTCTAAATCTCAGCTGATCAACACTTTGATCAACGACCGTCACAGCACCTTCTTCCATAGAAACTGTCCAGGAAGCACCAAGTCTCGATATCTGATAGATGGTGTGGCAGAGATTGCCTGGTACTGTCCTGCTGGAAAACCCAATGATGCCTTCAATGACTGCATTGCCTTTTGTAATCTTCGTGGTGATGCTCTGTCGACTGAAAAACAGCGCGACATACTAATTGAAAAATCCTCAGTGAACATTTTTTTTGTTGCTTCTCTGCAGGAAAATCAAAAAAACAAGGCATTTATATCAGCTTGTCTTAAATCTCACAAGCCTTTAATTTGTGTCTGTGTCGACAGCTGTAACATTAAGGCAAAAAAGGGAATATACATCATAGGTCTCAAGGACAGAAGCCAGGCAGATGTATCCGAACAACTGAAAGAGATCATTAAAGAAGTTTTATCTTCTCTAGATGGTCCCAGCTTAAAACCATGCTTCCAGCTTGAAATGATGGCTGAGGTCTCTGGAATCAGAGTGGATGAAAGTGAGCCAGCCTGTCAGGAAGGTAAATCTGCTGCTATGGAAATGATGCATCTGTTTACAAAGGATAACACGAATGTCTCGAAAATCAAACATGAATTTCTCCCATGCCAAGGTGATCTATGGCATAAGTGGAGCAAAATACACAAAGAACTATATAATCTCAGAGGACACATTGAAAAGGAGAAAAGTAAAAAGCAACAAGAACTGAAAACCATACGTCAGAAACAATGCGATGCTTCCTGCAGTAAACTGATGGAGTTGTTCATTGAAAGCCTCTCATCTTTGCCACTGACAGACAAACAGTATTTCCTGAAATGGATTCAGATCTTGATGGATGATCTCTCCACAGATGATCTGTCAATTATTCTCCAAAGTTATGATAAAAAGTGGTCTGAGGTCTTGGCATTGAAGAACAAACAAAACAAATCACATCTGTTAGTAAAGAAACAAACTGAGCTTGAAGAAATATCCAAAAATCTGCAGTCTGCAACTTTTGGTTTGGAGCACATCTTCAGAGAAATGGGACAGATCTATGAAGCTCATAGAGCAATAGAAGGAGAGAGCAGACACACTGACTGGTCTAAATACCCTGAGCTGGCTGCACAGCTGATGATATCAGGACACCCGATGGAGCTGATGGATGGTGATGCAGGTCATGTGCCTTTAACATGGATCTCCAGTCTTTTAGAGGAAGTCATCAAGAAACTGGGGGACCAGACAGTTTTTGTGTTGTCAGTTTTGGGTCTACAAAGCAGTGGAAAATCGACAATGCTGAACACCATGTTTGGGTTGCAGTTTGCAGTGAGTGCAGGCAGGTGCACCAAAGGTGCCTTTATGCAGCTGCTCGAAGTATCAGAGGAGATGAAGAAAGAGAAAGACTTGAAGTTTGACTATCTTCTAGTGGTGGACACTGAAGGACTGCGTGCTCTTGAGCTGGAAGGTAACACCACTCTTCACCATGACAACGAACTGGCAACATTTGTTGTTGGTCTGGGAAACCTGACACTGATCAACATCTTTGGAGAGAATCCATCTGAGATGCAGGACATCCTGCAGATTGTTGTTCAGGCTTTCATGAGGATGAAGAAAGTTAAACTTTCTCCCAGTTGTGTGTTTGTTCACCAGAATGTTACAGATGTTGCAGCAGCAGAGAAAAACATGGAAGGAAAGAGACGCCTGCTAGAAAAACTGGACCAGATGGCCAAACTAGCAGCTGAAGAGGAAGTTTACAGTGCAGAGTGCTTCAGTGATGTCATTAAGTTTGATGTCCGAAAAGATGTGAAATACTGTGCCCAGCTATGGGAGGGCAGTCCACCCATGGCTCCTCCTAATCCAGGTTACAGCGAGAGCATCCAAGAAGTGAAGAACACCATCCTCTCTAAAGCTTCAAAGTCTGCTGGGATCACTCTCACACAATTCAAAAACAAAGTCCAGGACCTGTGGAGTGCCCTCCTCAATGAAAACTTTATTTTCAGTTTTAAAAACACACTTGAAATTGCAGCATACAGAAAACTGGAGGACCAGTACGCAAACTGGACCTGGGCCCTGAGGAGCAACATGTTGACCATTGAAAATCAGCTTTATAACAGAATTGAAAATGGAAAACTTAACAAAGTGGAGGTGACCTATCTCAAAGAAAAAACAAGCAAGACTTATGAAAAAATAAAAACATCAGTGAAAAAGTATTTTGAGGAGGATAGAGAGAAAGAATTTTTGGCTCAGTGGAGAGGCCGATTTGAAATCAAAATCAAAGAGTTTCATGATGAACAAGTGAGCACAGTGAAAAGAAAACTGGACGAAGTTATTCAACAGAAGAAAGCTCGTGAAAAGCTGGATGATAAGAAGAAAGAGTTTGAGGACAAGTTGCTACAGAAGAGCAAAGACCTCGCTCAGCAGCTGAAGGACAAGGCCAAAGATGAAAAAGAGCTTAAAAAACAGTTCAGCTCTGTTTGGGAGGGCTGGGTCACTGAATTGACAGCAGATACTAAACCTGTTGATGACATCAACTTGAAAGAAGATCAGTTTATTATCCTTAAAGAACTTGGTTTTGAAGAGAAACTCATAAATGAATGCAAACAAAATGGCAGTTACAAGAAAATATCCACTGTTGGTGATTATTCAGATTATGTCATCCTTCAAAAGATTAAAGGTCTTGATGAGACAAGCGAAAGTGAACCAAGTCGAGATACTGTAGAGAATTACCATCACACAAGTATAATAGACACATATGTTAAAAAACCTGTCTCAACTCTTTGGAAATATACCAAAACATTTTTTCGATACAGTTATAAACCATACAGTGCTTTACCTCGTGATGCACAGCAACAGATCAGATTGCTCATTGATAACGCTGAAAAACTGTCCCTTGATTCAATCAAAACCAAACCTGTGGCTACAAGAGGCTACACATCAACTTACTTGCGAGAAGTGGAAACAACTGTAAGTCAAGAAGTGGAGAAATTTCAGTCAGAGAGTAAATGTACTTTGAAGAAGGACTTTAAAGTTGACCTCTTACTGTATGTTTTCCATGAAGCAGAGATTTTGCTTCTAGACTCCCAGAAGAAATTCAAAATGAATCATGATCCACTCACTTATTTAGAAAGCAAGAAAACACAGTATTACAATGTTTTTAGAAGCTTTTGCAAAGGAAACTCATCTGCTGTTGTGCTTGCAGAACTGATCTGTGAAAAGCTGAAAGCGTCCACTGTTGAGGCTGTCTGTAACAAGACTGCCATTGGTCTGGCTGAAGAGATGAAGTGTAATTTCCCAGCATTCAATGGGAACAGGCTGAACTTGGAGAAAAATGTGCTGAAGTCACTCGCTGAGAATGAAAACTTTGATGATTTCATCACCTACATCAGAAATCCAAGGAGACAAACAGAAGCTTTTATAAAAGCAGAAGTAAAGAAATACATCTTCATAGACCACAGAGATAAAACTGTGAATATACTCAAGAAAAATGTTGATGATATCAACTCACTGATGAGTCAAGCTTTATCTACAGCAACACAGAAAGTCCAAACTCAGAGAGGAGACATAAATATGTGGCTGAAGGAATTTTCTAGTTTGCTAAAAGATGAGTTAACTCTTGATACGTTTTCTTCTCAAAACTTCAGTGACATTAATAATTTTGATTTCTTAATGGAAGCATTAAAGAAAGAATTTACACCCATAAGTGATGAGATAAGGAGTCTCTCATTGAATAAACTGAAGGAATCCAGGCTGAAGCCTGATGAAATCCTCATTGACCAGCTGTGTAATTGTTGCTGGGTAAAATGTCCATTCTGTGCAGCTGTTTGTACTAACACCATTGAAGGTCACAGTGGTGCTGACCATAGTGTCCCTTTTCATCGACCTGAAGGAATCAAAGGATGGCACTATAGAGGCACAGTGGAATTCAGCATTGATTTCTGCACAACAAACGTTGCAAGTGATGGCAGTTTTTATCCTCATCATGATTCAGAGGAAACTGTTCCCTATAAACGGTACAGAACTGCTGGTCCAGAGTATGCTGACTGGAGAATCACCCCTGATGAGTCTAAACTGGTGTACTGGAAATGGTTTGTGTGTCGATTTCAAAAGGAACTGGAAGAGCACTACAATTTAAAATTCCAGGATAGAGGAGAGATTCCCAGTGAGTGGAAAACAATCTCTAAATGCAAAGCCATTAGAAGTCTAGATGAAATGTGGGAATGAGTCAAAGAAACAGCATTCTTCGGTTTATATGTCTTACATAATGACGGAAAGAAAGATTTAGTGATTCAAGTAAAATAGCAGATTCTTTTTAGAAATGACAGGATTATTACAACATAGTTATACATAATTCTAACAATTAAAGAGACTCACAGCATGTGAGATTAGACTCTTACTGTGTAATAATGATTGAACATTTAAAAGTAACTCTTATTGAAATGTAGCTTTTGTAATAAAACCTTTTTGTGTGTATTTTGCACTTACATTGAACAAATACATTCATTTTACTTTATCTTTCTTTTGCTGAAAGTTGTTGCAGATAAAGTTAAATTAGAATTATTTAATCAATTGTGTCCAGTAATATAATCTGAATCATCTGAATTTGTCTCATGTGTTAATATTCTGTATATTTTGTCATTTTATTTTATTGTCTTCTGTTGAACAACTTCCAGTTTATCACCTTTGTATATTAATCAAGTTTTCTAATTACAGTTTAGAGGAAAGGAGAGAGATGAAACATGAATATCCACTGACAGATTTAGGGCTCATGAGATTTGTTTACTTGGTTATAATAAATTTAGAAAAATTTAGACTTTTTGTTTTCAACATTGTCTAACTTTTGTTTTCATGATGATATCTTTTTAGACCATTTAGTGACAAAATACATTTGCACACTGTTATCAGTGTGCAAATGTATTTTTACAAAATAAATATAACTTCATTGCAACAAATGGTTGTTGAGTTAAATGGTTTGAGTTGAGCCTTCCTATCAGCTTGAAGCAGTCTGCCTGTTCTCCTCTGAACTTTGACATCAGGAATTATCACTGTTGAGATTTAAATATATATATTTTAAGGCTTATTTTCTTATTATATTGCTTTATGTACTTTAATAATGAAGGTTTGTACAGCAAGGCCACTTTTGACTCATAAGTGGTCAGCCAGACTGAAAAACAGGAAGTTAGTGTAGAGCTATACAAGTAGATTAATAAATACAGGAAGCCAGACAGAAAAGAGGAACTTTTACCATATAAGGAGTGTTTGTATCGAAACTGTGTGACGTGTAAAGTACCAAAATAACACCTATATGTGAGACGTTTTTAAATTCTAATGTTAGAGTTTCTGCAACTGGCTTTTGGGGCTGTGCAGGGCTCTCTCTTCCGGAAGATGATTGAATAAAAAGAAATATAAATGTTTGACTTTGACTTTGGGCTGGACCAATCACAGCCAAGGAGGTCAGATGCACCCTCCCCTTCAGGGGTCATTTTTAAAGTATATATAAAGTTTTTCTGAATGATCATCTTTTTACCCTCAACAACATTTAACATTTAGCACGAAGAGAAGATAAATGCTACAAATCGCAAGGTATAACCAGATCTCAGCACCAATGAGAATTTCAGAGTAAATATATTAGACAGTGATCTCTGTCAGATTTATATTGTTGGATTGTCATTTATGCTTAGAAACATATAATCAGTAATGCTTAGAGATATATAATCGATTGCATATTGATAGAATGTTTCATCCTTAGTAGTCTGCAAAGACTCTGTGTGCGTTCCAGAGTCCTCTGGCATACACGCATATCCTAAGGTCATGAGAGAGGTCGAACCTTCTCTTTCTGATTTAGAGTATAGGACAGGGGTTGGCAACCCTAGCCACAGTTGGCACGCGAAGGGTTAACTGATGGCACGACCATAGCTGGAGTAGCCATCGGGCATACCGGGCATTTGCTCGGTGGCCCGATAATTTTCTTTTTTTTTTGTAACGGTATAAACAACGAAAGGTGGTGGATTGGCCAGATGCTGGCCGGTGTTAGTATTGCCCTGTAGAAAATACAGTATCCTTCTGTTAAACAATGTGCCGTTAAAAACTGTAAAATAAATTACAGTATGGTGGCAGTAAATTGTCAGTGTTCGGTCCATACTGGGCAGTGTCTTCTCAGGAAAATGAAACCTATCTTTTCCTATGTCACATGGTTTCTGGGAAATCAAGTGGTGTAGCCATTCAACTTTGGCTTTTCCTTTCGATATCACTCAATTGAAACTCATGTACACTCCTCTAATATGACATGCCATTTATTGAGAGCTGCTGGGAGGAGTTTGTTAGGGCCAGACCTATCATTAAATAGTACTGATGTCTCTATATAAAGAACAGTATCTGGTAGGATTCATAAGAAGGCAGCAGCATCTACACAAAACAGACAGAACTATAAGAAAAAAAAAACCCACACACAACAAGCAAAGGTGAGTTTATTATTGATTTCTGTAGTAGTGTGTGTGTGTGTGTGTGTGTGTGTGTGTGTGTGTGTGTGTGTGTGTGTGTGTGTGTGTAAATACCTGGTAAAATCTGTGCCTGTGTGAGTATGATGGGTAGCAAATTAAAGGAAAAAATTAACAGCTGATCCCTAAAGTGAAGGTCTGGGTCTGGGTTACCTTGTCAAGGGAAATTTAACATTTACCTTAAAGAGGATGAAAATGATGTTCAGCACTAATGAGAAATGTTAAATGAACAAATTAGATGTTAATCTCCAACTCCACGGACAAGGAGCACTGAAGTTGTTATGCCAGCACATAGTGTTGCAGTACTTAGCTAGGACAGAAACCTGTTGGTTTTTCCATGTCTGTATGTTTGCCGTACCGTTACACACCCATACTCGCTTTATTTGTTTTCAGTGAGGGTTCGTCAGCACTTTCTCTAGAAAAGGAGATCTACTCCAGTTATTAATTATACTGTGGTTTACCCTGCAGCAATATCATTTTCAGGTACCTGTTACACCAGGTACAACATGCTGTTTTATAACTAAGTTGCAGATTTGTACTCTTATGTTGCATTTCTACATGCAGCAACATAACAATGACCTCCCTCACTTTTACAGCTAGATAAGCAACATCTCCCTCTCTGATATTACATTTAATCTCTTGTTTTTAGCGCCCATATTTCTTAGTGATTGCGATATTTACCACATTATACTACAAATAAACTGTACAATTAAAAAAATGCAATAAAAAAATCATTTTTAAAGTTTCAAAATTAAAAGTACTCATTCAACATGAAGAAAACAAGTGTTATTCTGGATTATCATGGGAGATGTTTAATGTTGAGCTCAGCTGAAATACTTTTTGTTAATCCTCCTTGCAAAACAGACACTACAAATATATGATTGATTGATTGAATCTTTATTTTGAACATGTTGAAAAAGTACAACAACATAGAATTAAAAGAGTGGGAGTTTTTCTTTTCTTTCCAAGCTCCTTTGACTACGATGACCTGGATGACTGAGAACCTTCACAGACAAATCGATTGAGATAAATATTTTGAGTTGAGTCTTCCTATCAGCTTATAGCAGTCTACCCATTTTCTTCTGACACGAGTGATTATCACCCAGAGAAATGCTGCTATGATATTTTTAATTTTTTGGACCATAAGCAGTTTGAGTCAACTGCTGTTGTGATTTTGCACTATGTAAATAAAATTGAACAGAATTGAATTCTCTGTAAATACTGGAAAATCATGGAAAATCCCAGTAGATCATGTCACATTCGAAATGAAATAAATGAGTTTTCTTATCAATTCTGAGGCTCAGTTTGAATTTCAGCAGGTCATTCTGACCATGTCTATGTGCCTGAATGTTTTGAGTTGCTGTCATGTTATTAATGAGCAGGTCCATGTTTGTACCTGATAAAGTGTAGTGATTTTATACTGCACGCAGGGGACAAATAAATAGTTTTCTTTTTGTACTTTCATCTGTGATAAACTGAATGCATATATGATACACAGAACTTCAGTAAAATGAGAAGCTGATGAGATGGATGATCAAGATATTGCAGCGGCAGAGGAACACAACGACAGCACAGGAGGAGAGTCTGAAAACACGTCTGAAACACCTCCCATCAATGAGAGAAGTAATATGATCATATTATAGTGTTATAGTCAGACCTATTTAGACTATGCATCTGATTTTAGTTTAGAGACAATGAAAAATTATTAAACTAGTTAAATGTAACTTTAATTTATTTGTATATTTAGTTACTATTCAGTAAAATCATACTCAGACTGTGATTTTAATGGTTTCTGTATTGTAACATGTTCATGTTGTTCTTTTTCTTCAGTGGCTCCTGATGTCACACTTGTACTAATTGGTGACCCAGCTTCCACTGAGATCGGACCAAAGAACATTTTTCTTGACCATGACGACCAAACAAATGTGGAACCATTTTCCTCCAATCTGTATAATCTGTGTGGTCAACATGTCTGTGTCATTAACATGCTCGGTCTACAAACAAAGAAAATCCCTTTAAATCAGGGAGTTCATGCCTTTGTCTTACTATTACCCAACACTCTGCATAGCAGCCAGTACAGCTCAGGAGTGCAGTGGTTAGAGAGAACGTTAGGGATTGGAGCACTTTCTTATTTAATCACAGTGGTAACTCACGAAACAGGTGAAACATGTGAAAGTGCATTAAAGGAGCTGAAAACTAACACAGATTTCAATGAAAAAAGGTTCCACACATGTAACAGAAGTATGATGGATGAAAAACAGGTAGCAAATTTGTTAGAAAAAATAAATGTCATGGTCTCTGAAAATGATCCACAAAGCTACACTGGACTGATGTGCGCTGAAGATAAAGACCAAGGAGGACACCTGGAGGACAAATCCCACAAAGAAGAAAGGAAAAACTCAACAAACGAAAGAGGTACCTGCCTGTCTGTGTTTTAGGCAAACAAACTCTTGCACTCAGCAGTGGGTTAACCTGTGAATCTTAATTTGATTAGATACAATGAATTCGGTGACATTTATCTTTAGAATTGTCCTTGTAACCAAAATTTTATTCATTTGATAGATTTGTGCAAAAGTTGTGAGGGTTTCTGTCCAGAAAATATTAAACGCAGAGGTGTAGTGGTGTTTGTTTAAATAGTGGTTACCCATCTGCCTATGTCTACACACAAATGAGAGTTATTTGTTTCTGAGGCTGTTTCACCCCAGTGACAAATTCACATTGTTGTAGTTATGCATTAACTGAGCATAAAGTCGTCTATCAGACCATCTTCATACATACCACTTCTTTTCATTCTTTCATTTGAGATACCTGCCTCCTCTCTACGTACAGATGCGTTTGGAAGAACATAATGATTCTTCGTCAGGCTTCTCTCATGTGTCTTAACTGCCACATTGATGTCTGGGAGCTAGATGGGCTTAAATTGTAATATTACCACTCATTTTGGTATGATCATGGAGACACAAAACACATTAGCTTATTCGTGTTTTGATCAGTATTATTGCTGCTCCCCTTTTTTTCCAAGCGAGGATAGCAAATATTCAGTTTGTTTCAGCTGAAATTTGGTTGTTAGTTTAAGAGTAGGTTATTTCATGCAAGAAGGTTACTAAAGACAAAATAAGCAGTGTTGGGCAAGTTACTTTGGAAAAGTAATTAGTTATAGTTGTTACTTCTTCAAAAAAGTAATTGAGTTAGTAACAGTTGTGCAATAAACAAAGCTATTGCAGCTATTTACCTAAAAATGCATCCAAGGCCGGGATTTTTTTTTATAAGCATTTCAAACTATTCACAGAACAATCAGGTGTTCTGCATCAAATAAGATGCCACACAAATTATTTGTTCCACTCTAATAAATTATTTCAGTCCACGATACGATAAAGGAGAACATAAATACCCTGATACTTGCAGGGCATGTATCTGTTATGAAACGGCTGCGTGCAGACAGGAAAAGGACCCAAAGTGCCGTCTCCGGAGACAGAAAGTAACTCAAACCTATTGCTAAACTCAAAAAAGTAACAAACCTGAGACTCCAAGGTGAACTTACGCCAACAGAACACACAGCTAGATAAGGGTAGATCACAACACCGACAAACTGAAACACAGGGCTTAAATACACAGAGGGAGCAATCAGGGAATGAGTAACAGGAGGGAAACACCGCTGGGGCAAATCAGGCCTAACGAGACAAAGGAAGCACAACCAGACGCATTTACATGAGACACGGACTTTCAAAGTAAAACAGGAAACATAACACAGAATGAACTTACACACAGACTCACAGGCAGGCACTACAGAGGGAACAGAGACGTGGGACCAGGGCAGACACAGACACTGACTGGACACGGGGATATAGCAGACAGGGGAGACAGCAACTAAGGATTACACAGAGACATAAACCATAAGACAGAACTGTAACAAAGAAACCAAAGACTAGAAATGATAAATAATATAATAAACTCAAAACTCTGGGTCAACAACCCAGGCATCCTAACAGTATCACACGTCCTGTTTTCCACCTGGAGACTGTGTTTACACGGCAGTCTGCCTTTGGTGGCTTTTTAGCAGGACCTGTGACATTCAGCAGTCGCCTCATTGTTCTGACGTACAAAAAAAACAAAAAACAAAAAATCAACTACACAACACACTAACTACACACAACAAACATACTAAACATTGACTTTAATGACTTTCATTTTGGTTTATTGTAAACTACAGTACACAAATATCAAATTATGAAATTCAGTTCATCTGTTTGTGTGTTTTAAATTGAACTATTCAAACAAATTTAAACCAAAATAACATACAAGTATTAGGGGGTAAACACATAATTATGGCATTTCCTGTATGAGGCCTCTGTGGTGTTTGCCTGGCCAATTTCTAGTTACTAAAACAATATATCATGCCTTTACCACTGAAAATGTGCATATGAAATGAGCAGTGACTGGTTGCCTTGATCTTGGATTGTAAAATAATTATTTTAAGACTTGTACGCTGATCAACTGTGTGAAATTTTTGACAGCTCAAGAAATGTATAATTGAGTTGTAATCACTTTTTATGCTGTGGCAAAGGATTGAAATTCACTGTCGCCCAATGGACATGCCCTAATCGATGCTCAAAAGCTTTAAAATTGCTTTGTGCCATCAAAGCTCAGGTCCTCCACAACCATCTGCAACCACTAAAGGGTAACATTTTAATGAAAATTGGATTTTATATAAATAGGAATAAGCCAAAAATGGAAATGGTGACAAAATACTTATGTCAGCTGCTCCTCAGAATCAGAATCAGAAACTTTATTGTCATTGTCACAAGAACAATGAAATTAAGAATGGTCCCCGATCATTGCATCATCCCTAGCAATATCAAAATATAAATAAAACAATAAAATTCAATAAATAAAATAGATAGAATACTTAAAATATTAATAAGACGTAACAGTAAAACATTCACATACATTCCCACACACATGCTTCAGACCGTGCATAGATTAACACAAGAGTGGTGTGATGGACATTTTTTTTGTAGTATTCAGATGTGTTATTGCAGTTGGATAACAGCTGTGTTTGAGTCTATTAGTCCTTGCACTGATTGCCCTGTACCGTCTGCCTGAGGGCAACAGTTCAAACAGGGAGTGGCCAGGATGTGAGGTGTCTTTTATGATGTTTTGGGCCTTTTTAAAACAGTGGACGTTGTGTAGAACTTCCAGTGTGGGGAGAGGGCAGCCAGTGATCTTTTGGGCGGTGTTAATGATCCCTTGGAGTGCTTTCCTCTGAGCCCCTGTGCAGCTAGTGTACCAAATACATATGCAGTAAGTTAGAACACTGTCAATGGTGGCTCTGTAGAAGGACACCAGCAGTCTCTGTGTGATGTTATTCCTCCTGAGAATTCTCAGGAAGTACACTCTCTGTTGGGCCTTTTTCAGCAGCTCGGAGGTGTTCACACTCCAGGAAAGGTTCTCCTCTATATTGACTCCCAGGAAGCAGAAGCTTGCCACCCTTTCTACACAGTCCCCATTAATGAATAGTGGTTGGATCTCTGCCTTTTTCCTTCTGAAGTCTATTATGAGTTCTTTGGTTTTTGAAGTGTTGAGGAGGAGGTTATTGGCCTTACACCATGACGTCAGCTGCTCCACCTCGTCTCTGTACGTAGACTCGTCTCCCTTGGAAATGAGCCCCACCACTGTGGTGTCGTCTGCAAATTTCACAAAGATGTTGCTGTGGTGGCGAGGAGTGCAGTCGTGTGTGTAGAGAGAGTAGAGCAGTGGACTGAGCACACAGCCCTGGGGTGAGCCAGTGCTGAGACTCAGGGCTGAGGATGTGTGATGGCCAACTCTGACTCTCTGTCTACGGCCCGAGAGGAAGCTATTGATCCACATGCAGGTGCTGTATGGAAGCCCCAGGTCTTGTAGCTTGGCCACCAGTTTGTGTGGAAGGATGGTGTTAAAAGCTGAGCAGTAATCCACGAAGAACATCCGCACATAGCTACCATGCTCTTCCAGGTGTGTTAATGCAGCATGGAGTGCTGTGGCTACAGCGTCTTCCGTGGACCGGTTTGCTCTGTAGGCAAACTGGTGTGGATCTAGGCTGCGGGGCAGGGCTGCTGTGATGTGTCTGCGGACCAGCTTCTCAAAGCATTTCATCACCACTGGGGTGAGTGCCACCGGTCTGTAGTCGTTCAGGCCGGTGATGTGGGGCTTCTTAGGCAAGGGGACTATGGTGGAGGACTTCAGGCAGAGTGGGACAGTCGCCTGTGCGAGGGATTTGTTGAAGATCCTGGTGAAGATCCCAGCCAGCTGTTCTGCACAATCCCTCAATATTCGACCTGGCACACCATCAGGACCCGCCGCCTTCCTCGGGTTAACAGCCTGCAGCATGCACCTCACCTCGTGCTCTTCCAGGGTGAGGGGGGTGCTGCTATGGGTGGCGTGTTGCTGCTGTGGCTCCAATACCTCCGGTACCATGGTCTCAAAGCGGGCGAAGAAGATATTCAGCTCCTCTGCCAGCTGCAGGTCACCGTCCGCAGCTCCGAGATTGATCTTATAGTTGGTTAGGTGTGGCAAGGCCTCTTTATTTACAAGAGGTCACCAGAGCAGATGGATTCATATATTTGATTTGGCAGAAATTTCACACTGGGTGCCCTTCCTGATACAACCCCACCCAAGGTTTTATGTCTCCTCCCTGTCTCCAACCAGAGATTGTTTGTGTGTTAGGAAAATGTGTTAACCACTATACTACAAAGTCCCAAAGAACAAGTTTGAAAGCTTTGCAGCAAAAACTAGAGAATTGTATTATTGTATTACTTGTATTAATAAGTGTATTACTTTCATTGATTTGACTTTTTGGTTCCACTTTAAACTGTAGGAACTTCAGATGAGGAGGTGAGTGTAAAGGAGAACATCAGTGGAAACAAGGAGGTAAGAAAGTCATCATTTTTTTCATATAGGACATTTTACTTTACTACACTATATAACATTATAATTTCTTTACATAGAGTACATATTTATTTGCTTATTTTCTGCAGCCAGTGAAGGTTTCTGGAGAAATCAAAAAGAAGAACTCATGTCAAAAACAAACCGAGATACTGCTTGGCAGACTTCACCTTCAAGACAAATTTCAAGATAAGTTTCCACCAGCAGATTTTCTTCAGATACATTCACCTGTGAAACAGAACCATGTGACATCTGAGAAAGATCTAGCTCAGATGTTTCTTCACAGGCTGATGATGTTAGACTACAGAGTCAGATACATTCCTGTAAAATCAGACAGTCAGACAGAGGGGAACCATCCAAAACCTGTTCAGGTGATTGACATAACTGAGGAAGATTTCAGTAATTTGGGGGCTTTATTAAGAATGGGTGCAGGCACACATGAGACAGAACAAACTCATTTGCATCCAATGGATGTTCAGATGGCAGTATTTCACTGCTCAGACAGCTTCCTTAAACAGATGATGATTACAAAGCTCTCTCAGTGTCAGTATGCCTTACCTTTACTTGTCCCTGACCCAGTCACAATGGAGATCGAGTGTCCTCTGTGGACTTTCAGACAAATAACAAAAACCTGGAAGGTAACTGAAGACGGCTCAAACATCGTCACTATGAAGAGTGTTCCAGTGTGCAAAGCTCAGACACCCTTGGTGTCATTTTTCCGCCTGGGTTCTCTGTCAGTGTCTAAATCTCAGCTGATGAACACTTTGATCAACGACCGTCACAGCACCTTCTTCCACAGAAACTGTCCAGGAAGCACCAAGTCTCGATATCTGATGGATGGTGTGGCAGAGATTGCCTGGTACTGTCCTGCTGGAAAACCCAATGATGCCTTCAATGACTGCATTGCTTTTTGTAATCTTCATGGTGATGCTCTGTTGACTGAAAAACGGCGCGACATACTGATTGAAAAATCTTCCATCAATATTATTCTTTTTGCTTCTCTGCAAAAGCATGAAGAAAGTCAATCATTTATATCAGGTCTTTTTAAATCTCGCAAACCTCTCATTTGTCTCTGTGTTGATGACTGTGATGTTGTAAAGACAACAACTGGACAATACATCATAGGTCTCAAGGACAGAAGCCAGTCAGATGTATCTGAAGAACTGAAACAAATCATTAGAGAAGTTTTATCTGTAGATGGATCCAGCTTGAAACCATCTTTCCAGCTTGAAATGATGGCTGAGGTCTCTGGAATCAGAGTGGATGAAAGCGTCCCAGCCTGTCAAAGAGGGAAATCTGCTGCTATGATAATAATGGATTTGATTAAAAAGAATAACATGGATGTCTCAAAGCTGAAAGATGAATTCCTTCCTTATCGAGGTGATCTGTGGCATCAGTGGAGCAAAATACACAAAGAACTGTATCATCTCAGAGGAGACATCGAAAATGAGAAATGTAAAAAGCAACAACAACTGATGAACATACGCCAGAAACAATGCGATGCTTCCTGCAGTAAACTGATGGAGTTGTTCATTGAAAGTCTCTCATCTTTGCCACTGACAGACAAACAGTATTTTCTGAAATGGATTCAGATATTAATAGATGATCTCTCCACAGATGAGCTTTCCTCAGTTCTCCAAAGTTATGATAAAAAGTGGTCTGAGGTCTTGGCTTTAAAGAACAAATGCAATAAATCAGATGTGTTATCAATAAAACAAACTGAGCTTGAAGAAATTTCCAGAAAACTGCAGTCTGCAACTTTTGGTTTGGAGCACATCTTCAGAGAAATGGGACAGATCTATGAAGCTCATAGAGCAATAGAAGGAGAGAGCAGACACACTGACTGGTCTAAATACCCTGAGCTGGCTGCACAGCTGATGATATCAGGACACCCGATGGAGCTGATGGATGGTGATGCAGGTCACGTGCCTTTAACATGGATCTCCAGTCTTTTAGAGGAAGTCATCAAGAAACTGGGGGACCAGACAGTTTTTGTGTTGTCAGTTTTGGGCGTACAAAGCAGTGGAAAATCGACAATGCTGAA
Organism: Aulonocara stuartgranti; assembly: GCF_965226115.1. Taxonomy (NCBI): domain Eukaryota; kingdom Metazoa; phylum Chordata; class Actinopteri; order Cichliformes; family Cichlidae; genus Aulonocara; species Aulonocara stuartgranti. The sequence continues at coordinate 28,460,025 of NC_138940.1, forward strand.
CACCATGTTTGGGTTGCAGTTTGCAGTGAGTGCAGGCAGGTGCACCAAAGGTGTCTTCATGCAGATGCTCAAAGTATCAGAGGAGATGAAGAAAGACTTGAAGTTTGACTATCTTCTAGTGGTGGACACTGAAGGACTGCGTGCTCTTGAGCTGGAAGGTAACACCACTCTTCACCATGACAACGAACTGGCAACATTTGTTGTTGGTCTGGGAAACCTGACACTGATCAACATCTTTGGAGAGAATCCATCTGAGATGCAGGACATCCTGCAGATTGTTGTTCAGGCTTTTATGAGGATGAAGAAAGTTAACCTTTCTCCCAGTTGTGTGTTTGTTCACCAGAATGTTACAGATGTCGCAGCAGCAGAGAAAAACATGGAAGGAAAGAGACGCCTGCTAGAAAAACTGGACCAGATGACCAAACTAGCAGCTGAAGAGGAGTTTTCCAGTGCAGAGTGCTTCAGTGACATCATTGAGTTTGATGTCCAAAAAGATGTAAAATACTGTGCCCAGCTATGGGAGGGCAGTCCACCCATGGCTCCTCCTAATCCAGGTTACAGTGAGAGCATCCAAGAAGTGAAGAACACCATCCTCTCTAAAGCTTCAAAGTCTGCTGGGATCACTCTCACACAATTCAAAAACAAAGTCCAGGACCTGTGGAGTGCCCTCCTCAATGAAAACTTTGTTTTCAGTTTTAAAAACACACTTGAAATTGCAGCATACAGAAAACTGGAGTCCCAGTACGCAAACTGGACCTGGGCCCTGAGGAGCAACATGTTGACCATTGAAAACCAACTTCATAACAGAATTGAAAATGGAAATCTTGACAAGGTCGAAGCAAACTATCTTAAAAAAGAATCACATGAAACACATGAAACAATCCAAACGGAAATGACAACATACTTTGAGGAGGACAAAGACAAAGAAATCTTGGCTCAATGGAGAGGCCGATTTGAAACCAAAATTAAAGACTTTTGTGATGAACAGGAGAGCACAGTGAAAAGAAAACTGGATGAAGTTATTCAACAGAAGAAAGCTCGTGAAAAGCTGGATGATGAGAAGAAGGAGTTTGAGGACAAGCTGCTACAGAAGAGCAAAGAGCTCGCTCAGCAGCTGAAGGATAAGGCCAATGACGAAGAAGAGCTAAACCAACAGTTCAGCTCTGTTTGGAGTGACTGGGTCACTGAATTGACAGCAGATACTAAACCTGTTGAAGACATCAACTTGAAAGAAGATCAGTTTATTATCCTTAAAGAACTTGGTTTTGAAGAGACTCTGATAAATGAACGCAAACAAAATGGCAGTTACAAGGATATGTCAAGGCTTGGAGATTATACAGATTATGTCATCCTTCCAAAGAAAGGAAATCTCTCTGACACAAGTGAATCAACTCAAGATATTGAGGAGGATAACAATCACACAAGTAGACCAGAAGAACATGTTTCAGGACCTGTCAGAAATGCTTGGGAATATATAAAAAAAACATTTAGATACAATTCAAAAACAAAAAAAAACCAACATAAATCACACAGTGCTTTATCCTGGAATGAACAGCAAGAGATCAGACTGCTTATTGACAAAGCTGACAAACAGTCACTTGATGCAATTAAAGACAAACCTGTGGCTACAAGAGGCTACACACAAACTCACTTGCACGAGGTGGCCAAAAACGTAAAAGAAGAAGTGAAGAATTTCCCAATGATATATAATTTGAAAAAGGAGTTTACAGTCGATCTCATACTGTATGTGTTTGACAGAGCAGAGAGTTGGCTTCTAGACTCCCAGAAGAAATTTAAAATGAACACAGATGCACTGACTTATTTAGAAAGCAAGAAAACACAGTTTTACACAGTCTTTAGAAGCTTTTGCAAAGGAAACTCATCTGCTGTTGTGCTTGCAGAATTGATCTGTGAAAGGTTGAAAGCTTCCACTGTTGAGGCTGTCTGTAACAGGACTGCCATTGGTCTGGCTGGAGAGATGAGGTGTAATTTCCCAGCATTCAATGGGAACAGGCTGAACTTGGAGAAACATGTGCTGAAGTCACTCGCTGAGAATGAAAACTTTAATGATTTCATCACCTACATCAGAAATCCAAGGAGACAAACAAAAGCTTTTATAAAAGCAGAAGTAGAGAAATACATCTTCATAGACCACAGAGATAAAACTGTGAATATACTCAAGAAAAATGTTGATGATGTCAACTCACTGATGAGTCAAGCTTTATCTACAGCAACACAGAAAGTCCAAACTCAAGAAGCAGACATAAAGATGTGGCTGACGGAATTTTCTAGTTTGCTAAAAGATGAGTTAACTCTTCATACCATTTCTTCTCAAAACTTCAGTGACATCAATGATTTTGAGTTTCTGAAGGAAGAGATAAAGAAAAGACTCGATTCCATCATTGAGCAAACTAGCAGCCTCTCTTTGGGGAAACTGAAGGAATCCAGGTTAAAACCTGATGAAATCCTCATTGATCAGCTGTGTAAGTGCTGCTGGGTAACGTGTCCCTTCTGTGCAGCTGTTTGTACCAACACCATTGAAGGTCACAGTCCTGATGACCACAGCGTCCCTTTTCATCGACTCTCTGGAATCAAAGGATGGCACAAAAGAGGCACAGTGGAATTCAGCGTCAATTTTTGCACAACAAATGTTGCAAGTGATGGCAGATTTTATCCTCATCATAATTCAGAGAAATCTGTTCCCTATAAACTGTACAGAACTGCTGGTCCAGAGTATGCTAACTGGAGAATCATCCCTGATGAGTCTAAGCTGGCGTACTGGAAGTGGTTTGTGTGTCGATTTCAAAATCAGCTGGAAGGGTACTATAAGTACAAATTCCAGGGAAGAGGAGAGATTCCTAGTGAGTGGAAAAAAATCCCTAAGGATGAAGCTATTAAAAGTCTGGATGAAATGTGTTAAAGCATCAGAGAAACAAAACCCTTCAGTTTTGGTTTCACATTGTAACTCATTACTCAAATGAGTAGAGTTTTTAGTGTCATAAGTAAAAGTGCAGGGCTTGTAGAGATGACAGCATTGCTACAGGGAAGCAGAAGTAGTGTCTGAGATTATACTGTTTTTTAATGTGATAATGGCTTAACATTTAAAAGTATTATTAATATGTTCTTTTACAATAAATACTTTCTCTATGGATTATACTGGAACAAATAACTTGATTTTACTTTTTTCTTTTCAGGTTCTTTTGTTCAGGTTGTTATAGATCATGTAAAATTATAATTCTTCATTCCTTTTTTTGTCTTTCACATACAATAATAATATTAATAATAATAATATATTCTCAGTCATCTGAATTTGTTTCAAATTGATTTTCTGTAATGTTTTTGTCATCATGTTTAAATAATGATATATATTGATCCTCATATATTGATTCTCAGTTGGTCTAATCACAGTTAGAGAAACACAACTGTTTTTTTATATTACATGAAAATTCATTCACAGATTTAAGGCTGATTTGTTTTGTTTACCTAGTTGGTACATTTAAAACTAGTTATCCAGACTGAGTTTACTTAAATTAGAATTTTATCCTGTTTTTCTCCATTTTATCCTGAATATTTTCCTAACTATTGTTTTTATGATAAAATCTTTTTACAGGTTTTTATAAGTGTGCCATTCAGTAACAAGTATAAGATGAACATTGGTGTTATCTGTGTGCAAATGCGTTATGATAAAATAAAAGACTTTCTTTCTGACATGCAGTGAAAATTGTGTGGCATTTATATACTTAGAACTGAGTCTTTCTATTTTGTGTTTGTGTGGGTTCTCTTCAGGTACTTTCTCCCACAGTCCAAAGACATGCAGTCAGTGGGGACAGGTTAATTGGTAATTCTAAATTGCACTTAGGTACCCTTAACATGGGTAAGCGGAAGAGGATGGATGGATGAACTGTTATAGGACCTGCAGTCTTCATCATTCAGCACTTGCCCTTCTTCTATTGCACTTTTATCTTTGTGATTGCTAATAGTTATGTTTCTTGGTAATTCTTGTTAGGCGGATGTGATTACTATGTGGTGGCTAAAAGAAACAGAGTTAGGGGGCTTTTTGGTGTTGTGTTGTTCTGTTTGTTTATTTAAATTATTATAGGTTAAGGTTTTGTAGTAATAGTTTTAATGAAGTGCCAGTAAAAAAAAGACATGTTCAAGAGCAGAAGGGGTGGGCATTTGTAAGTACTTATCAGCTGTTTTTACTGTTTTATAGTCTAAATTTAGTTTCTCCCACACAAAACAGCTTTCAAGCACTTCCACTGACAAATGGCTGCAATACTAGAGTATATAGTCGCAACGGTAGAGAACGTGTTCAGTAAACCTACCAGTACAACAGCATACAAAACTGTATTACAAGTTCAGGTCTTCCATGAAAAATTCCTAATTTAATAATTAAAGGATAAAATTAGCTTGATAAATACCGAAGTTTTTCGAACTACCACTTTAACCTGTTTTGCTCAAAATGACGTCATAGCTACTGATGATTTAAGGTCATGTCAGTCAGACCTTTCTCCAGTTGTATTTTGATGCATTATGATCTCTGCAAGATTCTGGCACAGATTTAACTAACCATAAATAGGCAGAGTAACATAACTATAAATCGACAGAGTAGAAGATAAACCAATATTGATTATAAAATAAATAATCTTGAAAGAAAATAAACATTTGTTTTAATTAACGGTCAAAAAATTAATTCCTAAAGAAAGCTATTACAGCATTTTCCACATTTACTCATAAGTTTGACCTCCCGATCTACTGCCATTGATAAAAGCTGACGAACTAATAGCGCCCCAGAAGTTCAGAGGAAGGTTTCTGCTGCCCCCTGGTGTTTGGCTGTAGTATATGCCTGGATAGAAGCATTTACAGTCTCTACCAGTGTTGACATGCAGGTGGAGCCCTTAGGTTCCTAAACAAGATCACAAATCACTCGCAGCTTTCACACAACCGCGCCATTTATAAACTCGCACCTACTGTTCTAAAAAAAAAAAAAAGCAAAAAAAAACAAACAAAAAAAGGACAGTGGTTGGGGGTGATGGTAAGAGGGTTATGCACTGCATTTTCATCATTTATCCCCCAATCATCCAACATACTGAAAGAATAGGTTCCACCTTAAGATATGTGCTGATTTAAGGAAATAAAGCAGTTAAAATTAAAATTAACACCTCGCTCAAAATGTACCTTAAAGGAATAATTAAGCATATAAGTACAACTGCTCAGTATATGCTTGAGGCAAATGTTGTGTTACCTTAGTTAACACAGGTCTGTGTACTTTGCTGCAACTCTGGTAGTCTTCCTTTGTGGTAAGGCCAACACCTCACTGGGTGCCACAGTCCTGATTAATTCTGCTCTCTGACATTTCATGTGGTTTCATGCACTTTTATGGACTGAGACAGGAAAGACGTTTTATTAATGAGATCTCATTTAGAAATAGAGGCAGCATTTGGATGCAGCTGGTCTCTGCTTAAACCGTGTGGTTTTTACATGTTTTGCATCTAGTTTTAATTAATGTAAAATATGCAAAACATATGTGCGATATATGGATGTGTGATACCATTAGTTCAGTTTCAGCCGTCACGGTGTTTATTAAGCCGCACATTGTAATGACAAACTGATTTTGATCCTGTGTGTATATTATATGCAATGAAAAAATTTCAAATTGTATGTTAATTAATAAAAAAAATGCATGATTAAGATCGAAGGTCTGAAATGTTACGTCGTTCTGATCATAAGCTGGGTTTCTCAGGGAGCCTTTCCCCTCATGAAAGTTAAAAGTTGTGGTGTTGCCCTAAAACAAAGTCCGTGCTTTGTGAACTTCAACATCAGAGGCCACAAGCTGGTTAAAGGTTATATGTAAGCAGGGTGTGCAAATGTTGAACTAAGATAACTGATAATCAGTGAATGGCTGGTGTTATTTGATACCGTATCTCAATATATTTTGTAGAATGAATGAATCAAAGAGTACAGTGAACTTATGTTCAGCAAACATGATTTGAGCTTTGTAACTGGGTTATGCTGCTAAAAAGGTAAAAAGATGCCATCAGAAGATGGGTAATCAGCAACAATACTTAAGTAGGTTGTGGGATTTTAAACAAGGCAGGATGCTTTGTTGTTTGCCGCTGCCATCTGAATGTTGCAGTAGAAACTGAGACTCACGAGACCAGGAAATCGTTTTTCAGCCTTCTGTTGTCCAGTTTTGGTGAGCTTTTTAGAATTGTAGCCTCAGATTTCTGTTCTTAGCAGACATGAGTGGCATCCAATGTGGTCTTTTGCTGCCATAACCCACCCACCCTCTTCGAAGTTCAATGTGTTCTGCACTCAGAGATGCTCTTCTGCATCTTTGAGATGTAATAAGTTGCTGTCTTGACTTCCCGTCAGTTTAAAGCAGTTGAGCCATTCTTCTCTGAAATCAAGTGCACATTTTCTCCCAGAGAACTTGACCATTCTGTGAAAACCCAGTGACTGTAGAAAAATCCCACATCAGCATTTTGTGAAATACAAAGATCTATCTGGCAGTAACAACATCATTCAGAGTTACTTAAATCACCTTTCTTCTTCATTGTCTAAGGAGCTTGGAAAGAAAAGCATCTGGACTTTAAGCTGCTTGAAGATGTTTCACCTCTCATCCAAGAAGCTTCTTCAGTTCTAGGGTCAAATGGTGGAGAGTCCCAGATTTAAACCCTGTGGGAGTATCCCCCCAAGAGGGAAAAAAGGACCCCCTAATGATCCTCTACCTAATCACATGAGCCAAGGTGCGAAAACGAGTGTAGGTCACAATCACCCATGGTTTCAAGTGAGCTCATTGGGAAACCTAGCCCCACCCTATCATGGGATTTCCTGAGGTCAGATGGACCAGGGTATGAGTGGGCGTTAAGGGGTCTGGGACGGGATCTCAAAACTGGATTATAGATGGCAGACGGTGTCATAAGTCACCGCCTCTGTTCAAAGATGGTCGCTCACAGTGGACATAAATGGCCTCTTTCAAACCATCTGTCCTCTGTGTCCAAAATGTGAACATTGGCATCCTCGAAAGAGTGTCCTTTGTCTTTTTGATGCAGATGGACCGCCGAGTCTTGTCCTGTGGAGGTGGCTCTTCTATGTTATGCCATGCGTTTATTAAGTGGCTGTTTGGTCTCTCCAATGTAGAGGTCTGGGCATTCCTCGCTACACTGTACAGCATACACCACATTGTTCAGTTTGTGTTTAGGAGTTTTGTCTTTCGGATGATTCCTCATTCATTGTAGCTTCGTGCTATTAACACTGAAAAATTCTCTGAGAAATGATAGATGGCACATGTCCCGTGATGGTGCGAGTGATTTTCAATAACTTTATTAAAACCATATTGTGACACAGACCAGAACACTTACAGAGCACACAACAGAAATAAATACCATCATGTGTACAGCGCTCATTGCCGAACAGAATTATTGCAGCTGGCTTTTGATTTATGTCATCCAGAAAGGGAGAGGGCATGCTATGTCATCAGACAGAGATACCACCAGGAGCTGGGCTCAGTGTGCCAAACACCCTGCCTGCTTTTTGACCGTAGAGAGCAGTTCCTTAAACACGTCATCGGCTCTGATATACAGCTAGGCTGCGTCTCAATCTAAAACAATCAGCTCCTGCTCAGCTCCGCTCGAGGAGGCATCGGGCTGCTTTAATCAAGGTCCATGTCAGGCTTGCTCTCTGTAGTTTCTGAGGCAGGATTGCCCGCAGCCTCGGTCGTTCCCTTGTCTGCCGCTGCTTCCTGGGGTTTCTCCTGGCCGTCGACGGGCCCGTTCTGCTCTGCAGGGGTCTCCTCTTTGGGAAGCTCCACTTTGGGTTTGGGCTTGGTCACGATCGGGTTACAAGCACCGAAAAGCTCCTGTGGAAAAATGAAATGATGGGTTGATTCAATAAAAACTGAACTAACCCTACAGTCTAATATTCCTAGTGCTTACAATCTTAAACTCACCCTTGTTTTTGCTTTAATGTCTTTGACTTTGACAGATGGATCCACCGCCAGGCTCTGTTTGCTCTGCTGGTTCATGGCACTGTTCATCCAGATCATTGCATCGTTGTTCAGTTTGTCCACCTTGTTTACATCTGCCTCATCTAAATGGTCATACTGCTCATCCTGGAAATCAAACAGGCAATATTATGTGCTGTGCAGGCAACAGAAGCTATTAATAGTAGTTCTCATGTCTTTTAAACAATACCGTGTAAACATATTTAAAAACAAATACATTTCTTAATACTGTAGTTAATAGTAGTCACCTTCATTTTGTAGGCTTCGATAAATTTCATGTACTGCTGGATTTGTTTTCCCAGCTCATCAAAAGCTTTAGGTCTCTCTTCAGACTCTGCATACCTGTCCTGAATCGGCTGACCAAGTTTCTGCAGAGCACACCGTAAACACATCAGTTAGAGGAATCAATATGTGATCAGATTAAGACAAGAAACATAAATAAAGAAATAAAAAGAAATCAGCGCAATAATCACCTTCAACTCTGCCAGTTTGTCAATGTACACCTGTTTGGGTTGGTCCTCTCCATCTTCATACAGCCAGTTTTCAGTATCCTCCAGCTTTAAGGACAAAACATCTCGGTCCTAAAGAATTAGAATGATTTCACATTATGTCGAGGGACGTTGAATCTGCTGCTAATTACATCACGGCTTATCTTAAACGATGAATGAGACGATGCTCTTCACTCACAGTTTCGCTGACGAACTTCTCCAGCATGCCGTGCAGTTTGTCCCTCATTTCGTACACGTACTCTTCTACATTATTCTTAGCGTCGTTCCTCTCCTTCTCCAGCTTATCCTGCATGATCATCTTGCCCTGAGGAGAACAAACACAGCCATTCTTACTCCCAAGCGAGATGACTGGATTGTGTAATGTCAGTGTGAGAGATGGGTGAAAATATAGGTACCTCATTTTCTACAAAAAGATTGAGCATGTCGTTTGCTAGCTGCCACTGTGGGTTGTTTTCAATTGGAAGCTCCAGAACTTTTGTCTTGACTTTGGGTTTTTTGGCTTGTGGAGGCTGATCGGACTTCTTCTCACCCTTGTTCTCCTCTGTGGAAGTCTAAGGAAAAAAAGAAAAGGTATAACAAAATATAAACACACAGAATGAAACAACTGTATTATAACATTTACAGTCTAATGAATTTGCTTCATAAGGATAAAACATAAAAATCAAAACATTTCAGGGTTCTAACATAAAGACTTTAATCTGGGCTATCAATATTTAACTGATTCTACACAAACATCTCACCTCCATCTCTTCACTCTCTCGTGGCGTCTTCTCTTCTGTTTCTTTCTGAGCCTCTCCCTGAGTCAGCTGCTCATCCTGATCTGTCTGCATTTTGCTCTGCTGTGGGAAGAAATTTAAGAAGTCTTTAAGAAGAAGCATCTCACAATGAGTACCGCATGACTCTTTGTGATGAACCGTTTGTCCAAACTACCTCTCCATCTTTGTCGGCAGCCTGTTCTGTTTCCATTGGTTCCTCTGCCTCATCAGACTTCTGCACTTCAACCAGAGAGGCGCTGGACACACTAAAGATTCCGTGAATGTTCACCCGCACTTTCACTTTCACTTTGGAACTCTCACCTGATGCCTGGGGGACAACTTTCTGGATCATAAACTGACCTGTGGAAATAAAGGGTTAAAAGGAGTAAAGATAAAAAAAATTAACTAGGAAAAATAGGTTTAGTGAAGCTTGTTAATCGCTGCCTGTCATATCCCACAGTCATTAAAAAGATATCACTCAGGGTCAGTTATAGGTCTGCATTTATTAAAAAAAACAAAAACAAACAAACAAAAAAAACCCTAGGGAGACTGCAACATATTATTAAAACCTGGAATGATAAAGGTGAACCGTGATGTATTAGGTAGAAACTGATCAGAGAGAAAGAGGGAAAAAAAAGATGATTACTGGAGATCATTTTAAAATTTAGTGAGATCAAACTGGTAAAACAAAACAAAAAACTAACACACAAAAAGGCCACATTTAATAGTGAAATTAAGAGGATTTCAAGCACAAGGAACTCAAAGCATTGGGCCTAAACAGCTGTGTAGCCTTAAGAAAAACTCTTATCAGTGAGACTAATAAAAAAGGCTTCAGTTGGCAGAAGGAACATAAAAATTGGACTCTGGAGCGACGGAAAAAGATCATGAGGTCTGTAAAGGATTTACTGTGATGGTCACATCGTGGTACAAAGAAAAGTGGATTAAGTGATGCACTCATCATCCATAGTGTAGAGTACAAGCTTATGAGAGCAGTGTTGATGATGTGGCATTACTTCAGTTGGTCAGTTCTTGGTTCAACAACATTCTGCACCCAAAACTTCACCTGACAATCTGGATATAGTGAGTCAACAGGTTTTTCGATCATAGGATTTTTTTTTTCCATCTTTATCATCGATGGTTCAATTTGTGAAGGAGTTGTTCAGGTATCACGAGACATCAGTTTCAATGGGACACCAACTGGTCCAGACATTAACCCAACTTTTTAGGGTGTGCTGGAGAAGACTATACACAGTGGTCCACCTCTTCACTCGTGAACACAAGATCTTGGTGAGATACTAATGTGATTCTGGACACAGAGAAATCTTAAGACATTGCATACGCTTATTGAAAAGAAGTGATGGCAAATGAGCACCATCATCAAAGCTTATGGGGTCCAACTGCACATTAGTGTGTGACTTTGTTTGGCCAGGCAGTAAATTTGAAAGTGAGGAAAGGTACACCAACCAAGATATTTTTCTAAGGACTTTATGGGGGGGAAAATAAAAACTTATAGGTACAAATCTAGCTGTGTGTCTGCTTGATGTGTAGGTAACCAAGTTTTAGGAAGGTTTCATTTCTTACCTATAGTGGGATCTGGATAAGGCAGCTCATTAGGGGAACTGTAGTAAGCCTCCAAAGAGAAAGGCTCTTTCCGGTAGAAAGTCAGCACTTTGGAAAAGGGCGCAGCATGGTTTTTGGGAAACACCTCACAATCACTGCAACAAATGAATATTAAATTACATTACGGTAACTAAGATAAATGTCAGCATAAATAAATAATGATGACGATAATAATAATAATAATAATAATGAAAAACAAAGAAGCCTTTTTCTTTTTTTACCTCACACCATCCTCTGCAGCAGAATGCCATTTCAAAGAGATGGGATATGGAACGGCATCTGTGATGGAGAATTCACGGACTTTGAAGGCCGGAGACAGGATTGCGCACTGAGGAGAGAGATGGCCTTGTGTCAATGAGCACTGCAGTAGCATTATATTATATTAACTCCTCTCAATCATCAACACTTGTTAAAGTTTGCCAGATGCAAACAACTGATTATTTTCCAGTAGACATCAGAATAAAACCCGACTGCATTGTACCTGCAGAGCGCATCCTCTGGCCACAGCTTCATCAGCATTCAGTGTAGTGCTCAACTCCTTTCCAAAGAATTTGCTGATTCTCTCTTTGACAGCTGGGATTCTAGAAGCACCGCCGACTATCTCAACCGCATAGATATCTTCTTTCTTCAGTTCTTATGAAATAAAAACAAAGTTTAATCTTAAACATGAAGAAAAACTAATGAGTTCCTTTTTTAAACTCAATTAGACAAAAACTAAATTAAACTTACTGGCCTGTTCCAACAGACTCTGCAGAGGGGGTTCTACTCGGGCCAAAATGTCAGCACACATCTCTTCAAACTGAGCCCTGCAAAAGAAAAGAGGAACATGCCGTTAGATGTAAAGTAGATATCAACAATCAGCAAAAAAAAAAAAATCACTTTCTTGTCGAACTACCTGTTCATTTTTCCAGTGACATCGATGTCATTCATGAAGCACTCGATGTTGAGTGGCAGGTCAGAGGAGTTAGCGCTCATCAGTTTCTTCAGTTTTTCAGACTCCTGGTAGAGCCTGACCAGAGCCCGGGGCTTTGACTTCACATCAAGCTTGTACTTTTTGCCAAATTCCTCGCAGAAATGTTTAACGACAACCTCGTCAAAATCCTTTCCTCCCAACAGCGGGTCACATGCTGTGGCAAGAACCTGAGCGGCAGGGTAAAGAGTTATGGTTATGACACAAACTCAGTTGTAGACTGATAAACTGTGTGCAGTGCACTGGGATGTCTACACACCTTGAGTTTGCCTTTATTAAAGGCACACACAGATGTCTGGTATCCAGAATGGCCCAGGTCCACAAACACCACATTCCTGGCCTTCTCCTCAGGAGCAGGCAGATCCTGTTTGTAGATTCCATAAGCCAAGGCAACTGCAATCGAGTCAATTAGAATTTTTAGGTGTACCTTATTAACTAGTTAGAAAATGGAAGCTTACAAACAACACCAAGCTAGAGTGGCTTTGTATGACTCAAAGCTCAAAATAATCCTTATCTGATAATTAACTATTTTATTTATACTGGGCAGTGATGTAGCCCTTTTAGTGACTGATATGATCATATTATGATATCTCCTTTTAAGAAAAAAAACTGTTTGAAATTTGAGTATGTAGAGCATTCGACTGATTTGAGCATCCACCACTTTGAATATGACAGAAAATGATCAAGAGCAGAATAGGTCTCAATTACTGTCAGATCAGAGTTGGTTAGTGAGATGCACTTCCTTGCCTAAAAGCTCTGGTACAGACCTGCAGTTGTCTCATTCATCAGCCTCAAGCAGTTGAGTCCAGCAATCTGAGCAGCATCTACTACAGATCTCCTCTCAGCATCAGTGTAGTAGCAAGGAACCTGGTTAGAACAGAAGGGAGTCCATTGATTAGTCTGGTTAATCAGCCCGCAAGGTGGCACACACTATGATTTGATTCTGATCTTTCTCAGCTGGTAAACAGTAGATAATTTGGTCACACGACTATGCTCTCATGTTAAGCAATACAATGTATCTGTGTCTGAATTACAGCAAAGTCACAGACTGAATGTCACACGCATCTTTAGCATTTGCAACAGGTTTTTATTGTTTTGAAGGTTGGAAATGCTTGTGTATGATTGCTGAGAAATAAACTTTCACTGCCAATTTGAAAAGAACTCTGAGCAATTAAAAAAAAAACAACTTATAAGCAACATTCTCAAAAATGAATCTCTCATCCAACTCCAGTCAGCTGTCCTCTGCTCTGCTGCTTGGAAGAGTTAAGCATAATGGAACATAAATCACGTATCTGCCTGCTGCAAGTTCTGGTTTAGAGTGCAGCAGATCTCCAGAGCAGAAGGATTACTACTGTAACCACTATAAGTTCTTGGAGGAGAGTTTAATTATTAATTCTAAAATAAGTCTGATGCACAATCAAAGGTCATGGGTTTATGCTAGAATATGGATGATTCAATAATTAAGACTGGATTTAGTGAAACCAAACTATGTAAAACATAGACTCTCTGTTGTATGCCATTCTCTCAGAGCTTGTGTATTATTCTATTAACCTACTTAATGAAAGACAGATTCAGGACAAGTCTGATCAAGTAACATGACAAATGCATGTGAGAGGCATGGACTTGTTATGACAGCATACTTACAGACACAACGCAGTCAGCCACGGGCTTCTTCAGGGCGTTCTCTGCCGTCTCCTTGAGCTTGGTGAGAAGCATGGCGGTGACCTGTTCGATGCTGAATACCTTTTCCTCCTCCATGTACATCACCTTTAACAAAAATCCAATTGACAGACATGGAAGTTTATTACGCGTCAGCTCAAAATGAGTGTTTTGTATAGTAGCAGATTTTTAAAAAATATTCCAGTTAGTGACACAGAGCAGCAAAAGGTTCTCAGAGGTTTTCAATTAGATCCTCAAAGAAAAACAAACCCATTATCAGCTGCTAGAGAAAATGTCAGACCAAGTTTACTATAAAGTCAGGTCTGGAAAAAGAATACCAAAATTTTAACTATAATGCAAATGTTCCCTCTTCTTCTCTTACCTTGATGCCTGTTGTTCCCGAGGGCATTTGTGCAATATCGTAGACCATGTTTTCTTTGAGGGACTGCACATATGGATCTGAAAATGCCCTGCCATGAAACTTCTTGAACCCTTGGACTGTGTTCTTGCAGTTTGTGACAACCTGTTTAATGAGAGAAAGAAAAGAAAAATGTTTAATTGACACACAAATACTAACTGCACAAACTGTCAATTTATGACTTGGCAAATTGATTTGTGTTGGTGCAGTTTCTGTGTAGAGTTGTTCATGCTCTGTGCACTGTGTGATGAAGCGACCCCCACACCGGTCTCCTGGGCAAAACCTGTACCCAGCACCTCTCAGCTTCTCGTGAAAACATACCTGGCTTTTTGCAGCTGCACCAATTGATCGATTCCGGGGTCCAAAAGAAACACATGCTCTAAAAACAGAAAACACAATTCACCTCTCTCATCTACAACAATTGCTTCACAATGGTGCAGTTAGTTCACCAACTGGCGATATAATATTAACCCTTTCACGTGTATTTTTTAAGATTCTGAAATCACAATTCTATGGTCCTTTATCTGGTTTTTCTGTGGACCGAGAGCGTTAAAAATGAAGCACAATAGGCTGATAATGTGGTTTTGACAGCCTGGTTCCGGCCTCCTCCCGTCAGCCTGCAGTAAAACATCCATCACCTGACTAGTTAGGTCACTTAACGACCTTTAAATATTTTTTCGATGGTATTAATGTATTCAAACCCCAAAAGAAACAATAAATTAAAATCAAGTTATCCCAGGGTTTCTTTTCTCCAACAATTTCGTTCCGGCTTGCTAGCATTAGCTTTAGCACTCACATGCTGTTTCCTGTTGTGAAATCTGTTAGCATGCTAACTAGCTAGCAATGTTAGCTTCACTCAATATTAGGATATAGAAAAGTGCATTCATTCACATTCTGTAGGCGTTATCAACGCAGACGATAGATTGCAAAGCATCCTCAATGATGTGACTAGTCGTACTTACGGTGTACATCGATCGCTGTATTCATTGGCGACAGTTTCAATCCCTCCGGCTCGGGCTACTGCTACATAGCAGTTTAAAAACCCGACGTCAAAGCCTACAACTGACATTATCGCTAGTTAACTTGGTAGTGTGGAGTTACAAGGAGGAACAAAAATACAGTTCGGTGCTCAAAGTGACAACGGTGGCTACAGAAGCTCTCAGTCAGCGGACGGTGATACACCCTTGTTCTTCTTGTTCCATGAAGCTGAGCAGCAGCATGCGGTACGCCGGCAGATGCGTGACAGCGTTCAGGAATTTTCTGTCTGTGCACTGACCAATAGCATCCGACTGCGGGGACCAGAGAGATGTCATGCGCCACCTACAGCTCAGACCCGGTATCGCATCAGCAGGTCTTTTTTTTTTTCCTTTGGGGGTCGCAAAAGCGGATCATGTGATTCCTTCTCACCGTTCATAGCATCCTCTTCTGTCACACCAACCCTCTGCATGTCCTCCTTTGGTACATCCATGAATCTTTTTTGTGGCCTTTCTCTTTTCCTCCTCGGTGGAAGCTCTATATCCATCCACCAACTCTTTCTCATATCTTCATGGCATGGGTCATCATCTTTATCGCTGTATATTTACTACCACTCGGTCTGTCACACTTGTTTCTTCTCTTCTCTATACCTCTGGAATCCTTACACTCTCCATGACTGTGTTAAATTATCTGGTTAAAAACTCAGCTGAGCTCTGCATACCTCCACATGTATGTTATCTAAACCAACTGCCTTTCCACTCATTCTTTTTATAGCTGCCATCATTTCCTCCTGCTAATCCTCTGCACTTCCTGATTTACATCTTCCTCTCTCTCTCTCATTTTATACATTCATCAGGTCCTCAAAGTACTCCTTCCACCTTCTTAGCACACCCTGGTCACTGATTAGTACATGCCCATCTCTATCCATAATCACCCTAACCTGTTGGACATCCCAGTATCTCACTAGAGTCTGTATGATCGCTGTCTGACTTCTGGTAGCTGTAGCGTCAACCATTTGCAGGTTGGTATTTTCTTAAGTATCACAACTACTTCAAATCAGCTGTAATAAAATTGTCTGGCTGTTAAGACTTCTGATTATGTTTCTGGCAACTCTCACCAGCTAAACATATCAAGGAGTCACATCAGCAAATCAGCATCAGGTGATGCAAAATCATGTTGTTACAACAGTGTGTTCTGCTTTTACTTTGACACATAGTACCCACTTACGCTATGGCAACAGCACTCACCAGTGACTGTGGTCAGCAGGACACTGTATTCTACAACATCACAAAGTCAATCAGCCTACTTTTATTAGACACTCATGAATCTGGAGATTCAACTAACACAGGGAAGGAATACAGTATATAAAGTTCACTGTCGTGCAAAAAGACAGCTGTGGCACTGCCTCCACCCCTCAGACTCAAAGCGTGGGGATGATTCCTGAAACACTGAGCCTGAAAATAAATACATTTATATGTCTTATATATCCATTCCTCAGCACTGCTTTTATGACTGACTAGTATTAACTTCTGCAGTTGAAACATTTGTCTCATCAGTATTATTCTCATGGGATCAAAAATAGCAAATAATCACATCAAACGGTTCAAACTCACTCAAACACAGATTCCAACATTTTTAACCACACTTTTTTCTGTGTACTGATAAATTAATTTAATGCAAAATATGTATTAGAATATCTAAAACTGCAACCCTATCACAACATCCACCACATTCTAAGTGAAAACATGACAAACTGGTGTGCACAGGCATCAGATTATTGGCCAGAACATCACCAAACATCATTTGCGAGAGTACCACACTTATCCTCCAAATGTCACACTCTAACTTAACTATTTTTTATTTTGTCATTCAATGTTAGGAATTAAAGTGAACCAACAGTCAATCAAAACTGATTTCACATAAATATTTTCACTTTTTATTGGTTAGACGTACAGACTTGGAATTATAAACAGAGGGCAGTTTAGAGAGGCGGTGCGTGTTCATTGATCGTTCTCGTAGTCGGCTGAATTCTTCCTCTTGCCCTGCTGATGGACGCTGTTGCCCCAGCTGTAGGTCAGATACATAAGGACCATTGCTGCAAAAAGGAAGATTACAAAACACATTAGCATTAGCGATCTGACACTTTATGCACCTTACTGTGAAATAAGTGTCTTTAGTAAATCCTTAAAAATCATATTGTCTGTCTCTTCATTCTCTTCAAATCTTCACTCATGCTTCACACATGACACGACTAAAACACTTCTATTATATAAGCACAAATACTGTTATGGTCAAACTCATAATCAATTAATTTAACAGGTCATCTAGGTTTGTCTGTGAAGGTTCTCAGTCACCCAGGTCATCGTAGTCAAAGGAGCTTGCAAAGAAAAGCGTCTGGACTTCTTTAAGTTACTTGAAGACGTTTCACCTCTCGTCCGAGAAGCTTCAACTGAAGAAGCTTCTCAAATGACGTTTCACCTCTCATCTGAGAAGGTTCTTCAACTGAAGAAGCTTCACGGATGAGAGGTGAAACGTCTTCAAGTAACTTAAAGAAGTCCAGACGCTTTTCTTTGCAAGTCATCTAGGTTTGCTTTATTTTCTCTATCTTAAAAATAGCCTAAAGTAGTTCAGAATAAGATCCTTTTATAGTTTAAAATACAAGCGTTTTTAGCTCAGAAACCAACTCCAAGATTCCAGGTGAAGTTTAACTAGGAAAATATGAATGACAGAGTTGAAACAAACAGGCCAAGCATGCTACATATGCTCTTATTTAATTTTAAGAATTTACTGATATTGACACAATGAGCTGGTATACCAGAATCCTAACATAGTGTAAAAGAAAAACACTCACGGGGTGCAACTTTGAAGAAAGACGACGTGACCCTCCTCCACACATTTGGGATTCCCTTGGAGAAGTAGTTGGGGAAAGCCCTCTGCTCAAAAGGGGACAGACTGTATGTGATTATATGCCTGACCTTGGCCAAGTTTCCAAAGTGGCGTCCCATGTTTACTGGAGAGCTGGGCTGAAAAGACAGCAAGACGCATACAAACACAGTCATCAGTGCTTAAGTGTTTCTGTGAGCTGGATTTAAAGAAAATATTTTTAACCCAATAGCTGGATAATATATCTAATGTTCTCCTCAGAAACCAGCCTGTCATTGGAAAGGGGGTTATTGGGGTTACTGAATTTTAAATATACATAAAGGGCAATACATACGTGTCGTATTAACTTTAACGTAAAGTCGTCATTTAAACGTTAGCTTATGTAATGAGGTTCACAAGTCAGCTTTATAAAGCTGTTTTATGTAAGAGTATTACATAAACAATCACCTGCCCTTGTCTTAAAGACTTCCTGTGATAGTCACTAACACAGAACCCCCAAAAGGGTGCCAGATTGTTGATCCGTATCCTGTCTCAAAGAACACAAAATTAAAATCCCAAACGAGCTAAGGTTAGCCGCGCTAGACGTTAGCTTGTCTGTTAGCTCAAACAGGCTAGCTCCTGAGGTACAAACAGACCTTGAGCTTGCACGAAAGCGTGGTATTTGAATCGCAATAGGCTCACACTAGTTCAGTTTCGCTATAAAAAAAATTACTGACATATCACGTTTTAGTATTACGGATAAATTCAAGAAAAACTTTTCAGTTGAAATAATGACATTGAGACTCACCGCTTTGCTTGTCCACGGTGTTTCTGAACACTTCCGGTGTCCGTCGACCTTTGTTATTCAGGCGTCAGCTCACGCCGAGGGCATTACTGCCCCCTGACGGGCTGGTGTTTAAACGGCAAGCCATTAACTGAGTGAGGAAAATGTGTTTTTTCTAGTTCCAGGTCTATTAATACTGTGCTCGTGTGTTTTCAGATATTCCAATATTTGATTATGGGCATCATCTAGTTTAGGCCGCAGATCCTAGCTGCCACAGCAAATCACACTCAGAAGGTGCCAATATTAATCGACTAAGCTCTAAAGGTTTTTTTCCTCAGTTAGGACTTTAAGCAAAACAAGTAAAGTTGTGGTCGAAAGTTCCCATACACTCATGGAGGGCATGGATGTTATGTTAATTTTTATTCAGTGCTCTAGGGTAGAATGATTGTGCATCATAGATCTTTAATCACTTTAAAAAAACAAAACAAGAATTGGGTGCAGAATTGAATTCGTGTTGGATTTTCTTTAGTGTACATCTGTATACAGGCTTAAATATGAATATATACATTCCCACTAATATTTAGCTAAATGTCTCTTAACGTGTTGCACTTCAACCAGAAACTTTGGTTGCCATAAATAAGCTTGAGGCATATTTTTGGCTGGATGACCACTTTTCACGGCACAGTTGGTAGTTCATTTAAATTGATTACTTTCAAGGCAATGACTGGGCATTTAAACATAGTCCACAATTTTTAACAAGGGTTGAGGCCGGCGTTTTGGCAAGACCATTACAAAGGTGTAATATTAGTCTGCTTTATTTATTCCAAAACCACTTGTGATGTATGCTTGGCATCATTGTCCTGTTGGAACATCCAATTAGATCTGAGTTCATACTGTCTAGCTTTGATTTAAGGTGATGAAGAAAGACACCTCATCTCTGTGGCCAGATAGCTCAATCTTTGTCTCATCTGGCCATAAAACTTTTCTTTTTAGTAGATTTCCTCAATTTCAGCACCACTCACCTTTCTTTAGTGGCTCATAGCTCTTCACATAATTCCATTTAAACAAGGTTTATGCAAGTTATTTTTAATTTTCTTCAACTTTTGCCTACATAATTTCATTCTTTCGAATATTCCTAAGCTGAACACAGACACACAGTGAATTCATTCAGTTTGCATAAATAGATATGACATGCATTTAGTCTCATTCAACCAGTACAAATATATAAGCATGCAGTCAGTTCACACGTATGCAGTCACTCAGTGACCAGAAGTAATAAATACACACTGAAACCTCGACAACTTTCATTCTGGACATTATGCAGACAGACGTCTGTAATCCCCATGAATAAAACGATATGTAAAAGGTTTGGGAAGCGTTTGTGACTGCTTTTTCTTTTTGTCCAGAACAGGGCTACTTAAAATTTGGCAAATTGTGTTAAATTAAAGAATAATGACAGACAACCCACCCAGAACAAATTAACAAAAACAAGCAAACTTAAAATAAATCATACATCACACATTTTTATCTTCAAGTGTGTTAGATTCATTACAACATTTCTAACAGCTGAAGATCAGGATGCATCTGCACCTTTTCTGCCTTAACAAAACCGAAATAAATGCCACACTTTTACATGATAAAATACTTTAAGTAAACACAACTGCTCCAGACCAAACTTCTTTCATGCACAACGATTTTATAAATTCATGAAATCACCGAGCCTGGTCAGAATATTTGATGCTTGGAAACAGTCCACCTGTGTGATGACTGCTGATGAGGGTTTGTTGACATTCTGATCAGCCTGAAAAACAGAAAGGCATGTTGGTTGCTGGCTTAGCGACATGTACACCTGGTGGCGACCATGTCTTCAAACTCCTTGTAGACGTAAGAGCCGTCCTCTTCAAAGATCATGACACTGAGGGGGCTGTAGTGGGAGGGGACACACGAGGGCCTGGGAACAGAGGAGTCAAGCTTCTCATAGATGAGGTTTTGCACCATGGTGTGGACGGGTGACCCGTAGATGAAGCCCGTGATCCTCGGGCAGATTCCTCTGCAGTACCTGGGATTGTACTTAGGAGGAAACACAATCCAGTGGTCCAGTTTGAGCTGACTGAAGCGCACCCTGAAATCATACAAGGCGCAGTCATGTGTTGGGAATTCGGAACTTGGGAGAAGCTCAGGCAGCTGGATGTCCAACTTTGTATCACCTCGTTTGCTCTTTGGAGATTCCCTCTTCCATCTCCTCTTGCGCCCACGCCTGCGTTCTGGTTTTAAAGCCCCCTCCTTCTGAAAATTATTAAAGGCCACAGATGGCCTTTTACTTGCTTTAGCACTCTCTAGTGACCACTGGTGGGCGATTTTACTGGTGTCATTGAGGTAAAGAAGTAGAG
The DNA here is from genome assembly GCF_965226115.1 of Aulonocara stuartgranti. Lineage (NCBI taxonomy): Eukaryota > Metazoa > Chordata > Actinopteri > Cichliformes > Cichlidae > Aulonocara > Aulonocara stuartgranti. Next base: position 28,480,972 of record NC_138940.1, read on the forward strand.
GAGGGGACCTCAAGGTGATCTCCAGGGGACCTTTGCAACCATTGCCCTTGGCTCTTTGTTCCTCTGGGCAGGTGATGTTGACAAGCAAGTGTATGTTCTTTTTCGGAAACTTTAGGAGAGGCAGAAAAAATGAAGTGATGTCAATCTCCACCCAGTTTCTCCAGCTCCTCCTGCCTGTGCTGGCTGAAAAGTTCACTGCACGTTGGATCCCTGGACAGAGCGGGCACTGATTCGACCTCTCATACTCCTCGATAGTGATGTAACACAGAGAGCTGACAGGTGCTGAACTTTCATGGTCCAAACTGTACAGCAGGGCCGAGTTCAGAAGTTGCTCTTTTCTTTTCACTTGATGGAGGCTGTAGGATAAATCCTGCATAAAACTCTCTGTGGAAGAACACAAGAACATAAAGGGCAGAAAGTCACCATCATGTCATGATGCAGACGTGCTCAAGATTACACCAAATTTTAATTAGGTTGAATAAACATGCACAACTTATACATGTAGCCAATTCCACCAATGACATTTTACTTTTAAGGGAAGGTAAAAATGCAGGATTAGTGACAATAATGTGTTTCCATAATCAGTTACATACAAAAAAACCCCCTAAAAACGCACACTTTTTGTGTATGTGTGTGTGTGTATATATGTATATATATATATATATATATATATATATATATATATATATATATATATATATATATATATATATATATATATATATATATATATATAAATCAACTATTACACACTTAAAAATATATATAATAAAAAATATTGGTATATTGTAGCATACCCAAGTATTATCACACTAAAGTTGAATGACTAAAAAAAATTAAAAAAAAATTAAAAAGACCTCAAGCTTTAATATCTGTGAAACCATACATGTGGTTTGGACCGTTTAAGATATTATGTGTTGTATATTAGAAGCTATAAAAAATATATCTGTCCCCTGTCTGCAAAACTGTGATTTCTACAGGCATCCAATCTGCTGCCAGAGATCTGACATTCAAATATTTTTGATTTTAAACGGTATTCATTCTGCGTTAACTTGAGCTACATCCATGAGTCCATATTCATAGAATTACAGTAATAGATTTAACGTAAAAGTATCTGAAGGGCCTCACTCAAGATGCTTTGTAGATAATAGAACTACAAAATGAACCCTCACAAAAAAAGTGAAAGACTAAATCATCTAGAAACCACTTACCTTCTTCCCTCACAGTTTATGTAATAAATCTTATTAAAGACGTGCATCTTTTTCCTGGAACATCATTAAATCCAGTAGCCACAGTATATACCAGCCTTGTGTAGAAATTAGTTCTCCCTTTAAACCAGGTTTCCCATGGTACCCTCTATAATTTGGGTTAGCACTAAGGTTAAGTTATGGCTTTTCATAAGTACTTGACTGAGCAGTTTTGCTGTAATTTTGCTGCACCAGCAATCAGATAGCAAGCAACACAATCCTCAGAGCAGGTATGACTAACTTCACCACACTGGCCTAGTGAGTTTGTGTGTCAACAGTGCAAACAACGCACCTAGTTGAGCGAGGGTGTGTGCAAATGTACGTGCATCTCTTGGCAGCGAACATCTACTTGCTGCTCTGCCTAATAACAAAAAAGCGCAGAGCAAAATGGATGATCTGGGGAAGAAATATAGGTAAGGCAGACAGGGAGGGAATAAAAATGAGAAAGAAAAGGCAGCTAAATGCTGCAAAAAACATCCCAGTTATGAGCCAGATCAAACAAACACTCACCATACATGCAGCCTAATGATTTATGCAGGTGCACCAAAAGCCATAGCACCTTGAAATTCAGTAGTTAGGATTGTTGGCAGTCCCAGGTTGCCTTTTTTAATGTTATAATATGAATAAAGTTATTCATTTATAATTAACATCAATGCACAACCTGTATAATCAGTGGTTAGTGTATTGCATGTACATGGTGGACTGGAATTATTTACGTATGATCTAGTCTGCCCCTGGTACAGCAGAGAGAAGTGGGTCAGGTCAGGGTAAGATGATGAGATGTAGTATAAGGTATGGTTAATGTCAAACATGAAACAGTCACATTGTAATACCATTAAATGAACCACTTTTTGTTCTGTGTTGAGTCAGTTTGTTGGGACATTTGACTCAAAAACTTTATATTACCAAATATAAACTGAGATACTTATCCTAGGGTGCATCTGGGGCTTGAGGTTCTTCTGAGATCCAGGAAGCTCTGGTAATTTCGCTTTGCTTTACCTCATCTTCGAAAAAGTGACCTATATCTCCAAATCATTGAAACTCTATAATCTTAATAAACACATGACCCTTAGTAACTATCCTTTGGGGTGTTTTAAGGCTGTGTGCCATGTTTCAGAGCCTATTCGTTTATTTAAATGGCCATGGAGCATCAGTGCTGCATGACCGTTTTGTTTTCTCCAGTGCAGTCAGCTGCCCGTGTGACTTGCTCACCTTTGTTACTTTGTGCCAGGCACTCATCCTGTGGCTTGATCAGTCGGACAGTGTTGTAGATGTTGCTCCCGTCCACACTCCTCTGCACTCTGGAGGACTTCTTGTAAACCTCTGTCAGATATTTCATGTACCTGTGCTCGGGTTTGAGCTTTTTCTTCAGACCGGGGTTCCACCTCGACCCCCCGTGCTCCGACAGAGCTTTCAGCAGCGGGGAGAAGATGCTGTCGTACTGGTAGGTGAAGTCGGTCAGTGTGTGCGGCGCGTTAGTGGCAGGCCTGAATGGCGCAACCAGCTTGAAGCTGCAGGTGACAAGCAGCAGCAGAGCGACAGTGCGAAAACGACTAAGGGCAGCTGACATCAGCATTTGTTTTTCCATTATAAACAACGAAACCGGTCAAAACCTATCGGGACTCTCTGTGGAGAGCTCGAGGTCAACAGGAGCGAACACGTGCTGCCGCTGATCAACACGCGCAGGTGTGGGCAATCAGCTCCATCACTCATATTACTTTGTCATGTAAAAGAAAGCTGCTGCAGGAGCCCCTGCGGCTGGGTCGTGTGAAAAATAAGAATGAAAACTGCAGCGAGCTTGTTTTATATGTAGCATAAGTGAGAGGACTGTGTTTTGTAAAGCACCAGCTCTGATTAAACTGTGAACCTTTAACTTCTGGTATTGAAGTACGTTTCCGGTTATTGTAAAAACAAGGTCAGACTACACATTTTAACATTTAAAGCGGAAAACCGAGCCCTCTAAACAGATTTGAAACACATTTTAGCAAATTTAAATACATTTAATCCTAAAGTATATGGATTTTAGCAGAGCTACACTGTCTACCAGTATCTCAGAAATTATTTAAATTGTTATTTAAATTATTTACTTTTACCTGCATATAAAATCCGAAATGGTCTCTTGCCTTTTTATATTTCTGTAAGTCTGTAAGTTTTAGATCCTATGCTGCTTAATTTTTAGTTATCCAGTAGTAAACTGGAAAAACTGGGGGCGCAGCTCTCCCAATTTTTGCTGCCAAACTTTGGAATAGCCTACCTCAAAATCTTAGGAAAGGAAAAGAAAACGTATATAAAAATATATAAATACGCCTTGTTAGTGCTTCCACCTAATAATAAAAAAATACCACTGTACAGCTATATCTGCTGCATCATTTTATTGTTTATGTATTTCTGATGGGTTTCTTGTTTGTTTAAATGCTTGTTTCAACATTTTTATTTACCTCATTTTATAACATAGATTTATTTTATATCTAATTTAGAAAAAAACTGAACTGAGTTTTCGCAGCATGGATAAGGAAGAATTTAAGCTAACAAAAACCAAACATGTTGGTATGGCAATGTTTTTATTTTGAAGAGGTCCCTCCAAACTTCCGGTGCCACTCTTATTCTTGTGTTTTAAGTTTAAGCGAAAAACCTAAAGCAAACCTAACCTAAAACAAAAAAATTGTCAAGAAATATATAGTTGGCTGATTATTTATTAGAAGTATCAACCGACCGTTTTATATAAGCGTATGCTGTCTGCTAGGCGTAAGCTAGCAAGTTTAAGCAGTTAAGCAGTTAAACTTAACTGCTATTTTAAACTTAACTGCAAAGACGAACGTGTTATTAAGGGTATTCTGTATGTTTCAGGGAAATGGGATCCCAGCAGGAACCATTAGTTCCCATTAACACGGTAAGAGATAACTCAACCTAATAATTAAACAAGTTTGAGAACAGTACAGTATTACGCTATAAAGAACATAAACAAGCCATACAAACAAAATTTACTTTTTGCCAGCTTCCTTGTACATTTTTCCTTTATTTCTTTTTACACCATTTTATTTGGACAGCTTGAAAAGGCTGCCAACAGATTTATGTGGTGAGTTTGAAATAACCAATCTGGACCATGTCCCAGACAAATGTGTGTAGTTTTTGACAGTAACTGTTTATTTCCTCAATCAGCTCTCTGGGAAAAGCTCGTCAAATGTGACAGTATGTTTTGTCATGTCATCACTACAGAAGTGTGGGTTTATGTTTACTGAACAGCTTCTCACCATTGGACCTGACATACTGTGCCAGATGACTAATTTGTATTGTTATTTCCATTATCTTTGGGATCTAAACATCAACAATAGCTGATATTAGCTAACATTATGCCAGCTTATGTTAGGCTCGAGTGTCCTGAAAATCACACCTTGCCTCTGAAAAACAGTTTGGTTACATTCTCATTTTGCGTGAGAGTTTATTCACTAAGCATCAGAGTCCAACAATGTTAGATACACTGGCAGATATAGCAGTGCTTAGTTCAGAACATCCTCAATATCAGTGTCATCTAACAGAAGTGAGTTTTACTGGCTCATTGACTCATTTCAGACTCCTTTCACAAAGCCTCCTCTAGAGTAAATGTATGCACCCAGCATATTGCTAACGTAAACAGTGGACTGACAGCCTACACTTACTACAGATGAACGTCAGCCAGAGTATTTTGAGTGGACTTAGGGGTAAAAATGTAAAATGCTGCATTTTTTTTTCTAGGGTGATATTATTCAAAAATGTTAAAATATAGTGTGTAGAAAAATGTTTTTGTACAGAAATGCAAAGCAGCTGGCTATTGCTGTTATAGAGCAGTCTAAATGTAATGTTTCACTCTCTCTTGGCTGCCATACACTGTAGCTAGGATTATACATTAGAATTAGGAGGGGTAAGAAATCAGAACTCAATTGACTGCAATCTACTGACATCTAGCGGTGGGATTTTACACACTGTACCTTTAAATGTAGGGATTGCATGTTCTCTCCTAGTACTCCAGCTTCCTCCACAGTCCAATAACTTAATCCAAAAAACTGGCTATCGGTATAAACGTGATTGTGAATGATTAACTTGCTCTAGTTGTTGATCCTGCAATAGGTAAACTGGAAAAAATAGTAGTGAAAATGTATGGATGGATAAAATTATAGGGGTGGTATGGTGGTGCAACGGTTAGCATGGTTAATTCATGGTGTCTGGTTCAAGTTCCAGCTGGGGTCTTTGTGTATGGAGTTGGTGATTTTAAATTTGTGATTAAATATTTTCATTGGGTATATTGTTATTTTAAACGTTAGTATCACTATCAGTCCAGAATATCACAGTCTCCACTCACAAATTGTTTTGTCCTTGATTGGCACGTTGCAGCCACTGGTTTATAGTGTTCCCACAGATTTCTGTTTATTGTAAAAACTGTGATCCCTAACTTTGTTCTCAAACACCACGCTTGTGGCACATCATATAATTATGGCACCACACTACAGCTTTTTGTACTGGTGTTCTCTGGAGTGTAACTATGAACTCAAGGGACCATTTCAGAGCTTTAGTTATAACTTTGCCCCAGTTTACTACAAGTACTGAAGCAAATAAAATCAGTTTATTTACAGCAAGTGCAGTTAGTATATAAAGTATATAAAAACAAAACATTTTTCTTAACAGGATCTAACATAGTTACCCTAGAAAAACTTTGATGTTTAGAAGTTTTGCTTGGATCATGGGACATAGGAAACCTTTCTGTGGGAGATTTCCTTTTTTAATCACATGACACAGTTTCTATGAGTGGAGCTGTCCTTTGTCTTTATGTAAGCAGCTTCTTTTCCTAAATAACAACACAAAGGACATTGTTCTGGCACTGCTCTGAATACGGCTTTATTGTCCAAGTGCCTTTTAGACCCAAACTTGTTTTCAGACTGGGTCAGCTAAGTAACAAATGAGGTTATTTAATCTCAAAATGATGTTTTGATGCATAGCTGGTCTTGAAAAAAGATTTATGTTTAGTCAGTCATGTCTAAACAAGGAAATATGTTTTAATAAGTTTAGGTTTAGTTATTTATGGCTCAGATAAAATATTGCAAAGGCTTTTTCCACTTCACTGTGTTGAAGGTATTAAATTCAATGCAATTAAATGTTAATAAAGTCACTGCAATAGTTAGTGTTCCTTGCTCATTAGCTTTTGAATACAGTTTAAGCTTATGTATTTATTTAAAGATGGGGAAACTGCTTTGTTTTTATTGCAGTATGTTTTAGAGCTTTGGCTGATACTGCTTATCCCACAGAACAGTGTCCTCCTCATACAGTACAAACTGTTGACAAAAAGTGTATAATGCAAACACTGCACTACCCCAACTAGTTTCTTTCCTGCTTTGCTTTGCTTTTATTCCACACTCTTTGCATGTACTAACACTGAGATGTTGAATATGTTAAAACCTAACTTTATTTGTTTCTTCAGCTATACTGAATGTTTCCTTTTCCTTTGACAAAGCTAACTGATTTCATGTGGATGATAAAAGTGATTGTAAATGTGATCAGCAGCCCACAAAAGCAATGAGCATACTAGAACAATGTATTACAGGTTGATGAGTTGACAGTTACTATTTCCCAAGAAGTAGGGAGGTGCAATCTATTTTTCTATTTCCTCATACTTTGAAAAGTCAGGAATCGAGAAGTGACCTGTAAATATTTACTACACATTAGGTAATGAAAATATGCATGACTATACACATTGTGGTGTTAATCAGTGAGAAAAATAACACATCAGTTTACATGAAATTTAAGATAAACAATGATAATTATAAATACCATTAATAATTTAAAAAAAACCACACTGTGCAGTGCCATACAAAATACAGTAAGTACTCCTCTGTAATTCAGTGAAAGACTGTAAGATATGTAAAGCCTTAATAAGGTGTAAAGTATAAACAGTGTTATCTCCTTCAGGTTTAATAGTTCATGTCACAGCTTGTTTTGTGATACTTCTTACCAGTCATGAGCAAACTTAGTCTTTTGTTTCTTCCCATGAGGCTGAAACAGTTTACTGATTGTGTTGAAGCCTTTCGTCTGCTCTCTGTACTTCTCTATATCTTCTGCTTTCAAATTCTGCTTCATTCCCAGAAGTGCTCTGACCTCAGCCGGAGCACCTTTGCCCAGGTAGTAAAAGGCCTTTTTGCCATCATTGTCTCTTTCGTTTACATTGGCTCTGTATCTTTGCACAAGCAGAACCATGACCTCAGTGTGCCCATGTATGGCAGCGATGTGCAAAGGCGTGTAGCCTCCATGTGCTTTGGTGTTGACGTTTACATGGATGCCACGTTTCCTGGGGATGTCCATGAGTTTGCGTATCATTTCGCTGCTGCCGTCCTTAGCAGCCCAGTGAAGTGCTGTGAACCCTGACATGAAGTCTTTCCTCTGGGCTAAACCAGTGTCCTGCAGCAGCAGAGCATATATATGTCCCCACATCCCAGCTGCACACTTCACCAACCACTCATGAGCCAGTCGCTCCAAAGGCACAGACTCTGAGTACTTGGCATCATCTGCTTGTCTTGTGGTCTTGTTTGGCGCCCTCACCTCTGGTAAAACTCGTGGGTGTGTGTCATCTGTGTGTGTGACCATCTTACTTTGGATTTCTCTGGATATACCCTTGCAAGCGGAAAAGTTTGCGTTTGAAGTTGGTGCTGGTCGTGTAGAAACTTTTGCACTCGAATTAATTGGTTTGTCTAAAGTTATCTGCTGATGCACTCGGGAGTGTGATCCGTCCAGTGCTGCTGCTGCACAGTCTCTCCCTGGAGATTTCACAGCTATGACAGCGAACACAGCTCCAGATTTCCCCGCTCTGCTCGCCTGATCTCCGGAGATATTCAGGATCTTAACAGTGGTCGTATCCTCGATACTCACGTTTCCAGATAACACATTCTTTTTCTGCATTTCCCACAGGGACATGTGTTTTACATCGGTGTTAGAATTGGGATTAAAGTTTGAGGCGTCGCCTACATTATTGTTTTCTATATCTGAGTCAGTCCTGGCTGGCTCGGCTCGGTCTGGAGATGTGCAGGAAAAACTCGTGTTTTGGCTGGAGAAGCTCTCATCCATCTGCAGTTTCTGCGACACATCCTGTGCCGCCTCTTTAATAAAGTCCTGGTACCTTTTCTTCACCACCACAAACTTCACCTCGTCGATCTGTTTGACCACAGCGACGCTGTTCACCAGCTTCTTGAAAAGCTCTCTATTGTGCTGCTTTTCCGCGGGATCGCTGCAGTTGATGCGGAGTCTGAAATAGTTTAGCAGTTCCGAGTTCTTTACTTTGCCTCCGTGCTCTAGTAAAAAGGACAAAATGGACTCTTGGGTCAGATCCATGTTGTCCCGGCGGCGCAAAAATATGAAAAGATATAGCGGATGGTTTAAGTAGAGCCCAAAGGATAATCCCGCACTGCCTGCTCCCCTCTCTGCTGTCCTGCACCAACCTGCTGCTTCCGGCGCCTCTCCAAATAAATCCACCCGTATGTTATTGCGGCCCTCCCAGTTAAAAGGACTGTGTGCAGGGCTGACCCTCCCGTGATCAGTGGATTCATATAAAAGCTTAAATCTTCTGTATTTTTTTCTTTATCAGCGTAGTATTTATTTACGGAGTACACGAGTTTAGCTTAATTTAAGATGTGTGTGTATGTATATGTGTGTGTGTATATTATACGGGGTTACACTTACATACCACAGATATATTAAATTTCTCAAATATTTCATCATTGAGGGCTTATAAATTAAATTACATTGAAAAACGAAATTAATAAATACACGAGAACTGGAAATAAACATATTAAAAGCTGTCTGCATGTTGTAGCTGGTCACGGACGCCTATTTAAAATATTTTGCATTTTTTACACGGTTAGTCTTTCCTTTAATTATATATTTTCTCTGCAAAATTACATTTTCAACCATGGTTATCAAATAAATATTTAAGTAGCATTAAATAGAAAAAGTAACGTGAACAGGTATTAAATGCATACATTTTTCCACGGTCCTACTGTGTCGTTCATTTTCTTTATAGGCTCTGTACTCTGCTGTAACCCCACTGAAATTTCATAATCGTATATAAAAACACTTTCTGGGCCAGATATTACTGTTTAGTGTCACTTTGTGTAAATATATAAACCTTGACAATTACGTACTACAGGTTTTCAAGTCAGAAAACTGGATGAATATTGGAAAGCGGCAGAAAAAACTCCCTCTAATAAATAAATTGTACAATTTTCATTTCCATTGAAAATAATTACAAATCATAGTTAAAAAGTGCTCCCATTGTGAACCAGGTTTTCCGTGGCAGTCGTTGCAAACCCAGTCAAAGCAGTTATTATCGTAATTTCGCGTAAAATCTCATCAAAAGCAACTATCTCGGTGTAGTTTAGTATATTTCGAGCTGGTGTAATATCATCCTCCAGCACCGAGGGGGTGTTGCCTTCAAGTAGCCATATTGAGAGCAGTGTGAGTCTGTGTGTGATGTGGATGGAGTGCAGGTCGCGCTGAACACTCATAATTCCTGCACACAGCCACTTGTGACGATGGCGACCAGCGAGGTGGATGCTTTTGCGGTAAGTACGACGGTGGGCTGTCTGCCGGCCTGCAGCGGTGACGAGCGGTTTTTAGAAGAGCAGCATTGAGCTAGCAAACGGTTTCTTACATTCGGGTGTAAATAAGAGCAACGTGATGTGTGCGGGGATTGCAGCAGGAGGGCTGCGGTGATGAGGAAAGCTCGTTATGTGTAATGAATCGCGATGAAGATGGTTGATTCAGCGGAGAAATGCTTCGTCGCTCCGTTTTGAGGAGCTGGTCCTCGGAGACGTGCGGAAAGCGCGCACTTCAGCATCCAGGCGCGCTGTCTTGGACGAAACAGCACGGAGCCCTGCTGTGTGTCAGTACTTTCCTGTTCACCGTGTCAGCACCTCTGACAGGTGTGCACTGGTGCTGAATTAACAGCACGAAATTAGCATGTGGTTGAAGACCAGGCCAGCAATGACTGAGAGACTGAGTTAAGAGGATAAACATAAGTAGTAGTAAGTGGTAGCTACCAGCTCCTCAACCGTCAGCATCATATTGCTCAGCAAAAACATGTCAGCATGTTTCAGCCAAACATGTAATTCAGGGTAATGACATGCGTTAATTAAATCCTATCATGGCTCACCTCACATACCTGGAATTTAGTTTCCTGTCTATGTTGTAAAGGATGGAAGAGTTCAAGTTAATGTAGTGTTTGTGGAGGGGAGCTTGGGGGGTACCAGGGCAGCCAGCAGCTTGGATATCCTCCCATCCTGTGAAATAACATCCACATAAAGAGCTCTTTGTGTGGGTGTGTGTGTGAGAGAGAGATGTGAGGGAGAAGCAGAGGATTGTTGTGTTGAAACACATCCTGGTGCTCATGTTGAGCCTTTTTGCAAGATGCCAGGCTCCCAGGGTGAATCTGGTATTGGAGGAACAGTCTCTCACTGCCAACTTACCAGGCTGTAGCATCATTCATCCTACTGCGTATAGTTTGGGCTACTATATACAAACTCGCAATACCCAAAGCTCAAGCTGGGAATTCTGAGTGAGTTTATCAGCTTGAGTCTCTGGCTACATATACTAGGTTCACTGATATGATTGTCAGTAAGTTACTTATAAGCGCCAGTTTTAAAAATAATTCATCAAACAAATATTTGTTGATGATTTAAATGTTCAATAATAATAATAATATCTTTATTTTTGTACCTGAGGGCTGAGGGAAGCTGTACCAAAGTTTAGCTGCTATAACGTCTAAAGTATGCTGCAAAACAGTCCCAGGGAGTTTGGTATATACAGAGCAGCTTGTGTATGTCGTTTTTTGTGTATAATTAATTCATTTTTACTATGAATACTGAATTACACTTGAAGCCAATGAAATCATGAAAAAACACTCTAATCTACTCCATTTCATAACACACGAAGCATATGATACATTTAACGTGACATCAGTGCTAACTGGAATTTGGTTCACTATTTGGATAGTTCCTTTTTATAGATGGGACTGTTCAGTGTGTTAATTGGAAGAGGGAGAGAGAGAGATGACCTCATTTGCAAAAGATGCTTTTAAGCCTAAGAGCAGAGTGTGTGTGGATGGGATGTGACAGATGGACCTTTTAAGCTCACCATTCCAGTCACTGTTTTATTTTGTTGGATATTTACTAGCATAGGATGAATATGGTTTTGTTTTCATTGTAATTTCTCAGAATGAAGAGAAGCGAACTCTGGAGCTCAGTGGCCATGTGGGGTTTGACAGCCTTCCAGATCAGCTGGTCAGCAAAGCATCTGCACAGGGATTCTGCTTCAACATCCTCTGTGTGGGTATGTCTGAACCCAGGAGGAGCTTCAAACTTAGTCCTGTAACCATAACAAGAGTTCATTTGAAATTCACATGCACTCATTCTGCTTCATCTGTAATTTTCGCTCCTTGTTTTTCTGTCTGTTTTTAAGGTGAGACCGGGATCGGCAAGTCCACATTGATGAACGCTCTTTTCAATACAACATTTGAAAATGAGGAAGCCAGCCACTATGGGCAAATGGTGGAGCTGCGCCCACACACGTATGAACTGCGGGAGAGCAATGTCAACCTCAAGCTGACTGTTGTACACACTGTAGGGTTTGGAGACCAGATCAACAAAGAACAGAGGTACAGGTTGCTGATGGATGTGATGATGGACTTTTAGTTAAAATGACTTTTATTTTATTTTTTAAAGAGGAAGAAACAGTTTAGAAATCAAAGAAAACCTTTGAAAATTCACAGAGGTTACACTATAAACCTGATAGATCAGTGCCAACCCTGAATCACTTTGCCATTTTTCTCTTATGCTGAAACAATTTCCGATTGTAAAATCGAGAGCCAGCTCTGCCCCGCTGCTGGCATTTTAATTGGAGTGGAAGAAAGGGAACCCGGGAGTGAGTGATAGAGCAAATGTGGTTTCAATTGCTGTTTGAGTGCTCCATCAGCAGGAAGTGTACGCATCTAACATGCTTGGCTGTGTACAGAGTTTTTACCATGGTTACCGATATGTCTGTTGAACAACATGAAGTTGAATGTTCATGCATGTAATGTTTGTTTTTTTTACTGCAGCTACAAACCCATTCTTGAGTATATCGATGCCCAGTTTGCGAAGTTTCTTGAAGAGGAGCTAAAAATAAAGCGCTCCCTGTTTAACTACCACGACACGAGGATCCACATCTGCCTGTATTTCATCGCCCCCAACGGACATTCTCTGAAGTCCCTCGATCTCGTCACGATGAAGAAACTGGACAGCAAGGTGAAAGGAGATCCAAGCTATGTGTATTTCAGCAGTTATTACTCAGTCCATGACTTATCTTCTGGTTATCTTCAGGTGAACATCATCCCCGTGATTGCGAAGGCAGACACTGTGTCCAGGAATGAGCTAGAAAAGTTGAAGATCAAGGTTATGAGTGAGCTGGTCAGCAATGGAGTCCAGATATATCAGTTTCCCACAGAGGATGAGGCTGTTGCAGAGATCAACTCCTCTATGAATGTGAGTCCTAAAAACAGATAAACATAAAAACATGTGCACCGTGGATTTGGTACCTAATGCTTTTTTAATGCTTAGTTGTAGTCATCGGTTAATCTGCATACTTGCTCTCTCTTTTTTAAGCTAACTAATATTATGCTGATAATCACATGTAATGATAATCAACTTTGTCATGCCATTTGAAAATAGATGTTCATTGGTGAGGAAACAGTATTTTTAGAAACATTATATAATGCATAATGGCATATTAGGATCCTGGATATGACGCAGCATTATTAATAGCTCCATATTCTAACATTATCAGTACTCTTTGTCACAGACTCTTCTGCCGTTTGCTGTGGTTGGAAGCGTAGACGACGTGAAAGTAGGAAATAAGATGGTGAAAGGAAGGCTGTACCCTTGGGGATCTGTGGAGGGTGAGTCTGCTGAAATGGTTTGGCAGTCATCATGAGGGAGCTGTTTAGTCAGATGCCTGCTGCTCAAATCCAGTTTTTTTAATTTATTTATTTATTTTAGGTATAAACATGATGGATTTTATGAGCAATTAAAAGACCAGTTTTTCTTTTCAGTGGAAAACGAAAAGCATTGTGATTTTGTGAAGCTGAGGGAGATGGTGCTGCGTGTGAACATGGAGGATCTCCGGGAGCAAACGCACGCTCGTCACTATGAGCTGTACCGTCGCTGCAAGCTGGAAGAGATGGGCTTCAAGGACACAGGCACTGACAGCCAGTCGTTCAGGTGAAATTAGGGAAAGCAGTGATGCAAATGCATCTGGGCAATTTACTTTATCAAAAAAAAAACCCCAAAACAAAACTCTAGCTTTCTTATGAGGTTAAAAATGTGCAAATAACTTGGATTATTCATAAACAGCACATTAAAGTCAACGTTTTAAGGAGATTTAGATAAAGAATGTGACTTGAAAACTATTAATCCCTCTGTATCACAGTTAAAATGTTTTATAATTTGGTGTGTTTTGTTTTCTAATTTTGAATGTTGAGTTAAAATATTGCTTGTTTATTATTATTTTTTACTATTGCAGAGCATTTTTCTGGATGAGTTCTGCTAGCTGTAGTTAACATTACAGCATTTGCTCTACAGATTTTATGGCTCAACGAAGTGTGAAGTTATAGGGCAGTAAAGTGAGCATATTATTGACTTTACCCTGATCTTCAGCCTGCAGCAGACGTACGAAACCAAGAGGAAGGAATTTATTGTGGAGCTGCAGCGCAAAGAAGAAGAAATGAGACAGATGTTTGTCAACAAAGTGAAGGAGACAGAAGCTGAGCTGAAAGAGAAAGAAAAAGAGGTGAGGATTAACAAAGTCATAAAAGAACTCCTGTGTGATCATATCTCATATTTGGCTTGTATGACATTGCTCTGTGTATATATATTATCATCACCTGTAGCTTCATGAGAGGTTTGAGCAGCTCAAGCGGATGCACCAAGAAGAAAAGAAGAATCTGGAGGAGAAAAGACGAGAGCTGGAGGAGGAGATGAATGCCTTCAATAGGAGGAAGGTTGCAGCAGAGACACTGATGGGACAGGCACTCCAAGGTTGCTCACAGCAGCCATTCAAAAAGGACAAAGACAAGAAGAAGTAAGTTAATGTGTTTGTATTTACCTTGTGCTGGTTGCTTAATTCACACACTGATTGTCAGCAGAACTGTTAATACAGTCAATGAGTAATACCTTGAGATCAAGCTATTTATGGATAACCATTGTCAATCTACATTATATTCACTGACCTTCCATATCATGGAGGTCAGTCTTTGTGGTGTTTTTTGGAAAAGGGGGAGCAGTAGAACGTGATTAACGAGATAGTGTTATCTTCCCGGAGGCTATGTTGGCTCAGAAAAGGATACGGGGACAGATTCAGACTGACACTGTGTGCCCAGACGCTGTAGGAAGGGTCACAGCTTGGATGACACAGCCTGATGCTTATGTCTCTGCAGGCTGACCTGCCAGACTGTATCTCGGGCAGGGACAGTTCTGTTTACATTGGACTGGTCTCACCGATGCTCACGCCATGCAGAGCACAGATGATACTCATACATCCCGCAAAGAGCTGTAATCATGATGTTGCATATGCTTTAAATGCAGCTTGATCCTGGCATCAGCCTTGTAAAACACAGCACACCAAAGCTGTCTTAATAGTCAGTAAAATAGAAAAATGAAAAGAACTGAGTGAGCAGAGTTTCTTGGAAACATTTACTATTAATGGTAAGGGCTTCAGTATTCCAGACAGTAAAATTTTACGAGGCATTTAGCCAGTATAATTACATGTGAGGTGGATGAAGAGATTTCAGGTATTTTAATGTTTTAATAATTCTTCCTGCTATTCTTATAACACTGTTTTTGAAAAAGCAATAAATGCATTTTTATGCATTTCAAAATTAACAGCTTCGTACACTAAGCATATACACAAAGGGATTTATAAAATAATCCTTTAAATATGTCATATGAAAGATGAGGAAATGTTTGTAAAAATCTTACTGTAGACAAGAGTGAGCTGAAGCTTTAAGGTAAGATTGCAAGTGGAAAGTATTTAAAGTCACTGTCTAACCAAAAAGTCTGGTTGTTGTTGTTGTTGTTTTTTTAAATACACTCACTGAGCACTTCATTAGGTACACATTGCTAGTACCAGCTTGACCTCCCTTTTTACTTCAAAAAACCATCTTAATTTGTCATGGTACAGATTCAACAAGGTGTTAGAAACATTCCTCAGAGGTTCCTCTGGTCCATATTGACATACTAGCGTCACCCAGCTCCCGCAGATTTGTCAGCTATAGTGGTCCCTCGCTGTAACGCGGTTCACCTTTCACGGCCTCGCTGTTTCGCAGATTTTTTTTCCATGCAATTTTGCATGCTTTTTTTAATTTTAATTTTAATTTTTTACAGCACATTGTGTTCTGTGTCCTGATTGGCTGTAGATCATTGTCAATCAATCTCTTCCATGTTGTGTCTCCTGTACAGTACAGAATGCGTTTAGCTTGTCAAATTTACATAAATCTTCGATCGCTAGCAGCGTGACTCTGAAGTGCTGTACTGTATGTTTGGAAGTTTTCTCCCCAACAAACACAACAATGTCGACAAAACTTTTTGCACTGTCAAAGGCACCTGCGGTAGCACCCAAAAGGCAGAGGAAGATCCTAACCATCGCACAAAAAGTTGCACTTCTGGACATGCTAAAGAAAGATAGAAGTTACTATATTTTTTGGATTATAAGGCGCATTAAGCAAAACAAAACAGTCAGATAAGTCAAACTTTACTCAACTCATTCTTCTTGCTTCCTCCACTTCCGTATGATTGAATTACACTGAATTAAATTGAATTGATTCTGTTAAATTCTCTCACAGCTGCTCTATTCTGTTCTGTTCTGGACCTGAAATTAGGGTTTGATCTTTGGTTTAATTCTATAATACTGGACTTATTTTTCTACAAAGGTTTGAACTGTGAGAATGTTTAAACAAGAGAGAAAAGTGTGAAAATGTTCATGCCTGCCTCAGAGAAGTGAATAAAGTGCGTAGTGAGGGGTTTTACAGCCTTAAAACATCTATAATATTTGTAAATAATAAAGTTGGCTACTTCACGGATTTCACCTATCGCAGGTTATTTTTAGAACGTAACTCCTGCGATAAACGAGGGACCACTGTATACATCCACAATGTGGATTTCCCATTCCACTACATCCCCCCAGACCTGGTGACTATGGAGGCCATAGTACAGGGGTATTGTGCTGAGGTTTTGTACTTACTAACTCATTGTCATGTTCAAGAAATCAGTTATCCTCCTAAAAAGAGCCATCAGATGATGGGTACTCTCGTCATACAGAGATAGTCATGGTCACCAACCATATTCAGTTAGGCTGTGGTGTTTAAATAATGCCTAGATAAGAAGAGTCCTAAATTGTGGTAAGAAAATATCCCCCACACCACCAGCAGCCTTCATTCTGATTCTGCCATCCAAATTTTGCAGCACAAATCAAGATTCATCACACCAGGCAACATTTTCCATTTCCTATTGTCCAATTTTGGGTTATTTTGCAATAATGAGCAGCTGAACAGGTGTACCTAATAATGTGGCTGGTGAGTGTGTATAGCCATTGTTGGTGTATAAAGAGTTAAGCTGTCAGTGTTTTCCTGTTGGACTGGAGCGACTTGACTCAGAGACAGTAGAAACCTCAGACTTGTCACACAGCTAAATGTCTCTCTGGGATATTTGTTAGTAAATGTGATTTAAATGTTAAACTGTCAGTAATGGGAGCTGAGCTGCCAGCATATTTCAACAGAAAAAAAATCTTGCATTCCAATTCATTCACTATTTACTTTTGATTCCTGCCATATTTCAGATCCGTCATCCTTTTGTTTCTTTTGCCATATTTTGTCATATTTCTTTTCCCCTTTCAGTTGATTTATGGATCAAACATCAGTGGAAACCAGGAATGTTTGTGCCATCAGCATGGGAAAAACGATCTTACGGATGAGAAAGGGAGCCTTGTTCAGTGTATTTAAGTTTCATATGCTGATTGTGCTAAACACATAATAATAAATCAATGGACGTTTTTCATAACATGTAACTTGTGTAGTTTTATGTTCTTGACAAGAATGTATGTTCATCTTCAGTTGTAAATTTAAGTCTCTGGTTTTCAATGAGACACTAACAGAACTTTATATTAAAAAATGAATATTGAATAATCTTTTTACGTATATATTAATACATTTATTCACAAGATGCTTTGTAATGTATATGAATATACTGATCTTTTTTAATTGTTGTTTTTCTCAGGTGATATCTTTCAATTGCCTAAGCAGTGTTCTGTGCAGCGTTATGAAGAACATGATTAAATTTACTGACAGTGAATCTGGAAATGAACACAATTTCTTTGTCTTCATTTACATTTAAATAAAGAGAGATGATGGGAAACAGAATAGAGCATCAGTTTGTGTGTCACCTGAACCCATTTCCATCGGAATGCCTCAGTGCTTTGGGACTTCCATCGCATGAGCCCTTTGGTTCACTCAAAGCATTTCATATTGTAGCTGTTGTGTCGTGCCATGCCCAAAACACATCTGATGATTTTGATTTATTTAACAGTGTTGCTTGTTTTATTTTTATATCAGTGAGTGGCAGCAGCAGGAAACCCAGCAACATGATTTATTTTTAATCAACATGTGCAGTGTTGTTGAATTTGTCACATGACCTTTACTGACTGATGCTTGTTTGGATAAATGATGATGTGGTTTTTCTTTCCTCTCATAGCTTCTTTAGTCTCCCATCTGCGTGCTCCCTAACCTCAGGAAGGAATTTGAATTAGAAGACTTTCTACCACATCTAAAGATCACAGACTAACTACTCAAGTTTATTATTTTTACAGTGTTAAAATAAAAGTTTTGCTGAACTTTCACTTGAAGTGAGTCAAAGTCTTCCATGTCTACTAAACAATGTTCTTTTTAAACAGCGATCTGTAGCATGGTCTCTGCATGGCTCCTAAACTGCAAGTATGCTTTTATTAAAATATCTCCAATACCAAAATTTCCAATTTCTTTTGTACTAAATGTGCTACTTTTGTCTGTTATGTTATGCTTGTGGTTTCTGATAAATGACAAGTTACACTGTGAAATATATACTATAAACTGACATGATTATTGCTGTTAAAGGTACTGATTGTGAATCATTATGATTTAGAAGCACTTTAAAACAGTTATAGTAAATATGCTTTCTTTATTTATATCCAATTATAAATGGTACCCTGTACTACTAACTTGTCAGCTCTCTGTTGTGTTTGCTATATATAATATAGTATATATATATATATATATATATATATATATTAGAGAGAGAGATTTCATATTTTAAACTGTATATAAATTCAGGATTAAATCTCTTTATGTCATAAGATCTATATACTGGGTCTGTGTAGACCTGCTTGGCAGATTTTTAAATCCTAATGTAATAAAGAGTTACTTTATTGAAAAATGAACTGTGTACTCTCTATATTTACTTTGATTTTTAGACAGAAAAGACCAAAGGAGTGATGGATAATGCAGGTTCCTTCCAGATTGTTCCAGAAACTTTCCAGTTGTGTGCGTGTGTGTCTTTTTTTAAATAGTTTTCTATGATTTCGACACCCTTTTAAAAATGTAATCTATTTTACTACCCACTAAAGACATTACTGTGTAAATGTTGATATAATTTGTATATCTGTATTTATTTATTAATGAATTTTAAAAAATTAATCCAATATAATTTATATACCAAAGGAGGCAACTTTATTACGACGCTATTTTGGGTCGTATCCCACCTTCTGACGTGCGATTGGCCCTAATGCATGAATGGGGTGGACCTTGTATGTGACTAGCTAGTTAAATATCCAACTAAAATGTAGAGCTGGTAACGTCACTTGTTGAGGACCAATAGAAAATCGGCATGGTTGGTCATGGGCTTGGTTTTATGCCTGTTTTAACGCCTTAACTGTCCTTTTCCCCATCGCCTTACGCCAAGGGTAGGGGGGTGTGCATAGGCAGAAACTAACCTATGCTTAAAACTTTCTTTAGTGAAAGTTCATACTTACACTTTTGTGTGTTTTATTTCTCCATTCACCCGCTTATTTGAAGCGCGTGGATTTTTTTTTCCACCTGCTCTTTTTTTTTTTAAAATACAAAAAGCAACGTAACTGTTTAAGGTAAGTAAACCCATTTTCCTTATATGATATATATATATTTTTTTATCTAGTGGTGTTCGTGGCTCTAAACAGTAAATGATGTGTTGCTATCAGCCAAAAAAATGCTACTAGTTTTAGAAATGGATTTTTAGCTAGCGTTAGCTTTGATTGCTAAACAGTTTACGTCGTCAACAAAGAGTAGTTTGTCATTTTCTGGTTTCTCTAATAAAGTATGAAGTTTAACTTACATAGTACTTACAGACTTATGTTGTTGTTTCACTCTTATCTTTATTGTTTAAACTGTGTACTGTCACTTTGGTTTGCTGTGCCATGCTTTGCGTTAGCTCTCCTTTGGTGTGTATGGCAGGGACATGTCTCGACATGACGCCGGTCCTTGCCCTGACATACACAAGGCCTGCTGCTGTGATACGGCTACATGTGGACTCACAAACTAGCACTAAAGCTGTGGAACTCGTGTTTTACACACTTTTAGTAGCAGAAATGTCGCTTTAACTAAAAACGGAGAAACTTTTTGAAGCATATCCCTGTTCTGTGTTCGTCTCATTTCGCCTCCTGTTTATATACAGTCATTGCTCCTGTCCAGTCCAGTTTAGTCCAGTTCAGTGACGGGCATGTGTTAGCGGAAGGCTTGTTGCAGGATCTTGTTAGTAAACTACGCTCACTGCATTTGTTTAACCATTTTTGTTTCGGACTAGATGTCCTTTAAATACACCAGTCTAATATTTCAATTACGTAGCAGACAGAGCCTTGCCTTATTAAAGAGACTAAGATGTTTATCAGAGTTATGTTAATACTTTATACACAGTTTATGGTCACACAGTTAATTCCAGTGTATCTTTTGTTTGTTTGTTTTTTTACTGTATCACTAAGTTTTATTTTCATGTCTGTGCAGATGATTGACACAGTAACAGGCCCTGTGGCACAGCCATTTGCAGCCCAGCTGAAGGCCCTGATTGATCTGGAGGGCCGATACCAACCAAAGCTGAGTGGCTTGAGGTTCATTGAAAGCGCCCAGGACAATGGCCTCAGGATGACTTCCCGACTCAGGGAGCTGGAGGTGAAGGACCTGCTTTCACTGACCAGGTTCTTCGGTTTCAGTTCAGAGAGCTTCTCGCTGGCTGTCAGTTTGCTGGACCGATTTCTGTCTGTCATGAAGGTTTGTAAATGCAGTACATTTTGCTTACTTTCTTAAAATCGTAGCAGTTGTTCCGTTCTCCAATATCCATTTCCCCATCTCCTACAGATTCAGCCAAAGCACCTTCCTTGTGTCGGTCTGTGCTGCTTTTACATCGCTGTGAAGTCCACAGAAGAAGAGAAGAACGTGCCTCTGGCCAATGACCTGATTCGCATCAGTCAGAATCGCTTTACAGTGTCTGACATGATGAGGATGGAGAAGATCATCATGGAGAAGCTCTACTGGAAGGTGAAGGCCCCCACGGCCCTGCGCTTTCTCCGCGTCTTTCACAGCCACGTCCTGGAGCAGCTCGACGCTGAGAGGTAAGGACAGACGGTCACACCAACCTGCAGGGCTGAGCTATGACTCAACGAGATTATATTTACTCTACTAAAATGTGTCTTCTCATATTTGGTTTGAAAGCTAACACTAACCAAAAAAATATATATTTTTTTTAGCCAACAGGCACAGTCCTTTTTGAAATCGTGTAGACTTTTAGACATGTGACAGGGTGTTAGAAAACAAATATGCAAGTCCCCCCCCTTTTCAAACGTTACCTTTTTAAAAAAAAAAAAAAAAAAAAAAAAAAATAGAAATCCTTTTGGTTGGCTTTTTTATCACTATTTATGTAAGCTGTACTTCACATTCAGTTTGCTTTGACACTAAAAGCATTTTTTCCCTTTAGCATGAAGATCCTGAGCCTTGAGAGACTGGAGGCGCAGCTGAAAGCCTGTCACTGCTCATTTGTCTTCTCCAAAATAAAGGTAAGCCAAAACAACTACTCTCTCCACATTGAAAATAATGACTTATTTCAATGCTTTTCTGCGCTTTTCATTAAAAATCAGACTGCTTTTGTCTTGTACACTTCTCGTTTGTTGTTGTATCTCAGGTATAATGTAGGTCATCTGTGTCGATTTGTTTTTAAATGTTATCATAGTTTCTACTTTTTTTTTTCTTTTTCTTAACAAGAGACTGTGTTTGTGTTTCTGTGCAGCCATCTCTGCTTGCCCTGGCTCTCCTGTGTTTTGAGGCCCATGATGAACATGACCCAGAGTACCTTGACAAAATATCTGAGGCCTTGAGCAATCTGCAGCAGCAGCTAAATGTAAGTCCAGCTCTGAGCCTTTTGCTTTAAAGAATATATACGAGCAGTTCAAACTAATCCTTATTTTAAACTGGGCCTCAGAAGACACAAGCCCTTTATGCCAACGTTCTTCTGATTGGTTGCCCCTAGCAGGCAGAAGGTTTAAACAACAGGTCAGTGGGACTTGTGTGCTCATGGCTACACCCGTGTGCCTTATTAGGAATAGGTCCATCTTATCAACATACAGGTCAGAGTAGGAAAAACTATCAAAATGAGCCTTTGCTCAACTCAAACCAAAATGGCTCGTTTTTAACATTATTGCATATTAGTGTTTTTGTCACAGTTAATATAAGGTGGTGATCCATGCAGTGTAGCTTAATGAATTTTAATGCTTCTTGCCAAGTGTTAAGCAGAGAAAGATGCGACTCCTCTTTCCTGCAGATCAAAGACGGGGATCTGGTTTGCATGCGGGAGCTAGTTGGAAAATGCTTGGCTGAGTACGCCACCACTAAGTGCTGCAGGCCAAACGTCCAGAGACTTCGCTGGACTATTTCAGGAAGAACTGCACGTCAGCTGAAGCACAGCTACTACAAGATCACTCACCTTCCCACCATACCTGAGTCAGCTTGTTAAAACCTGGGCGTCCAAGTGGGTGACTTGACATGGAAAGAAAAATTACAACATTACCACTGTTACATCTTTGTCCTCTGACTGGATGTAACATGCAGTATGGTCACCCACTTACAGCTCCAGCTTTATTTTCCTTAGAGACCTTCATCTGTGATGATGGATGTCTTTAAGGAAATGCCCCCCCCTTTTTTTTTTTCTTTTTTTTTTTTTTTATCCCTTAAGTTTGTAATCATATGTTGATCAGACACACATTTTTCTTTCCCTATGACAAGGAGTAATTCTTCCTCAGAAAGGTTGAAGTTTTACTTTCTTGGTTGAGCCGTTTGCACAGGTGTCTAGTATGTTCTTGTTTAAATCCGTACCACGGTGTTTGGTGTTTCCCTGGAACGGGTTGCTGGTTTTAAGCTAATAAGTATAGAACCACCTA
Organism: Aulonocara stuartgranti; assembly: GCF_965226115.1. Taxonomy (NCBI): domain Eukaryota; kingdom Metazoa; phylum Chordata; class Actinopteri; order Cichliformes; family Cichlidae; genus Aulonocara; species Aulonocara stuartgranti. The sequence continues at coordinate 28,503,747 of NC_138940.1, forward strand.
GGTCCTCAGTCCACCATGTGGAAGAGGAGGGAGAGGGATTTTGTGAACAGCAAAAAAATGGAACCAAAAGATCGGGCCCAAAGTCCTTCACTCCCACCCTAGGTTGCTAAGCTGTCCTGAATGCACACTCCTACCCAAGGTGATGATTTTTTTTTTTTTTTTGTTAAGGCGAGGGAGCTCTGGTTTGTACCAGGGAAATGAAGCTAGTGATGATCCTGTTATCTACAGCTCATCAGTGTTTGAGATGAAACGTTACCAACGGTTACAGATGAGTTGTTTTCACCAACTCTTAATTTGTGGACACCGTGTGAAGCGCCACAAATATACTGAGTTAAGTTGTTAGTTTTTTAGAGAGCACTCAGAAAACCCCAAAAAAGGTCATTGCAGTGGAAATTCAGGTTGAAATTTATATCGCATTTTCTGTGCCAGTTTCCCTGTTTAGTTTGATTTTAGTGACAAAACAAAATGTGGTCTCAAATTCAAAATGACTGAATACACCATCTGATTAACCTATGTATTTGTACCTTTCAATAAAACTTTATTGAAAAGCTATTGCTGAGTGCACTTTGTTTTTATTAAAACATGTCAGAAAATTCTCTTAACGAGAGTTATCAACTTCCTTTGTAGAGCCTTCCCACTCCCCACATCTGGTTTGCACAAAATCAGTCCTTTGAGGACGAGACCAATGATGTGACAGCCAGGCTTTTTAGTTCGTCTCAAGGCAAATTCTTGTCACAGTAGACCGAATGCATCCACTGTTGTTCTGCACATTGTGCATGATGGGCAGAGGTAACTCCTCAAGCATGTACTAGCATCATGGTATGGGTCACTTCTGTAAGCTGGAAAAGTCTGGACCGCCACCGGCAAAATTCCCAGAGATCTCTGCACCGCTGAAGTCAAATCCAGGATTCTAACAAAGGAAAAAAAAGAGTCAGTAAGACATACTGCTGATTGTTAATCTGTAATTAAGATTTCCTGAGGATAGATGTATCTGAGTTTAAGAAACAGATGTAAGAAGACAAACTCATCACTGAGTGCTCATCTCAACAATTTCCAGAATCACAGCAGTAACACTGCAATGAGTGTTTAATAAAGTCTAAAGACACTTATTAGGTTAGTGATAGTAAATTAGCCACAGGTGTGCACACAAATGGTTGGTAGTCTCACTGTTAGCCCTGCAACAGACTGGTGACCTGTCAGCCTCTCACACAATATCAGCGGAGAGACTTCAGCTCATCCTGATTTGTTAATTAAAATTTAATTTAAATAGTTAAGAAGATGAACTGATGGATGGATTTCTTGATAAAGGGCTTTGAGGTTGAAAGCAATGCCTTCATTAACTTAACAGATCATCACCTTTAAAACATTCTCAGGAATGAGCTCTGACAGCCAGACTTTCAGAACCCCTTACAGGTTTCATTACACAAAATATGTAATATGTTAAAAGTCAGTGACTCACACTGCCACATAATTGCAAGTTAGTAATGTCGCACATTACATCAGAAATCTCTATTGTAATGAGGAAGACATTTTCCAATCTTTCCTTCAAGCTGAAGTGTTACTGATAATCCTACAACTCAAAGAGCATGTCAGCTGCATTTCTGAGAATTAAGGTGGCATGGTTATTTTTTTTCTCTTTAGCCTACCCAGAAATGACCATCACAGAGTTCCCTTGATTATTTCCCTTCATTATTTATGGATTTGCTTCATTTATAAGAAAAACCGATTTATCACAACCTGGGGACTGAGTTATTATTAATGGACTGGGAATGAAAACAGTCAGATGTCTATATTTCAACAATCCAAAACATACTCTCATTACACCTGTCCAACTGCATATCTAATCAGCCAATCACATGGCAGCAACTTAATACAGTTAGCCATACACACATGGTCAAGATGATGTGCTGAAGTTCAAACTGAGCATCAGACCGAGGAGAATAAAGGTCATTTAAGTAACTTTTTTGGAATATTTATATTTCAGAAACTGCTCATCTCACAGCAATTTCCCCACAGACCCACCTGTGGGGTTTATGGAGAATGGTTTGAAAAAGAGAAAATATCCAGTTATTGGCAGCTCTGTAAGAAAAAATATATCGTTGATAGTGGAGGTCAGAGGAGACTGCCCTGACTGCTTCAAGCTGCAGGTAGCAGGAGCTTCAATAACTCAGTTACTACTTGTTACAACCAAGATGTAGAAAAGAGTTTCTCTGGAAACACAACATGCTGAAACTCAAAGCAGATAAACTACAACAGCAGAAGACCCATCCTGTCAGCTAAGAACAGGAAACTGATGCTACAATTCAAGCGGGCTCAAATTGGACAATAGTCTCAATCTCTGCTGCAACATTTGGATGGATCCACGTGGCCCTGTATCAAAAGTTCAGACTGCTGGTGGTGGTGATGGTCTAATGATACTGGAGCTAGGCTGTGGTGTTTAAATTATGCTCAACTTGTACTAATGAGCCCACAGACCAAAACCTGAGTATTTTTGCTGACCATGTCAATCCTGTCATGACCACAGCGTACCCATCTTCTCATGGCTGTTCCCATTAAGATAACACACCATGTCACAAATCTCAAATCAATCAATCTCGAAGCGGTGTCTTGAACATGACAGTGGTCTCAAATGGCCTCCACGGTCACCAGATCTCAATCCATTAGAGTACCTCTGGGATGTGGCAGAATTGGAAATTCACATCATGAATGCTGACAAGTCTGCAGCGACTGTGTGACGCTATTATGTCAACATAGAACAAAATCTCAGAGGAATATTTCCAGCACCTTGTTGAATCTGTGCCATTAAGAATTAAAGCAGCTCTGAAGGCAAAATGAGCTCCAAACCCAGGCAGTTGTAAGATGTGTACCTAATGAAGTGACCAGTAAGTGTATGTAAAGCCTTTAAAAGTTTCCTTTTTAGAAGCTGGTCCTAACCTGGCTGAAAAAGTAGCAGCTGTGCAGTAGAAGAAATGTATTAGGATTACATGCGTACAATATACAACAGTCATTAGGATGTACAGTAGAGTCAACAGTGCTACAGAGGTCAGCGAATCAAACTCACCTCTCGCTGAAACCTCTCCAGAGTGAGTTTTCTCTGCATCTGGTCTTGGACCCAAGCATTCGCACAATACTCCCCCTCCAGCAGCGAGGACCAGCAGTTCCCTGCTTCTCTGTTGGTCTTCATCAGAATGATCCGGATAAGACATTTATCCTCTGAGGAAATGATCAGCAAAGCAAACAATGCATTAAGCTGGCTCTCATTAAAGTCTAATTTAGTAATGTCTCCTTTCTATTTGACCATTTCTAATTCAACAATGACATAATACAAAGGGTGAACATAAAGCCCCCAGTAACTTAACATAAGTAACATAAAGACATGAATGGATGAATATCACAACACAGCCAGTCAACAGCAATCGTTAGAGTTATAAGGATAGTTATTAATTCCCTTAATATTTCTGTGAGTGTGTCACTTACCTAGTGTCCATGTGGCCTCATCTGATACAGTTGTTCCAAATAGCTTTCCCTGGCAAAAGAATAAAATAAAATAAAAAATGAATAATATCAGTTTTATTCATATCAGCACACCTGGACCTGTTCTTGGAAGAGTTAAAAGACCTGCACATGACCAGAACAGGTCTAGCTGCGTTACAGCACAATACAGTGAAGTTACATACTCTTTACGTACACACAACAGCCCGACTGATTTCATTGTACGGTATCAAAATAGGCGACACTGCTGATTAACTGTGACGTGGACTTTTAGGTCCAACTGTGATAAGTATGACGGAAAGGGGCTACATGAATGGTCTTACAAGGCTGGATTGGGTTTACTGGTTAGTTCAGTCACTGGGTAAAAGAGGGTGAGAGTGGGGTGGAGCTGGAGGATAAACCAGGAATCGCATTATCTTACTTTCTGCAAATAAAGATCACAGCATACAGGTTATTCTCGGGACCTGGGAGTCACTTTGGTGCCCTACCTTGAATATTTCCTTTCCCTTGACCAACAGCTCGATGTCTCTGGACCCCAGGTGACACTTGACCTCTTTAGCAGTGGTCCCGTGAGGCACGTTGACTTCAATGAAGACCTCATCCATGGTCTGGTACCAAAAGCCCCATGGCGTCTTGCAGGGGACGACACCGCTCCTCTCCTCGAAGTGTACCGACATGCTACGGCTGCACGCCGGCTCACGGGTCGGCTAACCTCCGCTGACCAGCTTCCAGCGTGAAACCGAGCAGGTCGAAGATACGCTGGAGGCTTGCTGTGCGGTTAACTGTTACAGTTGCCTATATGTTTTGTTTTGTTTTTAACTTTAAAGGTCTGTTTTTAAGTTGGTGTATTTTACCTCTCCCTGTGGTGTTTTCCCCTCACAAGCTCCAAATTTCTTCTTCTTCTCAGTCTCGGTGTCATTTCCGGTTGTGAAAATCACGGAAGCTGCAGCGCCATCTACTGCCTGATAGGATGAACCAGTAATTAGAAAACCTTGCTCCTATGAGACACACCATAGACTCTTTAGCTAGGATTTTTCTTTCTTTTTAATGTTACTGAAATGTCACGTGTTGTATTTATTTCCTGTTTTTAATGCTCCTATTTTAACTATTATTAGTTAGTTATTTTAACTAAATAAAGCAACTAAATCCGGAGTTTTTCTAAAAATGGAGTGGATTTTCTAATCTGTTAATTAGATTACACTCCCTGCCTCGTTGATTCCTGTGTCCATATGCATACCTACTGGTAACTTTAGCGACACATAAGCAGAAATCCTGCTCTGAAGTGGCTCTTTTTTCTTTTTCTTTTTTTTAATTTTATGAACTTGTGAAACCTGATTCAAAACCTAGGATGGCCGTCCCTTCATTAACTTTAGCTGCTTTTATCTGCTGGATGAGGTAAGTCCTGTCTGTGGAGTTAAACGTGGAGCAGAAAGCAGTGATCGTGCGAGTTTAAGGTTTGATTTTCTCTCTGCAGTCTAGGTAATGTATGGGGAAATGAAAAGATATACTCAGACAACATCACTCGCATTCTGGACAGACTTCTAGATGGTTATGACAACAGACTGCGACCCGGTTCTGGGGGTAATTTAAACTTTATGTCCTAATACCTTGCTCCTTCGAGATAAAGACATTATGCAACAGCACTTTTTGTGCTCTTAGGTACATTTTGCTTTTGTTAAATAATGTTGCAGGCGGTGTCACCGAGGTGAAGACAGACATCTTTGTCACCAGCTTTGGACCTGTTTCAGATGTTGAAATGGTAAGATAGTACTTCTGTCAGGAAGTGTGTATGTGCTGACTGTGGGAGATAATAGTGCTTCAGTGACCAGCCTTATGGGCACTCTGCCATGAGACCATCTAATGAGCTTTAATCTGTTTGACCAGCCCTATAACTCCGTTATTGATGGCCTCTAAATCAATATGACAACATGTCAGAGAGCGAGGATCGCTGAGTGGATTGATTAATGATTATCCGGGATGAGTGGCATCCATCACTGCCTCATCGTCTCCCCTCACCTTTCACTCTGTATTGAAATGTCACCTCGGTCTTGTGCGTGCTGATGAATGGACGAAGATAGAAATTTCATTCTTGAATCTGGGATTGTAGTTGTGGGTTTTTTTTGTATCAAAACAATATTACGTTTGTGCCTCAGGAGTACACCATGGACATGTTTTTCCGCCAGATGTGGGTTGATGAGAGGCTGAAATTCGAGGGCCCCATTGAAATCCTGCGGCTGAATAACCTCATGGTGGACAAAATCTGGACGCCAGACACTTTCTTCAGAAAATCCAAGAAGTCCATTTCCCATAACATGACCACACCCAACAAGCTCTTCCGCATCATGCAGAACGGGACTGTCCTTTACACCATGAGGTGATTTTTCACAGTGAACGTGTAGTTTTGTTCTTTGTTTTTTTTTTTGTTTGTTGGAGCAGATCATTTTTGCTAAACACAAGACCAAATCAGAACATTTATCAGAGACTGATCCCAGCTCCTGCTTTCAGGCTCACAATCAGTGCAGAGTGTCCAATGAGCCTGATGGATTTCCCTATGGACGGCCACTCCTGTCCTCTGCGGTTTGGAAGCTGTGAGTATTTCAGACCAACGCTAGCATCCAGGAATATCCAGATTGATAAATATGACCAAACCTTGAGCATGTTGATGTGATATTTTCTTCCTGTTTTAGATGCATACACCAGCAGTGAAATTATATTTACCTGGAGGAAGGGACCAATAGCTTCCGTCGACTGTCCCAAAGAGTCAATGAGTCTTCTGCAGTACGATCTTGTCGGACAGACTTTGTCCAGGGAGATATTCAAATCAAACACAGGTAATGCAAAATAAAAAAACAAATCTATTTTCATAAGCAGCCTATTATGGCCGTAGCCACATATACAAGCATAATTAAAAGATCCACAAGTGTTTATTAATGTTTGAGTAGAAAGGGGTCAAATGAGTGTCTGCAAGCCCTGCACTAGTGTCCATTACTCCCCGCAGGAGGACGATATATAAAAGCAAAGACTTCCTTGAGCCACCATCTAAGATGCTTAAGTGGTTAGGCCCTAATGCGTACTGTGCACCTTAATAGAATAGAATAGAATAGAATAGAATAGAATAGAATAGAATAGAATAGGCCTTTATTGTCATTGTACATGTACAACAAAATTCTGGGTGCTCCACATCAACTGTGCCGGAATAAAATATAAATAGTAAACCGCTTAAAAACCATGTAGAACCCCAGTGGATGCTCAGGCGGGGTGGGGGGTGAGTTTTATGTGTGTGCATTTTCTCTTTTTACCAGGAGAAAGCCTCCCTGCTGTGAATCCAGCACATTCCTCGAATGGAGCAGAAAAGGATGAGGCAGGCTCCAAAATGTAGCAATGATACACATTTAAGAAACACAGAGTGAGACAGAGGACGTCTAAATAAGTGTGTGTGAGCGTGCATGATGCAGCACGTTTTCGGTCTGTGAATGTCTGCATGCATGTGTTCAGACAGAGCAGGGCAGCAAACACATAGTGGCACTGCATGCTCTCCGCCAGCCCCCACCTCACTGGCTCCTTCCCCCTCTTCCTCTTTCCTTCCTTCCTTTTTTTGTCCCACTGTCTTCTCTCCTCTCTTCCTATCTCCTCTTTCTTTTGCTCCCTTAGACTTAGCAACCTGTTCCTGTCCTGGCAGCATCAACAACTGGTTCTTTCAGCTGCTATTCCCTTTTGAAGGGCAAGCAAGGGCATCTGTTCTGTGCGACCACGCTCTGTCCCTCACACTCGCTGTCTTCTCACGTGCTGTTTATCTTGCAGGTCACTACTCTGTGCAGGTGGTCTATTTTCACCTCCAGAGGAAGCTGGGCTACTACCTCATACAGACCTACATCCCTCTTATCATGGTTGTCGTACTGTCACAAGTCTCTTTTTGGATCAACAAAGAGTCTGTTCCTGCACGCACAGTTGCTGGTATGCCCCCTCTTCCCTCATGCCCAGTTTGATCTAATCTCCCTCTGCATGTGTGATTCATGAATACTCTGCTGCCCTTCAGGCATCACCACAGTGCTGACCATGACCACCTTAAGCATCAGTGCCCGCCAGTCTCTACCTAAAGTAGCCTATGCCACGGCAATGGATTGGTTCATTGCTGTGTGTTTTGCCTTTGTGGCGTCAGCTCTCGTCGAATTTGCGGCAGTGAACTACTTCGCCACCTTGCAGGCCCACCGTCTGAAGAAGAAGGCAGCCAGACAGGAGAAGCTTGAGGTCCTGGCCACCGGCAGCGATGATGATGACACAGTTTCGGTAAGCAGTTTTCATATTAAAATGTAGAAAAGCTGTATATAACTTCTTTAAAGGGGAACCCTACTGATCTTTCCACCAGAGGGCCTGATAAATGACTCAAAAATGAGCAAATTTCATTGGGGTGAGAACAGAATGAATCCTCTTTAGCCAGCTCCTCAGCTCTGTGGGATAATAGTTACAAGCGACATTTACTGTTAAGAGCCAGTGTGGCTGGGGTTTACTGTGGGTAATGCAGTCACCAGATAGTGTTAAGAAAGATGAATGTGAAGAAGCCATTTCTGAATCTGAACCACCTATTTCGATGCGTTTTAAAAGTCACTGTCAAGCACTAATGCTTAAATGTTTGGGGTCAATTAGAAATGTCTTGCTTTTAAAAGAAAACTACTTTTTACATTAAATCGATCAGAAATAACAAAAACTGATAAATGGAATTATTAATCATGATTTTTAATGCATATGTGGGTGGCATATCCAGCAATCGCGACACTAATGGCACTTTCATCATCTAATGCAAGTTTATAATGCTGAAAACATTACACTCACACTAATACAAGCGACGACACATTTAGTGAGTGAGCGTGTGAGAATTCAGCCCCTGTGCTTACACTGTAGTTTTAAAAACCCCACATTTTTGTAGAACAGTCATTATTCTTGATGTGAGAAATGAAGGCTATTCATGTGGGACCCTGACATAAAACCTCTGGTGTGTACTACTTCCTACACAGAACAGGATCGCGGTTTCTAACCTGAAAAAAAAGAGAAGTGGAGATCTGAGCAGCCGAGTCTTTAGTCTGAGAAACGAACACCTCACAGGTCCTCAACTGGCAGCTTCATTAAAGTGCCAGATTGTAGTGGTTGGAAAGAGAGTAGTACACTCCTTTGTGTGAATTTTCTTTTGGGCACAATTTCTTGTGTGGTATAATCTTCATTCACTTGGAAAAAGACCAAATTTATTTTTTCAGTTTGATTGTGAGACTCTAATCAACTCCACAGGGGCTCAAGGTCCAGACAGTCCTCAGTGGAGTTATCGTAAATGAGAAAAATTCTTTTTAGTGATAAATCAACCTTTACATTGGATAAACATAAAACAGGTAACATAAAATGTCAACAGAACAAACAGGCTTTTATAGATATTCCAATAAAATCATTAAATCAAGGATTTATAGTTCTAATTCCATCAGTTATTAATTGTTATATTAGAACAATTTGCTTTTCTTTCAAAACCATGGACATTACGGAGTAACCGTAATGCTGAGAGGTAGTGTAAGTCTCACAGTGGTGTAATGGAGCAATTCTAAATATGTAGTTTAGATTAACCTGATCTTTTAAGAGATAATCCATTTTTTCAGCAAAGCAATAAAGCAAAACTGTATACTGTATGTTTTAAAGGCTATATCTGGGAATGCACTTAGTCATTTTGTTACTAAGGAGGGATATGTTGCCAAGATGCAGTGAGTTTCCAGTTATGAACATGGAGACTTGTATACCCTATAGGCTACATCTTTATAGCCAGTTTCATGAGTTGACTGGATAAGTGTTGTCTTAAAAAAAATTTTTTATAGGAACACAATGCTCAGTTACATCATCTTTTCCGCAGTGTATTTACAGCGCTAATAATGGCGAATCTTTAGGTACAGAGCCTCTGAGTCTCTAGTTGATGCAGTGATGTTAGTGACGAGGAGACAGTCAGCAGCTGCAGAAGCAGAAAAAAGAAACCATGTCACACACACGGCTCTTTTTCTATGCATTTCCAAGTAGTCCCCCTGCCTCTTTCGCTCTTCTCACTTAGGGCACACCATGCATTAAAAAGTAATATGGGCTGTTGTGTACTGTCATCTCTGGGCTAGCTATATACTGTCTGCTTTATGCTAATACAGTAAGCCACCCCGGTGTCCTCCTGGGACCTGCCTCACGTGTAGATCTCATGGTTAGATGCTCGCTTTAAAAATAGCTTCAGTGTGAGAACAGAGAGCAGCTCCAGCACTCCTCCCCGTGTGATCTCACAGCCATCATATATGCATCCTCAAAACTTCCTGCTGCTTCCTATAGAAATGTAGAGATGCATGCCATGGTGAGAACGCTCCTGTGGAAACAAACCCGGCTTGCAGCCTTGCATACACGACACTAACATGTTAGCATGTGTTCCCATTTATAAATTTGGAGGTTAAAAATCTGCCCCATCTCTCTTTTTTTCTTTTTTTTTTTTACATCCACCCCCTCCCTTTCAGTGATTACCACAAAACCAACACTTACCTCATTTTACCTCTTTTCGCTTTTCCACAAAATCATTCCTGCTACTCCCCCCATCAGTCGGACAGCAGCCCCCGGGAAGGCCTGAAGAGGAGAAACCACTCAGTGAGCCGCAGTGAGCCAGGAGATATTCCCCATCTGCCCATTTTTCTCCAGCAGGGCTCAGCCATTCCCCAAATCCCACAGCTGGCCGGCACCAGCCCTATTGATGCGTATGCCCGCATCCTCTTCCCCCTTTCCTTTGCTCTCTTCAACTTAATTTACTGGTATATCTATCTGGTCAAGGACACAATGGAGAAGCCCAGGTAAACATCCTGTTCTTAATTACACTGGTACATCTATTTTTGTCTATTTGTTATGTCTAATAGGGCAAAGGCAAAGTGTATAGAAGTCCAGACATTTAAAAGGTAAGTAATCATCAATAATTCGTGGAAAAAAACAAGGTGGAAACGAAATGCGTGATGCCAAGCATGAGCTTATTCATCTGTGCTAGAGAGCTCCATTTTGGTCCAGACACCACTAAGCACAAAACTAAGACACATCTGAGTACATCTGCTAAAGGCTGCACTTTTATTTCAGTACATCAGAGAGGAAATGGGCACCACTGGCTTTTGCCCTAACATGATAAATACATTTTCCAGTTCAACAAAGAGTTTCTCTTCTTTCCTTTTCACGCTGCTTAAAATAACAGGTATAAATAAAAGACATTGATTTAAATTAGACCACAGTCCCCTTCAAGATGGTCTCCTTGAGCAGCCCTGCATCGTTCCTAGCGTTCCTGCTATTTATGGAGCTCAATATTCAAGTTCTAACCTTCATTTTGTGGATAATTACAAGCGACAGGAGTTTTTAAGCAGATGACTCCACAGAGCGCAGCCAGGGCTTTCACAGGGTTGGATCACAATGTCCTGAGAGGTCTGAGGGAGAACATGCGCCGTTGTGCTAACAGAGGATTCAAAATGCAGGGGTTTTAGCCACAAGACACAATCTGCACTCACTCTACCCCAAAATGAAATTTTACTTCAACAGTGCACCTTAACAGACTCACACATGCCAAAGGGTTTGGACAGGACATCTGATCTGGGGAGCAATCTAAACATAGCGGGGGACATAAAAGTGGTGCAGCGCTGCACAAGTAGACTGTGGGTTTGCTGTTTTGAATATATTCGTAAAGATTATCCAGACAAGATAACCTTATGAAAAAGACACAACCTTTCAAATCTATTTCTCCTTGTTTACATCTCAATGTAAATGGTTAAATCCTACCTTCTGAGTCATGCTGAAAGCAGTGAAAATGGCTGATATAGAGCTGGAGGGTATCCAGTATTCTGCAGATGAAGTTAAAAACATCTTACGGTAAACAAAAAAAACAAAAAAACGTGTACACGCATACTTAGTCCGTGTCTCAAAAAGCCACAATCCTGTCTTGCTAATATAATAGTTTCAGTGGAACCATAACTACCCACAGTTTTTGTCAAACACTCATCTAGGCAGTAAAGACATCAATAATTTCTAATGCTGAAACAGCCCCGGGAGCTGTAGGCGAAAAAGGAAAAGAAAAAAAAAGGAAAAGGAGAATGATGTTAGGTGGCGTTGCTGCTGCATTGATGCCAGCGCTGAGGCTTTTATCATCATCATCATAGATTTACAATACAACAACAGGCTGGACTCTCAGCTAACTTGAGAGGAAAGTAATCACGCTCTGGTTTCTTTTAAGTACGGTTTACCTGAGGGAGGGTGGCTGTGTTAGTGACAACAAACCTAAGTTTACTTTGTGCATCAACCACACGAACAAGCTTCTCTTCTTCACTTTCCCACCTATAAGTGAGCCGCTTATAGAGCGCAAAGCTCCATGTCCAAGAAGGAAAAAGAGAGGTACAGTACAAAAAGACAGAGAGAGGCTGAAGGAGAGATGGTGGGGGAGAGATCTGTTATGTAACACTGGGGAGTGCAAATCTGCTCATCATGCTTCTCATGTTCCTGTCAGAGAATTTTTATGGTTGTTTTGTTTATAACGTTCTGCAGAATAATGAGAGAGACAAGATGGAGAGCATGAGAGCAGCTGCATCACATCTCTCCCCCTTTATATTTTCGCCATGTCTCTCGTCTGCTACTTTTTTCTTTTTCTTTTTTTTTAAGGAGAGGACAGGGAGCATGGTAACAGTTTTGGCTGTGCAGTATACTGCAGAGAGAGCATCTCTGAATGTGGAAACAGAGAGGCTTCTGTACACTCTGCTCACCCCCCCCCCCCCCCCCCCCTCCACTCTGCTGTATTCTGGTGTTGCAGGGTTATGGAGCTAGACTGAGAAGACCTGGAAAAGGGCATGTGCAGCCTGAGAGACCTTCAGCATCCAGCCGGCTTCACCTCACCCTCCTCTGCCTCAGCGAACAAGCTCTCAGCATTCACTGTGCTCTCATCTGACAGAGGAAATGAATCAGAAACTCATTTATTCTCCCGCTGCACATCTATTCATTTCACAGGCTATGACCACTGCCCACTTGTGTTCTGATCAGTAGCTGAAGAGCCGCCCTTTCACGGGCCTCGGCCACTTTAAAACCCCACCGAGGCACACATGACAACTTCTGAGACCCCCGGACCGAAGCTGACGACACACACACACACACACACACACGGTATGCATGACGCCCACACACACGCACAAACCAAGAAACACATCAAAAAGATGTGGATGATATAATCTATGATGGCTTTAACTGGTGGTGATGCAACAGTGAACCAACACTTTCAGAAGCCTGCCCTCTACAGAAGCACAGCTCCCACTACAACAACATCAAAGGCAATTTAGAGGAGGCTGCATCCCTCCTTGAAGGCTCAAAAATGTACTGAAACCTGAAAAAGAAGAAGAAGAAGAAGACGAAGACTTGTGGGCTTGTGTTTTCCACCCCACATTTCTGCTTTGGTGCTCCCCTTGCATTTCCAGAAGTACAGCAGGTCCTCTGGAAACACTGCAGGGAGGAGTACGATATATACCCATGGGTGATGGTGGTATTCTTTTCCTATTTTTGTATGTACGATGCATAAAAGATAGTTGTGTAAAGGTAGGCTCGTGTACATGTGATGGATTGATTCTGTTTTTCACCACTTAATATATCCGGTAAGATGAAAACAGAGGGAATAAAGTTGTTCTTAACTTAATCTGACCATTTTAAACCCTGCAGTTTTTTCCATTCTTCGACCTTGTCAGGAAATAGACAAACTCATCTGCCGTGTAATCAGCACGAAGAATAAAAGCAGCCTAAACGAACGCGGTTGTCGGTGTTTTCACTCCTGCCACAAACGCTTGTTTCTTCATTACGCACATTCACTTGTCCCTTTAATATTTTTCTCTGCAATGGAAACTGCTCATCCACCATCATCAGTCTCCACTCTTTGATCTTGGGCTGGCTGCACGCATGCGCCCCTCATTGGCTCCTCTGCACTGTCTGGAGTAAGTTGGATGTGCGCTCCCCTCACTCGCATCCCGAAGGCGCCTCAAAAACTGTTGCGATGGGGAGGATCAGGAAAAACCACTTTGGGATTTTGACTTTTTCTTTACTAGTGACTTTTGTGTGGGCTCAAAGGTAATCTCGTTTTTTGCGTCTGTGTGTCTTGCATGCGATTTTAGCTCTGTGAACGCGTGCCTGGCGCGTGACATTAATGCGCTATTTTTTTAATATGTGGTTCTTTTCTTGCATTACACCACCCTTTTCTCCGCAGCATCAAGGATATCAAAGATCCGAGCAATATGCCTCTGGTAAAAGAAACAGTGGACAGGCTGATGAAAGGATACGACATTCGGTTGAGGCCAGATTTCGGAGGTAACGAGCAAATTGAAAACGGGAATGTCATGTTTTCACGCCCTCCTGACGTGCGATACATGTTTAATGAATCGCAAAATCTGCTTTCATTTACATAATTATCCCTTCACAGTCAAATAGGCCTTTCCGATTAGCCCAAGAGAGATGATGTGCATATATTTCATATGATGATGGGGGGCTTTTAACGTGATCGATACCGCTCATCAATGTTTGATTACGCCGCTAAATAAATGAAATTAACATCATTTAAGCTCATCTGTGTATCAAGCGTGTAGGGGTTTTTTTTCTTGATCGGGCTGATGATGCACAAGCCTTCTGTAGGTGCGGGGTTCGGAGAGGAACCTGCACTGGCGTCACGAATTTGTTAAAATTTAAATGATGGTGAGAATAATTCATGTCCCGTGTTAATGCCTCCTTTTTCACCACCCCCTTCCTTCCTTCACAGGTGCCCCGGTTGCTGTGGGGATGAATATAGACATAGCCAGCATAGACATGGTCTCAGAAGTCAACATGGTAGGTGAATCTTTATTATCATTACCGCCCGCTTCATGTTGCCAAATGTACCTGGCACGGCCGCTATATCCTCTGAAGTGAGCTATACTTATCATGGGGGCAGTATACGTGATGGAGCCAGGTCGTTAATTACATTTAGAGGTGGGGGGGATATAAAAAAAAAATGTGAAGGCTTCCGTCCCCCCTCCTACTACCCCAAACACATCATCGCCATCCTCTCCTCAGTCTCCGCATTTGCAGTTCTGGTGTGTTGCTGCATTTGAATTCAAAACACACACTCACTGGCGCACTCGGACGCACAGCCCCGGCTGCGCGCACGGAGAGAGCTGCTTCTGTGTGTGTGTTTGTGTGCGTGTCACTGCTTCACGTTGTCAAGCCTCGGTGCTGTAATTTTGTTGCCTCTCTCTCACACACACGCACAAAACACGCAAAAAAGAAGGAGACCTAGAACACCACCTTTCCTCTAAATGCGCATAATTTCGCTCTTTTTAATTCAACGGCCAATCTCATCATCAACCTCTACACAAGCGATCTCCCCTCTATTTGTCAGATGACGTCAGCAATTTGTTATTAATAAATGTATAATCACACGACGGTGGAAAAGAACCCCCCCCACCACCACCACCACCACCACCATCACACATACACAAAAGAAGGAGGGTGTGTGTGTGTTTTAGTTCGGGGGTGCACAAAGATGTAGAACTTCTGCGACTTGGAGATAGGGCAGATGGGTGGGTGGGGGGGATTTAAGCAGCCCATGCAAGAGCACCACCTATTGATCCGTGTGACTGACAGACAGACGGACCACTGCAGCACACATGACACTGCCAAGCAGTTTAAGCTACTTCACTGCAGCTGTAGGGCATCAAATACTGTCTGCCTCCATTGTAAAATTAGTGGTTTTGCTCATGGGAGGAGGGGGTGGGGGGTAATGAAAATATTAAGGCCATATTGAAGAAATCCGAGTGTGAGAAAAGATGATTTCTAAAGCAGCCTCTCTGCAGGGCAACATAATAGATGTGTTATATAAGAGCGTGAAAAACAAGTTTGCCACCAGGAATGGAAGGAGGTGTGTTTTCTATCATTAACAGAAGCTTTTTCTTTTTTCTTTTCCTTTTTTCTGAGCTGACGTCTAGTTCATTTTGCTTGTCAGATTTTGATTTGGCAGCCCGTTAAAGCCGCTGTGTCTGACGGTCGTTTGAAAGCGGACAGAGTGGGCTTTCTTTCTTTTTTTTCAGCAGATAGATACGACAGTGATGTGAGTTTGCTTTGGGTGGGGAAAAGCACTCAATGGTCAGAGCTTCTCCTTTGATGGAAATGATTCATTTTGGTGGAGGATGCTGCCAGAACGGAAGTGCCTTGGGGGTCCGGGGAGATTTGAAATAGAAACCCCTCACCAGCTTCCGCCTCTCCTTGTCTCTCTCCCTCCCTCTCACTCCCTTCCACTTTCCCTTCTCCATCCTTCCCTCCCACCACATTGACTGGATCCCTGGATGTGACTCTGGACTCAGCAGCCATGTAATCTACCTCTGCCTTGCTCCAAAGGGTTATCTTACTTAAGAACTAGGCATCTATGCAGGCATTCATCTGGAAAAAAACACTGCTTCATACATCCATGTGTGTGTGTGTGTGTGTGTGTGTGTCTGTGACAAAACACAAAAATGAGCGCAAACAGTGAATGGCGACTGACGTCATGCAACTCCCCGTGGCTATGAGAGAGCATTCATCTCTCTCATTTCTCAGAAAAGCTCTCCCTGCCAAATCGGCACAAGCGTCCCTCTGACACGACAGACAAATTTAGACAAAAAGAAAGGGAAAAAAAAGTCTAAGTTCTTGTGGACTTGTGCTACGTTGTGAAAAATCCTCCTTGCAACTTACATAACACGCTGGAATTTCCTCCTCCTCCTCCTTCTATCTTCACGTCCGGCTTCTCTTTGGTGCAGTAGAGGATAACAGCAGTTGACAAGATTGATCTCGGAGAAATCAATAATATCACCGTGCGCCATGATCACGAGGATGGAGTTGGTGACCTGTGCTTGGTGCAGGGCTGCTTTGATCTTCCTCATCAGGGGCAGCTTGCTTTTAAGATTAAAGTGCTGAGAGGGAAAACAACAAGGAGAGAGAGAAGCGAGGATGAAACTGGTGATGAAGGCGGCGAGGAGCGGGGTGGGAGGGATGTGAGGGTTACTGTGATCAGTTTCGGTATCTCCTCTAATGATATCTGCACACATGGTGTGAGCTGAACTAAAGTTGCTGCAGACCTTTGTGCCAGCACAGAAGATCAGGAGTGTCCTTCCTAAACGCACTGGCGCTTTTTTCCATTTTGACATCTAGTATTAGCACACGTGTGTATTCCTTGTCAGTTATTTTCAGCTTCCCCACTGAAATTATACAACCTTAAAACTTGTATCAAAACCCAAGATTTTTGTGGCAGAGTCACCTAATGAAATGGAAATTTTCTGCATGCTTGTGCATAATTCCCCACACTCTTTTGGAGGTCTGCTGTATTTTAAAGTAATCTATGGGACCTTTGTAGTCCAAGGTTTGGCTAAAAACCACAAGTTTGTTATGACTTTGGTGCAGGGTAGGGGGTTAAAAACAGAGCAAATTAGATGACTGCAAATGTGCATCATGCAGTCTTGTCTAAACAGTGTCATCAGAGATAGCCACTGGAAAAACAGGCATCAAACAATGTCCATGACATTGTTTGATGCCTGTTTTTTTTTTTCTTCTGCCTGTAATGCCAAGCTGGCAGTTAGAAGAAAATTGATTTTTTGTAATTTGTGCAAGTGATCAAAATTAAAATGAAGAATGCAGAGATGTTAAACTTGTAATAGTTAAGCTGATTTTGAAGGTGCTGTCCACCTTCACCATCTTCAAGATCAAAAAATGTTCTGCAGGCTACCCTCAGAGCAAAGGCTAACTTTCTGAAAGCAAAACTGAAAGTCTAAAGATATATTCAGATGGGAATGATTTCTGAAGAAGCTTTTCTAGGGATAAATCCAACTTCATCCAAGTCATGTCTGTTTCCAAATGAATGCAGTTTGTGGAGGGGAAGGAAAATGGAGGAATCAGCTGTATGCAGGGCCATCTCCAGGATGTTTTCATAAGGGTGGCCATATGGGGGCCACTGAAAGTATTTGGGGTGGCACACCAAAAACATAATTTCCAGTTTTATTATGCTGTTGTCAAGTATAGGTTACCTGAAAAATATGACAACAAAGATACAAAAAAAGGTAATAATCTGTGTTAATTGATTGACTGATTGACTGATTGGGAGTCCCAGGCATCACTTTAATAATTCTCAGTATTAGATCGTGTAAGAGTGTGAACTGTTACCTCTCCAGGGATTGGCACCAGCTTTTCTGCAACCTTATTACATTATTACCAACATAGGACAGGAAGGGGAGGGCAGCAAATTTTGCGGGGTGGCCAATGCCCCCACCCCCAGTGGCACCCCTGGCTGTACGAAGTGATCTTGAAATCAGCTGTTTGTGTGCAGGCCCGCTTTCATGGTGGTGTGCAGCACTGGGTTGCAGACAGCTGCTCGCTCCTCTAATTAACGCTAAAAACGCCTCTGGTGGAGAATGAACTCTGCATTTTGAACGGGGGGTGGCTGATTGAAGACATTGTGGCATTTTTGTTTTATTTTATTTATTTATTTTTTGCTCTGACATGAAAGCCATGGCGGTTGTGGGAATTGTAGTTTTGCTGCTCCTCTTGCTGTTTCAGTGCCTGTTCACATGTGTTTGTGCCACAGCTGTGAAGTAGTATACATGTATGTATATATATATATATATATTTGCACATTCTTGTGCGGTCTGCAGCACTGGCCTGCTCAGGCTCAAAGGTCAGCCATGTTGTGGGGCCATAAAAATGTGCAGGTCAGTCAGCGCTGTGGTAGCAGCCTCGCCTGCATGACATTACAAATGTGCTATTTTGAGAGGAAAGTGTCCTCCGAGTCCGAGGTGTGACCACACATCTTTGCTGGGTGGGCTGTGCTGACTCACTGGGGTTAGTGCAAAATATGGCACAGATATGATATCATGGCCGAGACCCCCAACCCCAACCCTACTCCACGGTTTATCAATGTCTGTCTGTCTGTCCTCTCCATCACTCATCTCCCTCACTTAGCAGCTGAAGTTTGATTTGCATAATGCTGTTTGTTTTTTCGCTGAAACCACAGATCCAGGAACCCAAACCCTGGTTACGGTGCATTAAAAAGTGTTCTGCACACAGCCGGTGCAGCTGATTAAATACAAGTCGAGTCTGTTGTCTCAGCAATGCATCAGCGCTGCATAATAATGCCTTCAGTATGCAATCCATATGTTGAGCATAGCTGTGCAATGCAAGGCAGGAATGGGGAGGAAGTTAAATGAGTATTTTCACTCCTCTTTTTTCCCCTCTTTTCCTTCCCGGTTGTTAATTACATGTAAAATACCTGAGGTTTGTGGTTGTTAAGAGGCACTGCCTGTACTATAATACTGTTCTCTGAATGTTAATTAGCTGGCTGTGAATTAAAAGATTTAAACAAACCAGCTGTGGTGGCTTCTGGGATGGAGGAATTAGTGGGGCGTGAGTGTAGCTTTTTATTAAGATCTTTATCCCGACTGGTGTGTTTCTTTACGTGAGTAACGGGATCTGGCCGTCAGATAACGGCGGCCGATGACCAGAGGGACAGGAACGGCCGTGCAGCACGTCCGTGTGATGCAGCTTCGCTTGTGTGTCTGTGAATTAGCAACCATTTTGATCTTGTTTGTCCAAACTGATCCTGTTCCATTTTATTTTCAGCTTGTGGAAAATAAGCTTGTGTTATTTTTACTCAGTGTTGCTATGACAACCCAGCCATTTCTTTTTCCTCTTTTTCTTCTTCTTTTTTTATATGGTGGATCCAATGAAGTCAAGGGGGAAAAGGCCTCTTTTTTTGTTGATGAGACTTTTTTGAGATTTTTCTATCACTTATATTCCAGGTGAAGGTTGTTTTGACTTTGTTTTAGCATTTTGTTTTTAATTTCTATTTCTCTCCATCCATTTTCTTAACTTCTTATACACCTGGAGTCCTGGTTGTGGCTGGTTCAAAGCCTCTGGACACTCTGAACACCATCCCATCAACACAGAGACTCAGACAGGTGTTCACATCACACCTGGAGTCAGTTTAGGATCAAGCACTTAACCTAGGGAGAGCATGCCTGGTCCAAACCTCCAGATCACCAGAAGCTTCGAACCCACAACCCTCCCTGCTTATCATCTAAGCTGATTAAAAACTGATCGAGCTTCTGCGTGATGAATGGCTTTTAAAAAACCACCTAGTTACCTAAATTTGCACATTTTCATTCAGATATATTCACACCTTTCTACCATTTAAATACAAGAAAGACTTTTTTTCATGTGTTGCTGCTTCAATTCTTCTTTCTGCCTTTGCTCTGCTGAGCTTTCCAAAAAAGCTTAAGAGAAGAATCCAGGTTATCCAGAGCACTGTCATTAGTAATGCTGAGTGGACGCACACAGTAACAGATTAATATGGTAAGCAGTATAATTACAACAGCGCAAGAACAACACTTAATCCTGCAGCTTTCTTACATGCATGCCGGCTCTTCTGCCTTAATGTTTAGTCCATGGTCACTTAAACTGTTAAACCTAAGGTACTGTAAAGAGGCACACGAGCTTTATGCTACACCTAAAGGTAAAATCTGGCAAAACATACATTGTTAAATATGGAAAAGTATGCATATTTTGAACACTAGGAAGTTAGTGACTTAAATGGAAATGCAAACATTATGCCACGATTTTTTCCAACGGGACTTATATAATAACAGGAAATCGCTGCTTTGCTAATGTACTGAATGTTCTTATTATTAACTTACCCTTGTAGAGTCCCGCAGCATAACGTTGCACAAACTTTAAATTGGTTTTAATCTAATTTCATTGTGGCCAGTGCAAAGGGAAAAAAATCTAAGCTTCCTAAAGTGGGATGTAAGTTATCCAGCTCCATTAAAAGCCTTTAATGTGTTTTGATGACTCTGTTAATGATTCTGTCAGGCACTTTCTCCACTGAAACTAAGTAGCTGAAAAATGACCAACTGGAAAGAGAGTCATAAAGGCCATGTTGTCACTTCCCTCAGGATGTGCATGGCTGGCAACTCATTCAGAATGCACTTACAGCCCCCTTGACCCCTAATATTTAATTTGAAGACTGTACTTAACCAGAAACACAGATAGAGAACGACAAATGAATACGCTCAGCTTGACCAGTTGTTCTGGGTATGTGCCTCCGCTTGTAAATGCTGAGACGTCTGCAGACAAGCTCGTTATTCCCCAAATGTCCAGTTGTCTCCTCACACACAGTAGATTTTGTTATTAGCAGATTCTTCCTGCTTTTGCTGGAGCGCCTGACAGCAGGACCAAGCACAGGAGAGCATTAGCAATATGGTGGACTTCTGTCTACTGCTGCAAAGCTGCAGAGAGACGAGGGAAAGGTGCACAAGCCAAACATCCATGGATCAGTTTTTTTTTTTAGTATTATTTTTTATTTAATGTGTATATTTCACCACAGTGAAAATATCTTTAGCAAAAATTATTATTATTATTAGTATTATTAATAATAAAACTAGTCTTTTAATGAAGACAACGAACAAGTAAAAATGTTTTTTTCATAAATATTGTAATGTATTTATCATTGTGTGGGTATAAACCACAGAGAGGCTGACTGGTCTGTCGCAGAAAATGTTTGACAAAAAAAGGGAGTGCTGTATAGAAAGCATTATTAACAACAAGTACAAATTATATCCATCACATTTAATTATGTTTTACGGTGGGAATTAGTGCAGGACAGCGACTTAATAAATTATTAATTAGAAATTAATAAAGAACATGAACGTGACTGTCTGTGGACGTGTCTTTTCACACACTGTAAAAAATTATCCCGTTGATTAAGAGTAAATACTGGCAACGGGGTTTCTCGTATTTTAGCGTTAGTTTCCTACTAAGTCTACACTGCAGCAAATCACCGTGGTAACACAAGCACACCCAATCACAGTAAACAGCTGTATTTTATTTGTATTACTGAGCAGCGTTCACGGTGCCTTATCGTTTTTTAAATTTGTTTTGTTTTTACAATTTTCTTAAGTAAAGTTACAGTTTCTTACTCCTTATGTTTATTATGTTATATGTATTATATAAAATCTAGTGAATTTTCACTATAATCAAGGTAGCAGGGTAGTCAGTGCAAAAGTATTTTTTATTTTTATTTTTTTAAGATTATCAAGGGAATTTCACCTTTACCTAAATAAATGTATGATAAATATCATCCTTTACTGTTGATTAGCAATTTCAATAAACCAAACCATTCTCTGGGAAAAAGGAGACTTGGAAAATAATGTCACCTAAAAATGAGTTCAATCTGAAAAGACAAAAACAAGTTTCAGGCACATACCATCACCCTTACCCCTTCCTAAACCTAATGTGACTGCTTTGCACAGACAGAACAGAGGAAGCAGTTTATATGTTTATGAAAAGTGAATGCTTAAAGTCAACTTTTCCTTCAAATCTAAATTTACAAACCCAGCAGTATATTGTGTTAAGCTCATCTATGTGCAGCCCCCCTCTTATGTCGCTTGTGACAGCTGATGTAGTTGTAATGGAGGACTTGTAACAACCATAGTCTGTCAGATTTCTCAGGGAAACACAAATGTACTCCTTGTCACTCTGTCAGGTTCTTAATGGGGGTTTGTTAGCCCAGAAACATATCTGCAGCGAGACACTGTCACTGTGCACCCAGCCTTGATGTTTTTTCAAGTTAGCCGAGCCTCGTTTGTATGCTCTTTGTGTTTATGTATTCGGTGCTGTCGTGCCTTTTCTTTTAAATGTTGGTGCTCTCCACAAGATGTCTCCCTCACTGATGCTTACTGGGCTGTCTGTGTGATGTTAATGGAGTTTCTGAGAAGTGCTTGTGACAAGGAGATTGAAGGTCGCTCTGGAGACCAGTGCTCAAGCATGGGATGCTCCGACTAGCTGCAGCTTTTTTCTGGGTGCGGATTGGAGAAAAGTCAATCAGGATTTTCTCTCCTTACACAGCCCTAGTGACTGAATGCTAATATACAAGATGCAGAAACATATTTGTCAGATTTTCAAAGATAACCTCGTTATTTTTTTTAGGCTTTTGAGGGTTTTTTTGCATAAAAATAACATGGTTGTCCTGCTTATTTTACTGCACAGCACCTGCACAGCATGACTCAGCCAGCACTTCGTCTGTTACAAAACTGTTCCCTTGCAGTACTCTGTGTTGCAGATTTGGTTCTCAGGCTGCACTGAGAGAGAGAGAGGTGAGGCAGCTGTACTTTGTGTCTCTCTCTATGCTCAAGTGATGTCCAAGTCAAGGTAAACAGCACCATCTGCAAGGACGTAATTATGCTGCCATTTTACAGCACAGCCAGGAGGCAGCGTGCAGGCCCAGGTGTTCTCTGCGCATATCTATACTGTTAAAACCTCTAACGCACACACACAGAGGTCCTGCAAATATGCAAACTCAACACTTTAAAACGAGGACAGGCATCTTTAAAATCCAGGTTTTAGCATTCACATCGTTTGGTGTCCACTCCTCATCTAATCTGAGAGGTCACAGTCAGAAAAGTACATGTGTAACTGCCTCACTGTCACGCTGTCATGTCAGAAATCTTTATCTTATTAGTAACACCTAAACTTTTCCTACTATGACAGGATAAAATGTCCGTTGTGAATATGTGACTCATTTAGTATCCGAGTACAGGAGACACTTCACAATGATTCAAAATCAGATTTTTATTTGTTGCCTACTATTGAGCGTTTACTGTTTATACGGGGAGTAGCGACAGATTTTGGTAACAGGCTGTTATTTTTATTATTTATTATTGTTTTATTCTAATCGGTGAATTAAAATAAAGCTGACTTTACTTTAGAATTGTAAAATTTGAAAATTAAAAACAGAAGTCTGGAATCAAAGTTTGAATTTTGTCAGAAAAATGTCAGAATTTTTGGTCTTTTTTTCATTTTTATTTTTTCAGTGGCCCCTGTCTTCTTCCATGAAAAGTGAACAAACTCTTATGAAAAAAATAAACTGAGCGTTGAAGCCAAACTGGGTTTTCTGAGATTTATTGAAAGAAACTCTGCAGAGGGATCAATACAGTACAGGCAGTCTTTGCATTAGCATCGATGCAGAAAAGGAAATTAGCAGCTCCTTTATGCTCATTGTGTGGATACAAACTGTGTGATCAGCTGTGGAGGGTTTTCTTCTCACTGTCACATAGGCGCCTGCTTGATAACAACGACACAGAAAGCGCCTCATGACCTCGAACACAGAAAACAGTCGGTTGTTTTTCCATCTTCTCACACTCTTTTTGTAAACACATGTTACAATCACATAAATGAGCTGAAATACACATTTTCCATTGTATCATCTAAAGACAACATGCTATGTTAACAGTCTGATTATTACTTAATTCATTATCTGAACTTACACCTAAACTTAAACAGTAGCAGTCCTTTGAGTGTGGCAATGCTCCTTGTTTAGAATATAATTAACTGAAACAAGTATGGAGGCTGAAAGTCCAGAAAACTCAGTGTGAACAAGTTAAATTGAATAATCACTATAACTGAAGTTAAATGCATCGTGTCATTTTAAGAAAGGACATTTCATTTTCAGTGTAATAATGCTGAAATGGACTGAAACTAATGTCACCAGGTAATCACCAGAATTTGCTGGTTATCTTTCTGTTATATCTTCAGGACTCTTAAATCTTTAGGTTTTAGTTACTCGAGTAATTTCAAGTTGAGAGCTGGGACTGCAAACAAGAAAATCAAAAATAGGATAATGGCACTCCCGGTTCACACCAGTGACTCTATATTAAAGATGGACCTGGCAACTGTGACATCACCCTTTGGTTTATGGACTACCGTTTTTGTCGCCATCTTGGCTGTTGGAGGCAGAAGTAAGAATATTTGGACACAAACCTTCCTCACAGCAGTTTATCAGGACCTTTTAATCTAATGATTTGTGTTTCTGGGCACAAATTTGGCATCATTTTGTTTGCCTCAATATAAAATTCCCATCATGAACACAACTTTTCATCGGCCCACTGTCATATGTACTGATTTAATTCCATTTTCACTATGTTAATATTTTCCACAGTCTTCATTCGGAAGGTGGAGGGGTTTGTGGCTGTGGAGCCGATTAATTCACTGTTAACACCAGAGACTCAAATTTGAGCTACAGACTTTTCAGATGTAATTTCTGTCATTTTTAAATATGTTATTGATTAACGCTTAACGTTAATGCATGACATTTGATACATTTGTTTTTGAGAGATCAGAGTGATTTTTTTCTCTAGAACAACATAAATAAATTACACCATAAATTGCACACAAAAAATGCTGGATGCAGCAAAAATTATGCAAACTAAAACTAATATATGCAAATACACACACACACACACACACACACACACACACACACACACACACACACACACACACACACACACAGAGCACATTACTTACAAATACACACTTACTGACACAAAGAAACCCGACAATTTGTGTTCATGAACCACAGCAGTTCGAGAAAAGTTGCATAGCTAAATTATTAACATCTCTAACGCTTGCTTGGTTAGCAAGGTGCATACACAGACTTGCTATTACTATTATCCGAGTTATTCTGAGTGTTTTTGAGTTGCAGCTGGGGCTTTAAAAGCAAGGACACTGCCTCAGCAGAATATCTAGTAGTGATCAGATGGACTGCACTGGTGCAAAGGTGGGCATTTTAACATGGAGGTCTATGGGGATTGACTCACATTTGAAGCTAGCCTCAAGTGGCCACGTGAGGAACTGCAGTTTGTTGTCTTTATTACTTAGCCTCCTTGTCACATTGTGACTTTATCCACCAAAATGTCTTGAGGTGTTTCTCTCTGCAAGACTGACACCACATTAACAGAAAGTTTCCACAACAATAATTTCTGTAACCATCTTCTCAGACTGGGTTAATATTATGTGTTATTTCTTTTATAATTCTGCTAAAGAGAGGCCTGTTTGTTTTCCTGCGATAAAGACAGGAGTGTATCACAGGATGTGCTGCCTGGGTTTGTGATGTACTCTGAGCCTGCAGGCAGCAGCTAACGATCCCAAAGGTGATAGAGATATCCGATCGACAGGCTGATAATGAGACAGAGAGGGAGCGAGTGTGAGAGGAGGGTTCAGTGGGAACCCTTGTAAAACAGGATAAGGAAGCAGCTGTCCTCGCGTGACTTTTTTTTATTTCTGAAAAAGAAAAAATCAAGATGGCAGAATCTGGTGTATTTTTAGATGGCCTTTTTTACACTAATACTTCGGTCGGGCACGCTGCACACAGTGAATTTAGTGTTCAGTGGCAACTGTGCGGCAGCGTCACGCCAATGTGTTCTGATGGGGCTCTGAAACATAGAAACACGGCGATAAGTGATGATGATGGCTGCTTGGAGTAAAAGCTCAAGGGCCTTGTTTCATGGACCGTATTTTTTAATTTGTTTTCCCACTCGCTGATTGCACTGCAACACACTGTAACCAAGCAGATCCGACTGCAGTGCTGTTTTTCGCTGTGGCTGTGTGTGGGTGTGAGTCTGTTTTTAAGAGTGAGAAGCAGAGAAAAGATACACACGGAGAGGGAGGAGGAGGAGGTACGGTTTTCTACCACATCTCTGAGCATGTGTAGAAACAAACTGTACAGTATAAATACTGATTTTTTCCCCCTCCCCACTAAGGTTAAATCTGGAAAAGTCTCCCCTGAATCTCAGTCGCTGTGATTGTTTATTATGCAAAGTCAGAACATAAAAAGAGAGAGCGAGGGAGAAAGCCCCAGCTGCAGATATCTACCAGGAGTTTGCATTAAAGAGGGTATTGTCTCTGTAAAGCAGAAGGCAGCTTCATTCGCTCAAGTGGAAGCAGATATTTTTAGCATGAGACAATAGTCAGCCAGCTGAGAAAGTTGCCCTCTGGTTATGGTCTAAAAATTAATGGAGGATAGTTGAATATTAACCCCCCAACCCCGGCCACCACGGGCCCCCTAGTGCAGGCTGTGGCCTTTCAGACCACCGACGACCTTTTGGCTGACCTTCTCACTATGCAGAGCCCATGAAAACATGCCATGGCTCAGACATGAGCGTGACATGACATCCCGGTAGAGCTTTATGTGCTCCCCGGTTGAGATGGTGATGAAAATAAAACATATATAAAAAAAATGTACAATGAGTTTGACTGTGGCGTTAAATGTAGTTCACCTCTGTTTGGCAGGACTACACCTTGACAATGTACTTCCAGCAAGCGTGGCGGGACAAGCGGCTCTCCTACTCTGAGATTGCTTACAACCTGACTCTGGATAACCGAGTGGCTGACCAGCTGTGGGTCCCTGACACCTATTTCCTCAACGACAAGAAGTCCTTTGTGCATGGCGTCACAGTGAAGAACAGGATGATTCGTCTCCACCCTGATGGAACGGTGCTGTACGGACTCAGGTAAGACTTTTATGTGTCATAGCTGTGTCTTTATGAATTGTTTTTATTGGCAAATGATCTGGTTGGACCACAAAAAAGAAAAAAAAAGTAAGAAAATAAGAGAAGATATTTCAGCCTCTCCAAACTCTACTCAGAGCAGTCAAGCTGCACTTTTCATACGCAATGAGGGATTATTACGAGGCCGCCCATGGTGCCGCTTTCTGAGATGATTAACAAGGTTGAAAAGAAGAGGCAACATGGAGGCCAAGCGAGGCAGGTGTGTTTGTGTAGCGCTGCTCAACAAGAAGGCATTTTAAAATAAAACCCAGGGTTATATATATATTGAAAAAGGCAGTGTTTTCAAAGAATAACCTAAATCTGATTATTAAAAAAGCTGATATGACACAAAATTAACACCTGTTAAAGTAAGAAAAAGTGCAAATGTGTGTATTTCCTGTTTTTTTTCCCGCTTCTTTATTGATATCAAAGGATTGGTGATTGTGTTTGGGCACAGAAAGGTTACGTTTGACTGTTTAAGTTAGAGTTCAGTGATTTCAATAATCTATACCACTGACTTATTGACTTTCCATGCTAATGTCATCGAATTAATTGCACACAAGCCACAAATCTAAAAAAAAATAACACCCCGGGTCGTAATGAAGTATAGAAGGTGTGTATAGGAGGAACTATATGCACTTGTACTGTAGCCTTTCATATCTCCTGATGATCATCAATAATAAAAAGCTGAACTGACTCTGATTGTGTGCAGCCCATCTACACGATGTCTCTTTGTGGCGCAGGGCTGCGATGCCTCTGAGGATGCTGTCATCCATAATTGATAAAGTCATAATCAATAATGTAGCAGTTCAATACAAACACTGAATCTGTATTTGTACTGACGTTGCGTATTTGACTGCATATGCTAACGCAACCCGTCCATCACTGTGCCGCTGCCTCCTCTGATCTGTCACCGCCTTTTCGTGTGCGTGTGTGTTCATGCATGTGTGTGTGTTAAAAGCTGAGGTTATTGTTGCTAATTCAAGATGTTGCAGTCGTTCCCTCTCTTGACTGAGATGCCCTTCTTGCGCAAAGGCTGCTTAAAAAATTTAAGTATCTGCACTGCACCACATTATTCATCGCTACATTTTGTCTCAACAGTCGAGAAATGTAATTCCGAACACTCTGACTCAATTATATAAGCCTAACACATATTTTTTGCATAACAGCCAAAAAGCAATGAAAGCCAGGGGAGTTGTAAGAGTGTTGTGAAATTTTAAGGGGGTGTGCGCAGCAGAGACATGTGGTTTTTACCTCGGATGCGTTGTCCTTGTCAGTGCCGGTGCCTGCCGGCTTCTCCGTTATTTGGTTCGTGGGTTTGGTCCAGGTTTTATTTGATGCTAGCGAGTCCAGACACAAGCTGCTGTCAGAGTCAGCCCGGCCAGATGCTTGCGTGCTCTGAGCACACTGACACGTACCTGTAGAGACGGGTCAGCTGGTTGCAACAACACAGCTTTAGTGGGTGTGGAGAAGATGGCTAACTGAGAGTCTATAGGAAAGAGGATGTATGTGAGCACACATCCTGTCAGAGGTCCGGGGATGTGAATTCATTCAAGGCATGTCATCGGGGTAAAGGTCAGCAGTGGTGGAAGAAGTTTTAGTTAAGAGTTAAAGTAAAAAGGAAACAGTAAAGGGGAGAACATTTTAAAATTGTGCTGCAGAAAGAGCATAAAATTATATCAGCATGTTATGACAAATTAAAAACGGATGCATTATTAAGTAAGAAAGCTTTTACTGTGGATACTAGTCATTTTGACAATAAAATTCACTTTCTTTACACACTGCTGTTTAATTCATACCACTGCATCATATGTCTGAAGCTGACTGACTGTAGCTAAAATATAAAAAAAAGGAAAAGTGGAGTAACTACAGTTGTCAAATACATGTATCTGAGTAAAAAGTAGAGACGAAATGTTTCCAAGTAGTTCCACCATAATTACTGCCCCTGAAAGCCATTTCCTAATTATTTATAAACATGTAAACTGTGAAAGGGACCACTCTCATGAGTAAATCTATATGTATGTAGGACATAAACATTAACTATTGATGTAAAAGTACATTGAAGAATCGGAGGGTAATTAAAATTATTGCAGCTGTGCCTTTGAAATCTTGTAATCTTGTTGCTTTTGAAATGGTTGCTTTAGCCATGAGGACCAGGTCTTACAGGTAGTAGCACTCTTCAGTGCAGCTTAGGTTTGTCAAAAAGGCGATGAGTGTGTTATCAGTTTGCAGCTGAGTAGGGTCAAGGTCACAATTCCATGTAAACTGGTTGTGAATGAATAAATCGCAGGAAATCATAAACCTTTTGCTGTCAGTTGCCGTCTGCATATACAGAAATCCACATGAAAGTGAAAAACCACACTGTTTACCTACTTCCACTCAGTGTCCAGCCAGAATCTCTGAAATTCAGAAATTCCTCCAAAAACAGTAACATAGTTTCTTCAGGACAGTGATTCAACTGCAACATGACAAAGACAACCTTGGCAACCTTGCTCTGACATAATAGAACCAGAATACAACCAGTTGGCAACTAGTCTAAGTCTCCTACTGCAAAGAGATGCATTGCAGATAAGTTGTATCCATTAGCACAGACTGACTCAGATTGATCCCGATGTGTTTATAATCTCTCTGCTTGTATAAATTTTAAATACATTTTTGCAAATCTTAGCTGATTTTTCTGAAAGTGAGTCAGGTGACAAGTGTTTGGAGACAGGTTGCCTCCCATCAGGCGACCTGTGCAATCATCTTGCAATCTTAAGTGGTCCCCCAGTGGCTGAGGACTTTGGATACTCATCTACTTGCAAGCCATTGCATTTTTTAAAAAAAATTAAATGCAATCATCCAGCAACCACCAATTTTTCCAAGTCAAGTGTATTTTTGTTTTTTTCTATTTTGATTTGCAGCAATGTGACAATCAAAAAGTCATTGACTTCAGTGATTAATATCCACTGGCAGTATGGAGTGGGTGGGTCCCACTTTTCTGTTTTATTATGTGGATAAACTCTACACAGCACTTCCAGAGGCCTCCAGTGGCACACCTGCCAATTTTGAACTAAACTGCATGAATGGCTGTTAAACATCACAAACATACAGAGATTTCTTCATTTCCTCATTTATTAGAGCAAGTTTTGCATTATGAAGAATGAAGAAGGTAGGAAACTAAAAGATGTCATTTAGAAATCTATGGGTGCTGACATGTTTATGGAGCGGTGCGGTCAGGATATCTTCACCTCTGCTGTGATATTAAATCACGGGAGTAGATGAAGCCACATGCAGGACACAGCGACTCTCTTATTCAATCTGCACAATATAAACACAGAAAAACTCAACCAAACAACCGTCTGTAAACGTTTAAATACATTTTAAATTTATTCTAAAATCTACCGACTGGTCTGCTGACTCAGCCTCTGGATAGAGCAAACTAATTTTGGCAAGTAATAATTGCCAGCTAATAGTCATCACATGCCATCCTTCTAATGCAAGTAAAGCCTGCTCAAGGTGACTTATCTTATAGTGCTTGAACTACAGACTGAAAACCAGAAAGCTTCCTGCCCCTATAATTTTACCCCCTTACTATATGCTGAATCTCTCTTTTTGGAGATTAAGCTAAAATGTTTGACTATAAAATATCAGGTAATATTGCTAAATCCTTAGATAATGAGGGGCAAAAGTAAACATATTATTGATCTTGCAGGAGGAGTATTTGTGCTGAGCTGAAACCAGCTAACACGCTAACTGGCAAACACCAGTAGGTTAAACTGTTTAGTTTGCAGGAGATGTGTGTGTCTGTGTGTGCAGTTTGTGTCTCTGGGTACATGTGCGTGTGAATGAGTGAGTGTTATTTTCAGGGGTGCACACGAAGGAGGAAGAGTGAGGGTGTTGTTTACTCCTTATTCTGTGGATATATAGTGCATCCCAATCCTGCCAAATCCTGGTCTTCAATTACCAGGAGGAGCAGAAAATTACAACAGTGCTCCCAACTGTCACTTTAGAGCTCGGTTTGACTCTCGGGGAGAGGCAGTCTGATCTAATTACCCAGCCCCTGAAAAGGCTCAGCCAATAACACAGATACCGCCCAGGCTGCGAGGAAAAAACACACATATACACACACAACAGGAAAACACAAACTCCACTTAGCTTTTCATTTTATGCAGGAATGGAGGAAAAAATGAAAAAGAAATATAGACACCGAGTGCGTGACTCGTGCTGTATGTCGCTCCACATTGGCATACAGAGAGAGACTGAGCCGAAGAGGGAGAAAGAGACGTGAAGGTCAGACTTCATTCAAAATGGAGAAATTATTAGGATTCTCCCCACTCCCTCTCCACCCTCCCTCCTTTCTCTGTGAATATTGTAACTCCTTTTGTGTTGTGAGAGGACACATCCTTGTGCTTTGGAGACTGACATCGTCTTCTGTCAGGCCGAGGAACGTTTCTGCTCTGCAGCTAAAATGCACAATGATATCCCGTGCGAATGCTGTCAATGGGATCACTTTTAGAGTTATCTCCTTCTGAAGTTACAGATCAGGCGAGAGGGAAACGTAGAAACCTCTTTATTTTTCCTGCTTTTTGATTGGATGTGCTCTGTGACCTGCCTGAGCAGGAAGAGACAATCCTGCATGTGTTAGCTCAGCTCAACATGGGCTCTCTATCCAAAATGGAGGAAGCTTCTCCATCTTAATTTAACTTCTGAAATGATCTTTCTATTTTTTTCTCCTGATGCCTGCATGCATGATAAAATGTCAGTTTAAGTAAGCCTGCACCAGGTTTGGAACCTGCAAAAATCCCCCTCTCATCTGTATTTTGGCCTCTTCTTCTCTGATGCTCCCTCGAAATGAGATTCTGTCTGGGAATTCGTGGTGGTTGTGTTATGTCCGTAAACAAGGTCATTTGGAATAAAGGTGCACAGGCCGCCTTAGGGGGGTCCACACACACACATATACAGAGAGAGAGAGCGCGCCTGGGTTGAACTGTTAGAGGAACATAGACAAAAAAAGAAAAAAACAGCCTTTTTTAGACTCTGTGTCCTATTAGCTCCGACGCAGAGCAAATGTAGCGTGTTTGATTCTGCGTGATCTGCGAGAGCATGGCCTTTCCGCCGGCAGGTTGGGATGAGCGAGAGACGGACCGGCTCTGATGTTGATGAAGAGCAAACAAGCCTGTGCTTCATGACAACTGCTGCTGCTGCTGCTGCTGCAGAGGTCCACAGCAGACTCTCTCTGCAGTGGAGATGACGAAGACGAGGAGGAGGAGGAGGAGATTCAAAGATGGGGAGGGAATCCTGCAGAGAGAAACCCTCGTCCTGCTTCTCCTGCGTGCTCATTATTTGCATTTTTGGGGTAATTGTTAGAGCAGGTTTTGGATGCTCTAGCTCAGCCGGGTGGGGTGGGGGGTGCAGAAGCAGTTCTTGATCAGCCGTGCGGAGTCTCAGACGAGAAAGCTGTGAGACTTCTGCTGATGATGTAGGTGGGCTATAAATAGGCTGTTATTTTTACCCCTGCCATTTTGGCCTCATTTCTGCTTTTCCCCTGTGTTTCCTCTGTGCCACCGCGATGATTTAGTGATGGCGATGGCGATGATGGTGAGTGATGAGTGCCCGGCTATGCGAGCACAACATCCTGGGAAGTTGTGGCCATAAAAAAGGGGTAAACTAGGACAGAAATGAGCCTCCTGTTTTAATCCCCCAGTGCACCATGGCCCTGCTAACTGGCTCTTACATAAGAGCCCAGAGAGCAAGAAAAAAGGAGGCAGAGACGGAGAGAGCCCGAGTGTGTGAAAGAAGACTCTGCAGCTCGAAAAAATGAAATCCCAAACTTGCCAGCCTCGGCCTGAGGGAGCTGAACATCTTATGCAGAAAGATTTCAAATAAAGTTTGCTCTTAATTATTAAAGACAAGGCGCTCTTAAAGATGCATCTGTAGATGTGATGAAGTTAACCGAGAGAAGGCATTGTGATTGTATTTTTTTATTGCCATAGTGTCCCCGCAGCTCCACGGGACCACGTTCTCAATCTCAAAGCAGCAGCAATTTGAAAAATGTGTGAACTAAGAACATTTTTTTGCCCATTTCTATTCATGTTTAAAACATTTACAGGCTTTCAGGAGATGACAATGCACACCAAACAATATACATTTCAGCACTTTGTCATAAATTTTTTTCCCATGGTAGCACTTCCATTATGATTTTATAAATAGTGGAATGACGTAAAGTCTTTGATTTATCAAAATAAGCAAATCCAGACACCACTGCTTGTGTTTTTTAATGGTAAACAACAGATTTTTTTTATTATTTAATATTTATTGTCCCTGATTTATAAAATTGCATATCCTCCTGAGGCCCAATTTCTGAACAGAGATGTGCAAAGGTGACCCTCATAAGCCCTCAAATAAGGACAGCGGGTTTGTTTTACAGCTTAACACTGTAAAATGATCATCATGAAGCCTTTTTGTTCACATCACCTCTCTTATAAGGACAGTTTACCTTTCATTTATTTTTGTATTAGTTCAAATTCAGTGATAAGCAGCAAGATTCATTTGTTCCCATTACAAACACTGTATTTCACAAAATGGTGAAACTGAAGAAATAAAGAATAAAAGGACATATGAACTAATATATTGATGGAAAGTGCAATTATGAATAAAGACAAATTATGATTGTGCGACACTGAGGGATCCTTGTTGTTGAACTGAATGTCCAATGAATGTAAAGTGTAAATGTAGCATGACTTTTACTGGATGATCTGGCTACTCAGTGACCTTTTTCATTGCCACATACGAATGAATGGACCGCTAACACAATAAATCGATGATGTGACCGTAATCAGCTGTGACAAGGAAAACCCGCGGTTATGACAAACACTTCAACCTATACTGGGAATTCTCCCACAGGCTGCTATTATTATTATTAATGGTCGCGTGACACCATCATGTTTTATATCAATCAGTGTGTTTGTTTGTGCGTGTGTGTGAGGGGGTTCGTCTTACACGTCTACGCTAGATTTAGCCCCCATAGTTAGATTGTGTGGCCAGTCTCTCTCAGACAGCCTCAGGGGTTTGGTGCGGCCGGGTGCCAGCCCGTCTCAGCTCTGGCCAACTTGTCATCTATAACAGGAAGTGCGTCACCCTGACTGAACCTGTTGGATATGACTGGCCTGTGCTCGACGGCTCTTTTTTTAAGGAGCCCATTGACCAGACGTTGAACCCTGCTTTTTTTTTTTTTTTTATCTCTTTATGGGATAAAGGTAAAACCAGCATAGTGTCCAAATTCCACACTTTGTTAAGTACAGTAATTACTAGCTTTAATAGTTTCCCAATCTTGTCATTAGAATAAAATATGCAGTAAATTTCATAATAAAAGCAGAAAAGAATTTCTCAATAAAAAGACATTGTCAGCATCAGCTTACGATTTATGGAGGCTTGAACTGAGGCTGATGTAAAAAGTGTGCTTTAACAAGAAGGAAACCAGACAGAACCAGGCTCCGGGAGCGCGGCCATCTGCCTCGGCCAGTTGGAATGGTTTCTCAGATTTGCCAAACAGCATCTGATTTTGAGTTAATCCTGATCCCCACATTTGATGGCATTTTCCATTTGAACCTATTATTTCCGGAAGAAT
The DNA here is from genome assembly GCF_965226115.1 of Aulonocara stuartgranti. Lineage (NCBI taxonomy): Eukaryota > Metazoa > Chordata > Actinopteri > Cichliformes > Cichlidae > Aulonocara > Aulonocara stuartgranti. Next base: position 28,538,268 of record NC_138940.1, read on the forward strand.
GGCTTTCATGTCTGGTGCTCTTCAGGTTTGCCAACATCCTGCAGGGATGTTTACATTACTCTGCGCAGTGAAGGTCAAATAAAATGAACCCAGCCTGCTCGTGGCCGCCTCCACCTGTTTCTGCGTTGAATCCTATATTTCTTTATCCCTCTCTGTGTGTGTAGGATCACTACAACCGCAGCCTGCATGATGGACCTGCGCCGCTACCCTCTAGATGAGCAAAACTGCACCCTGGAGATCGAAAGCTGTAAGTACCGTTGTCCCTGACAACCAGCTCTCACACCCACACGAAGACATCGAATTAAAGAGATCCCACGTACGCATGCAGCTCGGAAAACCGTCCTGAAAACAGTCTGCCAGCCCAGTGGCACCGAGGTAGAAAGACAGTTGATAAGACAGGATGTAAAATGCTGAGAAAGGCTGATGAGATATCAAGCGATATGCATCAAGAAGAGGAACATCACTAATGGCTCAGTGACTGATAACATCCAGCCTAATTAATTCAACTGCTACTGCAGTGGCTTCCCAAGGCGAGGAGGAGCCTGATTAGGTCCAGTATTTCAGGAGGGTGCTGATAGTGGATGTTGTGTTCAGCTTTCTCGTGAAGCCGCCTCCATGTTTGTGAAGTACAAAGACTCAGTTTCACGTGGAGTTTGTAATTGTACGTGATCCGGTGCTCTCGAGTCAGGGGAGCGAGGAAAGAGAGGAGGAACGTGAGAGAGAAAGACGAGGTCCTCTGCGTGTATTATCTGGGTCCCCTAGGAGAAGGATTATGGGGCTGGGATGTGGTGTAGGCCCAGTCTTCCCGGGTTTGATCACACTATTGCCAGCAGCGTTAAGCAGCACAAAAACAGCGCGGGTCAGAACCACCCCCCCTCCCCCGCTGCTCCTCTCCCATTATGCTTGCCATCTCTCTCCCCATCACCCTCTCTTTCCGTTTCTCATCTCCTTTCTTCGCACGGTCTCATCCTCTTCTTTTTTTTCCCTCCCAGCCTTTTTATCTCTCTCTCCATCACTCATATGCTCTTTTTTTCTCTCCTCCTCTCTCAGGCAGAAATACACACACACACACACACACACACACACACACACACACACACACACACACACACACACACACAGCTCCAGTTTTGATCACCAGGCAGTATCTGCTCTCATATGGATTAACTGGCAACGGTTTTAACGTTGGAATCTCTTCATGCCAGAGCATGCTATTTTATTCAGACTAATGAGCCCAGAGAAGTCTCACTCCCCTTGATAAACTCAATGCATTTTTAACAGACACAAGTTTTAAAACCCCAGAAACCCCCGATACATCAGCGACTCACTGCTGCGGCTCAGGCCGTGGGACTCACGTGCTGCACTGAGGGAAAAAAAAAGAAAGCATTTCTTCCCCTCTAACACCAACTAATACGATCTGTTATGCACATATAAATGCTGACATACAGTATCCATGCACATCTTTGGCTCAGGCACCCTTCATATCAGTCTTGATAGACCAGGTTGAGTGCAGTGATGTAATGCACTAACAGAGACAATGGTCTGGAACGAATGGAGCTACAAACTAACTGAATGTACTGGCCATAAACTGCTCCCTTCATATTGAAAAAAAACTCCCCTCTACCAAATGACTCAACACCCCGCTGATCCCCAGCCTGACGTAGCCGATAAGAACTTAACCGAGCTGCACCTCAACAGCAGCATGGTACACTAATTGGGGTAATGCTGTGACGATAACGGTAGAGCTTATTTATCTGCTGGTGTGGAGTTCCAGCATCCACTGCTTTATGCTCTGCAGATGCATTCAGTATTCAGTGCCATAGTTTGCCCTGGCAAGAAAAGCTTTAATTAAAGAATAAGACTAATTTTAAACAAATATCGGAGAAGTTGGTGCTCCCTCTGCACCAGAGAGCTTCTGTGTTGCACTGATGGACATCCTTCTTCATTACTGTCATCACACACTGTGAGTTTGTTTTGAGTCGATCTCACGTACTTCATCCTGCTGCTGTGAATACTCACCAGAGCACCAAATGTGTTGCAGAACCTTAACAGATGCAGAATTTACTCCTGTTTGAGTAATATTGGCCATGAGCTACAGGACCCAGCTGTTTCGGGGGATTTCTTTTTTTTTCTTTCAAACAAAAACAGCAACAAAAAAAAAGAAGAAGAAAGAAAGAAAATCTGTATTTGTGTGCCATTACCTTAACTGTCAGTGATGCAAGATGTTAAAACCACCCTAGAGACAGAGTTTCTTTCTTCCACAGCAGACACATCGCAGTAGGAAAAGCACAGGTATAAATAATATACCGAATGGTGGCTGTTGAGTTTCCTGACATTGTGCATGCAGGTTCGTGCAGAAGGAAGCCATTGCTGATATTATTAGTAACACCTGAGCTTCTCCAACTATGACAAATCAAAATGTCTGCTGTGAAAAAAAAAAGGCCTGTGGGTGAAGCCGGCTGCCCGTCCGACCAATAACAACCCGACGTGACTAACTTCACCTTCAGTGTCAGCGCCATAGCAACAAAGAATTTTGTGTTAATTTTTAAAAATCAAAGCCTCAGACTTTAATTATTCATCACATCTGAATAGGTCACTGCCTCTATTTTGAGCATGCGGCAGTCAAAGTGGAGCTTTGGAGTAGGGAGACGGCCATTCCCTGGGTGAGCACACGACGCCGCTCCGTTGACTGTAGCAGGATAAAGTTCAGACGAGAACATGTTTCTTGGTACATATACATGCTTCACACACAGAGAGTTGAAAATGCTGAGTGTTGATTAATTTTTTATATGCAGATAGGTTCCTTTGTCTCCATTCACGATGTGTGCAGCTATGTAGAAATTAGCTTCCTGCTTTAAAGTGCTGAAAAATAAACACGTTGTCAACCAGATAACTTCTTGCAGTTACACGAATTGTTTCAGGTTGATGGAAACAGGTTATGGAAACAAACCTGCAGTGAACCGGCAGCCACATATTTAGTGAGCGTCCCTCTGTTTCTTGTCCCGGTGACGGAGCTGAGAGACTTCTACTTCCTGCAAGTTCTTGAAATCACCAACAATCACCTCCTTCTTACGCTCATGATTAATTTTGAGTGACAAATGGATAAATGCATGTTTATAGAGATTACGCTTACACAAAGTTTGCCAGCAAATACTCAGAGCACCGCTCAAAGATTTCTGAGGGCTGTAGGTGTTTCTGTAATCTTCCCTGCTGTTTATAACCTTAAAATTTTAAAATGTGACAAGCCCCTAATGCAAAGATGGCCTCTGCAGCAGTGGCTGGATAAATGGGAGATCTTAAATGTGTGTTAGTTTAATGATCCTCACCCTAACCACAATCATAGAGATTTGTTTCTGCAGTGAGCGCCGCGGGCCTTTTCTCTGGCTTGTGGCTCTTAAAGTCAAATTGCAACACCTCCTTAAATTTTAAACACTTTAAATACTTTAAACCAAAAGTGATTTCGTATTTTTAGAGCCCTAAAATGGCACCTTCATTCTATTTTCCAAGAAAGCATAAAATATGTTGTTAAATTTCCTGTTATTTAAAGTTCCTAATCATCTTATGACCCCTCAGATGTAATCAGAGTTGGTGACGGCTGCTGTGGATATTGCCAAGCATTAAGTATAGTTAAGGGCAAAGACAGACAAAACCGCAGACGACTTTTAACATTACAGCACTTTGCTGTGATATATTATAGAGCATTAATGGATGGTGATAATGTTTCTCTAAGTGTCCTGGCTTTTTTCCCCTGCAGATGGATACACCACAGATGATATTGAGTTTTACTGGCGAGGTGGAGACGGCGCAGTGTCCGGCGTGGACAGGATAGAGCTGCCTCAGTTCTCGATCGTCGACTACAAACTCATCTCCAAGAACGTCGTCTTCTCCACAGGTGCGCAGAAGCTTCACTGGGTTTTGCAGGTTTTAATTAGCATAAGCTGCTGTGTTAACAATTTTTTGGCCTTTTATTTTTAACATAAAATCGACAGTCAGTATTAGAGAGAGAGTGTATGCGACAGGCTCGCTTGCGTCAAGGAAAATGTATTTGGTGTCACTGAGGAAACTCTATTTCTATCCCACTTCCTCTGCTCCTTTGCCTCCTTCAGGTTCCTACCCCCGCCTGTCCCTCAGCTTTAAATTGAAGAGGAACATTGGTTACTTCATCCTGCAGACATACATGCCTTCCATCCTGATTACCATCCTCTCCTGGGTCTCCTTCTGGATCAACTACGATGCATCGGCTGCCAGAGTGGCCCTGGGTAGGATCGGCTCGCTTCTGCTCAGCGCTGACCCTCAGAAATAACCCAGAGCCAAATGATAGCAGAGCATGAAAAGAGCCATTTAACGTACATTATTATGCTCAGGATTTCTGCATTATTGTGTCTGTGGCGAGCCTGATGTTTTCCCTGTATTTTCTCAGCGTTTACTTTTTTTCCTCATTAGCTCTAAGCACAGTGAGTGATAGCAGTGTGTGATAGGCTGCCTGGCTAAATGTCTGTTGTTCAGAGATGACTATATGCATGAGTCATGCAGAGCGAGAGGCACTGCAGCTCGACCTTGAAGTGTGCTGTCTTTCTCTCATCCTGTCTGTCTTTTGGAGCCTCTCGCTGGCCGGAGATCGCAGCTTATCAGAGCCCGAGCGCAGCTGTATTTGTTTAAATGCACCGTGCACTTTGGAGCTCACGCTCTCACGCCAATGTCAAACTGGCACGTCGGTAGCTTTTGCGTTTTGCGCGTCTCTTTCTTGTCACACACCGTTTGTTTTTTCGGAAGTGGGGACGGCTGGCAGGTCAGAGTCCCAGACGGTGCGTTTAGAGGGTAACGTGATTTAAAGATGTCCCCCCCCCCCCTCCCCGCTCTGCTCTCAGCGTCCTAACCAAAAGAGAACAAGTGCAGCCAATGGGGAGACGAGGCTCCGTGCTACAGTGACAGTGCTGGCTGCCGGGTTATTTATAATACGTGTGAATCTGACCAAATGCAGATTGTGCAGGCAGATGACTAATGTATCAAACACAATGTGTACATGTCAGGAAAGCAGGTGAATCGTGCTGTGACTAACAACAGATGTTTACAGTGGCAATGTGGCCCTTTTTTTTTAAAGCCTACAGTTTGTTCCATCATCATTGGTTGCACGACGGGATGTAAGCTATCGCAGTCTCAGGTGTTTTTTTTAATCCATGTGGACTCACATTCTCTCAAATTTGACTGCTTGTGTTCATTAAACACTATACATTGTACAGCATAAGAGCAAATGCACATGTTCCCGAGCACATATACTTTGGAGATGAGCATCTGAGCTCAGTTAGTTTGATGCTGGGGCAAATTCCAGCGAAGCGAGAAAGACATCTGTGTTCATTCATTATGCACTGCCTCTATAGTAGATCCTCAGTTGTAAGCAGCTTATATAAAATGCAGAGTTATGGCATCAGATGCAGAAAACTGTGCAGTTTGTTGCCTAAAACCAGTGGAATAAAATGGCAGACAGTAGCTATAGTGCACCATAGCCTGCACAGGGAATGACTCACCTATAGACTTGGGCAGAGTGGTGCTTTGGGCCAAACGCTAACATCAGCATGTTAAGCTCTGCATGCTAATGTGACCACACTGATGACTAACATCAAATTTAAAGGGTTCATCGTGGTAGTATTAGTATTAAGGTGCTAAATAATCAGGCCTCATCTTATCTTAAAGACCTGATAGTATTGTATCACCCAAATAGAGCACTTTGCTCTCATACTGCTAGTTTACTTGTGGTTTCTAGAGTATTAAAAGGTAGAAAGGGGGAAAAGCCGTCAGCTTTCAGGCCCCTCTTTTGTGGAATCAGCTCCCAGTTTGGATTTGTGAGACGGACACTATCACTGCTTTTAAGATTAGGCTTAAAACTTTCCTTTTTTGATAAACATATACAGTGGGGCAAAAAAGTATTTAGTCAGCCACCGATTGTGCAAGTTCCCCCACTTAAAATGATGACAGAGGTCAGTAATTTGCACCAGAGGTACACTTCAACTGTGAGAGACAGAATGTGAAAAAAAAATCCATGAATCCACATGGTAGGATTTGTAAAGAATTTATTCGTAAATCAGGGTGGAAAATAAGTATTTGGTCAATAACAAAAATACAACTCAATACTTTGTAACATAACCTTTGTTGGCAATAACAGAGGTCAAACGTTTACTATAGGTCTTTACCAGGTTTGCACACACAGTAGCTGGTATTTTGGCCCATTCCTCCATGCAGATCTTCTCGAGAGCAGTGATGTTTTGGGGCTGTCGCCGAGCAACACGGACTTTCAACTCCCGCCACAGATTTTCTATGGGGTTGAGGTCTGGAGACTGGCTAGGCCACTCCAGGACTTTCAAATGCTTCTTACGGAGCCACTCCTTTGTTGCCCGGGCGGTGTGTTTTGGATCATTGTCATGTTGGAAGACCCAGCCTCGTTTCATCTTCAAAGTTCTCACTGATGGAAGGAGGTTTTGGCTCAAAATCTCACGATACATGGCCCCATTCATTCTGTCCTTAACACGGATCAGTCGTCCTGTCCCCTTGGCAGAAAAACAGCCCCATAGCATGATGTTTCCACCGCCATGCTTCACAGTAGGTATGGTGTTCTTGGGATGCAACTCAGTATTCTTCTTCCTCCAAACACGACGAGTTGAGTTTATACCAAAAAGTTCTACTTTGGTTTCATCTGACCACATGACATTCTCCCAATCCTCTGCTGTATCATCCATGTGCTCTCTGGCAAACTTCAGACGGGCCTGGACATGCACTGGCTTCAGCAGCGGAACACGTCTGGCACTGCGGGATTTGATTCCCTGCCGTTGTAGTGTGTTACTGATGGGGACCTTTGTTACTTTGGTCCCAGCTCTCTGCAGGTCATTCACCAGGTCCCCCCGTGTGGTTCTGGGATCTTTGCTCACCGTTCTCATGATCATTTTGACCCCACGGGATGAGATCTTGCGTGGAGCCCCAGATCGAGGGAGATTATCAGTGGTCTTGTATGTCTTCCATTTTCTGATGATTGCTCCCACAGTTGATTTTTTCACACCAAGCTGCTTGCCTATTGTAGATTCACTCTTCCCAGTCTGGTGCAGGTCTACAATACTTTTCCTGGTGTCCTTCGAAAGCTCTTTGGTCTTGGCCATGGCGGAGTTTGGAGTCTGACTGTTTGAGGCTGTGGACAGGTGTCTTTTATACAGATGATGAGTTCAAACAGGTGCCATTCATACAGGTAACGAGTGGGGGACAGAAAAGCTTCTTAAAGAAGACGTTACAGGTCTGTGAGAGCCAGAGATTTTCCTTGTTTGAGGTGACCAAATACTTATTTTCCACCCTAATTTACGAATAAATTCTTTACAAATCCTACCATGTGGATTCATGGATTTTTTTTTTCACATTCTGTCTCTCACAGTTGAAGTGTACCTCTGGTGCAAATTACTGACCTCTGTCATCATTTTAAGTGGGGGAACTTGCACAATCGGTGGCTGACTAAATACTTTTTTGCCCCACTGTAGTTCGTGCTGGATCAGGTGACTCTAAATCCTCCCTTAGTTACGCTGCAGTAGGTCTAGGCTGCTTTGGGCTTCCCATGATGCACTTTGTTTCTTGCCTTGCTCACTCATTATGTGTTTATAAACCACTCTGTGTTTTATCATTAGTTAATATTAATCTCTGGCTCTCCTCTACAGTGTGTTTTTTGTCCTGTCTCCCTCCCCCCCAACCAGTCGCAGCAGATAGCTGCCCCTCTCTGAGCCTGGTGCTACTGGAGGTTTCTTCCTGTTAAAAGGGAGTTTTTCCTTCCCACTGTTTCCAAGTGCTTGCTCAAAGGGGGCAGTTTGACTGTTGGGATTTTCTCTGTATTATTGTGTGGTCTTTACCTTACAGTATAAAGCACCTCAAGGCAACTCGTAAATAAATAAATAAAATTTGATTTTAAAGCTCTTAAAGCTTTAAATTCTAGACAGAAATCTGGATGAAGCACAAAAGTGATTATCATTATAACAGTTGAATATTGCGACTAAACTTCACTAACACCTGACACAAAACATCACATGCGGGGCTTTTGTCTCTGAAACTGTGACTCTGCTGATGTCCAGGGATCACCACGGTGCTGACCATGACCACCATCAACACCCACTTGCGAGAGACGCTCCCCAAGATCCCCTACGTGAAGGCTATTGACATGTACCTGATGGGGTGCTTTGTCTTTGTCTTCCTGGCCCTGCTGGAGTACGCCTTCGTCAACTACATCTTCTTCGGCCAGGGCCCCCAGCGACAGAAGAAGGCGGCCGAGAAAGCAGCCACCGCCAATAACGAGAAGCTGAGACCCGACCCCAACAAGGTACGTGCGCGAGCCGAGCTCCTCCAAAGGTATCCGTGTTGTCAGTTAATGTGCGTGTTTGTTTCTGTGCGAGAAAATTACCTCTTCTCCTTTCAAGGTCAATGTGATGCTGTGATCAATGCTTGATATCCTTTACCAGCACTCTTTACTCCTGCTCTAGCTCTCCATTTCTCACTGGTTTAGCCCTGTGTATCAACTTTATTACTCAGCTAGGATCTGAAAGAGTGAATGCAGAAGCAATGACTGGCTTATACTTTATCTCCATATTTCTGTGTCTCCCAAAGGGCAAGGCGCCTCGGAAAAATCACTGGCTGTGGTGCCAAAGCCTTCTCTTTAAATTTTATTCAGCTGCTAAAGTTAGCAAGAACAACGGCAGCATAAGGAAAAAGAAATCAAACACCCTTTCCTTCTGAGTGTGGCAAGCTACGATTTCCCCCTAAGTAACAGTGCTGATTTTGTATGCTTGCAGTGGCTGGTGGGAAATGTAGTTCAGAGAGATGATGCTCTGTATGCCAGAATGAAACAGAGGGAAATTGACGCATATGACTCGATGTGGGATCCCATCTTTGTGGACGATGCCGCATTAGGACTAGGCGAGCAAAGAAATAAGGTACTGGAGGTTTTGAAAGTCAAAACTAACAATGTCATCAATCTGAATCAATCCAGATCAGAGGAAAATGCTGTAGTTTTTTTGTGCATTTCTTTGATTTTTTATAGATTTTTTAAGGCAACCTTGATCATCACTCCCACCATTGTGTTTTTTTCCCTCTCTTGGTTTGCTCTTCATGCATTTTCCTGACAAACATGGCTTAGCAGTTTGATTTCTGCAGGCATTAATTTAATCTTAACTTGGGCTGTACATCTGAATTAATAGGAAATGAGAACAAGAGAAATGAAAACATCAGTAGCTCCTCTTAAGATAATATCATCTAGACCGAAATACTGTATCTCTAAGGTGACTGATTAATCTCTTGAAACTAAGTGAAGCAATTGAAAAGAAAACAAAAGCAAAGAGAAAAAAAAAGCATCTCCAGATAAGAGAAAGAAATCATTTGCAGTTTGATGAAAAGCTCCAACTAAGTGGCTTCGCTTTAAACCCCCTAAAAAAAATCAACAAAATGCATCAGGCTGACATTTACAGCAGGACGGGATTGGATTATTGGGATGTTTTTCCTCAGAAGTCAGGCTATGGATGAAGAAATGTTGATCCGAATTCACTTCCCACAACGTCTTTCCTGACCTGCCCTGAACCTTTTAGCCTCTCCTCCATCTTTGCAAAGTCCTTTACAGTTTCTCTCAACCTTCTCCTGTCACATTTTCCTTTTCCTTTGCTTTTCTCTTTTGTGTTTTTGTTCAGTTTGTCTTGTGAATCGACAGAATTTTAACCACACGCTGGTTGAAATTCTGACATGGCAATGAAGGTTTCTCCATGAGAATTAAGTTTGTGGAGTGCGTTGTGCTTTTCCAGGAGTGTTATCTCATAGTCTTGTGGTTGTATTGTCACTCAGATAATGACGACAGATGATCAATGATTTATTTAGAGCTTTTTTTAAAGTGCTTAAAATCTTTTCTTCACTGTAAGTAACACGATTTTTGACTCATTTGCATTACCCATTCTAGCACCCCATCAGTGTTTTTACACAGTAAACTGCATAATTATCATTACAACTTCAATTATAATTTTGCTAGACGTAGACTGAACGCTCCAAAATTTCCTCCCTGGCAGTAACTTCTCATGGCTGCGCCTGTTTTGTTTTGTTTTGTTTTGTTTGCACCTTCACACAGATGACCCCCGACGACAACATCCTCTTCAGCACCTTGGAGATGAAGAATGAGATGGGCGGCGCCGGGGATCTGTCCCGGGGCCTCGGAGCACCCGGAGACCCCCGCAACACCATGCTGGCCTATGATAGCTCGACGCTGCAGTACCGCAGGGCAGCCATGGCACGCCAGAACTATGGCCACAGCGCCTTGGAGCGCCACGCCCAGAAGAAGTCGCGCCTACGGAGACGGGCTTCCCAGCTCAAGGTGAACATCCCAGACCTGTCTGACGTGAACTCTATTGACAAGTGGTCCAGGATGATCTTCCCCACTGTCTTCTCCTTCTTCAACGTGGTCTACTGGCTTTACTACGTCCATTAAACCGAGCCGGCTCGCGGCAGGCATGTAAAGAAAGAGGGAAGAAGGGGAGGAGGGAAAAAATAAGAGGAGATGAGAGAGAGGATGTGTGTGAGAGAGAGAATGTGAGATGAACAGTGCACCGACTTTTTTTAGGTGGTTCGTTTTAGAGAAAATACGGAGATACAAAAGACTTTTAGACGGACTGCAGCAGCACCCAACACTTCAGTCGGCAGTGACTCTTTTAGGATTTGGGAAACACCTTCAAATCGACTGTCAAGCTCTTGAGAAAAGAAGAGAGAGTTTTAAAAAGACAGAAACGGTGCCTGTTCCAGAATTTCAATATATCACTAATATTTGTCATTCGTAGCTTACTCTCTGTGGATCAAATATTTATGCTTGTGTTTGCATATACTTTTAAGGATTTCTTTTGTTTAGTATCTATTTACTTCGTAGCCGAGCTGTCTGCATCCAGGAAAGCTTTATAAATGATTTTAAAGGAGTCATCCTTGGATAGTCTATTTTCCTATAATTATTGTATATCAAAAACATCCTTTAAAAGCATGCTTATGTTTGATTTCATTTGCATCTCACGATGATGATGATGATGATGATGATGATGGAGTGCAAAGCATTTTTAGTTGTGCTAGTAGAGGTTGTCCTGTCAGCTAACGTTTGCAGCTTTGGCTTAGCACGACTCACCTGGGTGGATTGTTTTGAGCGTCGCTGGATGGGAACAGGTGGACAGCAGGGGGCGTGCTCTTCTCTGGATGTCTATGTGGGGCTTTCGTGGTGGCAACACTCAACAGGAAAAGCTTGCTGTGTGCCGAAAGAAGAGTGGACACTGAAGCTTCAGCCAAGTTTCTGTTTTCGCTTTTGCTGATGGAATCGAATCCATTTCACCACGCGTGTTTATTTCTTCTTCTTTTCTTTTTCTCGTTTGTTTTGTTTGACTTAACTTGACTCCCTAAACTTTCCGCCATCACGCAAGGAGCTTGAGAGGCTTGAAACGGCTTCAACGCAACCTAGGCTGCTGTGGGGACTTTGAGCTGAGTTTCATTGCAACCAGACTTGCTGCATAAATATGGCAATCCACAATCCATCATTATCAGTAGAATTGAATGATAGAAGTATGATGCGTTCCATTGTGCTTATAGGTTTCTGTTTTGAAAAAAATGTAGATAAACATAAAGTCATATTTAAAGAAAAACAGATGATTCATTTTTATAAACCAGTACTCACATTATTGTGTAAATATTACGGATTTATTCTATTTAAATGGGTCTTCGTTGTTGTTTTTGCAGTTGAATTACAGATCAAATGTTCCATTCAGTCGAGAAAATAAAAAGATAACGAAAAAAGAAAAGAGCAATTTAACTGAGGATAAAAAAAAAGAAAGAAAAAGAAAACACAATTCACAACTTTGCTGACTCTGTACCTTTTGGGATTTTCTCTCTTTTTTTCTTTTTAATGGACTCTTAAAAGCATCTACTTGCTGAAACTAAAGCACTTCCAGACACCAGTGACTTTTGGGTCAATGTTTTGCTCTCCGGAAATGGCTTAACAAGGACCCCACTATCCAGGCATTGAAGTCAGGCATATTTTGTACAAAGTTTCTGTAAATTCCAATTGTAATATTTCATAATGACTGTAAATATCTTGTGTAATGATTGTCAGCAATTATGAAGATGTATCTAAATTCAATTAAAACTCAATTCAGTCTATCACTTCAACAACAGAGTACATGGGTGGCAGTTTTATGTGTCCTGCATGAATGAGAGCCTGATTACTGACTGTCTGAGCTGCATGGCTGATTGAGTGTCTGCATGAGCGAATGAACAACTGAGCCCAGCACGGGGAATGAGTAGGCATATGAGAGGAGCAAATGTAGGGGGTGAAAAGAGAGTCGAGAGTGCTGCAGCTGGGACTATTGGCTGCATAATGGATGGAGTGGAGGAGTTGGAGTGAGAGGCTGTGGCGGTGGTCTAGGCTGGCTGTGATGGGCTTGGCTGGGGTTTGAGCGGGGCTAAGCTTAACCCGGGCCTCGGGGGGGGCATTAACGCAGAGAGCCATAGATATGGAGGCACTCTGCAGACTCGACTGTGGCCCTCTGGCTGAAGCCACGAAGAGAAAGAAAATAAAGGACAAGAAAGAGAACGAGCCATCCATGCAGCCATCCGTGCCACGACCTCTCGCTGCATCCTCCCCCGTCACGCAGCAAAAGCGAGTGCACTCTGTGTGCACTGGCTGACCACTTAAATGGATGCTGGTGAATATTTAATGGTGCAAAACACTGAATATTTATTATTTAAAGCAGGATTTTGTTCTAGTGTGAAGCTAATGTCTGGGTTTTAAGCTTAGGAAAGTGAGGAAATAACTGGTGAATATCAAAAAAATCAGGCAAAAAATGCAGATGAAAATGCACAGAAAACCAAATTATCAACCAAAGATTTCTGTCACTAAGCTCTGGAAAATAGAGGACAAAAAAACAGCGAGGCTGAGAGAGCATCATCTTTGAGTGTTTTGTAGTTGCTGTTTGTTTATGAGAAAAAAAGGGGAACTACGTTTTACGTTTGAATAGGACTCTGCATGTGTGAAGCTGCTGGGAGTAAAAAGAAAAACTATCTCAAAAGGCAAATTGGTGTAAAAACTGATGTAATGTGACATGTAACCTTGTTCCTCCATGCATCGCTAAAAAAGCAGCTCTACACGACTGTTGCCCGCTCAGTATAACAGATGTATTATCTCACTACAGAAGACAGATGGTTTGTGCTAAATTGGCCCTCTCTCCCTCTCTTTCTCTTTTTCAAAAAAGGGCATTAGTGTTGTCATGTAAGGGGGGGGGGGGTGGATGAAAGGCAGATGCTTTCTACTTTGTTGTGTTTCCATGTCACTGGCATAATTAGTAATGCACAGACCTCTGTTCTGTGGAATCTGGTGTGTGCGTGTTGTTGTTCCAAGACCGTGTTTGTTACTGTGTGTGTGTGTGTGGATTCACAGCTGCGCCACTGTGAAAGTCGGTGTGCCAGCCAAGCCAAACCCAGCCAGAGCTGACTGGGACGGGTGAGAGGGTGAGTCTGCCGCACTCCCTTAATGCTACACCCAAAGCCACCCCCCTCCTCGCTGTAAACATATTTGATGGAAAAACACGCTGAGCTCCCCGGTGAAGCTGAACCTGATTGTGTCATCTGTTCTGTAACAAAATAAATCACCTGCGAGGTCATGCGTGGCATCCTTACTGTGTGTAAAATACTACATATAGATTTACTGCAGTCACTATAAATATGCCTGAAGTTTAAATTTAAGCACGTTAAACGACTGACCCGGTGCAAATCAGGCCTCCTTAAACAGGTTTGGCAGACTGCTTTGGAAAAGACAACATATGTCAACATGAGGAAGTGGAAAGCATCCTACATGCTTGCCATCTGTGCAAGAGGCTGCTTTGCTGTAGTCCATCAAACATAGACTCGCACACATGCATGTGAGCAGTTCCGCTCACAGACTCCTGCATGATTAACGCCATCAAAGTTCCAGCTCTCGACACGCCCGTCCGGAAAATTCTGCATCTGTCCTCCTAAAGCGGTGACAAGAAGTCACCTGTGAAGCTTCTGTTGCTGACCTCTGACCTTTCTGCAGAGACAGCAGACCATGAGCATTGGAATTTTTGTCTCCCGTGCACCAATAAAGAGCCTTGCTATCCATTGCCAGTTTCATGCAGACTCTTCATATATACTGGCCGTGGGCAGTCTGTTCAGTGTTGTGCTGTCAGTTCAAATCTCCCTATGACCCACTGCACCAATTTTCTGCTCTGTAACTATGACATTGTCAGCTTTTTAGGGCCTTTGACTTGAATATGTGATAGTAGCTTTTTGTTTATGTGTGTTATTTTTTTAATCAACACCCAAAGTCTGTAATATACCGACAACACACTACACAGACTCACACTACACTGAAGTGTAAGATTATTTCAGCTGAAAACATGATATAACTTAAAGAAGGAGATCACTTCCAGCCAGACTGAAATCAGCTGATTCATTGAGACACATCACAACAATTTTTTTGGGTGTAATCACCTGGCCTACTTTCCCCTGACAGCTCAAGCACGAGGAATGCAACACACCTGTCAGTGCAAGGGGGAGGACTCAAGAGAAGAACTAGGTGTGTTGTCATTTGTTTCGGCACAGGCCTCACACACTCACCTAGAATCTCTGGAGGAAAGACGAAGCCCGAGGAGAGTCTATTTAACACAAACCAGCAGTGGATTTCTAGAGGATGGGAAGGAAAAATTGGTGAGAAGAGGAAAAGGAAAAAGGACAGGCAACCATGACGTGGAGGAGCCCGCTGGCCCTGGTGAGGGATGCCCTGCGAGGTCAAAGGGCACGGGAGAACGAACTCCGCAGCTTAGAGTCTAATCTACCTTATGAAGGATTAGAGAAGGGAAAGCAACCTAACCGCTACTTCCCATCAAATGCCATCAAGACCACAAAATACAGCCTCCTCTTCTTCATCCCCATGAACCTTTATGAGCAGTTTCACCGTCTGGCCAACCTCTACTTTGTGGGGCTTGTTATTCTGAACTTTATCCCTGAAGTGAATGCTTTCCAGCCAGAAATAGCCCTTATCCCAATTTGTGTCATCTTGTCTCTGACCGCTATGAAGGACGCCTGGGAGGACTTCAGGAGGTACCAGTCTGACAGGAAGCTTAACAACATGCCGTGCTTCATCTACAGCAGGTAACTGACTAGATGACAGTCATGTCCCAAATATAGAAACAGCTGTGCCGTGCTGTTTATGCACGACATGCCCCGAACGATCCACATCAGTGCTTGTGATTCCTCTCTTCCCTGCTGTTTGATTGCGTAGATCTGTACAATTGTGTTCTACCTCCTCTGCGCTGCAGCACCCCCGTGGGAATTTTCGACTTAGAAATAGAACATGTGTGGGTGATTATTCCTCCTTTGAAGAGCCTCATAACAATATCTCTGACTGTCACATTGTGCACATTTGATGAAATCCTCGTTCGGGCATTGCGTCAGCAAAAACAGTAATGTTAGACGTTATCTGTTTTTTAGAATTACTGGTGAAAAATGAATAATTCACAAAGGAGGATAAACTCCGTCATTTCCATCCCTGTTGCTGCTGTGATTTTGAAGTACAGTGGGACATGGAGGAAGTGGGGAGGTGGGTATTACGTGAGACTGGAGACACTGCCTCCAATGATGAAGCCTCAACTTCTGGTGGGGTTTATAATTAACCCGCCGCCCGCTGCTGGTTTCCCCAAAGAGACAGCAGAGGTGTTAGGAAGCCTCATCTGGGGGAAAAGCCCATAGTGTGAATCTGTATGTGTGTGTGTGGTGTCAGGGTCCAGGTGGCCTGAAGGGTGGTCTCCAGACACAACATTTCAAACACTTCAGAGAACACGCCGGTCCATCTGGACACTAGTTGCCTCTGCTTCACACACAGAGCAGTTGTGCGCTGCTGTGCAGGTTCCTGTGGGTCTCTCACGGCTCACTGGGAGGGGATGCTAAAGCTTCATTTTGGGATCATAAAGCTTAGAGCAAAATCATTTGGTTGGGATTTCTTCGAAGTATACAAATATTTCCTAAAGAAGCTCAGGGATGGATTTTTAGACCTCCACACACATCCTTCCTTTCTTCTTGGGAAGCCATTTTTACAGGCATGATGACAGAAGCCTTTCCACCATCTTTACCTGAAAAGACCCACGTGGAGGTGCAGACTGATGACAGAGATCAGACTTTAATCAATCGGGCCATCTCTTAAGCACGTAGTTTCCCCCCCCATTATCTCGACATAATTTTGTTTTCAAAGCAGTGTGAAGTGTTTGAGCAGAACGTGCTTATCTTCTGGCTCATTCTACCCATCTTGTCTCAAACACTTGTCAGTCCACCTGCGTGGAAACATGCCGAGCATGAAGCATGCCGGCTGTTTGTCACAGCGTTTGAATGCCACGTCGCCCTCTCCTCTTGTTAAGTATGTCTCACCGCATAGCAGCAGGTGTGGTGACAACCAGTCACCACACCTCGCAGGCTGTTCCCATATCTGCTGTTTAAATCAGCTAAACAAATCTGGCTGATATTATATCATCACTGCTTTCAAGTATCCCTTGATCGCCAAAGAAGTAGGCAAACTAATAAAGGAGAATCAATAATGTATTTTTTTGTAGTTCTCTAGAAAAGAAACAAATGTGGCTGAGAGCAGTTGAATTTAATAATTGTGAGTCTTGAGGCTGTCTCCATTAAACAGCTCACCGACCCAACAACTTCCTTCTAACACTCGCCAAGTAACATGTTCAAGTATTTTTTCAACTGTTATTTGTGGCACACAATGACTACTGCGTAATTTTAGGCGCAAATGTTTAAAATAAATCCGAGGAATGATGTCAAAGGCTAGAGCACACACTTAACACCTCCCACACCTGGAATTCAACTGCCTGATGTATAAAAAACAAAAACTAGCGTAACAACTGTAAAGCCTTCTGGACATGAAAAGGATTGTGCGTGCATCTCGTGAGATTAATAAGCACAAGAAACTAAAAATATATAAGTCTGCGGTCCTGGCTTTGTTTGGTGTGAGGCGTGGTGTTCAGTAGTAGCTAACCGATCAGGTCCTGCATGCAGGGCAGCATACCTGCATCTCTCACCCTCATGGCTAAGCCTCACTACCTGGGAACAGCCTCATCTGTTAATGTTCAACGTGCAGTACTTCGTTGACAAACACCATCTCTACAATTTTCCTTTTCTGAAACACATATCACAGTTTGTGTCGTCATCCCCCCCCCCCCGAAAAAAGAAACCTGATATAATTTTCTCTGCTCCTGCTGTTTACGCTCTGACTTCAACCACTTCATAACACAGCACACGTGTGATTCCCCAAAACCTACCTTGGAATTTTTAAAAAGAATTCGAGGCTAGACTCTCAACTGATGTTTAATAAGGATTTTTTTTTTTACTGTGAAGTTAAAAAGGTAAAATAATTCATTAATTTAATTTAATTTAATAATATAAAAGCTGTTGTATTTAACTAATACCGAAAGCAAACTGTTTACTTCGTCCTTACGCCGGGCCTTGAGCCCACAACACCTTTCAGATCTAAAGTGTTTTAGTGTTGTCACTTTTGAATGAAAGGGCACTCCAGAGGACCACGTATGAAGGAGAGCATAGATTTTGGACTGTATTTCATTTTTACCTCCACCATTGCCATTTATACTACACCAAAGTAAGTAATTGGTAATTAATGGATTATTATTGTGCAGAAAAACTGAGATGGACTGTTGAAATGGCACTTTTCTTATATTATAATGCTTTAAATGTGTGTAAACATCTTTAGACTGACTGAAAGGGGGATTTCGTAAGTTTAGCCCACTTTAGATCAAAGTGGACCACATGAGGCCCACATTGTAAAATGAGTTTGACTTCCCTTCTTTGTGTTATAGCCTGCAACCCTAATAATACTGTGCCACTTAAGAAGTGCAATAATTTATTTCTTCTTTCTTTTGAGACCTCCAGTTGTTCTGTTGTATCTATTGGTAAGTATTTTAGCTGCTTAGTCTGGGCAATCATAAATTGCAGACATCATCAAAAGTGTTATCATTTGCATACATTTATATATATATAAAAAAAAGATGGCTATGTCTTTAATGAATGAGACAAAAACCTCAGCATAAATTAGTATAAAAGTTTTTAAAAAGAAAAAAAAAATTAAGATAAAAATGCAATGATCGCTGGCACCTGACATCTCTGCAGGAAAGAGAAGCAGTTTGTGGAGAGACACTGGAAAGATGTGCGAGTGGGAGATTTTGTGAAGGTGGTTTGCAATGAGATCATTCCTGCAGACCTCCTCCTGCTTTACACATCAGACCCCAACGGTGTGTGTCACATAGAGACAGCCAACCTGGATGGAGAGACCAACCTGAAGCAGAGGACAGCTGTGTCTGGAGTCTGCAACACGGTGAGAGTTAAATCTGCCTCCCGGTTTTTGTTTTCTCTTTCCTTCTTTCTCTGCGTGACTGAAATTGAATACACTCTGAAAACAGTCGTGCCATGTCCGGATGTTACTTAAAGTGCAAATCATTACAACTTGTCAAAGTAAGTGAAGAGATACCTACTGGATTACATAGCTTTAACACATGTATTTGGAGAGGGATTGCCATTCCCGGGTGCAGGAGACATCTTGAAGTACAGGTTAAGCTGCATTTAAAAAGTTTCCATTTGTAATGATTTTCCCGTGTCTCTTCTCTCTTTCCTTTTCCCAGCATCCAGAATTTGAGCCTGAAAGCTTCAATGGGATCTTGGTGTGTGAAAAACCCAACAACAACCTGAATCATTTCAAGGGTTACATGTGGGTATCAAATACACAGACAACATGAACCCCTCCCTGCACCCCCAGTTTCTATTAGCCTTTCAAAGCAGCCAAGCAAAACTAATTCCAACCGCCTTGCTGGACTTTCTGATTCAACCAGAGGCATTATTGGGGCTGTAATAGACTAGAATCGATTTTCTCAGGCACCACGGCTCTTACAGGTGGTCTGCCTATGCTGGCCAGCTATAGACATAAAGCAGGAGAATTGCTAATGGGGAATATATAAGCAGTAATGAATATCTAACGAGATCTGACAGTAAAAAGGAGGCTTCTCACTTTCTCCTGCTGCAGAGAGAAACCCGATAAGCAGAAGGTGGGAGCTGGAATTGAAAGTCTGCTGCTGCGAGGCTGCACAGTGAGAAACACGGACCATGCTGTTGGCTTTGTGGTATATGCAGGTATATTTTCCATTTTCTCGGCTGGTTCGCTGTTTTAACCTTGAGCTTTTAATGTTTGTTCCCACCACGATTCTTGAAATACTGAGATCACAAGAAGATGCTTTTCACAATCTACAAGCGTAACTCTACAAAATTACTATTTAAAAATGTCACATTTTCTTTACATTTATTCATTAAGTTTCCCTTTATTATTCTTTACTGTCAGAAAAGTAATTATTGTGCAGTGTAATGAAGCCAGCTGCTCTGTGAGACTTACATAATCATAATTGTAATCACAGACTGTATAAAAAGGACAGAAGTAGCCATTGTGCCTTCACCCACATGCATCTATATCAACTGGTCAGTGCATTCACCTAACAGCTTGGGGTTTTGGAGTCAGAAGTGACCAGATTTAGACCAGAGGGTGGATTGCTAAAGCACAAAAAGAAAAAAGAAAACACAGGAAAAAACAAGGTATAGGAACTAGAAACCTGGACGTCTTAAGGGGTGTGCAAACAGGCGAAGTGGGTGGGTCCTGACTGAAGCAACTAGACTACCACCAAGAGTGACGTGTGCTGACTAGTTATACACAGAGGGCTGGTAGGGGAAGTTGAGACAGGTGGGTAAAGGAAAGTTAAAAACGAAACTAGTTAACATAATAAAACAGGAAATAAACAACAACCACAAATGAAACCAGCAGATGCTAAAGGGAGGAGCAGATGGTGAAATAATGAGGGAGCTAAACACAAATAACAAACTCAAAATAGGACTGAGTGAAAAACAAACAAGGGTTCAGAACCAACCCTAGAACAGCTGATCATCTTCACCAGTATTCACACTTCATATACACTAGGCCAAATAGTGGTATGTAAATGAAATGAAAACAGAAACTCTACTTAACAAGAATCAAGAACAACAATGACTTCAAAATTCTGGGACCAAAGCCTGAGACCATGACAGCACTGGTAAAAAGCAAAAACACAGATGCTGGCTTGTTTTTTCACATATCGAGGTCCAGGTCATGGGAGCAGCAGTCTAAACAGAGACATCTAGACCTTGCTCTCTCCACCAGATCTTCTGGAGGGACAACGAGGCATTGACAAGCCAGCTAAGAAATAGAACTCATCCAGACTGTCTTGCCTACATTTTGGTCCCTGTAGGCCAAAACACTTCACCTAGGTGGAGCTAGGAGCCATCATAGTCGGATGCTAAACCACCTCATCTGGCTCCTTTAACTGTGGAGGAATTTACAGTCCACTCTGAGTCCCTCTTAAATTACTATGCTCCTCACACTGTCTGTATGAGAGAGCCCTGTTGCCACTTGTATCAGCGACATTATTCTTTCTGTTGCTGCTTGTAGCCTCATGACCACAGATGAAGATGGGAACATAGATGTACTGGTACATCAGTCTTCATTGTGACAAACTGGTGTACAATCGCTCAAGGAACTACAAGTATCAGCACTTCCACCATGGCTTCAATTTTTAGCCCCATATGCTAATGTTAGCATGCTAAAAAAAACAAAGCTAGCATGATGACGTTTGCCACCATGTTTAGTGTTTATTTAACATTTTAGCATTTATGAATTCAGAGTCTTGGACTCAAGAGATCGAACAGATGAAAATGATGTTCATTTTGCATAAATGTAATAGTAGTAAATGTAGTATTTTATTACAATATTTAAGATTTTTTGCTTTTTTTAGTGAGCACAACCTAATGTGATACTGTGACAGTGGCACAATGACAGTAAAGTCTCTTATGTATTATGCATGTCTTAACGTGTGATACCGATTTTCACTCACCATGTGGGGTGTGGAATCAACACCTTCTCCTCCTTCCTTTAAGGCCGTGAAACCAAGTCCATGCTCAACAACAGCGGGCCAAGATACAAGCGCAGCAAACTTGAGCGGAGGCTGAACATAGACGTCCTCTTCTGCGTCATTCTCCTCTTCACCATGTGTCTTATCGGAGCACTAGGTCAGTAATGAATTACATCTCTTAGCCGTAAAATCGCTACACAAAATGATTCATGTTTGATGGCTTTACATTTATGAGGGGACATTAACTTCCAATAAAAAAATGGGCACAAGCCCAAGCTCATATCAAGACAGAAGACAGAGGACGGTATGCTGCTAAAAATAGCTTTCCTCCGTGCACTGCAGTCAGTGATTAATCCTGCTGTCCTCCTGTATGCAGGTCACTACTTATGGCTTAATGCTATGCCTGTTGTCCCCCCTTACCTGGTACCCCCCACCAGCGGTCAGCTGGACAGGCCTAGTCTTACTAGTTTCTACATGTTCTTCACCATGATCATCCTGCTGCAGGTACTGCTCTCTCTGACGGTTTGGAGGGTGTTGTTATTCATTTTGAAGTCATTAAACTAATCTTCTCTCCTCTTGTCTCATTTACTGTCCTCCTGTTTACTCTCTGGGTTACCTTTCACCTTTTTTCTATTTACTCCTCTCCTCTAAAGATCCTGATTCCCATCTCTCTCTACGTATCCATCGAGTTGGTCAAGATTGGCCAGATTTTCTTCATCACTAATGATATTGATTTGTACGACGAGGAGACTGACAGCCGCATACAGTGTAAGGCTCTGAACATCACAGAGGACCTGGGGCAGATTGAATACATCTTCTCAGACAAAACAGGCACCCTGACTGAGAACAAGATGGTGTTTCGGAGATGCTCCATCATGGGAACCGAGTACCCACACAAAGAGAATGGTAAACATCTTCACTGAGTTAGTTTAACCTAAAGCTGATGCAGTTTAGCTAACCTCACGATTATGACCTGTTTTGTAACGTTGTTACAAATGGTGTTTTCATATGCAGATTTCTCCAAATGAAAATTTGGATGTCTGATTAAATCAGACAGAAAACTAGGATAAAAGAATCAGAAGGTTATCACTAGTTTAACAGAAATATTAAGAGAGCTCTCTTAATTATTAATAATCTTGTTACCTTGCTGAATACTTTGGTGTTTTGACTTACTGAAAGAGTCCTTCCACTCAGCTCTCTAATCTCGGATTTTAAACAGTCCCTCAGCACTGTTAGTGTTTTAATGCATGTGTCGACATGTTTTTGGGGGGTGATTTGCAGCCATCCGCCTGGCTGTCCTGGATGAGCCCGAGGCAGAAGAGGAGGTCATCTTCAACCAGCATGCACAGCCTCTACCGACTCGTTGGTCCTTGGATAGTGAGGAAGCCAATGTTGAAGACACACATGGCCATGGCAGCCGACGCAGAAGCAAAGTCACAGGAAATGCCCAGAGTGATGTGGCCTTCAGCAGCCCACTGGTACGATGATGTTTATTTTTCTTTTTTCTCTCTGTCTGGATACCTGCTTTCCTCCAAATCTGTTGTTCAGTTATTGCGGAATCCACAACTTTGGTTTTAAACGAGGAAGTCCGCCCTCAGCCTTATTTCATATCTGAATTCTTATTTCAACCTAATTTCAAACTCTTACTTTTTTACCCAAATGTGACCCAACCTTCTGTCAGAAGGTCCCAGTCCCTGCTGCAGATGGCCGAGCTGCTAGGTGTCAGTGATGAGCACATCCATTTTGGCTCAAAGCTGCCCCTGTGTCTGTGACAGGACATATGGTCATGCTGAGCATCATTTGGCACAGGCCGGTGATGTCACATAAACTGTAAATGTGCACTATAGATTAGTCACCGTCGTCTTGATTTACAGTACAGTGACTCTGCGCCTATTTTTATCTGCGGGGCAGAGAGCGGAGGCCTGGGCATACAGGCGGAGACAGAAAAAGTCTTATGTTTATGCCAGCAATGTAGTACACAGCCCATCTTTAGCACTCCTCATGCTGCGTCTCAAACAGAGCTGAATGCTCGTATGAACGTACACTTCCTCCCTTCCTTCTGTCCTTCTCTCCTCGCAGCTCTTCCTTAAACATGGACCAAAAAAACCCACAATGAAAACAGAGAAACGTTATCCAATCTCCTCAAGTCAAAGCTGGAAAAGCGTAACGTAAGCAATAAATCTACTAATAAAAGTGTTTCATTAACAAAATCATTAACTTGCTCTCCGACAGGAAACTGAGGTGGTCCCAGACGGGAAGCTGTTTCAGAAGATTAGCAGGACATCAAGCGGCAGCCTCAGCCACAGCCAGAAGACAGATGCTTACCTGGATTTTTTTCTGGCCCTAGCCATTTGCAACACAGTGGTGGTTTCCATGGCAACAACAAAGAGAAGGAGGGTGAGTGCTCAGTTTGCTGCGACAGTGGATGGGAAGTAGAGATGGAGGGCACATCCGGTGGAGAAATGATAGATTAAAGATGTGCCCTCTTTAAACTTCCAGTGTCCTATAACTATAAACTTTAAATAGAACAAAAAAAAAGAAAAGAAAAAAAAACATTCTTCACTAAATTGACATGGAGCAAGTGGAGATTTGCAAACAGGGCAAGCTTCATTAAGTTGAACATTTGCTGCTCTGAACTGTGCAGTTCTGAAGTCTGTGTGTTTTCCCCCCTGAGTTCACAATCAAAGGTTAATGCACAAACAGAAACTGAGTGGAAGAAGAATTGTTACTGGGACGTTTTGCCATATGTGTAATGTGAGAAGAGGTCTTCCTAAAGCTATTTAATGAATTTCTTGATTCTTTTTTTTTCTCAGGTGAGTGTGTCTCCACAAGCCAAGCACACAAATACTCCACTGGAAACTTTATCCAGCCTGATGAGAAATGCTGGCGGCATTTTTAAATTCTGCAAGCGCAATCCCAAGAGACACCGTACCTTCACAGAGGACTCAGAGGAAAATTTTCAACCCTCTGGACAAACAGAGGGGGTCGACACCACCGGGCTCCAGCC
This sequence comes from Aulonocara stuartgranti, assembly GCF_965226115.1. Taxonomy (NCBI): domain Eukaryota; kingdom Metazoa; phylum Chordata; class Actinopteri; order Cichliformes; family Cichlidae; genus Aulonocara; species Aulonocara stuartgranti. The sequence continues at coordinate 28,562,310 of NC_138940.1, forward strand.
GTGTTCGCCTCATCCTCCATCCCTGAGCGACGAGCCCGCGCTGACCTCAGATAATCTGAGATATGAGGCGGAGAGTCCAGATGAGGCTGCCTTGGTCTATGCTGCCAAAGCATATGGCTTCACTCTGCTGTCTCGCACCCCTGACAGCGTTTCAGTGAGACTACCATCTGGGGAGGTGCTGGATTTTGAGGTGCTGGACACCTTGACCTTTGACTCCAACAGGAAGAGAATGTCTGTGTTGGTGCGACACCCAATCACCAAAGAGTATGTGCTGTACACTAAAGGCGCAGATTTTGCAATCATGGAATTACTTGGTACACCCTATCCAGGTAAGTTGAGATAAGAGTACATTAAGTACTTATAGTATGCATCTATATTAACTGGTCAGTGCATTTCTAATTAATTTGTAATATTTCCAGAGCACTTCAGTGGCAATAAGAAAAATATAGCAACTGTTACTCAGCGTCATCTCGACTGCTATGCTAAAGAGGGGCTCCGCACACTGTGCATCACAAAGAAGGTGCAAAATCATACATTATCCTATTTACCAGCATGATTTGCTTATTTAAGTGAAGCTATGTTTCATTTTTTTTCTGCATGTGTTTCAGGTTGTGAGTGAAGCAGTGTATAAACGCTGGTCAGTGGACAGAAAGAACGCTATGGCTGCTATAGAGAATAGAGAGAGGCTCGTCATGGACACTGCTGTGCAGCTAGAGAAAAATCTCACCCTGCTAGGTGACACATCCACCAATCGTGCATTGGTTGCTGTATACTGTATATCTTTGTGATAATATTTGTGTGCGAATGGTGCCTTTATTTGAAATATGTCCACGTGCAGGAGCTACAGGCATTGAAGACCGTCTGCAGGAGAACGTTCCAGACACCATCCAGGCACTGCGCGAGGCAGGGATAAAGGTGTGGGTGCTGACAGGTGACAAGCCAGAGACAGCTGTCAACATTGGATATGCTTGTGGGCTCCTTGAAGACGAAGACCTGGTGATAAATATGGGCTGCAAAGACAAGGTGAGGAGGCCTCACATTTAAGGGTTGCTGACTGAGGTGTTTTTCATTATGGCATGTGTTGAAAATGGAGCATTAATTTATTTTTCAGGAAATCAAAGTAATGTACTTAGGTTGTGCAACCTACAACACTCATGTGCATGGTAAATATGTAGGTAGTACAGATTCGGCAAACAAGGGAAAGTTCCCAGGACGAGACACAAATCCCCTTTGGGTTGTGTCAGAAATGACTTGGAAAAAAAAATCTGCCACCTGCTGTGGCGACCCCTTGCATCAAGGCACCAGTCAAAAGTAGTTTTATCCTAGGGGGCCAGTGTACTCCTAGTACCTGTCCCAAGCCTGGATAAATGTGGAGGGTTGTGTCAGAAAGGGCATTCAAGATGTTACGCTAAGCTAACTGACTAACGGTGGCATCTTCCTATTTACAGTGCAGATTGTGGTGTCGAATCATGGAATCTAACTTTTAACAAAAAATAATAATTTTAAATAAAAGGTTAAAATAAAATCTTCTTAATGTCTATCTTCTGGTGATTTAAATAAGTACACAATATGATAAATTAGAGGTGTTGATTTAGTCAGAATAAGGAAATCTGACCAAAAAGTTGGTGGAATTTTATACAAGAATTTCTACACCAGTCAAATCAGAAATTTACCTTCACTTTCAGCGTTCCTGATGCAAGAGGAGAGGTGTTCCCAGTTTTCAAGACAAAAAGTGCCACTGTTTGAGTGTTAAAACTACCACTAATTAAATAAAACAGAAATTAAAGGGAAATTTACAGGAGACTCAGAAAAAAACCTGAGAAACATTCCTGGGTGCCTAGTTTTCTGTCTGGAGATTTGCAGGTGTATGTAACAGAGCAGCGATGACCCTCTGCATGAAAGAAGAAATCATCAAAGCAAGTTGTTATGTTAAGAATCTACTGGAGCAGATTTTTTTTTTAAAAAACAGCATTTCTGTGCTCTTGCAGTTTGATATTGTTTTATAAAAAAAAATATTGAAGTTAAATGGCATAGCTGACCAAAGAGCACGAAGTAGAAGACCATTAAACTGTTTGCATGGTTACATTTAATTGTATCACATATGTCTGAAGAGGAAAATATTATAGTGCGCATATCGATTTCATTAAAACAAAATTTTTACAAACTTTTTGTAAAAGATGTGGAATTAGTTTAAATCCTGAACCCTTTTAGTTCACACCATTAGTAAATAATAAATACTCTAACAGGGTTCAAAGGAAAGAGGACCATTTCCTCCATTATTTTAATTCATCAAAAACTAAAAACATTGTGAAGACCGGAAGCATTAGTAGCTAACAGATATGAAAAAAGTCTATTAAACATTGGCCTTTTAAAGCAAATTAGGGACATGTGTAATTTATATTTCGCAGAATCACATACAGCTTGTTTCAGGGGACAACACTGATTTTCTTTGATGGTCTTTCAAGGAAAGTTGTGTGTTTTCCCAGCAGTAACTTCAGGGTAGGTTTCTCCTCCTGTGAGCTTGTATCCTTCCAATTTAAATGACTGAACCTTTGTGACCACTTTTACATTTTAACTAAAGGTCAAACCACCGCATTTCCATCAGAGAAAGATAAGGTGTCAGGTGTGGCCCTGCTTCTCTTAGGTCATTAAAGAACTGGTACCACCGAAATGAAGCCTTCATAACAACCTGACCATGTCTAATCATCGGCAGCCTCAAATAGACTGAAATTGGCTGTCGGCCCTGAGGGATACATGTGGGACTTTCTGAAACAAACGGGCTGCTGCGCTTCCCTCAGATGGACTAGTCACTGATGATGAATGGAGTGAGATAGCCTCAACACAATAACTAATGCTTTCATATCTAATTACCAGTCTAATGTTCAAACCTCAGAGGAAATAATTCTCTCATAATCCAGAGTGGAGGCATATTAGAAGCGAACCATTTTTTTCTACCATCATAACTCGGTGATCACCTGAGAGATACACTCCCACAACCACCGTCCTACCAAAGCCTAAAGAAATTTAAAATATTAAAAATAGAAAAAAAACCTTTTTCTTCCATCAGTTTCCTTTTTGTTTGAGTTATTTACACACAACAATGATGAGTCTGATGGGACCAGAGCCTGATATCTGCTTGTATTCAGAAATCATGAATGTGAATCAGCAGTAGAGTAAACGTGTTGCTAAAATACCAAAAAAATGGGCGTGTTTATTTTTTCTGGAAATCTGTCCAGAACCCAGGCATATTTAGTTTTCCATTATTAACAAAAGAGAAACAACAATTTTATTTTTCTATAATATTTAGCTCACGTTTGACAAACTTCAAAGCAAAAATCATCTAAGTGATCAGCTGCTGTTTTTCAGATCACGTGTACGAACATCCTGGACTGCACCCTGGAAGAAGTGAGGAGGTACAACGCTGATCCTCGTAATGTGGATACCACCCAAAACATGTCTCTGGTGATTGACGGTCTTACCCTGGACAAGGCTTTGTCGCCGGACCTACTGGATCGCTTTGTGGCCCTGGTGAAGCACTGCCGCGCCGTGCTCTGCTGCAGAGTCACGCCGTTACAGAAGAGCCGAGTGGTGAAAGTGATCCGGGAGAAACTCAAGGTCATGACACTCGCCGTTGGTAAGAAAATCAATGAAATGCTTACATGTTCAGTAAAGTAAAAAGTTGATTTAATGTGTTCTTGACTTCTTCCCATCATACATAAAATACAGTAAAAAATAATATGAAAGTGACCAAAAACATTTTCTTTGTATAATTTTTGAACCAAACACTAGAGCTTCAGATGCAAGATAAAGACCTGAAACTTACTTTTAAAATTAATCCATGCTGAGGTCAAACACAGGTACACTTTGGGTCAAATATTTCAAGAGGTAAAACTAAAAGAATAAGGCAAAAAGGAAGAAGTCATACTCAGCTCATACTAAGTTAAGTTAAAATTGTCACCTGTATTTGGAGCCCACTTCAGATGTTTGTTTGATCGTTGCGCTTTAGTTCACTTCACAGAAAGCTGCTCCTACAAAAGAAACTTTCACAGGACTGTGAAGTTTAAACACACCCATGATTCAGGAACTTGTAGAACCACCTTTAGCAACAATAACTATAAGAAATTGTTTTCGTCATTACTTTATCAGTCTCTCAAATCATTATAGAGGAATCTTTGGCTCTCTCTACAGGTATCAGTTCACTGAGGTTTGCAGGTATTTGTTTATGTGCACAGCTCTCTTAAAGCATTTCAGTCAGGTTGAAGTGTGACCAATGCAGCATCACGATTCTTTTCTTTTTTTTAATCTTCCTGTTGTAGATTTGCTTCTCTGTTTGGGATGATTGCACGAGTTAGTTTCAGCTTAGCTTAGGAGTTGGTTGACTCAATGACTGCAAGATGCCCAGCTTCTGCAGCTGCAAAACAAATCCAAATGATGCCGCATCCATCACCATGCACTTTTGTGAGGTGCTTGTGATGATATGCCATGTTTCGTTTTTGCCAGACGTGGTGCTATGCATTACTGCCAGACATCTCCACTTTGATCCCACCTGTCCAAAGGACCACAAGTCTTGTGGTTGGTTCAGATGTAACTTTGCTGCCATGTTGTTTTTAGAGAGAAGAGGCTTTCTCCTGGGAACCCTGTAAAACAAGCCATACCTGTCCAGTCTTTTTCTAATTGTAATACATTATTGCATCATATTGCACCAGACCAGCAAACTTATAGCAAATGATCAGTTTGTTTAGCAGCACCTGGCTGCTACTTCGTAAGTCCTGAGGAAGTGGTAAGGATGTGCTTACCGAGAAAACCTTTATTTTCATGCAAATGTATGGTTATCAGAGAGCTTTTTAGAGACCAAACACAGGGCTAAATTAGATAAATTAGTAATCATGCTTACACGTTTCCTGATAGGTTTCGCATAGCAGCTTAAAATGTGATAATAAGTCAGTGTCATGTTCACTAACGACTTACATCCATGTAGTAAAGAGAATAAGACTCAATACAGTGCATAGAGTTTGTGAATCGAGTGAATCTTAAAACATTTTTAAGCTTCTGTATAAACCACTAAATCAGCGTCTGTGCTGTGTTTTCAGGTGATGGTGCAAATGATGTAAATATGATCCAAGCAGCTGACATTGGCATTGGGATATCTGGACAGGAGGGGATGCAGGTTGGAATTGATTTCTTTACCTCCATGTATGTGCTTTGTTCTCCTGCCTCACAGCCTAAAACACATCAAAACTCCTCTTTGTCATCTGCAGGCCGTCATGGCCAGTGATTTTGCCATATCTCGCTTCAAACACCTGAAGAAACTTCTCCTGGTCCACGGACACTGGTGCTACACTCGACTGGCCAACATGATCATTTATTTCTTCTATAAGAACGTGGTGAGTGTTATATGTTATATCTGCATCCCGATGCTCTGCTGTCTAAATTAACATCCTGTCATGATTCATCCTTTAACCGTCTGTGTTTAATATGTTTCCCAGGCCTACGTAAACCTGCTTTTCTGGTATCAGTTCTTCTGCGGATTCTCTGCCACTGCCATGATCGACTACTGGCTGATGATTTTCTTCAACCTTTTCTTCACCTCTGTGCCACCCATAATGTTTGGACTCATGGACAAAGACATCTCAGCAGAGATGCTGCTGGGTGTGCCCGAGCTGTACAAGACTGGACAGGGTGAAGGGGTTAGTGACACTCCCAAAAAGTCATGCGAGCGTTCGGTCTTGAATAAAAATGTGCAGAATGCTTTGATTAGTTTCTGTCTTCATGAATTCCAACTTTTGTGTTGTTTGTTCAGGATTACAGGTTTACAACTTTCTGGGTTTCCATCCTCGATGCCTTCTATCAGAGTCTGGTCTGCTTCTTTGTTCCATATTTTGTAAGTGACACATTTTAAACAGTCTAATCTTTGATTGCATTAAGTAATGCTTTCATAACAGGGTGTCATTTGATTTATTTACTGGTTAACTACTCTTTGTGATAACTGCTTTCTTCTTTATATTTGATAGTGTACTTAATTTAATTACTTGTATCTCAGGTCTACCAGGATTCAGACATTGATATGTTCACTTTTGGAACACCTATGAACACATCTGCTTTATTTATCATCCTGATGCATCTGTCAATAGAGATCAAATCCTGGGTGAGTTCTGAACTGACATAATCATGATATACCTCAGTAGAAATGTCTTTAATTCACTTCTTTTTATTAGTGCATATTCGAATTCTAACATTTTTTAAGACCTCTAAACTGGTTTTAAATGAAAGGAAGACACACATAAATTAGAAAATGCAATAGAGAGCTAACCCAGATGGTTTTTCTATGTTTCCAGGAGAAAAATGTTCTTGAAATCTGGATGATGTATAACAGCCTCTCTGTGAAAACCTTGTGAATATAGGCAGAATAAAGTAAAACTAAGGAATAAGGATCTACATCATTTTTTCAGTATTCATTTTTAATCCACAGCTTTTACTCCAAATATTCAAAATACAAATATTCTCTTTTTAGAATCTCTTTTTATCTCTTTTTAGAAAGACTAAATTTTATTTACTAACAAACCACTAAACTTATTCCTAACTTTTTATACATATGCATATTTTCCAAAATGTTAAGTGAGGTATTTAATTTATATGCAATTTCAACAGAAGGTAATAATTTTTTTTAAAGCATGGAAACAAAGTAATGCAAAAAAAAAAAACTGATGAAGAATCTTATTGCTGTAAATATTTCTCTTGCAGCAGAAAACAGAGAATTAACGGGTATTTGTTGCTAACTGGATTGTTTCCACCACATGTAATTGCTGTTTTTTGTCATTTGTGCCGCAGACGGTGGTTCACTGGATAATCATGCTGGGCAGTGTGGCATTGTACTTCATCGTGACACTCGCCTACAGCGCCGTCTGTGTAACCTGCAACCCTCCCTCTAACCCATACTGGATCCTCCAGAGCCAGATGGAGGACCCCATGTTCTACCTTATCTGCATCCTCTCCACTGTGGTGGCTCTCCTGCCCAGGTACCGTGTCTGTCACTCTTTAAGCTCAGTGGGGTTGAAGATTTTTAATTGTCCAGAGTTTTGGGGTGTATTTGTGAGCACTTTCTAGCGTTGGTAAGTCTTTTCAGTGTCAATGTTTAACAATCACATAGTCTAATTTTAAAATATGAGCAGCATAAGGTGGGTTTTGCTCTGTATTTCCCTTCATTTCTACTTTAAGGAGTCACCAAATGTGAAAGGATGTACATATACTTACAGATCTATTATTATAGAAAAGCAACAATTAGCTGCACAGGTGTTAATTAACACTAAGGATATTAAACTCTAACGTTCTCCATTTTTTTGTCATATGACAACCAGAGGAAAATAAAAATGTTCTGAAATTAATAATAATTTCTTTTAATAAATGTATTTTGCGTTCAGCACAGTCGACGGTACGGTGACTCAAAACGGAATAAAGAGAAAAAGCAGCAAATATTCTCTATTTTTAGTTAAAGAATGACTCATTCAATGCTGAATTCATGTTCACAATATAACTCACTTCTTAATCGATTTTCAAAAAACCCATTTGAGCAGTTTTCCTATTATGTTTATATCTATTTCCTAATACATGTCTATTTGTGTTGGATTTTCTAGCCCAATGGTTCTCAACAGCAAATCTGAATCATCCTGCGGTTTTTAAAGGGAGCAGACAATGCTACTTTTCTCTAATGCTACCCTTTTCTTAGCCACTTAAAATCTTTAAAAAAATAATAGAACATCTCTGCACAAAAGGCCATAGATAACCTTAGATGAGCGGCAACAGAAAAAACAACAAAAATAGAAATCACTATTTTAGTCTACATTTGCACACATATTTAAAGCTAGCGGGTCTCCTATTTTAATTACTTATATTGATCTAGAGCACGCTTTGACTTGTGTACATCATTAACTGCTATGCAATTATGAGGCTCTTACGGTGTGTAAACCCTACCTGCAGAATTGTAGTTAAATATTGTTAAACGTGAAGGTCAAGAAGGACTGCACCACAGCTTGGTCTTCTTCTTCTCGGTTGCTGATGCGTCTGAAAGTGCTGATATTTAGAGAGAACGCTCTGATTTACATCAAAGGGCTGCATATTTTTCACTGGCCTACTTTCTCACCACCACACTCTCTCCCTCAGGTACATTTTTCACGTGCTGCAGAACTCTATCGCCCTCTCCCCGTTCATACAAGCTAAGCATCTGGACCGTAAGGACCCCTCCATCAGAGAAGAGTGTATGAAGGAGTTGAGGAGCTACAGGGGCGGCGGGCAGGTCAAACGCTCTAGGCTCTCTACCCCACCCTCTCCCACCCTGGAGACCCCTGTGGACTTCATTCACGAGTCTCTTGCGGTTGCTGATATCATGGGGGATGATTTCACACTGAATGCCACAACTAAAAACTAGCAAAAGTCTGCAGACTCACAGGGAACATGAAGGGGAAAGGAATTCTAAGATGGTTATTTATTCAGAGGATTTTATATACATGAAGTCCCCCTGTATACATTGTTTCATTTTTGAAATGCAATCAGGGAGATACTGCTGCTCTCTAACTGGAGTTTATTTTGCAATAAACTACGTGACAAAAGCATGTGGGCCGTCTGTTCCTTCCTCTCCTCCTAACAAAGTAACACATAAGCCTGTTAGTTTCCTGATGGGGTTTCAGCGCATAGTGGTAACCCAATTAGTCATGCCACCCACCCCTTCAAAAAGTGGTACTTTTCCAGGACAAAATGCTTAGCTGGTTTAGTGTGGTCCTCTCACCTAGATATCCTAAACAGCCACAGTTACAGATCCTCTATTTAATTTGCTGCCATTATTAATAATATTAGTGGCATTTATAAGCTAGCCTTGGAGTAATTTTTGTGTTCGGTATGCATGTCTGTGAAAATTACCATGGAAATGCATGGAAATCAAATTTTATTTTCCACACCAACAACCAGTGTGTGTGTGTGTGTGTGTGTGTGTGTGTGTGTGTGTGTGTGTGTGTGTGTGTGTGTGTGTGTGTGTGTCAAGCTTTATGTAAATCCAGCTGGAGCATCTACATCAAACAAGCCAAAAAAGATAAATTTAGAAGAATCAGAAGCAAAGACTTCTGAGCTACAAAGACTGCTGCTTTTTTTTAAATGGAAATCGAGTGTGCACAAGCAAATCCACTTGTAAAAAAAGGCTGAGGTATCATTGGTATACCCCATTATACAGTAGCAGCTCTGCTTATATAACGTCCCATTCCCCCCCCCCCCCCTCCGGTTAGATCTTTGCTGCCCTCTAGAGCTGAAAACGAAGTGCTGCAGAAAGGTCAAACGGGACAAAGTCAGCTTGGATCAGGCTTCACTGTTTAGGAGATCATGCAACATTAAAGTTATGTAAACATGTTTTTTTTATTAGTATTTAAATACAGCCTGTGTAGAATAAAAAGCAGTTTCAATGAAGCTGACATCAATGCTGCACATACACAAAAACCACTAACAATAAGTGATATAAATTTATACAGCAATTCTTCTTCTACTAACTACATCCACGCAAAGTAAACAAATACAAAACAGATATTTACAGCTGTATGTTGGACAGCGTGTCATTGCACATCGTGGGCCTGTAATGGTTCATTTGTACCTTTTGCACAAAACTATCGTCGTAATCACATTTGATACAAATACTTCAGTTTTAAGTTGGTACTCCCTTACAAGCAAAGAACCAACTAACTACATGTTAAATCCCACAGGACAATAATAAAAATAAATAAATAACTAAATGTAACACTCAAAAAACAAATCACGCCCAAAGTGCTGACTTTAAGTAATTTGATTACATGTTAATTTTCCATGTAATGTTACATTTAAAGGAATCTGGTAGTACATTTTATACCAAACATATTTCGCTTAATGATCACTTATTTTAATAAATAAATCTTTGATTTGATTGATTTCAACTGCCTTTGCCTCAAAATTATTGCTTCGTGTTTATGAGGACAGCAAATCTTTTTTTTAAGTGCACATGTTTTTGTTTTGTTTTTTAAAAAAGGAAAAAAAGAAAAGAACATAAACTGACCACGTCACCACATCACCTAATCTGAGTTCTGCATATTCATTTCTGTTCAAAGCCTTTAGTCAAATACCTGCTATTACCTGATTTTTAACACCTGTCAACTAAATGAAAAGACGGCAAAGTAAAACAGGCCAACAGACAAAAGAGACCCATTGTGTTTTCCATGGAGGTGTGACTCGCTCCGGCTCAACAGGAAACTCCTGTCCTTTCTGCAATGAACCAGTATCACTGTGGTTAGTGTCCTCACCTGAATGCATGCAAATGTGGTTAAATTCAGAAAAATCTGTAACTTGAGGAAGAGTTTTAAATTAACTGGTTAATTATTTCATTAATTTTAAGATTTTCAGAAAGATTTAGAAACGTAAAGAACTTGTGAATTATGTTTGGGGGATTTTTCCCTACCAACGACCAGCAGATGGCAGCGTCACGCTCTTTTATACACCATGGTTACAAATGTAGCCCATCATTCAACTGCAACCAACATGTTTCATTACAACATTTAGTGACAGACAGAAAGCAATCAAACGTTTTTATGCATGAACTATTTTCAGAGAAGTGTATTATTCTTACATAAAATTCATTGATGGTACACAACAGCTACAGAAATTACCCATAGTGAGCGGGCCAAGACGCGCCGTGAAGAAATGTTTTCACCTTTCCTAATTTTTTTCCCCAGCTTATTTCTCATGCTTACATATTTCAGATCACCAAACAAATTTTAATATTAGACACAGAAAACTGAAGTAAGTACATTTTGCAGTTTTTTTGAACAATGACTTACTGAGAGAGAGAAAAGAGGTACCCAAATCTACCTGGCACGTGTTTGAAAGACAAATTCCCCCTAAACCTGATAAGTGGTTGTGCCACTGTTGGTAGCAAGAACTGCAATCAAACTATCTGCTTTAGGACCTGGATGACCTGCTGTAATTAATGGAACCATAAATTCTGCTCTCTACCAGAAGATCCTGAAGGAGAATTTCTGGTCATCATTTCATGGACTGAAGCTCAATCAAACTTGGGTTACGCAGCACGGTAATGATTTGAAACACATCAGCAGGTCCACCTCTGAATGGCTCAAAAAAACAACCCCCCACCCCACCCCCGAAATACAAACAAAGTGAATGTTTGGGAGAAGCCAAGTGAAAGTATGAAGTTAGATTGAGATACTTCGCCATGACCTTAAGTGTTTTCAACTCTTCTTCTGCAATGAAGAGTGGGCAAAAATCATTGCAAATTATCACAAACACTTGATTGCAGCTCTTGTTGCCAAGAGTGGCACAACCCCTTATTAGGTTTAGGGGTCAGTTACTCTTTCTCACAGGATCAGGTAGATTTGGATTGCTTTTGTTCCCTTAATAAATTTAATTGTTATTTAAAAACTGCATTTTGTATTCATTCTGACTCTTTGTATGACATTAAGATTCGTTTGATGATCTGAAACATGTAAGTGTGACAAATGTGCAAGAACATAAGAAATCAAATAATTTTCACATGATAGAGATAGGGTGATGGTGGTGCGCTGGCAGTGGATTTTCACCTGGGAAAGCAGGGTTCCAATCTTACACAAAGCCAAACGTGTATGCCTGTGCTTCTCTGGCCCAAAGTCTTTCTCCAAGCAGGGCTTTCCAGTCAGGGGCCATCTTGAAATGGATTTTTCGTTTTTCCTTTTCTAAATGTTATGTCTATTAAAATTGTAAACTGTAACCATAGTTTAATGCCATCATTGATAGCTCTGGCTTCATGTCAGCCTACCAGGTGGGCATCATATCAGGAAACCACATCCGCCCGAGGTGCTTCGACACCTCACTGTGGATCTGCTCTATGTTATAGCTGCTGTCTGGGATCAGTACCTCCTCCATGATTGACAGCTGTGTCAGCCTGCCCCCGCACATCTTCACAAACTCCACAAAGCCACTGCAGGTCACCTCACACTCGCCTAGCCCGATCGCTGTCAAGCTCTTGCAGCGCTCTGCGATGCGGATTAGCTCCTCATCTAGGGGCTCAATGCCATTGGCGCACACAACCAGCTCCACCAGCCGAGGGCAGTTCAGTCCAATGCGGCCTAGCATCATTTTACTAACAGCTCGGCCAAAGTACAGGTGGGTGACGGGGGTCTCCTCGCAGAAAAAGGGCTCAAACTCCTCCTCATACAAGTAGAAATACATGACTATGTTGACCTTCGGCGAGTGGCGGATCAAAGCCTCCCAGCTGCTCCTCTTGATGGTGTGAAAATGTGTTTGGCCGGGGTTTTCACTCACCACGTCAATGCGCAGGTGTTCCAAGTGAACGTGTTTTTCAGAAGACAGGGCAAGAAGAAGCTCATCACTTAAGAGATGGTAGTTCAACGCCAGCTCCCTGAGGCCATGACACTGGTCTGCCACACACAAGATACCTTATGAAAAAGAGAGAAGAGTGTCTTAATGTTTTAGAGCCTTTGAGAATGTATATACCTTTTAAATATGAGTATGTTAGCTGAGGCACGGTTGTACCCTTAATCACAGACTGTATACTAAAAGGTGTTCATAGCTTCTGGGTATTAAAGGTTTGTCCTTAAAGCTGGATTCTTTCTTGGGCAGCAGGGGTCAACTGTAAAGAAATCTATAAGAAGATAACGTTACTTCTCACTTGCTTTATGGCCACAATAAACACTTTCCTGATGATTTTATGGTGGTACGGTACGATTTCACGGTGGGGCCACCTTGTGACTGTCAGGTTACTACCCAACTGGCCTATAGTGTGCTTGGGTTTAGGGTCAGCTCAACTCCCCTGTCATATAGTTTAAAGGCTTCATAATGGGAGTCCATAAGCTGACAGGTGACATCATGTTGCTTATGTTCACCTTCATAAACAGTCTGTGAATTTAATTTTCTTTTTGGCAATCAGTTCCATGCTGAAGTACCTCAGTTCCAAGAAAAGCAAAATTGAGCAACTTGCTGATGAGTATTCACAGTGCCCACTTTGAAGCTAAAATACTGCAGGTGTACTAACCAGCTGGGGAGACATGAGGACAGCTGCTCATCTTCAGCAACTTAAGGGTGTCACTGTTGTTGGCAACCAGCACCTTCAGGGACGGATCATCCACTGGGGTGTCATCGATCCTGATGGAGGATAATGACTTGGAGTTTACGAACACCACCGTCAGGGCAGACACAAAATGGGCCTGAGGAGATACCAACGATGTTCATCAAACCAGGATTCATTATCTGTTATTGCTGATGTAGAAAACTGTGCAAATCTTTTTACAGGAAGTGCAAAAAATAATAATGCACCAGGGGAAGAGGTGAATACAATCTTCATGATGACTTGAAATACCAGCATATATTATGTGTGTTAAAAAAAAAATCAAATATAAACAGGCCATTTCTTACTTGAGATACATCCATGAAGCTGGGCCGTGCTGTAGAAATCAGCCCCAGGGTCTTGATGGTGCAGTTCACTAGCTGAGAGAGAATGTCACAAGCTGCCTCTGCAGATTCGGTGCAGCTGTCCACCTGATTTACCAGCAGTGATTCAACATTTTAGAGAGGAGGAAAGAGACATTAAAATAATTGATGAAAGACTGAGGTGTAAGAATCACTTGAGATAATTAAGCACGTCGATGCCAAGACTGCTGACATGTGATGCTCAATTCTGCAGCAGTTCAGATTAAGGAGGGCAGGTATTGTTTATAAGACAGTGTGTTGTGAAAATGGAAGAAGAGAAAGAGGCCACAGCAGGTGAAACAGGTGAGAGGAAATGAGAGACGGCAGGGGAGGCTCTTACTTTGAAGCTAACATACTGCAGGTGTTGGGCATGCTTCTTGATGATCTGCTGAATGAGGTCAGGGTGAGTGGAGCGTAAGTAGGACGTGGCTGGCTGATTGAGCTCAAACTCAAACTTCCTCCACAGGTCAGGGGTGTGAAAGACGTCATTCCAGCACCGGCACACGGATGATGCCCTGGCCCGGTCGACCAGGGACAGATGCTGGAAGATCTGCAGGACGACGTGATGGGGCAGGTTTCCCCAGTCTTGTGCTGGAGTCATCCACTTCGGTCTCTTAGCCCGCTCTCCGAGGGAGGGGAAAATCTGGCACTGTGATTTCAGACCTGTCCTTCCTCGCTTCATTCTGAAGCAAATCAGCCCACTGTGGTGTCATAAAATCAAAGGTGTGTTTAAAAGGGCAGTGCAGGGTTAAGATTTTACTGTGCTGGGATTACACAAGCCATGAATTGCAGTACAGTGTGAACTCAGTTTATGCTGGTAGCACTGAACAGGTTTTGTGTTTAGGGACAAACATCTCCAATTCTATAATTATCTGCTTTAACACTATTTACCCACTTAATTATAGCTTCCTGAAATGCTTCATTAATTATTTTCTTTTATAATTGTATGTTTTTAAAGCCCTGATATAATAAAGAAGCTGCGTTTGGCTGCTCCATTATTCACAGGGAGTCACCACATTTTTACATGTGATTGTCTTTCTGTCAAAGCCCCAATTTGAGTGTTTTTCTAGTCTCAGGTTTCTTTCAGAGTTCAGGGTTCTTGTGCTTGCTGGGCAAATGTGTAACTATGGAGCTACCAACGTGCTGATAAATCAGAGAGTTTTAAATGTGTCTGGATCCAATGAGAATTTTCTCTTTTTTTTCACACAATCAGTATTTGCAAATGACATTTTTTCTGTTTAGTATAATTTAAAAAAAGAACAAAGAACTTTATATTTATCCACTAAAAGCACAGAGTTCTCTAACATATAACTCTCTATGTTATCTGAGTTACATGACAGCCAAACTCAAACAAATAAATGCTGTCAGAACTAGATTTATGAAGTACCAACTATGTCAAAGGACATATGAGCACTGTATAACACAAATATAAGGTACGTAATATATATATAGCACTTGATATTAAAACGGAACTCTTTGTCCTTTACCACCACCACACTTGAAGAAACAATCTTAGACACTATAAGCACCGACATAATTTAATGCAACAGCGACCAGTCTAAAAACTAAAAGTGTCTAAAAACTAACCCTACAGAGATGCACTGTAAAAATCTGTCTGTGAGCTGATGTTGTTTTTATTCAAGAGTCAATACTGGCTCCAGAATATGTACGAAGGTCTTTTAAATAAAGTATCAGCTAATGGTGTTCGCGTTTCACTAACTATGAAATATACTAATCTGTTTTAAAACCATTTATAGTATTGTCCCTCTGTTATTACCACTACTATTGCTTTCCTTGCATTGTATTGTGTTGCTGTTGTTGTTACCGTCGTTGCATATTATTGCATGTTGCACATGCTTAAAAAAATCTGAACAGAAACTTTAAAATGCATAAATGCAGGTGTCCTATGAGCATTTATGAGTCTGCAGCAAAGCTGACCGAATCGTAACACAGCCCTTCTCCTCCAGCCTCCTCCAATTCCGCAATCGATCTTTTACTCACAGTCCAAAATATCAATAAAGCTCAGAGTTACTTACCCGAACGGCTTAAAAACGACGCCTTCCGCAGGGTTTCGTGCTCTGCCAGCTGAGATGACAGCGTCCACTTGGAGCCATGGCTGGAGATGACTGCAGAAATGCTGGCTGCTGTTGATATAGGACAGCAGGAGCAGCTCCCATAATAAGCTCTCTTCACTTTAGCGACAGCTTGACGGGCGCTGCCGAGCAGCCGGTACACGTGAGCTGAGGAAAACATGGATCTGCATCTCCCACTACCATCTTGCGCGCAGAAAAACAGATTAACAGTTCTGCGTGAGCAGAGGACATATATTTTCACATTTCAGGAAGTCGGAAAGGACTGTTTATACTAATTCTAATTTATGTGGTCACTCAATGAGTGTTGTTGTCCTCATGAGCAGAGGGCACAAGATAGTGTGTGCACGCTTGCACACAGAAACTAGGTCAGTGTGTCAAAGTGTGCGTGCGTGCGTGTGTTTGTGTGACGGAGAGAGTGATCTTGTGGACATGCTCATTAAAACCCCACACAGGAACACACTTTATAAACCCTTGATTATCGAACCTGTGCCGATTAAAGCAGTTTATTAACCGCGGCCGTCAGCGGTGAAGAAAAGTTAGAAAACGACGTCAGGTGGTTTCTTAGTGTTATGAATCTTGCTACTTCACAAACTGGCACATCTAAAGCAGATGGCAAAACAACTATACCTGATAAAAACGTTTACATTTATCTAAACTCATTAAAAAAATAGCAATCACGTGTGGGTTTACAAACTCAAGGTGAAAAACATCAAACAAACCGGATGTTTACATCTGGATACTGTTAGGATGCCTGGGTCGTTGACCCAGGGTGTTTGAGTTTATGTTATTATTTATACTTTCTAGTTTTTGGTTTCTTTGAGTTCCGTCTTATGGCTTATGTCTCCCCTATCACCTGCATCCCCTTGTCTAGTTCGCGTCTATGTGTATCCTAAGTTCCTATATCCCCGTGTTCAGTCAGTGTTTGTGTCTGCCCTGTTCCCACATCTCTGTTCCCTTTGTAGTGCCTGCATATGAGTCTGTGTCTTTGTTCAGTCTGTGTTATGTGTTTCCTGTTTTACTTTGAAAGTCCATGTCTGATGTTAATGTGTCTGGTTTTGCTTCCTCTTGTCTCGTTAGGCCTGATTTGCCCCAGCTGTGTTTCCCTCCTGTTACCCATTCCCTGATTGCTCCCTCTGTGTATTTAAGCCCTGTGTTTCTCTGGGTCTGTGTCGTGATCTACCGTTTCCTAGCTGTGTGTTCTGTCATTTCTCTAGTTTAAGTTTGTTTTGAGTTTTTCCAGTTATGTTATATTTTGAGTATTAAATTAAAGCCTTTTTTGAGTTCACGTCTGTCTCTGGAGTCTGCACCTTGGGTCCTATTCCTGCCTGCACACAGCTTTAACCTAACAGAAGATCGCGACCAGAACATGAACCCAGCAGACTCCGTGTGGTATCAGCGACCCGCAGTTTCTGCCTTCCTCAAGGAGATCGTGAGGGAGGAAGCTGAGCATGCCCAGGAGCTCCAGTCACCCTTCTATGGGTCACGTTTGGCTTTGGGAGGGCCCCGCAGCCTCCAAATGGCTACGGCCGAGCCAGCGTCTATGCCTCGGGCGATCAGGTTGAGCACGTGCTCCTTCTCTCCAGTCGCTACACCTCCGCCTTCACCCCTGGATTACCAGTCCGACAAGAGAGTTAAGCGGAGGAGAAAGAGAGATTATGTGACACCGGACGTTAGACTCACTCCGCTGCAGTCCTTCGCTCTGTTTTTGGGTCTGCCACGTTCTGAGCTTCACAAACTCTCTGCTTCCTCATCGCAGCCCGGTCCTTTGGAGGATTCGCAGCCCAGTTCGCCACCTCCCACTTCCCGGAGGAGGCGACGCTCACACCGTCACCACTCTTTTTCTGCGGAGCAACTCCCGGTGGTGAGTTGTGATTGCTGTCGTTCCTCGGAGCTGGAAACTAATAATCATATGAACACTGCTAAGACTGAGACTATTAAGACTGTTAGACGTGGTGGTGGTAGGAAGTTAAAAAAACGTTTTAGAAGAGTCTGTGTTTGCTGAGCCTGCTCCTTCGCACCATTGTGTTCCTGCTCCCAGGGCAGCTCAGGCCCAGCATTCCCCTGCACCTGTTTCAGTGCTTCAGGTGAGGGAGGCTGAGGTCCAGCTGGTCCCTGCTCAGGTGTCTAGGCTGGCTGAGCCTCTGCCTGTCACTGCACCCGTACCAGCTCCTCGGGTGGGGACTGCAGCTGCCCAGCCGTTGACTGTGCCTGTCCCGGCTCCCAGGGTGAGGATGACCGGGAACCAGTTAGCTCCTGCACCCGTACCTTCTCCTCGGGTGGGAGTGGCTGGTGTCCGGCAGGTACTTGCACCTGTTTCTGACCTCGCTGGAGGCTCAGGTGAGCCCGTCCAGCAGTTTTCTGTAGGATCCGTAGGCTCAGACAACCTAGTCCAACCATCTGCTAATCCACCACCTCACCCGCCATTACTGCCATCGTTACAACAGTCAATACAACTTAAACTTCTCTCCATAGCTCAGACATTAGCTCACCTATCGGCTCAGTCACCTGCTCAGTTACCGCCTCAGTTGTTTGCTCAGTCACCTGTCTCCACTGGAGGGTCCGAGGAACCGCTTCAGCCTCCTGTCTCCGCTGGGGGGTCCGAGGAACCGCTTCAGCCTCCTGTCTCTGCTGGGGGGTCCGAGGGGCCCGTTCAGCCTCCTGTCTCCGCTGGAGAGTCCGAGGGGGCCGTTCAGCCACCACCGGCTCCACCGCCTGGTCCGGCCTCCGAGTCTGCAGCTCCGTCTGGTCCGGCCTCCGAGTCTGCAGCTCCGTCTGGTCCGGCCTCCGAGTCTGCAGCTCCGTCTGGTCCGGCCTCCGAGTCTGCAGTCTCCGAGTGTTCAGCTTCGTCTGCTCCTGAGGTCTCCCTGCTGCCTGGTCCTGCCTCTGCTGCTCCGCCTGGTCCTGCCTCTGCTGCTCCGCCTGGTCCTGCCTCTGCTGCTCCGCCTGGTCCTGCCTCTGCTGCTCCGCCTGCTTCGGATTCAGCCTCAGCCTCTGTTCCTGCTTCGGATTCTGCTTCGCCTGGTCCGGCCTCAGCCTCTGCAGCTCCGCCTTGTCCAGTCTCCGAGTGTTCAGCTTCGTCTGCTCCTGAGGTCTCCCTGCTGTCTGTTCCTGCCCGTCCTGTCCGGCCTGCCCGTCCTGTCCGGCCTGCCCGGCCGATGTCTGGACGTCGTTGCCGTTATGGACAGCCCTCGGAACTACGCCGCCGTCATGGACGGCCCCCTGAACTACTCCTCCACCAGTGCCTCCCGCCCGCCCGGCCAGCCTCCTGACCTGCTCGGTCGCCGTCGCTGCCTCCCGCCCGGCCGGCCTCCTGATCTGCTCCGTTGCCACCGGTGCCTTCTGCCTGGCCGGCCTCCTGAACTGTTTTCTGGGCTCTTGGACCATCAGCCTCCGGGCCGCCCCCCTGAACTGCCCGGGATTGGACTATCGTGCTGTCAGCCTCCGGGCCGGCCCCCCTGAACTTTTTTTTTTTTTTTTTTTTTTTTTTTTTGAGACTATTGCCTGGGCCTCTGCGCCTTTCGTGAGCTCTTTTGTTTGTTTGCTTTTGGACTTTGCCTGGGCCTTGGTGCTGTTGTTTTGGACTTTGTTTCTGTGTTTTGTTCTGTTGCTTTCCGGGCTCCAGTGTTTGCACTTTTTTGTTTTGTTGTTTCTGGCTCCTTGTTTTGTTTCGAGCCCTCCATCCTGTTTCCCCCGCCGCCCACCCTGGTTGGGTTGTTTTTGTTTTTTTTTGATGTTTTGGTTTGGGCTGTCTGGAAGCCAGCCCTTAAGGGGGGGTACTGTTAGGATGCCTGGGTCGTTGACCCAGGGTGTTTGAGTTTATGTTATTATTTATACTTTCTAGTTTTTGGTTTCTTTGAGTTCCGTCTTATGGCTTATGTCTCCCCTATCACCTGCATCCCCTTGTCTAGTTCGCGTCTATGTGTATCCTAAGTTCCTATATCCCCGTGTTCAGTCAGTGTTTGTGTCTGCCCTGTTCCCACGTCTCTGTTCCCTTTGTAGTGCCTGCATATGAGTCTGTGTCTTTGTTCAGTCTGTGTTATGTGTTTCATGTTTTACTTTGAAAGTTCATGTCTGATGTTAATGTGTCTGGTTTTGCTTCCTCTTGTCTGATTTGCCCCAGCTGTGTTTCCCTCCTGTTACCCATTCCCTGATTGCTCCCTCTGTGTATTTAAGCCCAGTGTTTCTCTGTGTCTGTGTCGCGATCTACCGTTTTCCTAGCTGTGTGTTCTGTCATTTCTCTAGTTTAAGTTTGTTTAGAGTTTTTTCAGTTATGTTATATTTTGAGTATTAAATTAAAGCCTTTTTTGAGTTCACGTCTGTCTCCGGAGTCTGCACCTTGGGTCCTATTCCTGCCTGCACACAGCCTTAACCTAACAGATACTGTCATATGGTGTCAGTCTGCTCTTAAAAATACTGGCATGGTTTTGTTATTTTAACCTGTTAATCCTAATCAAGTTGTAAATCACAGTTTGTTCCTCCGACTTTGGCTGCTATTTCTCAGTACCTTACAGAACTTTGGGCTTTTGGCAACCCCAGTGTTTTAGGCCTATTGCATGTCTGGATACTGAGTTTGCAGAGTGGAATAGCAAGAGAGGGAGGAGCAGACAAGAAGAGATGGTCATGTTTATCACTCTGGGGACTACATTGTGCAGGGCATTTCAAAATTATTTTGAAATGGAAAGGCACAAGAACAATTTGTAGAAAACTGACATAGAAAACCTTGGGCACAGACTCTAGTGCAGCCTGGGGTCTTAACTAAGAGAGGTTTATTTACAAAGAATCTTTCGCAGTCAGTGTCACAAAGTGCCTGATGTCAAAAGTCCAATCTTTTGATGAGAAATTATTAGTAGAGTATTAGTAAACTTTTCCAGAAGTTCAACTTTTTGCCACAGAATGTTTTCCCAAAAGTCTCGGGGATCATTTAGATGTCAGTTATTTTGTTTTTCAGCAGTTTCTTTAGATTGTTGCACAATGTGTTGCTTTTTCTGTTATCCTCCTTCACTCTGTCACACAGGTTCTATTTAATTGTTCATTGATTCAACAAGTCTGGCAGTAATTAGGGAAAAGACAAGATCTGCAGCTTTTCATTTAGGTCTGAAAAACTGAACACAACACTGACAATTAAACGTTGACACTGAAATTGCCCAAACTGACAAAGACTAACAGTAAAGTTTTATGGTTGCAAGGCTTTATGTCACTGATGTTTTATTTATTTGTTTGTTTTGTAAGCCATAATTCAGCAAGTTTGTAACTCAAAGTTTCAACTAAATAACTTAAGATTTCAACTTATTCACAAGTCAGAGTGAGTAACTCGACATTTTGAAAAACCTAACCTGAAGTTTTGGGGTAAAAACCCAAAAAGACATAACAATTTGACATTTTGACTCAGTGCTGCCTGAATATTATTTTGTTTACTTTATTTACTTATTTTTTTCAGTGAAGGAAACAAGGTTCCATAGTTTAAGTCTTAATTTTTTACATTCAGTCTCGTGTTTATTTTTGTTGCCTATAACAACCTTAATATCTGTAGGTAGATGAGAAGCAAAATGCAACATAGAAAAAGCATGAATACATCTTAAAATTTATTATTATTATTATTATTTCGACTGCAGTGAAAAAAAATGGGATAAATAATATGGGACAAATAAATTCTCTTCTGTTATTGCTCTTTGTTTATACCCTGAGTTTCGTCTTCAAGGCTCGTAAACTAAACTGTCGACTGATAATTCGAGTCCACTAAAGCGAACCCGTTAACTTACTAGTAACTTCTTTGCATGACATCTAATCTAACAACACTTAACCGCGATTTATATAAAAGATGGTTACTTTTAGAGAACGCCACAGCCTTGTAGGCAAAGTACAGGGAAAAACTACACCCTTTTACGTTGCCGTAACTCTCCTAGCTCCGCCTCTATCCCTGGACAAACAGGAATGCAGCCGCTCGTCACGTCAGCATGAGGAGACGCAACAAAATCAGCTACACATAGCAGAGTTCTGTGATAACAGAGGAAGAAAACTCTCAATCCAGCACTGTCAATTATTTCTAGCAGTCCTCACGATGCAGCGACGTGTCCGCTTTGTTGACTGTAACGTAGGATGAAGAGTAGATACCAGCTAGTTAGCTTGCTCTGACAGTCGGAGTACTAGCCTGTGGCTAACAGTTTGCTTCACGCTGTGAACTGAGACGGTAAGTTTTTCTCAGATATTTCTGTGGTGTCACGTTGGCCGCATTGCAACTAGTAAGAGACGGAATTGCTTCCTATATAATCCTAAAAAGACATTAGGTAATATTTTTGGTATTTTTAGCTCCGTGGAGGTGATACTTTCTGTTACAAATACTGCTCACAAAAGGGATCAGTAGCTTTTTCGTACGGCTGACAAAGTCACCAAACCAGCTTTACAAATACTTTACGTTCCATTGTAGCCGATGCGTTTTTTATATAACTGACCTTTTTCTAAAAACTATTAAAACATTCACTAAATTACCTCTTCTGTGTTAACCTAATGTTTATCTAGATTAGTTCATCGGTGTCTCGCTTTTTCTAAACGTGGCCCGGGTCTTTCTAGTGTCATACGAGTCCCTTTATGTCATTCAACGGATCCGACCTGAGGATCCGACCTCATCCGTTTCATGGGATTTTAAACGGCTATAGCTACAGCCAAGAGTGCTGTTTATGCGGCAGATCCGTAAGTGATCGTCTGTAGGTGTGACAGTATTCACTCAAAGCCCAGGAGGGGATAACAGAGATTATACTTAAGTTAAACATTATTTATCCACCAAAACTTGAACTTTAGATATGTTTCCAGCCCATCAACGAAACAAACGTTATTGTAAGCCAAATGAAACTGGGATCATGTTTCAAGCTTCACCTTCGACGGCAATGTTTGGACAACCTGATTAGTCCATGCCAGGAAGGAAGTACAGGAACAATTCTCGTCTTGTACAAACAAAGCTTTGTTTTGTTTCCACTTTTTGTCTAGTAAATGTACCAGAATTGGAAGCACCAATTGCATGTCACAAAATTCGTTTAGTTTTTGTAAAGCTGCAGACCAGCTGTGCACATGGAATAACATCACCCTACTGTCTTTTTCTGACAGTTTCAAACCTTGCTATAGAAATAAAAATGGAGATTCACCCTGATGACACATTTTTAAAAACAGGCAAACTTTAAGCTGAGCAATTTTTATATCTGATGTTAAGCCTTTTTTATTTTAGTAAAGCAAAGATAACCCTGACGGATGTCTCGATTTAAAATTAAACACTTTATTGGTAATATAAGGCATCGTGTATGTTTAGTTTTGCATGCGTGTTTGTGTTTGCCCCATACATTAACATAACTGTCATTTCGAGAAGAACTACCCCGTCTTTCTCTACTCAGCTTTCGTGATCTTTTTCCTCAAAGCAAAGACTTGGTGGGAAAACCATTGTCTTTCTTGTGTTCTTTTAGGAAACAGTCATGACACATAAACGCAGCCTGTGTTCAGTTTCTCTTGGAGTGGAGGGTATGACCTGCGGCTCTTGTGTCCAGTCCATAGAGCAGCGCATTGGGTCTCTTCCTGGAGTGATGCATATAAAGGTAAACGTGGGCTCTTTAGAGCTGTTTGTGGTGGTTAGTGGGTTTGAATTTTGTTTTAATTAATTTTTAGTTTAAATGTCATGCAGCAGTCTTTGTTGAGGAACTGATAATAACATTTTGCTGACTCAATACTTCCCTCGTGATACTTACTGTTTAACTACAGGATCTGAAATAACTAGATGTTGTAACAGTGGTCAAGTATTTTAAAACCATGTATTAGATCTCATAAAGAAAAAAAGTATATTAACTAAAGGCCTGATTGATACCCTAATCTTACCCCCTCGGGACTCGCTCATCTGATTAAGAACCAAGTAGCATCAATGTAGCCATGAGAGAGGGTTTAATTGCAATAGTTGAGGCCTGCTGTTTTGTTTATTGTGTGTTTACCCCCGAGGCTGAGGGTAAATGAGACGATAATGTAATAGTGTGTTCCAGATAGCGCTCTGCCCTTTGCGGGACTGTGACATCAGCTCAATAAATTCTGTGTGTATCCACAGAAAATGTCATTTGTGTCTTAAGACAGTTTAGGTCCTGGATTATTTTACATTAATCTATACAGACATGATCTGCGAAGAGTAAATAGATTTATTTTATGTTCTTAGTAGAACAGTCATTGTCGGATTAGTGTTTCCCCTTTATTCTGAGAGTAAAGGTTAACCCTGCAGGCAGCCACACTTACTCACTCACTTGCTGGTTAACTTACGGCCAAGTCAGGCGATGCCTTCAATGTGTCACATGTTTCTTTCTTGCTAAAGTGAGAGCTGAGGGGATCATGCTGACAGCATATGCTGTGAGCTTGCCAAAGTCATGCATTTCTTTTCTTTTTTTTGTTTGTTTGTTTTAATAAAGGTTTAGTTCCGAGACAAGACAGTAAAAGCGTTAGGTGATAATAAAATCTAAGGAATCTGTATAGCTACACAAGACCAAAAATATCCCTTTCATAGTATCGGAATTAACTCTGAACCGACATTAAGTGCTTAAGAGTATTACTGGAGGTAAATCTGATTGTTGCTTGAATAAAATAGAAGCCACATCTTAAATGTAGCTATATTGCATATTAAGGTTAAGCTTAGCATTTATTCCAATTTTGTTGACTCCATTTTACATTTTCTCTTTCAACTCCACTTTTGTAGGTGTCTTTAGAGGGCAAGAATGCAACTGTCATATTTGACCCCAGCCATCAGAGCCCAGAGTCTCTGTCAGAGGCCATTGAGGACATGGGCTTTGAATCAAGTTTGCCAGCTTCCAGCAAAGCCACACCAGTCCCTACTGATATCCAGTTGGTCTCCACCTCGGGCATGACACCCACAGCCCAACAGGAAGCATTGAAGAAACTATCACAAATTCAGGGAGTGCTGGATGTCAGAGAGAACCTGCCACAGACGGGCCTCACCGTCACCTTTGTTCCCTCCCTGACGTCCACGCAGCAGCTTAGTGAGGCGGTGGCCAGCGTAACACCGCCGGACATCTCCACACCGAGCAGCCCTTTGCAAAAAGACCCCACCTCCTCTCCATCTCAGACCACGCGAGGTGGAGCGGCCATCCTTAAGCTGCGCATTGAAGGAATGACCTGTCACTCCTGTATTACCACTATTGAAGGAAAGATTGGTAAACTCAAAGGGATTCAAAAGATCAAAGGTGATGTACTCGACCCATTTGCAAATTTGCAGTCATATATAACTTTACAGCCTGAGCTGGAAGAGATGTTGTAGCGCGACTGCTGAATTGCACGTCCTACATCTCAGGTGTCATGTCATTGTGGATCAGCGAGGCTGTCTTTAGGTTCAGCAAGTAGAGATTGTTTAGTACGATATGATTATGACTCATGAAATCCCGTCTGGTTGGAAAGAATGACTTGTAGACGGGATTATGGTGGTTGAGTGCAGCATGATCCCTGCGTTCAATGTGGTTGTTTGCACAGCCTGTCAGTGTACTGTTTGCTCTGTCAAATTTGTTTCAAACTGACGCAAAAAGGGAAGTTTTATAGTAATGATGACATTTATTTTCCTTTATAAAAAGAACAGAAAAAGTTATGCGTATTTGAAATTTTTCGAAGTCAGTTTTTAACTGTTGTAGTTTGTTGCCCTGAAGCTCAGTATTGAAGAGGATTCTTTTGTTTTTTTGCATGGTGTTCATACTTATTAACCCTGGGTTTTTGGCATAAGACAACTCCGGACATGTAAAATCATTCAAATATTTTGTGAGCTAAAAATATCTTTTGGGCTCACCTATTCTTTTTGCAGTCGTTCATACAGGATGTGTAGTTTAACTTTCTGATGTTTTGGATCCAAATAAACAGATCTGACCAATCAGATCAGTATATTTGGCAACAAGTGCCATCATGGCTAAACACTGCTCCGGCTCATAATCGTCTCTCTGAAATGAAATTATCTCTCCCTCTTCAAGCGTGGTCCCATTTCTGATAAAAGAGCTCAAAGTGCCCCACTGACATCCTGAAATATGTACGAAAGCGAGCGTGATACAGTTTTAACTTCTAGATCAAAGCGTAAAATTGTCCTTGCTGCTGCTTTCTTGTGAGAATTTGATGAACCCAGAATCTCTGTTTCCTTCTTTTCTTGTTTCAGAAACATCAGGATGAACTTTTTTTTTTTTTTTGTCACAGTCAGTGTTTTTTTTTGTTTTGTTTTGTTTTGTTTTTTTTGAGGACGAATGCTCCACAAAAAATATAATGTGTTTGGTTTGTATGTAGGCCAAGTTCAGATCTGGAATTTTGTGTTGTTTTTATGCAACATGTTCAGTGTGTAACGGCCTTCAGAGTGAAGTAAAGGCTTTGTCTCCTGAAGCTTTAAGCTGGACCATCAAAATGATCTCACATCGATTGTATCTCGTGTGTCTGATTCTCTGCCAACATCTTTGTCCTTGTTTCACACACAGTGGCTTCCGCTTCTTGTCAAAGAATTTCATTTGTTTTTATTTGCTTTGTGCTTCTGTTTTAACTTTCCTGTTTCCATCTCTTCCACAGTTGTTTTAGAGTCTCAGGAAGCTACACTCGTCTACCTGCCTTACCTCCTCACTGTCCAAACCATCATTGATCAAATTACTGTGGTTGGATTCAAGGCCTTTGTGAAGTCTAAGCCCCGCCCCCTGCAGCTGTCCCCCAGTGAAATGGAGCGCTTTGTTGATTCTCAAAAACAAACAATTTCGTCGCCATCTGAGACTTCGGAGGAGACTGAAATCTTCATAGACACCACGCTCGTCGCGCTTAGGGTCAAAGGCATGCACTGCCGTTCCTGTGTGGTCAACATTCAGGACAATATCTCAGTGCTGCCTGGTGTGTCTTCTGTGGAGGTGTCTTTGGAGAATGAGAAGGCCTCCATCTGCTATGACCCCCAAAAGGTCACAGTGACTCAGCTGCAGCAGGCAATTGAAGCACTGCCTCCAGGAAACTTTAAGACTCAACCGTGGGACTCCTCCGGTCCCCTCAGTCCTGTGTCCACATCACCTGCTCGCACTTTACCACCGTCATCATCATGGCCTACAGGAGCAAACCAGGCTAAACCTGCTGTCTTGCAGCCTTGTTTTAATCAGCCACTGGGATCTGTGGTGAATATCCACATTGAGGGCATGACATGCAACTCCTGTGTTCAGTCCATTGAAGGCATGATCTCCCAAAAGAAAGGGGTCATGTCAGCCGAGGTCTCTCTGACTGATCACCAGGGGATCTTTGAGTACGACCCTCTGCTGACCACACCAGAGGAGTTGAGGGAGGCCATAGAGGACATGGGCTTTGATGCCTTTCTGCCTGGTAAGAGGACCGATTATGTTGGCATTTAATTACCCACATGGTTTCAGGCCCAGAGCAGTTTTATTTTTAGAGGCTAGTGAGCAAAATTAGCATCATTAATGAAGAAATCTTCTTGTAACCAGAGACCAACTCTCTGCTGCCTGCGCCACATCCTCTTTCATCGAAGTCTTCAAGTATAGCACCTGTCAAAGGTAAAGAGGTGGACAGTGACCACCACAAAGAAACCCCCCAGGGACTTAGTGGAGAAACCAACTCTAAATGCTACATCCAGATCGGCGGGATGACCTGTGCTTCCTGTGTGTCAAACATTGAGCGAAATCTCAAGAATGAACCTGGTGTGTTAAAGTTTTTTGGGTTTTTTTTTTTTGATAGGATAATTTTTTGGCTTTCCTTAGGAAATAAAGAGAAAATCTGTAATGTTGTGCAGGTATCTACTCTGTTCTGGTGGCACTAATGGCGAGTAAAGCAGAGGTCCGTTATAACCCTGAAGTCACCGATCCTATGAAGGTAGCCGAGTGCGTGAAGGAGCTGGGCTTCACCGCCTCTGTTATGGAGAACTATGAAGGTTCAGGTGGAAACGTTGAATTAGTGGTGAGTCACTGTGAGGCTGCATTGACTTTATGTTCTTTAATGCATGCATGCAAAACCATAAACAAACATTTCTCAATAAGGATTCACTAGATGAGGTGCATTCCTCCCCTCATATTCTCATTATTTTCTACCTCTTCATCTGCTTGTCTGCTCCTCTTCACCTTCTTTCAGGTCAGGGGAATGACGTGCGCTTCTTGTGTTCACAAAATTGAATCCAACCTCACGAAAGAAAAGGGGATTATCTATGCCTCTGTTGCCTTGGCAACCAACAAAGCACACATTAAATTCGACTCTGAAGTTATTGGACCACGAGACATCATCAAGCTGATTGAGGTATTACGCCTTCCTCTGTTTATTTATGCATGTGTTCAGTTATACTTTTACTAATTCATTGGTCTGGATAAAAGTCTTTAAAGGCCTCATCAGGAGTTTGTTTTCTGTAGAATCTAGGGTTTGAAGCGTCTTTGGTAAAGAGGGACCGCACTGCCAGCCACCTGGACCACAGCAAAGAGATACGACAGTAAGCAGCATTTGGTGTTTGTCAATTTAAAAACCTGTTGTTTGTGTAGTTATGTATGTTACCATACTGTGTTGGGACATGAGTCTGGTGTTCAAACTCTTTTTCTTTTTCCTTTTTGTTCATCTGAATGTTGGCTTGATCGTTTATTTGACTTTCCTAAGAAAAATCTTTTTGTAGAGTGAAGTGCTTAGGCCATTATAGGCAGTAAAATGTAAACTTATCAGAGAGTGATACTAGGGATTGAAAGTAATCAGTTAGTGAGGTATGTTGAGCGTGAAGCTAGTTGTCAGTGTCACAAATGTAGCTCTCTTTGTACCCAATAAGGTAATCGAGCTAAGTTAAGCTGCACATGTAATATGCTTCAGAGGAGGTTATTTTCATATTCAGCTCTAAAAAGCACTCTCAGCTGAGGGAAAACATTTCATATGCAAGGCCACGAAGGCCAAGTCCACTTGGAGGGTGCATGCGTAATTAAGCATTGTAGTGTCGTGTCTTGCTGCAGATCATGGGACAGAGCCCTGTTTTTAGTCCCTCTCTTATTTACGTCCTTCAGATCCAAGCGACCTCTCGCATGCCCATGGGAGCAGAAGCTGTAACACTGACCTTACACTCAGCTGCACATGCATTCATTTGAAAATTGGGGGGCAAAATTGAGGATACGGTACAATGTGTCGTACGTGGAGCATATAACTGTCATTTTTCTTTATTCAAATTTTTTATGTTTTTGAAGCCATTTACTTGATTTGCACTATTTTAAATAATATCATGTGCCATTTTATAAAAAGCTGTTTAAAAAATAATACTACTAATAAGACCTGCAAACCTGTGGTTTCTACAAGCATCCAAAAATGCTGTCAGAGATCAAATATTTCAGGAGAGGTGGGAATCACCAGACACCTCATGATACGATGTTATCATACTACTTCATTTACTATTTCATATTATTGCACTTTTTAACATTTTGAAATATGCTGAGTATTGCAGTAACAATTATTGCGATTTGTCACCTGTTCTTTCATCAGCAGAGGTAAACTTTATTATCTGTTTTATCTAAAATAATGTTATCTCACTTCATTTATTTATTTAGGTTTTCCTCCAAATAGACTGTTAACCGTACAACACTGGCTTGAAAGCCAGGCATAAGTGGCGTCATAAGACCGGGTCAGTCTGGTATCAGTCTTATATCAGACCCCATTCAACTGCAGGCTGATATCATTCTGCATTTGTATGGGGTCAAGCTGGCAATAACATGCTATCTGTGAAGTGTGATAAGTGGTTGCACTAAAGATAGAAATATTTACACATTCAGCAGAAATTTAACTGACATTGATACTCAGTGGCCTTCCTGTACTATAGGAACATAATCAGACTGATGGCAGCATGTTGGCATCTGTCTGCATTTATAAATTAGACTGCAGTTATTGTCAAACCTTCAACAATCTCTCTGAGTGATTCCAGTCAGTTCAAGTCAGACTGTGACCAGGCGACCTGTTCACTCAACTTTCGATCTAAAGTCATTGTGAGTGTGTAAGACCTTCAAGCTCTGAGCAACCCTTTCTATTCTATTTTATTTTATTTAACTTGTGTGGCTGAGCCATTAGCTTGGTGTGAATTAGGAGGTTGCTTTGTCAAGCTAAATGTTACCAGTGTTTAACGGTTTTTGAGTTGAGATGATTTAATGTAAGTTGGCTCGACTAACATTATCTCAGGGTTTTGGTGCATGAGATTAGCCCTGTTGTTTGTAGTATTCCCAGAGCATTTATATTTATTTAATAAATATCATTATAATATCGCCCCACAAAATATTGCTCCAAATGTGTATGAATGTAGTTTTGTTTAGTCATACTGGCTGTGAGAGAGTTGTGTCTTGGTTCTTTTTGTTATGATTATTAAAGTCAGCATATGTTTGCTTTGTCGTTTTAAAAAAACCTGTTACTAAGTGAATATTATCTTCCCTTGCTAAGGTGGAGGAAGTCTTTCCTTGTGAGCTTGGTTTTCTGTGTGCCTGTGATGGGTATGATGATCTACATGATTATTATGGACCACCAGATGACAGTTTCACATCATCACAACAATACGGCAGAGGACCGCAACCGCTACCACTCCACCATGTTTCTGGAGAGACAGCTGCTCCCAGGCCTCTCCATCATGAACCTCCTCTCCTTCCTGTTTTGTGTGCCTGTACAGGTAAATCACAGGGATTAACTTCACTCCCAGGAAACATGATAGGGAACTTTTAGTAGTAGTAGTCGTAGTAATAGTAGTATTAATTTTTGCCCTCAGGAGAGAAAAGTCGTGGAGTCATATTAATGATTTCTGTTTTGTTTGTTTTTTTCTCTCTCCTTAGTTTATTGGAGGTCGCTACTTCTACGTTCAAGCCTGGAAAGCCGTGAAACACAAGTCTGCGAACATGGATGTGCTAATTGTTCTGGCCACTTCCATAGCCTTCACCTACTCATGCGTTGTCCTAATTGTGGCCATAGCGGAGAAGGCAAAAGTCAATCCCATCACGTTCTTCGACACACCGCCTATGCTCTTTGTCTTCATCTCTCTGGGACGCTGGCTGGAACAGATAGCCAAGGTTTAGCTCATATTTATTAATATCTGTGACATTTCAAGTAACTTTACTTTTTTTGAAAAGTCTGCAAATCGACACACATGTATAAAAAGTCAAATTGTTTTATGTGCCGTCTTCCAGAGCAAGACTTCTGAGGCTTTGTCCAAACTGATGTCTTTACAAGCCACTGAGGCCACAGTCGTCACTCTCGGCAGTGATAATTCAGTTCTCAGGTACTCCTGGTTCTCTACCCTCACCTTTCACATGTTGACTTGGTTTGAAATGACAACATAATGAAATGTTTGCAGTTAGAGTACCTGTTGAAATAGACAACAGCATAACAAAGGGTGTATAAAAAAACAGCAGGGGAGTTTCCAGAGTTAGTGTCAGATTTAATTGACAATTTTGACCTTGTGTGTCTTCTAACAGCCTTTCCTAAACAGTCTAGTATCATTATTATTATTAATAATCTTACTATTTTTTTCAGTGTCAAAAATGAATTTGTTTTTAGTATTTGACATTATTTTATGTTTGTGTGTTGCAGTGAGGAGCAGGTGGATGTGGAGCTGGTTCAGAGGGGTGATATAGTCAAAGTCGTTCCTGGGGGAAAGTTTCCAGTCGATGGGAGGGTCATTGAAGGACATTCCATGGCCGATGAGTCCCTCATCACAGGTTGGTCGTCATTAATTGTAGGACCTGTATCTATGCATGGACTGGTGCTGGATGTCTATAAAAAGTGTTAATAGGTCACTTATGCTCATCGTGGGCATGAATCTCATGGTCATTTGGGGCTTTTAATCATTTCTTTGAAATCTTATTTTTCTAGGGTGGAATGATTGTACAGGATACATCTTTTATTACTTTAAAAAGACAAGAATTTGGTTCATAAGTTTAGATTTATTTTTGATTTTCTCTAATCTAGAATTAATATTTAGTTCTTTCAGCCAGTTGCACCTCACCAGGTGCCTTTGGTAGCCATCAACAACCTTGACATAATTCTTCCTGGGCATTTGACCTCTCTTGGCAGAATTGGTAGAGTTCATTTAAATTAGTTTGTTTCTTGGCACAGACCTGACTTTTAAGCGTAATGCAAAAAATTCTAATAGGGTTGAAGTTGAGACTTTGAGAAAAAACAATTTCAGAAGCTTAATGTTAGCCTGCTTCATTCATTCCAGAAGCAGTTTTGTTGTGTGTTTCTGGCTGTTGATTTCAGGGGAAGGTGAAGAATTCCTTTATTGTTATTTTATTATTGTTACATGGCATCCACTGACAACAAACAGCCCAGAGCACGATGCTACCATCACCATGCTTGACAGTGTTCTTAGATGCGAAAGCCTTATCTTTTCTCCTCCAAACATAACTCTTGTCAAGGTGGTCAAATAGCTCAGTCTTTGTCTTGTCTGACCTTAAAACCTTTCTCCAGAAGGCCAAAAGCATCTGGTTGGAGTGCAACTTGCTATGGGAACCAAACCAAATATTAGTGGGTGTGTTTTGTTTATTTTTTTCTTACCTGTACTGCAGCTTTTTGACCAGCTGTTGCTTTATGACTCCAGGTGAGGCCATGCCAGTGACGAAGAAGCCCGGGAGCTCGGTGATTGCAGGCTCCATTAACCAGAACGGCTCTCTGCTCGTCAGTGCTACACATGTTGGCATGGACACTACGCTGTCTCAGATTGTCAAACTAGTGGAGGAGGCTCAGACTTCAAAGGTGAATTACATGGTTTGGCCTGTGCACTGTATATACCAGCTTTGAGAGTAACGCTGTACAAGTGTTTATGTCTTTACTTTGTGTTTTTAGGCTCCCATCCAGCAGTATGCGGATAAAATTAGTGGCTACTTTGTACCCTTCATTGTTGGCATATCTGTGCTTACCCTGATCGCGTGGATCATCATTGGCTTTTTGAACTTCTCTCTGGTGGAGATGTACTTTCCTGTGAGTTCTTTTCCCTTTTACTTCAGTTTTATGTCATTTTTGTGAATTGGAAAAAAGCTAACACCATTTCCTTCACGCAGGGTTACGACAAATCCATTTCCAGGACTGAGGCTGTGGTTCGCTTCGCCTTCCAGGCCTCCATAACCGTGTTATGCATCGCCTGTCCCTGTTCCCTTGGCTTGGCAACCCCGACAGCTGTCATGGTGGGCACAGGGGTCGGAGCCCAAAATGGCATCCTGATAAAGGGGGGAGAGCCACTTGAGATGGCGCATAAGGTGTGTTAATGATGATTTTCTGACACCTCTGTGTTAGCCAGGCGGTTATATATGAGAAAGCATCTGTTAGTTTTAACACATTGAATAAAATTATAATTATATAAATGCAGGCAGATATCAGATGGGTGAGACTGAATGCATTAAATTTGATTTATCGATGTAGTGCCACATGTATGCACTTATTCGATTACGTGACATGCATAGTGATTTATTTCCATCATCTAAAATGAGGTTTTTAGACCTCACAAGTGCATTTACTGTATTTTTGTTTTAGTGGGTTATTTTCACCTCTCAAGTATGATCCTCCTGAAAACCAGCCTATTCATTTATGTCTTCTGTAATGGACATTTTGTTGTTGGTCTATATCTTTTGACTTATTTGAGCTACCCTACTAAGTCCTGATGTACTAAATAGAGGACATCCTGGGTTTTCCACTGATATGTCATGTGTTTGAGTGGCCTCTTTTAGCTTCAAAGAGGAAGGAAATCACAAAAAACATGTCAAACAAAAAATGTTCAATGGGAAGATTCCCCCCCCAGTTTTCAGGAGGTTATCAGGGTATTATCATCACCCTGTTATGTCTGTGAATGCGATAACTCGAATGAGGAGTTTTAAATTCATGCCATAGGTGTATCTACTAAAAATCTCAGTTTACAATCTCAGTGACCGCATGATCAAGGTCAGAGTTCTCTGAGAACAAGGTGCTGTAGGATTTTGAAATTGATACAGTAGGTATATCTACTAGAAGCCTGAGGGGTAGCACTGGGGGTGCCAGTATTTTTATATTGTAGTTTTCTGTTTCATGAATTGTAATAATTTTTCCACATTCTTTAATTTGCTTGAGAGCTGTTATTCTGAAAAGAAATTCCCATCTCCTGCTTTAATCGTTAAAAAATATTAAAAAAAAATCTTAAAGACTGTTAAAGATGAGACACATGAATAAATAATTAAATTCTCGATGCTGGAGGTGATAAACGTCTTTTATATTTAGATATCATTTCTGGGGTCACAAAGTAAATAACTTATAATATTATCTTTCATATGCAGGTTCAGTCTGTGGTGTTTGACAAGACCGGCACCATTACATACGGGGCCCCAAAGGTTGTTCAAGTAAAGATCGCGGTGGAGGGGAATAAGATGCCTCGCTCCCGCCTGCTGGCCATTGTAGCCACAGCTGAGAACAACAGTGAACACCCGCTCGGAGCCGCTATTACCAAATACTGCAAACAGGTTTGCCTTTCATCAGATTTGACCCCACGGTGAGATGAATGATAATCTACAGTATGTATATGTGGAAGATGTTGATCCATTGTTATTTGCGTGCAGGAGCTTGGCACAGAGTCTCTTGGCACGTGCGTGGACTTTCAGGCGGTGCCGGGCTGTGGCATCCGATGTCAGGTGAGCAACACAGAGAGTCTGCTGAAGCAGTTGGACAGTGACAGCGAGGACAACAACCAGCGCAACAGTGTCCTAGTCCAGATCAGCGACAGCCGGACATGCACCAGCTCCCATCCACTCATCATGGACCCACAGCCGCAAAGTATGTTTGGAAGTGCATTCCTACTGCACGATTACAGTTGCTGTAAAGTTGTGTTTCACTTGCTTTTATGCCTTCTTGCTGTTGTTTGCAGGCCTGCTTCAGACAGCCACCTATGTAGTCCTGATTGGGAACCGGGAGTGGATGAGGAGGAACTGCCTGCAAGTCACACCTGAAATCGACGAAGCCATGATCGAGCACGAGCGCAGAGGACGCACTGCTGTTCTGGTGGCCGTAGACGGTGAGTAGCAATGTTAAAATTGACTCTTTTCTCTCACTTTCTGACTGCTTGAAACTTAAAAACCTTTTTTTCTGTGCATAGACCTGCTGTGTGCAATGATAGCCATAGCAGACACAGTGAAACCAGAGGCTGAGTTGGCGGTCCACACGCTGACCAACATGGGTCTGGAAGTTGTGCTGATGACTGGAGACAACAGCAAGACAGCTCGGGCTATTGCTGCTCAGGTAAGCAAAGCAGACGAATGAAGAGCTGATTAATACTGATGCTATCATTAGACTTTTGTTACTAGATGGTGAAGTTGTAACAGAGATGATGGCTTCGATTTTTTTGCTTTTCTGCTTTAATGTCATATTAAGCTGGAAACCCAACACGTGTTTGATTTCTGAGCTCATCATTCTGCTTTTTGTCCACCAGGTCGGCATCAGGAAAGTGTTCGCTGAGGTGCTGCCCTCCCACAAGGTGGCCAAAGTGGAACAGCTGCAGCAGGCGGGAAAGAGGGTCGCCATGGTGGGTGACGGCGTCAACGACTCGCCCGCTCTGGCCATGGCTGACGTGGGCATCGCCATAGGAACCGGGACAGATGTGGCCATAGAGGCCGCAGATGTGGTGCTGATCAGGGTGAGAATCTGATCCGACAAAGGTGTCTGTTTTGTAACATGAAAGCGGCACAGATGATATTTAGGATGATGTGAATCGCATGCAGACAACACAACAGGTCACCGGTGACTCTCCAACTTGAGAAACAAAAGTCTAACATAAAAAACCTTGTAGACTGAAATAAAAACAGTTGATCTGTTTTGTTTTTTTGTTTGTTTTTTAAAGCTTTGTGCTGAGAGGATTTTACTTAAAGCATTTCAACTTTTTCCCCTTTTTGCCACAAATTGCTATTAACGCCCTGCTCATTTACCCAGTGTTGTTCTCTTGTCTTCAGAATGACCTGCTGGATGTGGTCGGCAGTATTGACCTCTCTAAAAAGACCGTCAAGAGGATCAGGATCAACTTTGTCTTCGCTCTTATCTACAACCTGGTTGGAATTCCTATTGCTGCTGGTAGGTTCTTTGGTGGGCTGAATGCAGAGTGAGGTCATCCACTTTTTTAGTATCATAGTGAAATCACTTTGAGCTCTGTGGAAATACGAACCTCATCTATTTACAGGGGTGTTCCTTCCCATCGGCCTGGTGTTACAGCCGTGGATGGGCTCTGCTGCCATGGCGTTGTCATCAGTCTCTGTGGTTTTGTCCTCGCTTCTACTTAAATGGTAATGAAATATTTGGGGTTTTGTTGAAGTATTTTGTGTGTATTTTGTGTTAATTCATAAAAACTTCTGTCCATTTTATCCCCTTCATCTTTATGTAGTTACACTAAACCCACTGCAGAGAAGCTGGAGGCCAGACTGGGTACCAGCAGGCGGCAGGGCAGCCTGTCTGACGTCAGCGTCCACATCGGCATGGGCGAGATGCGTCGCCCGTCCCCCAAACTTAGTCTGCTAGACCGCATCGTCAACTACAGTCGAGCCTCAATCAACTCGCTGCGCTCTGACAAGCATTCAGTCAACAGCTTCGTGCTCGGTGACCCCGACAAACACTCGCTGCTGGTCGGGGACGCTGTGAGCCACGAGGATGACTTGTGTTGAATCTGAGGAGCTTACAATAGAAAGTGCGTTTATTCCAGGCTGGGCCATGCTAAGTCAAAAGGGTTACATTGAATAATGGCCCTTCCATCTGCTGTAGGTGCCCTCAGGTCAGCACTGTTTACGTGACGAAAGCTTTCCCTTGTTTTCTTTTAGCCCAACCCACTGATCACACTCTTCAGACTATGATGAGATGGGTTTTGTTGAGGTTACGCTCTTGGGGACACTCTTAGACAAACTCATTGACACTACAATCCACAACTCTCCCGTGTCAGCTTCTTCAGAGCCATGAAGCAGGTGCCACATCCAGGAAGCAGAGCTGTGATCATCGTTGCAACTTTACAATCTTGAACATCTATCCAAAGACATTTAAACAGTGGTGCCCTTCCTAAGAGTGGACAGAGTAGAGTTTTATTTTAGTTAATCTCCCTAAGTGGAAAAGTGTTGTATAATTATATTCCAAACTATTTATACTATTATTTATCTATTTTTTTTTTCACTACATCAATGTAAAACATGAAGTTCTTGAATCCAAATGTAAATTATGATTTTGACGTTCCCAAAAAATGTGTGATTGCTTAGAAAAGTTATGCATAAAAACTTTATAACAAGCTGCAAAAGGGATTGTTAAGCAAAACTAAGGAGTGAGATGTGAATGTCAGTGTTACCTAAAGTGCCAGTTGAAGTGCCACCCGGCAATTCCAACACATTCCAAAGATAGCAGCATTCAGAGGTTATCTTGGACTTGATCTTCACAAAGTGTGAGCAGAGGTCTGCTGAAGGTCGATTTAAGCTCTAGTTTCAGCATGCGTCAACTCGCTCCAGCTGTAGTCAGTCATCTGTCAATGTATGTGAAGATTGTTTGCTGTTGCAGTGAAGCAGAAGTTGTTACATGGATTATGATGTTCTTGGATGTCTTTGAGTTGTTGCAATTAGGCTTGTGTTTTGAAATGGCTGAACTCTAAATGCCGTCGTGTCCATCCTTGTGTCTGCAGTAAGCAAGGTTGTGTTACTGTCGTTAATGCAAGGCTGTCACTTTCTCAGCTTTTTTTCTTTCCTTTTTAATAGGATTGATGCTGTTGCACTTGATCAAAGAGACTCAGCACGAACAGAGTAAACACAGCTGTGTCCCAGCAGTCCGCCAAACAAGTTACTGAGAAGCAAACGCTAGAATAATAGTAATAGTTCAGTACTATTTAGATCCCACCAGATTTGAGGAGGATGCTGAACAGCCACTGCTGTTGTGAATCATTAGAAAACAGTTGAGCTATTTTGGTTTCCGAATTATTTCTCTCTTGCTTTTCCTCCTGATGAGAAGTACATCAGCACGTCCTGCCACTTCCCCATGATGCACTCTGGTCTGGTCAGTTCTGCCAGAATGCTGTTTTTGTGCAATGCCTTTTTCAAGTGTCCATAAGGCCTCAGATATCTGTGTCCATGTTTGCGCGTTCTTCTGAACATTGTGTGCCTTTTAGAATAAAAATGCTTTCGTAACATCACATTGCTGTTTTTGCTTTAAGCCACTAGATGGCACTGTGGATCAACAACGACCCTCGCTGTGGGATTTTATCAAGTTTATTTCATCTGGTTAGTCAAAACATTACATCACCCCAGTGTACTGCAAAACAATCAGAAAACATTCTTTGTCACAGTATTTTAAAAATTATTAATGCAAGCTATAAATGACTTCCTCTCGAGTTGATTCGTCTCGCTTTGGCTGTGTTGAAATTTCATTTGATTTGGTAAATTGAATTTTCTTAATTGTTAGAGTTAACTGATCAAGCACGGACTGAAATCGGTGTAGTTCTAAAAATGTGCAGCATTTGGAAATCTGCTACAACATTGTGCTTTTCTAGACACACCGCAAACAGCTGGAATTGGAAAGTGCTACATTCATTCACCATGAACACGAGAATAACAAATTTCACTTCAAATAAACTGGAGAGAGCTCCAGGGCGTCTCTCTGAAAACACTGAAAATCTAGAATTGTAATTTTACAGCGATAAATTCAAAGAGATTACAGAGTTTAAACATTTAAAAACACCTCACAAAAAATTACATCATATGGGAAGGAGTCTGTAAATATTTCAAAAGCATTTAATTTTTGT
This sequence comes from Aulonocara stuartgranti, assembly GCF_965226115.1. Lineage (NCBI taxonomy): Eukaryota > Metazoa > Chordata > Actinopteri > Cichliformes > Cichlidae > Aulonocara > Aulonocara stuartgranti. The sequence goes on from NC_138940.1 coordinate 28,600,620, forward strand.
TGAATGCACGCTGGGTTCCAGAAACACATTTGAGTTGGGTTAAAGGTGTGAGTTTTGTTGCTTTGAGTTAATCTTTGTTCTTTTTTTCTCCCACTCGTGATTTTAAAAATGTCCGGTGATGCGCTTGGCCTGGCACCGAAAGCGAGTTTACAACAGTTTACAGACACATTCTTTTAGACACAACAGGCTAATCAACTGTGTCCAAACACGCGTTATCTGAATCCTGACTGCAGAACAAAAGTACAGAGCGTAAAATCTACCTGCTTTATCAGCTCGCTTGGCTTGAACTTGGTCATGGCATGTGCAGATATGACTGAGGTGCAGATAAAGTAAAAGGGGGCGCTGGAGGTCTTTGCTTCAGATATCTTTTTGGCTGGGAGTTTGTGCATTCCTCAAACTCACCGGACTCGAAATGTGTTACTGTTTGAAGTTTTCAAAGCAGGCAGAGTGTTAGCGAGATGAACCATTTAGGTGTGGCGTTGACAAATAGCATCCATGAGAAGTCTATAACATCTATAACATCTATATCTGACACTCTAAATGCATATAACGATGTAAAAACACTTCTGCCACCTTGTGTTGTTATTAGATCTCTCATACTAGAATTGGGCTTGGTAGAAGTAAGAACCAGCGTGTTTTTTCTGAAATGATTGATATGAATTTAACATTTATTGTCAGTGTTCCTGAACACAGCCTCTGTGCCACTAAAGAGGCAGAAGAATACTTTTCAACAAGCCAGAGAGTGGTTTGTTCACACGTGTCTGGCAATTAGAATAAATAGAACAATAAACACTGATTATTCAGACATGAAATAGCACCGTGCTGGCCTATTATAACATCCCATTTTAAAGGGTGTATCCCTGGAGAAGGCTTGTTTAGTATCACTCATTTGGCAGGTGAGTTAAAGTGAACACCAGGAGGTTGAAATCCTTGACAGAGGTTTAAAAAGTACAGATTTGGCAAATGTAATCAGATCTGACTAGTCAGAATAAAGACCAGAAAAAAGAAAAACCGCCAGGCAGACAGATGTGACAGTGGTTTCATGGCAACATAAGATCAACAAGTCACAGACATTAAAGTAATAAAAACATGGCACAGAAGAAAACCTTACGATGGGCCACTAAACATCTGTCGAGATAAACATCAAACTTTTGATCCCGCTTGGAGAACATCTTCAGCAGTTTCAGTAAAATCTACAATCACTGACAAACGTGAACAGCTCATTACAAAGAGGCTGACAGCGAGGGGGAGTCCTCAGATATCCATCTGGATCGGTGGAGGTGAGGAGAGAAAAACTTAACTTTGGCACACTGAATGAGGAGAGCTGGCAGAGACGTGAGGAGCGAGCCTGCAGCTGTGTTATGGCAGTGTTCGGATGAGGTTGGGCGGTGATTGGGGGGGTTGCACACACTCATAGCCCTTTGTTGAAGTAAACCCTCTCCACTCCTGGGTGGTTGGCACGGATTTTCTCCTGCAGCTCCGGCTCCAAGCGGCTGACTGACATAGAGCTGGATTAGAGGGCAAAAAATAAATAAAAGGGGTTAATGGGTCAAATGCATACAATGTAGGCATGTAATGCATCCTTTTTGGCAGAAAAAGACTCATGCACACTCTGCATATAGTCACATAATAATAAGATGATTTACTACTAATAACTTCAAAATGGTTCACTCACCTTTTCTGAGGGAATAAAGCACAACAGAGTGGTGTGGCAAACACGAGGCTGAAAAACAAGAAACGGAAATGATGAGCTCACGTGTTTTTAAATTAAAGGCCTCTCGAGCTCACCGAGATTCAAACTTAGAGATTTTTAGTAGATACACCTATGGTATCAATTTAAAGCTCTTATGTTGCTTGGTTCTCAAGTTATCACATTTGCAAACTTACGTGTCCACACCGCCTGGCCAGGTGATAACAATGCCCCATCAGCTTAGTATAGATGAGGGGTAACAAAAGCCCCCCAAGAACTATGTCTCAGACTCTGCAGGCCTCAGTCAGCATGTTGAATTTAAGAAGTTCATGACAGCACAATTAGAAAAAGACTGAACGGGTATGGTGTCTTTGGACAGGTTTCCAGGAAAAAGCCCGTTCTCTTTAAAAAGAACATGGTAGCTTAAGTTTGCAAAGTTGCATCTGAATAAACCTCAAGCTTTCTGGAGCAACTCAACCAGAACATACCAGCACACCTGATACCAACTGTCAGGGAGGATGGTGGAGGGCTGATGATTTGGAAAGCCTGTTTTGCAGCATCAGGTTGTAGAAACCCTGCAGTCACTGAGTTAACAGTGAACGCATCTGTATACCAAAGTGTTCTAGAGTCATGTGAAAGTCATGAAAGTCATGTGACAGGACGATAATCCCAAGCACAGAAAAAAGGTGCAATGGCCGAGTCAGAGTCTGACTGAAATACTGTGACATTGTGGCATTAATGAATGCCTGCAAACCTGAATGAACTGAAGCAACGCTGTAGGGAAGAATGGACCAAACTGTTTACATAAACTCACACATTTACACAGACACACTGCTGTGATGGTGGAAGCTTCTATAAAACAAGGTTTACATCATTTCAAAAAATGATGTAAATGTCCATTTATCAGGATCTTATTGAGGGGAGATACTGATATCAGTCTGATACTAATACCAGTGCTGGTACTGAAATTATTTGTATTTTGATCAATCTGTCCACCTATAACTTATAACAGAGGTCTCAATCACGCAGCCTAGGGGGGCAAAAGTATTTGAAATTTTAAAAAAACAAACAAGACAATATGTGTGGGTGTTTTCTTGTTTGATTCATTGTTTTTTTTTTTTACTACTTGAACACTAAAGTGGCCCTCCAACGAGATGACAGCGGCAGCAGCGGCCCACCGGTCATTTAAGTTTGAGACCCCTGATCTATAACATCACAGGGAGGGGGAACAGCTTTAAACCTGCATTCTATCAGAAGGCCACCAGATGGCGATAGCTCTGATTATAGAAATCTCCATGAAAAGCTTTCATTCTTGACCTCTGTGAACACTGCTGAGTTTATGGGATCAATTACTTCTTTAGGGGCACATCAAATAAAAAAATGAAACCTATTCTGTAAATCTTGGTCGTACCATGTTTCAAAATGGAGGATTACCTAAGATATGGAAATCACACACTCATGAGCTAACTAGTTATCAATCAGAGCCAGAGTCCGTGTCACATCCATTTTCTGGCGAGCAAGATGGCAGCGACAAAAACGTTCATCTCGAAGCTTCAAAATGGGAATCTAGAAACTAACAGGTGATGTCACACCTTCAATTTACGAGGGGCAGCCAATTAGAAGAAAGTCGGCATAAATGGAGGGCATATACACTACCTGCAAACCAAAAGCACAAAGCACTGTTGAAGCACTGATAAACACCAGGTGTACTGTAATTTCATCCTTGTGGGTGCAGAAACATCTGCACATTATTTAAGTAATGAAGCATGTATGTAAACTTCCATTACACATTGTGGAAGTGTGTGGATTAGCGTTCTCCTAAAAGGAGCCTGCTTCCCCATTTTTGTGGATTAGCTTGCAGAATGTGGTCCTGATCACAGTCATGTGAGTTACACAAGACTTTAACTGGTCGCACCGAGGGCTCGTGAGGCAACGCCGAGTAGGAAGCACAAAGTGAAAAGCTGGGTGATGATGTGCGAGTCATCATTAAAGAAAAAAAAGGAAGCAGCAGATTCAGTTTCATGTAAAAAATAATTAAGTTATTGAGCCACACACGGGCTAAAGCATCTTCATATCGTTATCCACTGAGCTAACAAATTTTATGAGGGCATTTTATTAGGGGCATTACACTACACTGTAAATGGAAGCATTTATCATCAGTGTGATCTTATGTTATGATTGTGGGGTGTTTGTAGTAGAAAGAAGACTGCACATGATGGTGAACGTATCAGGTGAACTATCTCTGGCAACTCACCAGAATCCCACCAGGCTGACTTGAATAGGTGCATTCATCCATGGGAACCTCTGAAAAAGGCCAGGCAGAAAAAAATGAGTGAGAGGCACAAAAGCGGCAGAGAATCCGTGAGCGGCCTCATGCACTCGGGGCTTTTGGTCTCTCTAATATGTGATCATAAAAAGGAGCTAGGCAGTTAATGATCGTCTAACTTGCTGACATTTAATGCAACAAATGCATTTCTCATATTTTGTCTTAACTCAGGCGTGTGCTTACCCTCAGAAAGGCCTTCTTTTCCAAATGGTTCATTAAAAATGGGGGAATAGCTGAAAAGAGAGGAAAACTGATTTTATTTCTGAAATTAATAATAATATCTGAAGCCAGATGTTAAAGTGAGAAAACACTTCCATACCCATTCCCGGAGAAGCCATGAGAATCCTGGAAACCACAACCTGAGAGATGGCCTGCTGCGCAGCCTTTGATGACTCTCCTAACCTGTTGTCATTTTCATCCATTATAGGTATACCATGCTGAAGCTCTCTGAAGACAACAAGCAAAACTGGTAACAGTTCTGGAGATAGATGACTGTGAATGCTGAATGCTCTGAATAATATGCATGGAAATGCACAAGAGCTCCTGCTGAAGAACCTGGAAACTGAAATGAAATACAGCAACAGCTGGGAAATAAAGTGGAGGAAGAGGCTGTGTAATGCATCTTACTTCGATAAATTAAATGTCAGGAAACCTGTTTTTCATGAAAACAACTGAAGTGTTCTTATAAAAGTGAAAACACTGAATGCAATTTCACTGCATGCTGTAAACCATGAACAGCACATGTATGAATTTATCATATCACGGGGACTCCTCACACAGATGGACGAACTCCCCGTTCTTCATAGTAATACATCAGAAACAGCAATGAGCAGACAAATATTTAAGATTTAATTAAAGTATGGAAATCTGAGTGTATGACCTGAAAACACAGAACAATGACACCTTATAGTAAACTACACATTTTCAGTCATTAACTAGTTGCTTATTAGCATTTATATCACTAACCTTTTTGCACTTCTTAGCACCTTTGTCTGCACGACAGCACATTAGGTTTTCCATCAGTAGCCTTCTACCTACTGCTTACAGATACTCCGCATGAATTATGATCTTAAAAGACTTTCCTATCCAAATAATACCAAAAAATATCACTCAAAGTCATGTCTCTTAAACTGAGAACATGTTAACAGTTCTATAGTAAAGTCTGGACCTGATTATCCAATGGTGTAGAGGCCATGCAAGACGCAAAAGCCCCAAAAGCATAACAGAATTTTATTTTCTTAAACTTTATATCTTGAAATCATATTTTCAAAAGCATTTGATTTTTTTATCATAACAAAATGATATCATTGGTAGAATACAGTAGTGCAGTAGTAGTAGTTTCTCCCCTGCGCTACCGAGATTAGCAGTCACTCCCAAACTCAGCTAACTATCCTGCATACAGAACTTCCAAAACAAAGGAAACAAGGAGAAGTCGAGATATCAAATGACAAAAATGGAATCTGAAAGTTTAAGGAAAATTCCCATTTCTTGTTCAACATATTCAGAAGGAAAGAAAATAAATGGCTCTTAAGTTTGAAGTTGCTGAGACGTTAAAGCAGGGTGACACCCAAGTAGCAGCACCTCACAATCACAGTGGATTTATAATCTGAAACTCTGACTGAATCCAAATAAAGAATCCATGCGGGCCCTTATCAGTGAACGACCTGCTGCAAGCATCCAGGAAATATTTCTGCTTTCCCTGCATTATTATTTTTTTCCAAAAAAGAGAAAAAAAAGATGTTTTAACGATGCCTTTTACAATTAGAGACATCCCAAATGTGTGCGTTTCCAGGGAAAAGCTTTCTGGGCATTAATTACTGTTTTAATACCCATCCAGGAGCAGCACTGTGAAAAAGAGCAACAGATAGAGGGAGAGACAATCAAAATAGCATTGTCCTTATAAAAACATGAAACAGCTCTGACTGCTTGATTATTCATTATCATTTCACTAAGGTGCAGTGTTCTCCATTTATAACTATTCCTGTATGACATTGAAGAAAGGAAAACAAATCATCAGAACATCAAAACAAGCTGAGCCCAGGGTTCAGTAACTTGATGTTCTGGTCATGGTTCGTAACCAACTTGGAGTTTGACACTATTAACACACATGAAACTTCTCTGCTCTTCTCAAGTTGTCAGTTCATTATAGCACAAAAGTACTGCAGTTAGGAGAACTCAGGACGATTTAAATAATGTCATCAAGCCAGTGTGTCGCTCCTCCTGTACCGGAGGTATGACACTGACTCTAATCATATCATCTTTGAGACCGAGCGAATCTTTAGTATAAATATTGCATTAAGAGTGGATGGACAGATGGACAGACCAGTGATCTTTACCTTTGTCGCATCAGCGGGATGTTGATACAGTTAGCAGCAGCTACAGCAGCAAATGGAACAAACCGTCCGATCAGCGGTGAAACGTGCTGCAGCGGGAGGAAAGGAGGAAGCTCAGATGTAAACATAGCTTGAAGAATTCACGCCAATATTTCAGATGCTTTACAGAAAGGCCTTTCTGCCGCAAAGTCCAAATAAAACCTCGCATGACAACATGATTACTGAGCGTGATGCTCTAAACAACATGGGCTTTCAGTGAGAAACAATTCATGTGTGGCTAACTTCATACCAGCACACCCACATGTCTGAAGTCAAAGCATTAATAGGAGATGTAGGATGGGGTTAGATGAACTGATACCTTTGTTAGTGCATTTAGTCCTAGAGCGGTGGCAACTGCCCCCGTGGTGGCAGACACATAAGCTGTGCCAAGCTGACTGCGAACAAAAGAGGCACCGGTCACGTCACACAAACAAAAACCACCGTCCACACCAGCACTGTTAAATTAAGGGGTTAATATGTGCCGGCATCAGCGCCAAAGCAGCTGCCTCTTACCCGACGGTTATGGGAGCGTCACCACTCCTGTTGGTGTAATTCACTATTGCGTTGAAAGACTGATTGATCCACTGCCAGAACAGCACAGCAGGAGTTGTCCTGTAAATTGAAAATACAGTTTGAAATCATTAAAAATGTGCATTACAGTGGGTGTAAACAGATATTTGTACTCTCCTGTGTGGGAATGCCATCATCCCAACAAGCACCAATAACACTGGCTCCTTCTATAAGCAAAAACAGCAATGCTGCATGCACTACACCAGCCCTGTGAAACTTTAGCAGCAAAATTTAAACCAGCATGTGTGAATTTCCCTCGAGGACATGCTCTGCTGCTTAAAAAGAAGCTATAATAGGCCTGGGTGTGGCTGTGACAGTCTGACAATTAACTCGCACATGATCTTACTTATAAAATGTCATCATGCATCCAGTGATCGTCATGTTCATTGGAACCTGTGCCGACATGCGGCCTATCAGGATCATCTTCTCTCCAGTGTCGGGATGGAAAGCTGAGTCAAAAACATACTTGGCTCTCCACAGTTCATCCTCCGTCAGCCCTGGAGAGACTATACCTTCCCTGCAAGACAGCGAGCGTGTAAAATCATATTTCTCGTTTTACACCGGCAGTGAGTTTACAGCCTGTTTCTGAAAAACTGGGCGGGCTGGTTACCTGTAATCGGTGATGATTTTGTGCGCGTGTGCTAGTTGTTCGTTTGTCAGGAGAATGTTCCTGGGATCTGTGACGGTGAAGAAATGTTTAGCCCGACCCACAAATGTGCTCTGGTCCCAGCGGGGCTCCTTGATGTTTATGGAAGTGGATAGCTCGGCTGCCATTTTTATCTGGGGAAACAAAATGTTACAGGCGCAATAAATGTATCCGATTTTGCACATGGTAATACTTATCATAGTCGTTTTCGTTTCCACACTTATATTCCTGGACTACAGCAGAGTGGCTGTGCATGAGTCACAGTTTGAAATAATCTTGGGCATTGATAAAATAGATGGATGAACTGCTACCGTGTCTCTGCTATATTTGAACCTTCAAAGTGGTTTCTACCACAAGTAGAATCACACACACAGATGTACTATGACAAAGTGCTTTCAAACATTCTCACACACACTCTGATTAATGCATCTCGGGCAACTCGACGTTCAGTACCTTTTCCAAGGATGTGTCAACATGTGGACCGGAAAAGCTGGAAATTAATTCACCAGGGCCCTGCTCCAGCACTTAGCAGAGGAGTTAGCTTCCCTTCGGGCTTCATTTCTCTTGCAGACAAAAGTCAGCAAGGGAGGACTGGCGGAGCACAATGCTTCTTTTGCCACGCTGCTAATTCAGCATAATGTGACTAAGTGAGGGCTGACCTAACAGGAGGACTGCGAAACACCAAATTGCAACTGGGCACACACACCAACTCCCAGTCTGAAAAGCACCCTGCATGTATAGGACAGCTGGGAAAGTGGCATTTTTAACCAAAAAGTTACAAACTGAGTAAAGTCTGTGGCTTTATTTGCTGTAACTGGGTACTTACCTAAAACTTTATTATATTAATTAGTCTGAAAGCAGACAGAACTGGCTTGCAATGGAAAAACACCAGTGGATGGGGGTTTTTTTGTGGATGTGCATGCAGCATGCTGTTCCAACCCAGCTTGATCTGGATTTGTTCTTTGCCTCAGATGAACAACTGTGAGAAGGCATGCAGCAGCAATGAACTCGAACTGAAGCATGGCTGCTGGATCGGCTTAAATAAGAAATCTGTGCAGTACAGAAAGCATGCTGTCGCTTTAAATTGAATTAAACTCAACGGGGGTTCTCACGAGATGTCAAAAAGCCTTCAGTGGCCCAATAAGACACAAAATTACTGCTGGAAAGAGATTAAAGGGCACTTCCTGGCCTCAAACCCCCGAGTTAGCGTGAATAATATGATGCCAAATCAGTAATAAATGCGCTGTGAAAGGAGTGAAGTTTGTACCGACACGGCCTTTGATCCATAAACGCACAGCTGGTTCTGCCCTCAGTCTCAGCCAATCAACGGGGGCCTGCGTGGCTACACATTAACCTGCAACTCCTTACAATCAATTGTTATGTATCCCACATATTTCAACCCCTGTATCAGCCTGGTATGTGCTATAATACAAAACGCGGCTCTCTGTGCGTGGTCGCAGGGTAATAACATGCCCCCTGAATGGATACGGTTTGTTGTCCAACCCGACGTAGACCAGTTAAATCTGGACTGTAACTGGAGGTGTTTCTGTGATCTGAAGAAGAAAAAAGGGCGCCAAAATCTTTCCCCAAAACAATGAAAATCAAGGTGCGACCGTTTTAAAAATGGCAAATTAGCCACTACATCTGTCCAGCCCGTTAATTGTCCAGCTGTGCGCCCCAGATTCAACTAGTATCAGCCTGCCACATCCACACACGAGCAGTGGGATCCCGAGGAGCAAAAAGCTGTCTGATCACTGCTTGACACGTCGGACACACAAGCGCACACGGCACAAAACTGTCGGTCCGTTTTGGGAAACGAGCACAGGTTACTTACTGCACTGTGGTCTCCGGAGGTCCGCAAGAGGAGTCCCTGAAAGGCTGCGGCCAGCTAATTTTCAATGCAGCAGTGTCAGCTCGGCCGGAGGGCGCACAGGAACCGCGAGGGGCTTCACCGACAAAATAAAAGCCTTGCCTCGCTTCTTACTAGGGAAAAACATCTTATAATGACAGGGAAAAAAACACGCAGTGTTGATCCAATCTTTCGCAAAGCAGCAGGAGCTGTGATCAGCAGTCTGAGGGGAGAAACTGAGCTGCAATCCGCCAAATCCTTTAAATCATGCTTTTATTTTCAGCACTACATCCGCCGGTGCTCTGTGAACTATCGCTACATTGATTTTACAGGCAGTAAATCAGTAATATCTGTTAAAACTTCGGAGGATTTCCACACATGCACGTGTAATAAGCGGATATTAATAGTGGTCCATGACATGTGCATGAAAATTAAAGCAAACGAGAGGTTATTTGGTTAATATCAGAAATGCACAATGAAAAAGAAAAGTAAAACATCATGCTGCAAACAATGTCCTACCTTTTTCCATGTTAAAAAAAACTGTGCAAAAATCCTGTTTTAGAAATTAAATAAACAAGAAAAACAGATGTTAAAATGACCAGTTTACTGCAAATAGTCCACTCACAATAAAGCTCATTATCAGTGTCTGAGCTGATCACCTGCACCGATTTTGGGTGTCTGTTTCCATCTAGTGGTCACTCCTCGGGAATAATGTCATAAGCTGTACAAAAGGGGAAATAAATGACACAGCAACTCCAGTTTTAATTTTTTTTATAGCTGTGAGTGCAAAACATTAAGTTATATTATTATTTTTATTTATTTTACATCTGATGTCATTTGTAGCAGTATTGCCTAGTTAAATGAAATACATTAACTCCCATCCCACATGGAAAAGAAATAGTAAAAACTTATATGTGATTACTCATGAAATTGGCCACTTTCATGAGTAAATCATATAAGGCTTACATGATTTACTCATGAAAGTGGCCACTTTCTCATTACTTTCATACATTGTTTTAGTAAGTATCCAAAACATACAAGTTTCATTATATAACTTTTCAAGGGATCTTATATCTGTTTTCACTCTTATATGCTTTTCATACAAGTTTCACACAAGACAGATACAAACTTTATAAGATTTATATATATCTTTTCCGTATGGGATATGAGACAGCAGAAAGAGAACTACTTACACTATAACGGGATATAAAAAGAACAAAGTTTGTCAGTGCCATGTGATAAAAATCAAATACAAAAGTGCAAAGAGAACATACTCGTTTCTATCATCTCACAAAATAAGCACTTTCGCTTCGGTTACAAAAAGAAAAGAGTTCACATTGTATGCACTGCAACCTTTTGTTTGAGGCCATGCCGAGTGAAAGATGCAGCGTATATACTGTATGTGGCGACACACTCTGCTTATCAACATCTAGTCGTTATTCTCAGCGTTAGTTCATTCATGTTTCCTGACAATCCAGCAGGTATTATGACAGTATTGTTCATAGTAGCAATCATTTCTAGCAATTAAAACATCATGCACAGAGAGGAAGGAGTTAAAAGGACGGTGGTGTTCATCTAGACGTTACAGTTTCCATTTTATTGTAATTATGGCACACATTTTCAGGGGAGAGGGATTGAATGCTTCTTTTCCCCAAGCCTCTGTGCAGCCCATTACCGTTCTTAGCAGTGATCTTTACAGGAAATAGTCCGGCGTACGCCGCGTCACGTGGGGCTCTCCTCTGCGTGGTGCAGGGTCAAACTGTAGGCTAAAACAAACAAAGGGCAGGGCTCTCGTCATCTCATAGACTGAATAATAAGGTTTATTTATTTAAGTCAGCAAAGTGAGATTAATTGTTTAGCCAGCTATGTCAACTTTAAAGTCAAGAGTTTCTGTGTCACAAAGGTAGCCTGGCTAAATCACCATGGTAACCTATGCTGAATGCTCAGCCTGGTCGAGAGCAAGTTATGTTCTATCGGCTGAAAGTGGCACATTTTCCCTGACTCTTTTATTTACAGTAAGTTTATTATAGATTGTTAAACTGCTGTTAAACTAAAACCACTGAATGAAGTGCAAACATTCCCGATGCATTACCACAGTAATGTACATGTAATTATTTATGCTGAATCCAGAATGCACACCAGGAATATTCGTTCAATGAATAACATTAATTTCATTAATTTGATCTGCCAACAAACTAAAGAGATTTCCCCGTCTCCTTCATTAGGCTATGAGACAGTAACCTTTAATGCTTAAATGGATCCAGTTTAAAGTGTTAGAGCTCTAATGTGCACCCATCACCTTAGAAATGAACAGACAGCAGCACTGAGACTGCACTCAGCCATAAAATTATTAACTTGAATTAAAATGTTTATTTTACTGCTCTGTGCACTAAATTGCTAGATTATGTTCATTATAGACTAGTCATCACCACTTTATCATTATCATCTGATAGCATCGATGACTGAAGTAGGTAGCACTCACGGGGATCATTTTGTGAGGAAGAAGAGTCATATGACATAAGGGGTGACTTAACAGCGAAAGTTGATAACCAGGTGTTGCTGAGCCAGCTAAAGTAATGAAAGACTGGCTTTGTTGAACTTTGTATGTAGCATCCCCCCCTCATTGCAAAAAGATATGTTTGCATTATTAGACATGACAAACTTTACTTACAAGGAGTATTTCAACGTGTCATCAAGCTCCATGATTGCTGCCTGGTTTCCACAACGATAGCAATAGTTTGGTGCACTGAAGATCGTCACTACATTGCGGTCGTGGCACCAGTTATAACCCTAAATCAAGACATCAGCTTCATGTTAGCTATTTTATAGCCACTGACTGTGAAGGGTACATCTGACGAAGAAAAAAACAGAATTACTTGTAGTACACAAACAAAGTCAGAGTACCTCCATAACCAGCTGGTGGGCTCTTGAAACCAAAGTGAGACCGTTTGCGTGGTTGAATGTCTCAGAAATGTCCTGCCCGAAAGTGTAGCCAGCACCGCGTGGTGATATGCCCCAGCCACCGCGGTCATCAGGATCTGACCATAACAAGTCACACATTGGACCCTGAAAGGCGAAGGGAACGCCAGTGTTGTTTAGTGCAATTTCTATTCAGTAAAAAGAACAGAGTGAGCATACAGTGATTACCTACAGACTCCATGGTGAACTTTCTTGAATGCGTATGCCTACACTAAAGCAGTCACAGCTGGGATATTTCCTAAATTAATCTCTAAACATCTCTAAAAAGCATTTACGTAATCTGTGTTTACCTCATGAGGAACCTCCTGCAGGCGATCCAGCGCTCTGATGTGTTCCAGTGTATCTATTGATGGGGATAATCCTCCATGTAGGCAGAATATCTTTCAAATAAGAAATATGAAATAAACAACACATAACAGCTCAGTGCACCTGTCCTTCAGGTTGGGTCTGAAAAAACAACATTACCTGGTTATCTACCAGCGCGGTAAGGGGAAGATAATCAAACAGATCTGTAAAGTACTTCCAAACGTTGGCATTTCCATATTTCCTCAAGCACTCGTCGTAAAAACCGTACACCTGCGTGATCTGTCTGCTCTCGTGGTTCCCTCTGAGAATTGTGATCCGTTCGCGGAACCTTACCTACGAAGAAAAACACATTTGTAATAGAAGTTTGGTGCATCAATCCAAATATTGATACGGGTATCAGATCGAAACTAGCACAACAGGATGGATACTTTGCTTCTATCCTCTAAGGTCAGTAAATTTATAAACATTCATCTCAAAAATCATGACACACTGCTCTCCCCTCAATAAGATGCCTTTATACACTAAACGTATCAGTAATACTGGCTTTGTTTACTTGGAATTGCATCAATACCAAAATTTGCAGTTCTGCACAGTTTTACTTCATTAAAAAATTTAAGTCCATATCGATGTTAAGATTACTTTTTTTGAAATACCTTAAGAGAAACCAGAAGTGTAACAGTCTCCACAGAATAGTAGCCTCTGTCAACATAATCTCCCATGAAGAGGTAATTAGTGTCCGGAGATTTCCCTCCAATCTTAAACAGCTCCATCAGGTCGTGAAACTGTCCGTGGACATCTCCACACACTGTCACTGGGCATCTCACCTCCTGCACATTGGACTCTTTTGTCAAGATCTCCTTGGCCTACGCATGAGAACCAAGAAAACAGGTTAGCATGTACCAGAATGTGGTGCAGTTTGGGAGCCTGTGGAGTACACAAGTTATTAATAAGCCAGATTCCAATATTCCTGCTTTTAAAAAAAAATCTGATTATTAAAGAGTTTTCTTGTGTGCTTCTGTAAGTGCACTTTAGGCTCTGCTTTAGGACAAGCAGTGGGCGTAGGTAGGGAAAACATTCGCAGGCATCCCCCCTCCATCTTCTCGGCTTGTCTTAGAAATCCACAGCATGCAGCTACAGTCAAATGGTGTGCTCCTGTAAGGCCACATGCAATAACGTCTGAGTCCAGGCAATATTTCTATTAAAGGAGCCATTCGGGGGGGCTGTACGGGCTAAGCGTCGGCTAGCACTGCGGAAAGCTAATAATGTGGGGTACTAATATTAAGTCGCCTGGTAAACCTCACCTTTTCGCAGAGGACTTTGACCTGATTCTCTGTCAGCTGCTTGCACTCGTTCAGTTGTTCGATCCATCCGTCCAGCTCCTTGGTGAATGACTTGTCGTCCATGCCTGCTTTGCCGTCAGCTAGCGAGCCGACCAGCTGTAAAATTCCTCGGGAAAATATCTCGCTATTTCGTTACGTTTCGGTGTCTCTGCTACGCTACGTCCTACTGACTGGAGAGCTCTGGTGTATTCGCAGCTAGCGCGTGCATGTGCGTGTGCTCGCACGCGGGTGTGCTCCTATCCAGGGGCGGATAAGAAATTTTCTTAGGGTGGCATGGAAATCAAACGGGGTGGCAAAATCACAGCCATTTCTTTACACATGTGCAGGCAGTGGTGGTTTTTGATATGGGCGACATGGGTGGTTGCCCGGGGCGGCATCGCGGCGGGGGTGGCATCATGGCATCGGCAAAAAAAAGTTGTTTGCACCCATGCTGCCCCGACATCATGCCAGCGCATTTTGGGGATTGCATGGGAACCAATCGGAGTAAAGGCTGGGTTTCCTGGGTTGTGTGAAATCCCAGAAAAAAAACCTATACAAGGTGTAGGTCTATTAGTTTCTGTTGTGGGGTTGGGTGTTAATACTGGAGATGCAAGATGGACAAGAAAAGGTCAAAGCCATCAGGTCCTTGGTTTATAAAAAAAATAGAGTAAAGAAGAGGAGAAATGAGCAAAAGATACAGGTAAGCAGATGTGTCTTTGGATAAAGGCAGGTATTATGTATCCTGAAACAAGATAACATTCATTAGTAGGGATTGGGAAAACTTTGTTAGCTACCTTTGTTAGCCACTTGGCTATGATAGTAAACAGTAGACAGACAGATGACACTGATGTGGCTTATTGACAGTGTTGGGACTAACGCGTTATTAAGTAACGCGTTACAGTAACTACGTTATTATTGTGGTAACGAGCACGGTAACTAGTTATTATGCCAAAACCAGGAACGCGTTACTCGTTACTGGGATTTAGATAGGGTCGTTACTCGTTACTTCGTGTGGTGGCTATCGCGGAGCTTCCACAGATTCAGAAACATTAGCAAGTGGGGGAGGCCAGCAGGTGGATGAAGGAAAAGGGAGGCAAGGGGAGAGACCCGAAGTGGCCGCTGGTCCGAGAGTGTCAAGTGAACTGAACTTCAGGTAAGAAGTTATGACCTGCAGTCCATCTGAGTCACATATAAACCAAGTTTAGGTGGAGTTTATTTTCGTACTGCGTGCTAGCTAGCATGACGGAGTTTCTATACAGCTGGGTGGGTGCTATGTTACTGATGTTGAACTTTATTTTGTTCATAAGGCTAATTATTAGAGCTGCCAACCGTTCCTTAAAAAACGGAATCGTCTGGTATTCAGAGAAAATATTACCCGTTTCTTATTGAGGTGAAAAGGAACAGTTTGTCCCGTAATTCAGCTACAATGAAAAAGACACAAAGCTGGATTTATTCTGTGTCTTTGCTGCACAGCTGCCTCTTCTCCTCTCATCCTCTCCCCCTCCCTCTCCTGTTTCTACTTCAATCATGAAACTGATCAATGATCAGCTGATCGGCTCTCTTGTTTGTTTATCGCCCACTTTGCGCCAGAAAGAGGAAACCAGCGGATGTCGCGCTAAACAACAGCAGCACGTTTAAGCTTGATCAGCTGTTGTTAGAATTTATTTAATATTAATTTCTAGTATCAGCTGATGTTTGCTGGAGCCACAGCTGCAAAAAAGCTGCTGGTCATGATATGGTTTGGTTATGTGATGAGATGGAAACATGAAGATGAAACCAGGAGATGTCCTTACTGAATCATCAGAGCTGTGATGGAGAAACAGGTTTACCTTTTAGGTCACATGAATGAGTTGAAGGGAAGTTATGAACTGTTTCTGAGAGACAAATAACACCAGGATCCTTTTCTAAGTAGCTGACAGCTGGTAACTGTGCAGGGGCGGGTCTAGCAAAGTGTTGCCAGGGGTCCATGTAGGGAATTAAAAGGGAAAGGGGGGCACAAGGAAATGCTTTCTTATTCTCATTTAAAATGTCTCAGTTTTAAAAAATAATTATCTGAGTCTTACAACAAACAATTGATAGATTAATGCATATATACCATCAGAACAGTGTACATCACTGTCACAACAGCGTTTGTTTTCATTCAAAGGCTTTATGATTTTCCTATAATGGTGGGCCGGTCTCTAGTCATATTCCCCGGGATGATTTTTTTTTTGTCCCAGTCCAGCTCTGTAAGCAGCTCATCTTCAGTCTGGCGTTACCTATATCTTCCTATTCAGAAGGCAGAATTTCCGAGTTCTGAGTACAATCGAAAGCACCACGACTGCAGTTTTTGTGTTGGATGTAAAAAGCAGGCTAGAATCATGCGGCGGTCAACGACGGTCCAGGCGTGGGATTTCTCTCGTGGAAATGTGCACATTATTTTTTTCCTTTCTATTGGTAGGTGGCACAGTGCACTTGTGGCAAGTAAGCAAGCTAGAAGACTGGCAATCTTGTTGGGTATCCAGTTACGGAAGCAACACATTAACAAGAGAATTCTGAGTAAAACTAAAGTTACTTTCCCTAGTAACTAGTTACTCTGAAAGTAACGAGTAACTTGAAGTAACTGAGTTACTTTTGATAGAAGTAACTAGTAATGTAACTAAGTTACTAATTTAAAGTAACTTACCCAACACTGCTTATTGAATGTTTTGGACTGTGTTTAGCATAATATTAATTAGCCATTAATTGGGAGAGGTGTATTGTTGATTTGTCTGCTATTGTCAGTGTATGATGAATTATAATGGCTGTTTGTTGTCCATTTGCATACTCTTGCTGAGGGAGTGCTCGCCCAGGGCACCAAACAGGCCACGAACGCCCCTGTGTGCAGGTGTTACATTCTGTAATATGTGTTATTTATGGTTATAATACGTCAAATGCTATAAGTATGCACATTTCATATAAACATAGTCTGTGACTTTCTTTAGCCCATATTTCAGTTACATAAAAAATTTAATTTTGATTTTATGCACTGTATAGCATATATAATAACTAAGCATAAGTATAAAATCCAGAAGCTACACAAAATGAGGTGGATCAGTTAGAAATACAAGTTTAACTTTTCACACTCTTTTTATTGAATAATCAAAATCTTATATGCTTTAATTTATACAAGATGTCAGAAATCCCCACTGCCATGAAGACTTGTTTGTTTTTTCTTTTACCAAAAATTTACTGGGTTAACCCTCTGGGGTCCAGGGTATAATTAGTCGTTTTTTATTATTTGTGATTTTACCTCTATATTTCAACTGTTTATCTTGCCTTGTTTGGTATCATGCTTTTCGGCACAATCTCGCATGTCTAAATAAATGTAAAGTTATTTTTTCATTTTAACATACTGTATTAACACAACTGATTTAAAATGACACAAAAACCCCATAGAATCCAAGTAGGCAAATTATTTGGGGGTTTTTGCAAACAGTAAAGTTTGCAAAAAAAATACCCCAAAATGCAGCCAATGGCTGAGCCATTTTTGTACAAAAGTTTAAAACCACTACTAAAACTAAAATTAAAGAACAATAGGGTATCACAATAAGATGTGACAAATTATTTGTGCTACTCCAAAAAATGCTTTGTTTCCAGCACAAGACAGAGGAGCACATCCAGCTGGAGACACATTGCAGTCTACCTTTGGTGGCCTCTGTCGCATTCACTAGTGCCCTCATTGTTTTACACACAAAGCAAAACTACACACCAAACATGCCAAATGTAACAAATCTCTCACATCTCAAAGCTCGCTATGGATATTACTGTCTCTCTCTCACTCACTCTCTCTTGCCACTGTTAGTCCCAAAACCTGTTCCCTGTTCCTAATCAACCGAATGCTGATTGGTCAACATGGTACATTGGTGCATTGATGCACAACAGGAAAGGGGTTGCATTTTTGTCTTGTTTTTTGTGTTTTGCTTGCAAACAGATAATGCTTGCAAGCGGTGTTCTTAGAAATCACAGTTTTTACCATTTCCTCCTGCGCTAAATGTAGTATTCAGAAAAAAGCATCACATGTGATGACCCTGGTTTTCTGTGGCCTATCAACACATATAGTTTGAAGTCCATTCAATTTCAACACAAGTTGAAATGGAGACTCAGCGTGGCTGCGTCTTGTTGCTCTGTCATCTTTAATCAGTCATGTGATTTGGACACGCCTGCACATCCATCGACCTGAGAGGGTTAATAAAACTCACCTTCATTCTTACGTTCATTTTTAATTGGTGGGGAGGGGATAACACTATGCCATATATTCAGTTTTATAATGTATATTCAATGTTCATTGTAGCTAGGCTCAAAGTGGTAATGCTATTTTATTTTAATAAACAACATTGTTATTGCAAGAGATTATTTTATGGTGGTAACTTCCACCCCATGCCACCACAGTAGGTCTGCCCCTGTTCCCGTCAAATAACTGCGCAAACCACCATGTCAAAAACATGCAGTGATTTATTGAAATGTGCAAAAAGTGTTTTGGATCATTGTCATGTTGAAAAATTAAGTTGTTGCCAGTCAGCTGCTTTCCAGATGTTATTGCATTGTGGATCAAAATCTGAAGGTACTTTTCTGCATTCATAACTCCATCAGTTTTGTCAAAGATAAGAAACACGGGCCGAAATACACCTCTAAACCGTAGAAGAGCCTCCATAGTTTTAGAGATGGCTGTAGACACTCACTGTTGAACCTCTCTCTCTGACCTCCTCTGTACATACTGATTTGAACCAAAAGTTTCAGATTTGGATTCATCACTCAATCAGACCTGTTGCCACCGAGTTTCAATCCAGTTCTTGTATAATGTGACATAGCTCATCCCTTTTCCCTGTATCCCTTACTGAAGAATGGCTACTTGACAGCCATCCTTCTAATGAAATCATTTCAGAATCAGAAATCAGAATCAGAAAGGGTTTTATTGCCAAATGTTGAGCAGGTTTACAACATTAGGAAATTGCTGCGGTGCTTCAGTGCAAACATACTGTCATAAATTACGCTAAAATAGACATGAAAATAAAAATAAGAATAAGAATTAAAAGTGCTAAGTAGATAGATATATACATGAGTGCAGGTGGTGATCAGTGCTAAACATGGAATGATGCAGTGAACACAGCGTAGGGTCATGTGTTAGTGGTGGGAACAGTCATACGATTTTTGTTCATGTGTCCAACAGCAGAGGGGAAGAAACTGTTCTTGTGGCGAGAGGTTCTGGTGCGAATGGACCGGAGCCTCCTGCCTGAGGGGAGCAGGTCAAACAGACTGTTTCCAGGGTGAGAAGGGTCAGCTGAGATCCAAGCTGCACACCCCAGTGTCCTGGAGGTGTACAGGTCCTGCAGAGATGGGAGTCTGCAGCCAATCACCTTCTCAGCAGAGCGCACAACACGCTGCAGTCTCTGTTTGTCCCTGATAGTGGCTTCAGCGTACCACACGGTGATGGAGGAGGTGAGGATGGACTCGATGATTGCAGTGTAGAATTGCATCATCGTCCGTGTTGGCAGGTTGAATTTCTTCAGCTGCCTCAGGAAATACATCCTCTGCTGGGCTTTCTTAATGACGGAGGTGATGGTGGGCTCCCACTTCAGGTCCTGGGTGATGGTGGTACCCAGGAAGTGGAATGAGTCCACAGAGGTGATGGGGGTGTCAGTCAGGATGATGGGGGGGAGTGGGGCTGTGTGCTTCCTGAAGTCCACAATAATCTCTACTAGGGATGGGTATCGTTTAGGTTTTATCCGATACCGGTGCAAAATCGGTACTTTTGAAACTGTGCCGGTGCTTAAACGGTGCTCGAACCGGTGCTTAAAGAATGGAGAACACAAACTTTGTCCAAAAACCTCTCATGTTCAGCTGTTTGTTTGTTTTTTGTAAAAAGATAACAATGTTAGCCTTTTCTGCAGCTATGGGGCATATATGGTATCACTCTTGGCTGGAAGCAGTGCTTAAACAATGGAAAAAACACAAACTTTGTCCAAAAACCTCTCATGTTCAGCTGTTTCCCACTTTTTCTTTGGTCATTTTAGCCTTTTTGTCCAGGGTGAAGGGAGTATCTGCCATCAAACAAGAGGACAGCCGCATGTAGCTATGATGATGTTTGCTAGTTCACCTTACATGCATTAATGTAATAACGTGGTTAGCCTACTCAACGTAAATTACACTCGAACAACATTAAGCGACTCACGCAGAGAAGAACGGCTGCTGCTGCATCAATATCCTCATCATTTCTGCTACACTGGCAGGGCTAGGGGCCAGGACTCTATTCCTCGGGTTTTTGGGGGCTGTTGCTCCGGGTCCGATAACTGGCAACCCACCCAACGTGCTCGGTGTGAGGTCTCGCAGCAACCTATCAAATACGGCGCATTTCTCGGCTTTTAAAAAAAACGCTATGCGTCGCCAGGTGTTTCATCGGATTCGAGGTGTTACCTCCTTTGACAGTATCACAGTATCAGCTTAAAGCACTTGTTACAGGCTGCTGAGTTTGCATATTTTGCTGTGAAGTACAGCCAGACTTTTGACCGCTTCGCCTTGGACATTTTTAATCTGTAGCTCTGCTCTAACTGAACGTACGTACCTGGCCCCGCCTACTATCCTGGGAAACGTAAAATGATTGGCTAGAAGTGTATCACAGCTCGGGAAAAAAAAGCACCGAAATAAAGCACCGAAATGTGCGCTGCTTTTCGGTCTGGTTACTACCGTTTATGTGATGGCACCGGACACCGGTACCCATCCCTAATCTCTACTTTCTTCTGGGCATTCAGCACCAGGTTGTTGTGGCTGCACCAGGACAGCCACAACAACCCTGCTGTAGGCAGACTCATCCCCGTCCCAGATGAGTCCAATAACGGTGGTGTCATCTGCAAACTTGATTAGCTTGACAGACTGGTGGGTGGAGGTGCAGCAGTTGGTGTACAGGGAGAAGAGCAGAGGAGAAAGAACACAGCCCTGAGGGGAGCCGGTGCTGATGGTCCGGGAGTCCGAGACATTCTTTCCCAGCCTCACATGCTGCTTCCTGTCCGTCAGGAAGTCAGTGATCCACCGGCAGATGGGATCAGGCACATTCATCTGGGAAAGCTTGCCTCGGAGATGGTCTGGAAGGATGGTGTTGAAGGCAGAGCTGAAGTCCACAAACAGGATCCTGGCGTAGGTTCCTGGGGAGTCCAGATGCTGCAGGATGAAGTGTAGGGCCATGTTGATGGCGTCATCTACAGACCTGTTGGCTCTGTATGCAAACTGCAGGGGGTCCAAGAGGGGGGCCGTGAGGGTCTGAGGGTCGTGAGGCTTCAGTGAACAGTATGTATATAGGACTAGATGCATCTCTCCAGTCAGGTGTCAGATCAGGTAGATAGTTTATTAAGCTTCCCACTTCTTTTTGTCTTCCACTTGTCTGGTTTCCTTAGATTTTTAAGGACACCATCCCAAGATATGCTTTTTTGGTAATCACCTAATTGGTGCAAAAATGCTATTTTAACTCTATCAAACTGTGTTAACTTTGGCTAAACACACAATTTAAAATTGGTTCTCTGGTAAGTTCTCTGTTATGTTTAGACACAACACTGGTTCATTCCTTGAGTTAGGTGCCTTTTTATGCTTGAACGATTCATATTTTTATTTCTTAACTACCTTAACAAACATCTTGCTTCTTCAGAAAATGTCCAGATTCAAGTCAAGGACTGAAAATGAGCGAAAAAGCAGCCAATGTACAAAGAAAAACTTTCAAAGTCCTCCAGTTAGCCTGGAGAACTACTGTTCAACAATGTTTTAAAACTTAATAAGAAGTTTACAAGTCTGGCTTCTTTGGAGAAAAACATAAATAAATGAGGGGTGACTCCATACTTTTCCCCCGGTACTAAATATTTTACATTTTAACCAGAAAAACAAAAATGAATAAACTGCTTTTTTAGTCTTTCTTAAAAGAAAAGCAAGAAGGTAGCGGGACACAAAAGGAATTATCCATGCAGCATTTTAGCATATAGAGTCACCTTGTTTAAATGTTAAAATTAAAATAGCTTCATAGGACTCATATAATGCATTCACTAATTAATGAGAAATAACTAAACTCACAAAGTATGCTTTAAAATGTAAAACTAGCAGCTCCCTGTCTCACTGTTTTTGTGTTCCAGTTAGTTGTTAGACTTTCTAAGTAATTTCCTCTTCCTTTAGTCACGCAGCTAAATCTGGGGCAAAAAAAGTGAAGCAGTGAGACAACTGCAGTTTATTAAATGACCACTTGAGGTTGTTTCCAAATGTCAATCAATGTCCATATACTCCCAACCATAATTTATAAAATAAACATCATGTTGTTTTCAACAATCTAATGCGGCTGTTTTTAGAGGTAGACAAAGTGGGTGGTTCTATGGTGGCTTTGTCCATCTTTAATGTACAGTCTCTGGTTTTAGCCTGTTAATGTGACCAGGCATATCCAAAACAAGTATTTTGTTGTTTTCTATTGCCTACTTATATCTTAAGAGAAGTATGCTATAGTTCACCTAATACTCAAAAAAAGACTTCCTCGATGGTATATACATTTACTATAGCTTAAAATATTAATTACTACACATAATATAAACAAACAAAACAAACTTGTTTAATTCCGTAACAGCTTCTTGTTTTGGGGACTCTTATTCACGATGAACTGCACCGGAAGAACTACATTACCCACAGCAAGACGCCTTCCTCTAAAGCACACATGCGCAGTCGGTCGTCCTACTCTGGACAGCTGTAGGAGAAAATGGCAGCATTCATGCTAGGACAGCAGGTATGACATTCAGTTATCTCTTTTAAATTTTAACCTTTATAATAGGGCTCATTTTTGTTTTCATATCTTCCAAAACTTGTTTGGTGAGTTTTATTAATTATGCTGAGCAGAAATGAGCGCTGAACTTTCAAAAAGAATTCACACGAGGCATTTCACTTGAATGACTGCTAACGTGTTAGCCAACCAGCTAACTGAGTTAAACGTAAACGGTGCAAAGCGGGCTAATAATTCACCAGCTCAGGCTTTAATTTTCATACAAATATTATTTTGCAGGCACGCCAGTTCAGCACGTCTGTGATCAGACCTGCAGCCAAACTGGTTAAGGTGAGTGACGTGCAGTGCAATAACCTTCTTCAGTAATTTGTGACAGGGTGTTAAGGTAGCTTATCCCTGTAAATGTCCTTGTAGCCTCCCATCCAGGTGTATGGAGTGGAGGGCCGTTATGCCACTGCTCTGTTCTCAGCTGCCAGTAAGCAGAACAAACTGGACCAAGTGGAGCAGGAGCTGGGAAAAGTGTCTGTAAGTCAACAAAAAAGGAAACTATTTTTAATGTTGCTGCCACTGAATGATGAAAATGATGCTTTACTTAATATTTGATCACAGGGTTATGTGCATATTACTGTGATATATTTAAATAGCATCGCAGGATGTTTAAATATATTGTTTGTTTGGTTTTTAATTAATAATGAGATTAGTGACCTGATTATTAAATATTGATGATCCAAGCAGTTTCGGTACCATCTACCTTTTGTCTAATACTTACTTACTTTTTTTTTTTTTTTTTTGCTGTTGTCTGCCACATTATTTTTCAGGCCCTGATCAAGGACCCTAAAATGAACAGTGTTGTAATGAATCCTCATGTGAAGCGCAGCCTCAAGCAGAAGACCTTCAACGATGCCCTTGCAAAGGCCAAGGTTTCACCCATCACTGTCAACCTCATCAGTGAGTGATCACAGACCCGTGTTACTGCTGGGACCCCTGTGTCATTAATCGTGTGTGTTTGTGGCGTGTACACATGCAATACATTTGAACCTAGTTTTGTTACATTTTCAAAGACAACAGTCCACTAGCATGTTCCAGATATGATGTTACCAAGGTCGCAAAGTAAGGAACATGTTGTTGCACGTAGTCGTGTGATGGTTGCAGCACTTATACATGCAGGTCCTTGAGATTTCACATGGTTCGTTATTCTTAATGCCCAATTGGGCATATTTGGTTTGAATATTGTTTAGGAACCTCTTTCTGATCAAAACATAAAGAAAGCCATCTTGTTAAGCTTAGTATCGGTCTGAAGCCTAAAGGGTGTTTTCTTTGCATAGCTCTTTTCGACACTCTAACAATGCTTCCTTACTACAATCCTCATTCGTACATTAATTCAGTTGCATATTACAGATCTGCTGTTGCAACCCCCTTGGAGAAAAAACAGAGCAGCTAGAAGTATGTTGATTATAAGAAAATAACATGTATATGAAAATACTTTGACACAACAGCCATAAGGTTTGGACCACATTCACAAGCTGTGTTTTATGGGGTCTACGGACCAGCTGCTCTTGAACATTCCTAGATCCAGGCTTAAAAGAGAAGAGGCAACAGAACCTTTTCAGGTGCAGCTCCTAATCTGTGAAACAGTCTACCTTTTCACATAAGAGCTGCCCAGACGCTCCATCATTTTAAAACGCTGATGAAAAAGAAACTGGTTATTCTCACTGGTTTACAGTCTAAGTTGAGCAGGTTTTCCCAGGTTTTTATTGTGCAAATTTTATTCTGTATTCCTATTTACTTATATCACAGTTTGATTATTTTTTTCCTCCTTTAATCAAGGTTTATGGTTGTATTGTGTATTTTGGTGTATGTTTGTTGTTGATTTTGTGACTATTATGTCTATGTTGCATAGCCTGTACAGCACTTATTCAATTGAGGCTACGTCCACACTAATGCGTTTTCATTTGAAAATGCTTTTTCTCTGTTTTGGCCTCCCGTCCACACTGGGACGGCGCTTTCCCAAGGGAAAACACATACATTTCAAAACGGAGCTGTCCCGTCGCAGTGTGGACATTCGAAAACGCAGACTTTCTAAAACGATGATGCATTTTAGTCATGTGATGCAGTCATGTGACCAATTAAACAAAGATAGCGGAGGGCATTATACAGCAGTTGTTTTGATTGCTCTTGAACCTTAACACTCTCAATTTTGACAGCCCTAAAAAACATTAATATCAGTTTGTACATGCTCCAGATAGCTTTTCTTCAAATTCTTTAATCCTCACTTGCTTTTGCGCATGCGCAGGACTGGAACGTAAGCGTTTTTGGCCGTTTCAACGTGGACACACAACTCTGTGAAAACGACTGAAGACGCTAGTGTGGCTGCGGAGCGTTTATAGACGAAAACGCCGTTTTCATATCTATCCGGGCTAGTGTGGACGTAGCCTGAGTTGTGTTGATGTGCTATAGATGTAAACTTTGATTTGATTAAGGGTAAATGAGTGTTACTAGGAAGAACTTGGCAAAATCCCACACTGTTTACTTTAAACTGATGTAATACAAAAGCTACACTTTGCTCTGAGCAGATAGAAAAGTGGAGAATCTTGCTCAAACATGTATTGTCTTTTTTTTTTCTCCCTCTTTAGATGTTTTGGCTGACAATGGTCGTCTTACTTTAACTGGGGATGTTATTAACGCTTTCAGCAAGATGATGAGTGCACACCGTGGAGAGGTGATCTGCTCCGTCACTACTGCGCAGGTATGAAATGGGTGTATATGCAAGATATGTTCATACATTATTTTTTTCAGATACTGAAAACAGGTCACATCACTTAAGCAATATTTGCTGCTGTATATATCATTTATTTTATCAATTGCAGTATTATTGATTTAGACATATTGTACCTTCATAATGAATGTTTATCCATTGCAGCCTTTGGATGAAGCTAATCTCTCCGAGCTGAAAGTAGCTCTTAAAGGCTTTCTTCAGAAGGGTGAGACTATCAAGCTGGAAACAAAGGTACAACTCTAATGCACAGTCCCAGAAATCTGTACATAACCATCTTGCTGATGAATTTTTATCTTCAGGGGAAAACTGTTTTTGTGCATTAGTCAATTCTAAGATGTGGAGTTAATTTTCTTGCATAACATGTCTTATCTCAGACTGGTGAGATAATGTTTAAGCGCACAAATGTAACAATTTGTATAATTTACATAGTGAAGCAAATATTTTCTGGAAACTTGCATTAAAGAAATATGAATTTAAAAATGTACATAATCAACTAGAGGAGTTTGTATTATGATTGGCTGTAAGATGAACATTTAAATAGTGAATTCCAGGAAATGGAAAAGCATCTGACATCTTTTTTTCCCCGCAAGGCTCTGAGATGTTGACAAGTTAAAATGTTCATAGATTTAAAAACCAATGTCCATTGTGTCCTCTGCAAAAGCCTTTAATTGTATATCAAAGAGATTTTAAACGCGGCTCAATCCACTATTTTAATCTCCCCCCCCCCCCAAAAAAAAATATCTAAAAAATGGAAACTTGTGAAACAAGAAATCATTGTCTTGTAAGGGGAAGTCTCGTGTTCATATGTGTTGGCTAACAATCGACCTGTCTCTTCACAGTCGGATCCTTCCATCCTGGGGGGCATGATCGTCAGCATTGGAGACAAGTATGTGGACATGTCCACCAGATCAAAGATCCAGAAGCTGACCAAGCTCATCAAGGAAACTTAGTCCTGTGGACTTAATTTTGCAAAGACGACCATTGGCGAAGGGGAAACTTTGAAAATTGTAGATTTTGACCTGTTCCAGCACTGTTGTTGCCCTATAAATCCAGTGTTTGTGCTTAAAATGTTAATAAAAACTAAAAAAAATTGATCGCTGATGTTTGTTGTCTTTGTAAAGCACATATACACAGCTTCCATTATACTGACCAGTGATCTCATGGCCAGATTAGTTGATACATTGTCATTACTACATTTTAATAAATGTACAGTTGGTTCAAGACAGTGTGTCAGTTACATAGATACCGCTGTGCTGTTGATACAATTATGGTTCCATGGCTACCACAGTTCCATGCTTCACTACTAGACACATTTTTGATACTTTTCCGATTCTACAGAAACCCATTACGTCACACGGATCAGTCCCTACGTTTCTTGAACGCTTTTATTGCGCATGCGCAGTTGTTGTCTGCTGGTTAAATTTTTTTTTTCCTTTTCTTTTTTTTTCTGGGTGAAAATGGCTGCCACTCTCATCCAAACCTCTGCGTAGAGGATTAACTGAGCGTTGAAATATGCAGCAGACCCGCTTCGAGACAACACTCGCAGACGCCAGGGCGTAGTTTGTGCAGTGCCTTCACAAAGATGTTGTGGCCGTCAGGGAGAGGAAGCGTAGACGAGTCGAAATTAACCCTTTCCACTCCAACGTCCACCAACAAATGAGGTACGAACTGTTCATCTTTCGCTCTTTGAGTAGTTCGGCGATCTAGTAATCCAGTAATCATTTAAATTTATTGTTATGCATGCCGTGCATTTTTGCAAACTATGACTCTGTTTGAACATGTTTATTTCGGACATCACTTATCTTTGTTTGTTTTGTGTTGCAGTGCTAAAAAGGCCTGTTTGAGCCACTAGAAGTCAGCTACTAAAAACTGGATTGACAGTAAAACACGTGGCTTTTCTAGCTCATGTATTTCTATGTACCCCAACAGAAAATGATGCACCAAGTGACCACCAGCAGCAGTGACTATTGCATGAGTGCACTAACAGAGGACTGTCATCCAGGCAGCCACTTTGATTTATGTAGTACACAGTCCAACAAATTCTACCCCTCTCCGACAAACCCTGGTTTGCAGCTGTCCCTCGCCGGCCTTGCCCCTTTGCCACAGGGCATGCACAAAGCCATGGCGTGCCAGTTACAAGACACCCAGAATGACTTCCAGCCACAGGCTGTGAGAATCAGAGCCGGTGAAGCTCTAGGGCCTGAGGGCTCTAAGAGAAAGAAGGGCACAGCGAAGTCAGGGCGGAGAGGGAGGCCATCGGGGACCACAAAGTTAGCTGGGTACCGTACAAGTACTGGACGTCCACTTGGGACAACTAGAGCAGCCGGTTTCAAGACAAGCCCAGGTAGGCCCCTTGGAACCACCAAAGCTGCAGGATATAAGGTGAGCCCTGGGAGACCGCCTGGCAGCATCAAGAGCCTCACTCGCCTCAAGAAGCTAGAATTCGGATGTGACGGCACCAGCAAGCTGGACTTTAGCAACTGCAGTGCTCCCAAGAAGCTGGACTTCACTAGCTGTGATGTTTCATCTTTTCCATACACCATGATGGAGAAAAGAGAACTTTGTGAGCACGGTAGCAATAAAGTGGATGAAACCACAGAGATAAATTCTGGAGCTGCTTCCCCAGTGTTTGAAAAACATTTGGTTGCATGAAGAAGAGGACTAGAAGGAATTGTGGCATTTCATGTATGCTGGGAGAAAAAGTTGTTTTATCATTTACTGTGGTTCTAAGTTTTCATTGTACAGTGATTGGCATTCTCATCATCCTTTCCTAATAAACAGCTGAATCACAAATATGTTGCTCCAGTGTGGCAGAGGTGCATGCACATGAAATGACACCAGTCAGTATAGTTAGTGGTTCAGACCTCAGTAACCCTGATGTATTCCTCTGAATTGTGACATGTTCTCTTACTCTGTTCTAAGACATGAATATGTTTGTTTGTGTGACATTTTCTACATGCATATACATTTTAGAACAAAAAAAATTTAATGAAACCAAATCTTTCCCGAGCATAAATATGTAACCATGTAGTCGTCCTTTGTGTTTTGTCCGCTTGTCTATTATGTGGTTTATTTTGTGATACAATTCAGGAAAGCAGGAGCCCTGCGGTACGTTTTTATTGACTCAAACTGGTAAAGCTTAAAGCATAATACCCCCTTTGTTTCTGCACTTTGTAAATATAGTTTGCATCATGTATTGTAACAGCCTGTTTCCATATCCACAGTCACTCGATAAGCACTCCCACTTGTGCATGTATGTTAGACTGATCAGTAGAGGGGGAAACGACTAATGCTTTGTGGAATATGTAATAATAATAATGATTTCCTGTATGTGAAGCCAAAATAAAAGAAAGAAATCGTCTTTTTCACAGTTTCCTGTCACTTGTAATTCTTGCTCTGGACACAAGGGGGCTTGAGTCCTGTGACATGACACTCACTTTATCATAATACCTTTATTTACACCTTGTTAGACTAATTTAGGGCGTACCGACGTTTATGATCTTACTTTTTGGGCGTGTTTTTACCAGGTACGTGACAGAAGAAGAGGTTAAAAAAACTATAGGTCATGTTTTTTTGGGTGAAGCCGCCATGATGTGAGCTGCGTCTTCAATCTTTGTGTTCTGTACATGATAATTCACCAAAATATAGAAGTGCACCGCCTTTGGAGACATAAACGTACCACAGTGTATGATATTAAACATTTTAAAAGCCGGCAGAGGGTAGCTGCTCTGCTGACAAGTCGGCATGTAACTGCACGCTCTTTGATCTGAGGACTGGCCCACTGCAGCGAGCCTTTTGTGCTTCTCTGTTTCAGTTTGCGCGTTTGTGGATCTGCTTCAGTTAGAGCAACAAGACACGCAACAAACCATCAAAGTTACGTGCCGGCGGGCTGAAAACGGACGCCGACAGATTTTTTTTAATCACAGGAAACCAAAAGAAAGAAACCTGTTCATATGCTCAATGCCTCAACTCTCGATCGTGCTTTCCTGAGCGCCTGGCGGCCTGTTTCCTCATGTCAGCGCTCCGTGGAGAGCCAACATGGCGCGCGGAGAGTGTGATTTGACCGGAAAGGCCGTGTGGTTATTATCGGTGTGCAGTCTTTTTTTTCTTCTTTCCTATATGGTCGATCTTTCTCCTCCTACACACACACAGGCACACACACCCGCACACAGGCCTGCATCAACTAGGAAAGTTAAACAATAGGACTGAAGGTGGAGGGGGGTTACAGCAGAAACGGGACAAACTACTTAGAAATCCGTTGCCTTCATTTACGATTACTACATACCAATAACTACTGCAAACTTCACCTGGGTGTGCACGCGTGCGAGCGTGCGTGTTTGTCGTGCGTCCGTGCTCGCCAGTGTGTGCACGCGTGCACGCGGAGGGTGAGTGTCACGGCCCTCTACAGACGGGGGGTTGGGTAGCATTGCGGATTGGTTACTGCTCACCAACACACAGCCTGGGCTTGTTTTAACATAACCAGGGGCACATCGACAAGCAGGCAAAAAATAATAATAATAACCATGTAGTAAATAAACTGCTGTGGCTGTTACAGGACCGGTTGTGGCTCACTGAAGACGTTGCGGCGTAATGGAGCAGTCGGCTGTTATTTTTTATTTAAGGTGACATTTTTTTAAGAGGGCCGACGCTGATGAAGCGAGAATGAGAGCCGTGCCTTGGCCTACTACTAGTGCTGCTGCAGCTGGGATTGTGGAGATCTGCTTTCACAAACCGAGAGAAACACTCGCCTGGTGCCACATTATCAAAGAGCAGCTGCTGGCTTCGCGATGACCGACCTCCAAACGGTGGGTTTTTCGCCTTTTTTTCCACGTGTTGATAGTGCGGTGAACTTGTAGTGCCGATCAGACCTTTTTTTCGTGAGTTAATAGTAGCTTCCTATGTCGGTGTGCGGCTGTAGCTTGTTTGTGTGAGCCACTGACTGTTTCTGTGATGGCTCAGTGTCACCTCCTCTACTACAGCTTCAGCGCTCCTCCATTGACTGTACAAGTCAGCGATCGCCGGGGTGACCCACATTTAGCAGACAAAGCGCTGTTATTTTCTAATAGTTTGTGAATGAAGTGTGTGAGCACGGTTGTTTTCTGTGTTTTGTCTTGTGCCGTACGACTGGCCTCTAGAATGGAGGCCATGCAATGTCGGCTTATCGGCGTGTGTGTGTGTGTGGGTGCCTGTGTATGTGTGTGTACGCGCGCACTGGCCATGGCTGGACCTTCATGGATATGCTTCTGATATTTATCACTGTACAAGCCACTTTGTTTACACATCTCTATAAGCACACAGGAGTGTATTTAGAGAGAAACTTCTATGGCACGTTTACCTTGTCTAACCCTGCCTGTGTTTCATTTGACAGGATGTAGGCATGACAACATGAAGCAGTCATACAGACCGGGTCTTAGGGTAGGCTCAGTGTTTGGCTCAGGCCCGCCAGAGCTGAGGCCCCACAATGGCCCTGTGAGCACTTCCTATGGAAACCAATGTGGCATTGTGAAGCGAGGATCAGACCAGTCATCAACTGTGCAGCTGCCATCCTCCAGCCTCAAACAACCCGCTTTACTAGGGTACAATCAGACTAACCGATCTAAAAGCTACAGTTCTTTGAGGAGGCCCTACGACCTGAACACTGCGATCAACAAACCTGACCCAGAAAGGGACCTTCATCCTCGGAACAACTTGCTCTGTGCAAGCCCAATTAGCGACGACGACGATGATGAGTTTGAGGCGCCAACTGTCCAGTTGCCTCCTTCTCCAGGCAACAATGACATGGAGCCTGTTGGGACTCTGCCGGACATGAGCAGAAATGGTTTCTTCCTACACAGTCCTGACAGCTTCGAGCGCTGTTCCCCCATTCCAAACGGATGCCTGCATTTTGAGTCCACACTATTTGACAGCAGCGATGTAAAGGGGGACGATGAGGAGGGGGACAGCGGCGAGGAACTCGCGCCTTTTGGCCACTCCCCACAGCCGAGTCAGGATCGAACTGTTACAGAGTGTAAGACCACATGCGACTCAGGGGTGGATAAAAGAACATACAAACCTACAGTCTTTAATCTAATGTCCAAAACTATATCTGAGCTCAACCCTACACTAAGCCCCAGCGCGCTGCCAGACATCTCCATGAGAGATGGGTGGAGTTTGGGTGAGGAATCTGACAGTGATGGTGAACTTCTCTCCCCTGTTGACCCAGGACTTATCTCACCAGGTGGCACCAACTCTAATGTGAGTATAAAACTCTTGAGATACAAACTTTGCAACTTCTGTACAACCAAATCCACACAAGTTTATGTGGCTATGTTATAATCAAGCATAGCTTAACTACCCTGAGCCACCAATATGCACGTACGCCATCTTCCAAGCTTTAAAATTTGACCCAAAAGAGTAGAAAACAGTTCAAATCTGAGGCCAGCAAAGCAATCAATGTGATGTTTTGTCATCACCATTAGAATTCAAAAGCGGATATCATCTATTCTTGTCATTATACGTGACAAGAATTTTGATTTGATACATGCAGCATTATTTTTTTTCTGTATCACTTATTATTGTGTTTTTCTTGTAATGATTAGTCCAACAGCCCAAAGAAAAGGCCTCTTCCTGCAGTGAAATACTTGGAAGGGGATTTGGTGTGGGCAAAATTCAACAGACGGCCGTGGTGGCCCTGTCAGGTCACAAGCGACCTGGACCAGGGGATTCACACTAAGATGAAAGGTGAGATTTGATGTAAATACTGATTATTTGACAGAAATCCGTTTCATACAACTTGACTGTTTTGTTGATAGTTTGTTGACGGCATTGTAGTGTATGTCAAAGTTCACACTGCTCTTTCTTCTTTTTAAAAAAACATTTTGATCCAGTTCCCAGTCCTCGTCCTTGCCGGATGTATTTCTTGGAAACGATTGGCGAGATTATAGAGTCTTCCTGGGTCCCAGGGAACGTTATTCTACCTTTTGAAGGAGGCCATCAGTTTGAAGACCTTCCTGTTCTCAGGCGGCGAGGGAAGCAGAAGGAGAAAGACTACAAGTATACGGTATAATTTGTGAAGTGAATCTTTGAAAATCTTTTGTTTGCTCACTGTGAACAATATTTCAGTAACTATATTACTTCTCTGCAGATACCCAAAAGTTTGCTGACTGCGTGGAAAGTCAGTGTAGCAGAAGCTGAGTATCTGCTCCCGGGTCGGCAAAGGAAAAGTGAAACTGTGCTGTCAGTGTCGGTCAAAGGAGATGAACGTATACCCAGCCCGCTCCCTAATGAGAAGGGACACAAGAGCCCGTCTGTCTCTGTGGACTCCAGTGAACCTCCAGCATCTTCTACAGCCTCCAATGGAAACGAGCACCATCTCATCAAAAACTCTACAAATCAAGGCAATAACAATAAAGCTCAGAAGAAGAAAAAGAAGTGTCTGTCAGACATATTTGGTCATATAGTTAGTGGATCAAAGGAATCCTCCACAGGCCAGCTTCACACAGCACCGCGTGCACTGAAAGAAGAGCCGAAGGACTCGCCTTATGCTGACCTGGATTCAGTTCCAATGCTGCATCGACCGAAACGCACAGCGCTGTCTCCAGTACACAGTATAGAGGTCCAAAGAGAAAAAAGTTCAACAAAGGCTAAAAAGAGTACAGAAAAAGTGAGCCGGGGTGCAGACTCATTTAGCAGCTTAAAAAACAAAAGGACATCAAAAAACACAAATTCTGGCCAGAGGTTGGACAGCTGTGTTGAAAGTGAAAAGACCTCGGTGGATCTTCCTGCCAGCAGTGGCCTGATGACGAGGGCTCTGCAGGCGGAGGAAGAGACCGATTTCAAAGATGCAGTGGCCACGAGCCACTTCTCAGCAGAAGCCTCTGCTGATGAGTCTCCTGCTAATACACCTACTAATGCTTCCATGAACACTGAAATGTCTCCTACTCGGGAATCCTCCTGCAGTGTATCACTGTCTGTAAACCACAGCTCTCCAAAAAGGCGTGCAAGGAAGCTTGATAAGAAGCTAATTCGTAATGGCTCATGGATTAAGTCCAAGTGTGTGGTCACGACTGAGTCCACTTTGCAACCTGTTAAGATCAAGACAGAAAGCACTGTCAGGGATATCACAACCACTTCTCAGTCCTTGTCCCTGTCACCGATGGATTCCTTTCCAGATATCCAGGAAATAAAGTTTAAATCTCTTGCAAAGGAGGACAGCAGTGACTCTGAAACTGCTGCATTTCGTACTGATTCCAATTATAAATTCAGTACTTTCCTGATGCTTCTGAAAGACCTGCATGATACCAGGGAAAAAGAAGGCAAACCGCTGACAATCCCTCCATCACCTGCCCTAATCAAAGAGGAACCCCTAGTGATCCCTGCTTCCACAGATGTTGACACTCCCAATGGTTCTTGTGAGGGATTAACTCATGGGGTCAAACTTGAAAATGGCAAGTCACGCAAATCCACAATACCCCACAGGACAGAGGAAAGGACAAAGATTAGGACTAAAGGCATCACTGGAACTGACACCAACCACTGTGAAGACTCTCCTGTTCGTACTCCGCCTGGAAGCTCAGAAAAGCAACGTAGGAAACAAAGATTACCCGCCAAACTTAAACTTAGCATATCTGGCCTTTCCTCCGACCTGGCCGACATGGCTTACGGCAGGGAGTTTGTTAGCGGCCATGCCGATTTGGCCGATTCTGGATCGGTTCCTGTTGTTGCTGCCGATCCTTCCACCAGCTACCTCGATAACAACTCAGAAGCCATGTTGGCTCCAAAGAAGCGCTGGCAGGTGGTTGAGGAGGCTGCCGAGAGGAAGGGTGAACTCCTGAGTGAGGCGTCTGATGAGATGATGGCATCACCAGATCTTGAACCGGGGGCTGAGAAGTGCACGGAGAGCGACTCGCATTTGTCCGACGGAAGCAGCTCAGCCGGTAAGACAAAGCGCTCCTTTTGAGCTTCATCTCCAGAGCTGGTAAAATCAGTAAGTAAATGATACATAATTTATTATTCTCCTATTTTTATTTAGAGAACAAACGCCTCCGGAAACCCACCAAACGTCTGTTGGAGTCGACCGAGGAGTACGAACAAATATTTGCCCCAAAAAAGAGATCAAAGAAGCACTTGTCAGAATCTTCCCAAATGGTAAGAAATGTATGATTCATTTTCCTTTTAATAAAAATGGAAGTAAGCAGCCTCTTTCAAGCTATAAATACAACGCAAGTGCTACCTGTACAGTCTTTAGTGTTGAGTTTGTTGACACCCTAAGGCTCCACGCAGTATATCCACAGGGGCCTGCTTTAAAGCAAAATTCATGCTTTAAAGCATGAATTTTGTGCGGTATCATTTAAAAGTGAATCTTTAGAGATGGGAACAATTTACACCAATAAAACAAGCAGATTGTGTCCATAACTCCCTCCCGCGTTATCACTGGGACAATAGAAAACAATCTGTCATGAAATCACTCCCAGCTGTTAATATTTAAGCCCGTTCACATACTCATCTGATGCTAAGCTCCAACCAGCTGGATTGGTGTGAGGATTATGAGGTCCTTGGAAAGTTTTGTTCCCTGGAAGCGGTCCCTAAGAACCTCTAGCTTACAGCATATATTGTCCTTAAAGGCATGTTTAAGAAATGTGCATCCTGTATATATTGTGCACATACAATACAATATAAGGTATAGCTGTAGCCTTTTTGCTTTTCTGTATATTCACACCCATTTTAAAAAGACAGATATTTCTGTTTATCCGGTTGACCCATCTAGAATTACCCACTCAGTAGACATAAAGCATATCTCTTTGTACTTTGCCAGAATTAAATAAAGTAAATAAAGTGAATTGCTTTCAAATCAGGCAATAACATCATTCTGATTATGCCTTGATACATCAGCCTATTGTTTTGACATTTAAGGTTTTTTGGGTTGAGTGATAATAAGATATAATTGTAGAAACAAATTTGATAAACAACAGCTATGGCTGCTACATGTTGCTGGAACATGTTGCCGCCACAGTGCACGGAAATGATTGCCCCGTGGTTAGTTTAAAACCTCTTATGTGATGGATTTCAGCAGTGCTTTGTTGTCAATGTGTACATTCAGCAGACTTCAGGGATTGCAGCACTCCACGACCTCAGCATCACGTCAGAGACTGTTACCCCAGCCTCTCCATCAGACGAGCCCGCCGAGGCTCCGGCACAGTTGGAAAAGAGTCCGTCTCAGGACGAGCTTTCTCCTGCAGCACCTTCGGTAGCTTCAGTCACGACACAGCCCCCCTTTGACCCAGACACCCCAGAGGAAACTGATCTACCTCCTGAACCAGGTAAATAAGCTAACAGCGTAACCGGTGTATTTACAACATCAACTATTTTTCCTGTCTCTTAGACGCTATTTTAAAATATGCAATACTGAATCGTTTTACTCCAGAGACGGAATTGTTAATCCAAGAAAGAAAGAGGCCGAGAAAGCTGTCGCACAAGGTGCTGGACTGTAGCATAGAAGAGGTGCCTGCTGCTCCTGCAAAGAAGAAGGTAACTGAGATGACATTAGGTAGCTAGGAGCGTTTGTGATGGGGACAAAAGCTTTTTCTGTGAGCGCTCTGTAGTAGCACTGAAAGTATTTTTTTGTTCTACAGGAGCAAAAACGTCACAGTGCAATTACGTCAGAGGTGAAGGTGTTGGTGAAGAAAAGACAGGTACTAAAACCTCGTGATGTGGTTTCTCTGATTCTCGTATAACACCAAACAATATTATACTAGAATTAATCATAAAAAAAATCTCATCATATTGGATAGTTGGGATTTGTGAAGAACGACAAGCCCATGTTCAGCACATCCTCTCCTCCTGCTGCTGCTTCTGCTGCCTCCAAGCCCCCAGAGAGCAGATCTCCAAGCCCCAAAGGATCCAAGACCCCTAAGCAGGAGGCTGAGGTGGAGGCCTGCAGCACCGAGGAGAAACAAAACACTGGAACACTAACTCCCAAGGCCGAGGTATGTATGTCGTGCTGATAAGCTGCTGAGTTATTGGTCGTCCACCTGTGGTATTTCATTTACGAGCAGCACTTGACTAACAACTACCTCCGTAGGTGCTGCCGGCCAGCTGGAATGACAGTCTGTCCTCACAGGTGGATGTAAAAGGCAAAATAGGAGCTGCATCCTTGAAGGAGAGT
Source organism: Aulonocara stuartgranti (assembly GCF_965226115.1). Taxonomy (NCBI): domain Eukaryota; kingdom Metazoa; phylum Chordata; class Actinopteri; order Cichliformes; family Cichlidae; genus Aulonocara; species Aulonocara stuartgranti. Next base: position 28,637,354 of record NC_138940.1, read on the forward strand.
GTCTGTCAGGTGAGAGGGAGTCTATCAGAAAGTCTAGATTTTCTGATTTGTGGCGCATTCCCTGTATTTGGGAGCAGTAAATCATTAGTCGGGCCTCTTCCTCCGTGTGTTTGAGCAGGTGTGTGAGAGGACGGGAGACCTGTTGGTGTGTGAAGGCCACTGTTACGGAGCTTTTCACCTACAGTGCATTGGCCTGTCGGCGCCTCCGAAGGGAAAATTCCTCTGTCGAGAATGCAACGCTGGTGGGTACGCCTGAAAGCACAAAAAATGCACGCTACGGCATACCTGAGTTTAATTCTTCTGGTTGTTAATGATCCTCTCAGGCGTTCACGCGTGCTTCGTGTGTAAGAAGTCCGGAGATGGGGTGAAGCGCTGCATAATCCCGCTGTGTGGGAAATTCTACCACACGGACTGTATAATGGCCTACTCGGCCACCCAGCCTCACAACAAAGGCTTCCGCTGCCCCCTGCATGTGTGCCTGTCCTGCCACATTACCAATCCCCTCAACATCTGCAGCTCTAAAGGTGAGCGCCACTGCTGGCTTTGATCCAACCAGCCATCTACTTTCTCCTCATCCAAGTTAGGCCTACCATACACCACAAGATGCTTCTATGTTAGTATGTTTTAAGATTTTGCTGAAACCAGGGTCGTTTTTTGCAAGACTTGAACCAGGTGACATGTGAGGTTTTTTAACAGGACAGTGAATTAAAAATAGAGCAGTAAAGATTTATTTAAAGTGTAGTGTTTTACCTTTAATTAGGAAATTAGGAATGTTTAACAACTAGAATCAGTCTGGTTAGTAACTGCAGTCATTTGTTTCCCGGGAGGAGACAAAAATCTATTTTGTGGTTGCTCAGGAAGAGCATCAGATGTTCAAATTTGCCAAATCACACATGGAGCTACCCGCTGTGGCCAGACCCTTGTGAATAGGGGAGCAGCTTAAAGTGGCTTTTAAACAGCCCACGAAAATGTGCTTAAAAGTAGATCTCCAGCTGGCTGATAGTTATTCCTTCATTTTCACCGTGGTTTATTATTAAAAATTTGCATCCAGTCCAAAGAGGTGTTGATGCATGTAAAGGAAGTCTTGGATTCATAGCAGAAATAGCAGAAACTTTAGCAGTGAGCGCATCAACAACACCTTGGTTTATTCTTAAAAAGAAGGAATGCACTTATGAGCACTGCCCAACCAAGAAAAAAGGACCATGAGGACTAAAGAGAACGACTGAAGTGGATGATTGCAGAATTCTTTCCTCGGTTAAAAACCATCTTTTCAGAACATCTAGCCGAGTCAAGAGCACACTCGACGAGACAGGCGCGTCATTGTAAACATCTATAAAAAGGTGGCTTCATGAATGGAAATGCACAGTCTTTGTTTGCATGTCACTTGTTACTTTGAATATTGATGGCCTCTTTTGAACTCTGGATTATTTAAGGGCTTTGAATTTCATGCCTGGAGATATCAGGATTTGTTTCTGTGATTAAGCTTTTTCTTATGAATGACTCGGTGTCTTTGCATAAGCACAGGCTGACACTCGAGTATGTGATTCATTGCTCGTGTGTCATGTGAAATTAGGCACTTAGACTGAGATTTTTTTGACACTTACAGCCTCACCTACAGTACCAAGTGTACATCATAATCCTTGCTTTTTAGCAGTTTAAAGTGGCTTCATAAAATATTGACTGTGCAGGATTTTGGCATGTAATGCAGAGTTTTAATTCAGTGGACTGACGTGACTCCTTCAATGTGCTTTGTACTACGATCTCTCTTAATAATCCTGTAAGACTGAGTCTTATGTTCCAAATCCAGGGACAACATTTGGAGTGAAAGTGTTTTAAAATTGCTCCATAAATGGTATGTGTTGTTTTGTTTGCCTGAATTAAGCCGTGCTTCCTCTCACTTCCTCTCAGGTCGGTTGGCTCGATGCGTTCGCTGTCCCGTCGCCTATCACGGCAACGACAACTGCATGGCAGCGGGCAGCTTGGTGCTGGCGAACAACAGCTTCCTCTGTCCGAACCACTTCACTCCTCGCAAAGGCTGCAAGAACCACGAGCACATCAACGTTAGCTGGTGCTTTGTCTGCTCTGAAGGTGAGCGCAGTCTTGTAGCGTGTGCATATGTAAAAATGAGTTCAGGATTAAAACATGAGCTTTTAACAGACCTCCACTGTTCAAATGTTAAACAAAAAACACACACAAAGAAAGGCAGCTGTTCAGCGCCGGGCTTTATTATTAAATTCAACATAATGCGCTCCAAATTATTTTTATGCTCTCTCCCATTTTCCACTTAAATGCTCCCACTTGGCAAATGGATCTATAAATGTATTTCTGTTTCTTGTCTCTACTCACAAATCTGCCTCTGAAACCCAGCAGCTATAAAAACACACAGTTTGACTGCTGAAGTCACATGTTAATGTTTAATGCTCTTATTTCTGACACTGATTTAAATTAGTGCCACTGATCTCATTTAAATACACCGACTCACCTCATTTAGTCCTGAGTATCTACATTTGTACTGATTAGTGTCACTTGTAGTGGCACTATAATAAGTCAGTTACTGAATTAGCTTACCGCTGATGATAAATATTCAGCTTGGTGTTTATTTGCTGGCTTTACCTCACAAATGCTTACATTGGATATGGACTGTTCTCCCTTACCAACTTAGAAGAAAATTTGCAGGCCCGTGTGACCTTGTAATCACTGTTCAAAACATAACTACGGACTGTTGCAGGCCATATTATGGCGTGTTATAAAAAAGCTCCCTAATCACTCATGGGTTGCGTTTCTAGGGGGCAGTCTGCTGTGCTGTGAAGCCTGTCCTGCTGCTTTCCATCGGGAATGCTTGAATATGGAGATGCCACAGGGTAGCTGGTTCTGCAACGACTGCAAAGCTGGAAAGAAGCCCCGTATTAAGGACATCCTGTGGGTCAAGTGGGGGCGTTACAGGTAGGTTAACAACACTGGCAATCACACAGAGGCTCTGGCTAACAACTACTGGAGCCATATTTGTATTTCTGAAACCCGCTGTGTCTCTTCAGGTGGTGGCCTGCTGAAGTTTGCCTGACCAAAGAGGTCCCAAATAACATCTTAAGGATGAAACATGAGGTGGGAGAGTTCCCTGTGCAGTTCTTTGGCTCCAAAGATTTCGTGTGGACATACCAGGCCAGAGTGTTTCCCTACATGGAGGGCGATACTCACAATATAGAAAAAATGGGCAAGGGTGCAGATGCAGTGTACAAAAAGGGTGCGTGCTTAAGGTTGCTGAGTGCATCTTGATTCTTGGTGTAAGGTGCATGTTTAATAGTAAAGATCGTGTGTCTCTTTGTAGCACTGAACGAAGCGGCCGAGCGGTTCAAAGAGCTTCAGGCAGAAAAGGAGCTGAAGCAGCTTCAGGAGGACAGAAAGAATGACAAGAAGCCTCCTCCATACAGACACATTAGGGTACCGTTTGTACATCTGTGCTCATCTAGCCAATGGCAGAGCAGTTAACTGACGAGTGCTGTTAAAATCTCACCCCTGTCTCTGTTTCTTAGGTAAACCGGCCGATTGGGAAGGTGCAGATTATCACCGCTGACCTCTCGGAGGTTCCACGATGTAACTGCAAGGCGCTTGACGAGAACCCGTGCGGCATCGACTCTGAGTGCATTAACCGTATGCTGATGTACGAGTGTCACCCTCAGGTGTGCGCGGCAGGGGACCGATGCCAAAATCAATCTTTCACAAAGCGCCAGTACACACCTGTGGAGATTTTCAGGACTCTGTCCTGCGGCTGGGGTTTGCGTGGCTTCTCGGACATCAGGAAGGTGGGTCGGAAGTGAATCAAGCCAGCATTGATCGCTTTAGTTGTAACCACATTTTACTTATTCCTCGGTTTCTCCGTCTCTTTTTGTCTCTCCCAGGGAGCTTTTATCAGTGAATACGTGGGCGAGGTGATAGATGAAGAAGAATGCCGCGCCAGGATCAGGCACGCTCAGGAGAATGACATCTGCAACTTCTACATGCTTACACTGGACAAAGTAAGTATCTGAGTCAAATACCAACAGATGCAGCCTGAACGCGGCACGCTTGATTAACAGTGCAGATTGGATGACGTGTCCACACTGATTTGCGCTTTTTTCCACTCCAGGATCGCATCATTGACGCGGGGCCCAAAGGCAACCAGGCTCGCTTCATGAATCACAGCTGCCAGCCAAACTGTGAGACTCAGAAGTGGACTGTGAATGGGGACACCAGAGTGGGGCTGTTTGCTTTACAAGACATCCCAAAAGGTTTGATAGTTTGTTTTTTGTTTGGGGTTATTTAATTTTTTTAACATTTTTAGGAGGGGAGGGTTGTATTGAACAAGATCATCCAGATTATTTTAATTACACATCCGATCTAATGCAACAACTACTTTAGGTGAGGAGCTGACTTTCAACTACAACCTGGAGTGTCGTGGCAATGGGAAGACCGCCTGTAAATGTGGAGCACCCAACTGTAGTGGTTTCCTGGGTGTCCGGCCAAAGGTAAAACTTTATATTTATTCACAACTTTACCTTCAGTTAAATGATCCTCTGACCGCACTTACAAGAAGAGCTGCCTTGTGACCTTCCTGTTCCTCGTCCTCGTATAGAACCAGCCAGCAGCTGAGAAAATGAAACCTAAGGAAGGAAAACGGAAGGGTACTATGAAGAAGAAGACCAAGCAAGAGGTGACCAAGGAGAGGGAAGATGAGTGCTTCAGCTGTGGTGACGGGGGTCAGATAGTTTCCTGTAAGAAGCCGGGCTGCCCAAAGGTCTATCATGCTGACTGCCTCAACCTGGCCAAGAGGCCTGCAGGCAAGTAGACTTTAAGGAGAGCACACAATATGATAGCCGTGTGTAGCCAATCGTTTTTTACATCAAGCTCTCAGGGGGTTTGAATATCCTCAAGCATGCATGGAGCAAACAGAGGTGACTGGGTGGTTTCTGAGGTGAAGGTTCTCCAAAAAAGGCAAAAATAAAATGTAGTTTTGATGAACGTGAACTTGAAGAGAAATGTTAATTATTATATTTTTGTTAGCTATTTGTGAGTCAAAAATCGTACTATTTGCGCATGTTTATTGTATTCATTCCACATTTGATTTGCCTGCAGGCCGATGGGAGTGTCCATGGCACCAGTGTGACGTATGTGGCAAGGAGGCGGCTTCATTCTGTGAGATGTGCCCCAACTCGTACTGTAAGGAGCACAGAGAAGGCATGCTCTTCATCTCCAAGCTGGACGGCAAGTTGTCCTGCAGCGAGCACGACCCCTGTGGGCCCGACCCGCTAGAGCCAGGGGAGATACGTGAATACATGCCCAACACGACCTCCATGAGGCCCGGGGCTGTTGATGCACCCGTCGCCCCTTCTTTCGTCCCAGTCACCAGACGAGTGGCTCCTTCCGCTCCCGTCTCTGCCCCGGCCAGCCAAGCGACTTCATCGAGGCAAGCGCCTCCTCCTCGTCTCTACATCAACACCAAGACTGCTACCTCAAGCTTCGTCCCCTCCGGCAGGTCCTACCTCATGGGCAGAACTGACGAGAAAGCTCTCCCCACTCCTGCCTCCTCCAAGGCAGAGAGAGAGGACGGGGAGGTGGAGGATGGGGAGGTGTGCGGGTTGGACGTGGACGGTGTGGACGACGACGATGAAGAAGATGAAGAAGAGGGCGATGAGGAAGAGAACGATATGGAGGAGATGGAGATAGTAGAGGACGAGGAGGATGAGCCACTGTATGGAGGAAATCTGCCAGAGGATGATGAGGAGGAGGACGAGGGCGGGGACGAGTATGACACTTGGGGTGATTATGTGGAGGAAGACGACGGAGAGGTGGAGGGCGAGGACTCGGAGGACTGGGGGAGAGTGGAGGATGATGACAAGTGACTGTTCATCCTGTCCTTCCTTATATCTCAGCAGCAAAACTCAGTAGACATTGAAAGGCCTGAAAGAGTTTCATATTTTGGTACCTACTTGAATGCAACACTGCCTTCACTTTGGTACAACATTGCCTTCTCATCTGCACACCGCTGGACTGACAGCAGGGATGAGTACTGGTGCTAAGGCTTCGACGGCTGCTTCACTCAGCCCCTTTCTACTTCTGTTGATATGTATGTGTCTGGTGCTGTTTTGTTCTCTTGTTGTCTCTCTTAACAATGTTTACATTTTTTGGCCTTTTTTTTTTTTTTTTTTTTTTTTTAAGAAAAAAAAAAACCTGTTTGGATTATAAGAAAAAAGGTGGGAAGCTTCACCTGACCAAACTGTCATCTTAAGGGCATCTTATGTTGTTGTTACTGTCTTAACTTTGTCTTTCCAATCAGAGGAGTCCTCAAAACATTGTTCTCACATGTCCGTGTTACAGTTAGGCAGAGGGAGTACCTGCCTGGTGCTTGTGACGAATGCAGAAATGAACCCACTGGAGTCTTCTTGCTATAAATGATCTTCTCACAACAAAAACTACCCCAGTTTCTTTTATTTGACAACAAGTAGCTCACAGCTCAGGAGCTTTGGCACAGAGAAATAAAAGACAAAAGCGTCATCTTCTCACAACCTAAACATGAATCACAGATGTTGCCAGTGTTGGTTTTATAACCGCTGCTGATGTTGCACTGACTAAATTAGAATAAAATCCTTGTACTTACTAGATCTCAGTATCCAAGGATCTGTCCACATGTAACAAGAAGAACCTTTTCTGAAGCATCTTTTATACTCATACACATTGCTGTTACTGGGTTGGACCACCTTTATGCTTTCAGAGCTGTCTTAAGTCATCATGCTCAAGAAATCAGTGTGTGAGGATTTGAGCTTTGTGACGTGACACCATTAAGCAGCCATCAGAAGATGGGTACATGGTGTAATACAAGAATGGACACAATTACTATTTTTTATTGCCAGCCAGATTTAATATGTCTACATGCTTAAATACACTCAGGTGCTGCCATGTGGCTAGCTAATTAGAGATTTGTAATAATGAGTACCTAAAACGTGGTCAGTAATTATGTACAGACACACAAGTTCATTTCACTAGGAGAAATCGTAAATTAAAGCCACATTAGCGACTAAATGTTGCATAAAACTGACACAGTTCTTCAGAGAAACACTTCTGAGTGAATTTTAACAATACAGTTTAAGCTATGCTTTTTTAGACTTGAGATATCAGCTCAAAACACATTCAAAGGGTTAGAAACTAACTTGCTTCGACTATTGATATGAAATTTCCCAAGTAAAAGAAAGTAAAGACCACCTGTTTTCTTGCGGTTGAGGTGCTGTACTCTGACTGTCCTCTAGAAGTCGCTGTTTCCGGCAGCGACTCCACAGAAAGGACGTGACGTAACTTTAGCTGATGTAAAATGGCGACGATCGCATTTTAGTCAAAACAACCGACTAGTTTTAAAAAGGAGTCAAATACAGGGAAAGTTGCTGATTTTACGGAAGGAATATAAACATCAAGTTTATTTGTGGAGCCTATTCACGGTAAGTGAGTGAATTGGTTTATGAATTTTCACAGAAATTAAGTAAAATGCCTCTTCTACATGTACGTCATTCGGCAGTTAAACAGCTAGTTTGGCAAATACTGCAATAAAACCTGTAGTTTTAGCCTTTGTTTTAAGAAGTGAAACACATAATTGCTGAGTGTAGGTGAGTAGGACGGGTGTTTATACTAAACCCGTGACGGTGTCCCCGGCGGCGTGTTTCTGGCGGCAGGTTCAGTCATGACCGAGCAGACCAACGTTAACTCGGAGGGGATCGTGGGCCTGGATGAGCCCAAGAAGATGACCAGAGAGGACTGGAGGAAGAAGAAGGAGCTGGAGGAGCAGAGAAAGCTGGGAAACGCTCCAGCTGAGGTGGACGAGGAGGGAAAGTAAGTTTGTGCCTGTGCACAAAGTGTGTGCTTTCAGGCAGCTGATGGAAGGAATGGTGTGATATGTAACGTGAACGCATCTGTCCTACAGGGACATAAACCCCCACATCCCACAGTACATTTCATCAGTGCCGTGGTACATCGACCCATCAAAAAGGCCCACACTAAAGCATCAAAGACCACAGAGTGAGAGTGAGAAGCAGTACTCCGCAATCGGAGAGTGGTACAAGAGAGGCGTGCAGGAGGTGAGAATGAGGCAAGTTTTTCTCTCATGTGGACACAGAAGTATATTGCCACAAAATCTAAAAGCTTCACTTTGTGTCTCCACACAGAGTGCAGTTGTAACTAAGTTCCGTAAAGGGGCTTGTGAAAACTGTGGTGCCATGACACACAAGAAGAAAGACTGCTTGGAGGTAAAACTGATGAAAATGTTTTACAGTTATCTGCTGGAACAAATTAATATTCAGGGTTTTCTTATCCTGGATGTCAAAGGAGTATTATTATTATTATTATTATTGTTATATTATTTAAGTTAGCATCTTACCTTTCATTTTGTCCCACCAGCGACCCAGAAAAGTTGGTGCCAAATTCACAGGAACAGGGATTGCTCCAGATGAACACGCTCAGATCCAGCTCACCATGGACTATGATGGAAAGCGTGATCGCTGGAATGGCTACGACCCAGAGGAACATCAGCGCATTGTTGAAGAGTACGCCAAAGTAGATCTGGTAAGCAGACCAGCATGACTGAACTCCAGAGGTCAAAACATTGGTAAGCCAATGTTGTTGTGGTCCACCACCACATGATTGAATTCTTATTTGTTTCTCAGGCCAAAAGGACACTGAAAGCACAGAAACTTCAGGATGAGTTGGCCTCGGGAAAACTGGACCAGACTGTAAGTGCTCACTCACATTAACATGGTAATAATAAATTTTTCCCAGTTTTGGAGGCAAATATCAGACTGCAGTTTAATAACCTTACATTCTTTATTTGTAGGAGTGGGAACATGACAGTGAAGATGAGGATGAAGACAAATATGCAGATGACATCGACATGCCCGGTCAGAACTTTGACTCCAAGAGACGAATCACTGTCAGGAATCTGCGTATCAGAGAAGACACAGCTAAAGTAAGAGCCACGTAGTAAAACATTAGTCATTTGTGCTTTTTCTGATGATAAACTGTGTACACAGGGATAAAATGAATACAAAACACAGTGTTACTGCCCACATTATTGTGTAAAAGCTGTGAGCCACACCATGTTCCTTTTATATTTTTCTTACAAGGAGACAGTTGTATCGAGATCTTGTTTAAATTGTGAACATGAAAAAGCTTTGAATGTCCTTCAAGCAGGCTGGAGAACTATTACTGAAGACAACTTACAGAAAATACAAGAAGGCTGCCTAAGAGGGTTCAGGCTATGTTAATGAATAAAGGCAGTTATACCAAATTTTGATTCAGAGGGCTGTTGCAGTTACACAGACTCTGTTTTTGCGTCATGTTTTGTGTTTGATTTGTGTTTTCACGCTTCCTTCGTGTTTGTTTTCAAGCAAAATATAATAAAATCACATGACTTTTCAGCAGTTCTGTGTATGAAAGATGGGGTACTGCAGTTTACTAATTTCTCTGAACTCCTCGTGTCTGTTTTTCACAGTACTTGAGAAATCTGGATCCAAATTCAGCGTACTACGATCCAAAGACGCGAGCAATGAGAGAGAACCCGTACTCCAACACTGGCAAGAACCCCGATGAGTAAGTTATGGGTTTGTTTGTTTTGTTGTTGTTGTTGTTGTTGTTTTTAAAAATAAAATCAACAGAGGAATAGTAGAAATAGTCTCGGAGTAACTGAGTGGACACTGAAATCATTTTTGAACTGTTTTGTGTAACAGAGTGGGGTACGCTGGAGACAACTTTGTTCGCTACAGTGGAGCCACAATTTCCATGGCTCAAACACAATGTAAGTCCTAAAGTTATGGTTCCTTCTTTTCAAACACCTCACAACCTTAACTCTTTAGGTTTTGGAAGTATGACTTTACTTATATTGGAAATGAGTCTAGAGATTTATTTATTTTTGGCCACTGTGATCAAAACTGTTGAATGTTTGACTGGATTATAATAGGTTACCAAAAGTCATCCAAAAGTGGAAAAATCAGCATTTATAGAGTAAAAATCAGCTGCAAAAAGTAAAAAGCAGCCTGCTAACAATAGTGGTTAACATCTATACATCTATTTAGACACAGCTAAATTAAAGAGTCCCTCTCCTGTCACACTTATGTTATATATGAGACACCAAAAGGCAGGATCTTAGTTACTTAGTAAAGGATAATTATGATGAAATCTGAGCTTTTTCTTATCTGTTAGGACCACAGAGTGTAATTTGTAGCAATTGTCATTGTCTCGTGACAGTGTTTGCCTGGGAGGCTTATGAGAAAGGCTCCGAGGTGCATCTGCAGGCTGACCCCACCAAACTGGAACTGCTGCATCGTTCCTTCAAGGTCAAGAAGGAGGACTTCAAAGAAGAACAGAGAGAGAGCATCCTGGAGAAGGTACACGGCTGATATGTATTCATTTAGCAACAGGATGAGGCCAGGAAGAGTGAACTGTACATAAGAGATGGGAGAAACTTTCTTCAACCATCTTATGAGTGCAGATGTTGCACAGTTTGTCCACCGGATGGCACTCTGCAGCTTCTCTGTTGGCAGCATGTTTGAGAACACCACAAACAACCAGTCTATCTGAGCAGTCGGGCTTGGATCAGCTGTGTAAAGGAGAAAATAAATAACTACAAATATTAGGGATATCAGAAAGAAAAAAAAATATTGGCTGATATATCAGACCGAACTTCATATCAGTCACAGTCTGGGCTTTACTGATGATGTTTCTGCTTTTGTGTGTGACAATCAGTATGGAGGCCAGGAGCATTTGGATGCACCACCGCGGGAGTTGCTGTTGGCCCAGACGGAGGACTACGTGGAGTATTCGCGTCACGGCGCTGTGCTGAAAGGACTCGAAAAGGCTGTCGCTCGCTCCAAATATGAGGAGGACGTGCTCATCAACAACCACACTGTAAGAAGGGCAGACTGTAGCAAATGTGTGGCTAATTTTGTTACATTTTATTTATGTTTTATCCTAAAATCAAGATCATATCTCCTCGTTAGTGTATTTGGGGTTCCTACTGGAAAGACGGCTTCTGGGGGTACAAGTGTTGCCACTCCATGGTCAAACAGAGTTACTGCACAGGATCAGCTGGAATTGGAATTGTAAGTACATTTACTGAGAGTATTTGAAGCGTTTGTTTGATGGATAGGATATCAGTTTATAAAGTGGTCACAGATTTCTCACTTTCTGACTGTGTTTGTATATGAACCCCTGCAGAACAACTCAGAGTGCACTCCATTTGAAGAGGCAATAACTGAGCCACAGGAGGAGGAACAGCCCAAGACTCTGCTAGAAGTAAGGGACACTGTTTTAAAAAAAAAAAAAAAAAAAAATGCTGCAGTTAATGTTAATAAGCTTAAATGTAATGTTCATTATTAAAATATTTGTGATCACCAGATGCATCAAGATAAGATGAAAGAGAAGAAGAAGAAAAAGAAGAACAAAAAGAACAAGAAGCGCGACTCCGACAGCAGTGATTCGGAGGATGAGGAGAAGAAGAAGGAAAAGCTGAAGAAGGTAATGTTTTTGTTTTTGTTTGACAGCCGTGTTTGTTTTGATGAGTTTCTCCGTGTCTGACCTCCAACCGCCGTCTCCTTCTCAGGCTCTAGAAGCAGAGGACAAGCGGGTGAAGCAGGTGGAGATACTAATGCAGCTGGATGAGAGGAAGAGGCCGTACAACAGCTTGTTTGAAGTAAAGGCGCCCACTGAGGAGGAGATGGAGGCCTTCCGCATGAAACGCAGCAGGCCAGATGATCCCATGGCTTCCTTCTTGGGACAGTGACCTTTTCAGTCCCGGCAGATTCCCCTAAACTCTCCCCAAGGACTCTACTAGAGCAGCTGCTCAGTAAAATATAAAATCCCACATTCACTCAAGTTTTGTGTTTTGGAAAGAAGTGCTGGAGAAACTGTGTACAGTATTTTGTAAAAGTTAATGTTGACACATTGTTTTGAAGCTGCATGTCCATAAAATGTGGAACAACAACAAAAGGTGTTTCGCTTCAACAGGAGACATTTAAATACTTTCAAACCTTTCAAATTCAGTCTTTACAGGAAACATGAGAAACGTAACTGCATTTCTTTTTATAATAAAATCCATTTGCCTGAATGTATGGTTTTTTGTTGTTCTTGTTTTTTGGGTTTTTTTGCATGGGTGGAGGGTTGTACATGAGGTATGAGCAATGGGTGGAAACATGACTTGGGCGGCTGATCCTTTTAATTTTGCTGAACCTCAGTAGTTGTTGTTAGCATGGCTGTATATACATATCGTGTTTTCCAGTTATGGACTCCAGAGGAAACTTAAGTATGTGGGGAGATTTGTAAATTAGTACACAACAACAGAAAGTAATATGGAAAGAACAATTCAAAAGGCATTTCCAACATTTCTGTCAGGTCTGCGACTTCATCGATTTAAGTACTGATCTGAAGAGAAAGTGGAGGATTACTTCATAGTGACCTCCACTACAGGCCAAAATGAAACTGAAGCTGCCCTTCTAGTTTCTACCCTTCACTGAATCCCTGCTGTAGGGAACGGCTTGTTTATGTAATGTTCTCAGTGATCATGTTCCCCATGTAAGTGATCAGGGTCTAAAAACACAGTTCTTTGTAAAAGTACCCACCAGAGTTATTATAATTATTGTATTTTCTAATTATTTATTTATTGTTTTTAAATTTCATTTTGACTCTCTTGTTAGTTCTGACAGTGAGCCTGTGCGTTTCACTTTACTTTTTAATTGTTTTGCTTTTCTCAATATTAGCTTTAGCCTTGCAAAATATCATTTTACAGAGGGCAAATGCTGGAGGCAAGATTTAAGAAGATCAGTTCAAGTTTCACACAAAAACCCCACTGCTTCTGAAAACAGTTAATTCACAGTCTTGTAGACTCTCATTAAAGATGTCCATTAAAAACTCATGGGGGCAAACTGTAACTTTACCAAAGTAACAAACAAAAACTAAAGACATTTCATCAATATTTGTATTTAACTTTAATTCGTTTGCCAGGATTACAAAATCATGTCAGTTAGTTTTGACCCCCCCCCCCCCCCCCCCCCCCCCAAGTCTAGTTTTTATTTTAGGTAACCCGGGTTTTCACATGTAAATTGAGTTTTAGAACTATTTGATTGCTTTTAAAAACCATAAACTGAACCTTGCAAGGTGTGTTTACCTTGCAAGGTGTGTTTACCTTGCAAGGTTCAGGGACGAACAATTCTGGATAATTTATTTGGAAAAAAAAGAATTAATTATGTACTTTTTAATTTTGCTTTTTGTAGCCTTGTGTGTTAAGCATAACTAGGGCAGAGATAAAGGGGGAAAGAAGGGAAAGGACTAAAATCTGAAATACCTAAAAAAAAAAAAAAAAAGTCACCCAGAGTGTCACCTAATGGACTGAACTGAAAAATGAATGCAAACATGAGATGGCTACCTCTTCATTCACTGGGTGATTTTCTGGAAAGCCCTGATGAGGGTTCCAAGGTGGAGAAGAGGACACCAAAAACAAGCAGTCAATCTCAGCGTTCCTTATCTCAGACTGCAGGGAGAAGTCTGTCCTTGTGCTCCTCATTAACCAGGTGCACACATTATCCACGTGCATTACACATGAACACAGTCAGAAACCTAAAAAATGGCAGACGTGTTTTTTCAGTGGTTCCTCTTTCTTGTGTCTCTTGTTTTTTGTAAGATGTGCTCTACATAGTAGATTTATTCATAAACTTTACAGTGTGGGACAATTTTAGTGCTTGTAATAAGACAAGGAAACGTAAATGTTGTTTTTTTTAATTTTCTTTTTCTATTATTGCAACATTTGACCACTTCTGAGGACATCAGTATCTAAATGCATAACGTGTAACAAGCGAAATGTTTCTGCTTTATCCTTTTTAGCCCTCGTTGTGTAATCTCTGGCTTCCTCACAGCAGAGTTTGTGAACCACTGATGTGTCACTGCTTCAGCTGTTGCACTGACTTGAATGTAATGACATCATGGTGAAAGTATTTTTTTTTTTTTTTGGCCTATCACTCGCATAAACAGGGCGGATGTTACGGAGACTCTGGGCTGCACATTTCTCTGCAGAGCTTCTCTTGAAGAATGTTGCCTCAATCGTTTGTTGGAAATGTAGGAAGGTTTGTGCACTCTGATGCAGAGAAAGGGCTCGGACGGAGCTGAAAAATACCCATGAGTCATAATTTCTCAACTGGTGAGTTCTTACTCTGTGCTTTTAAAATGGCTGACACACTCCTTTATATAACCTACTGTAAGCTGCATGCTTTTATGTAACCAGAACATATAACAGATGCATCAGATTTGTCATTAGTTACTGAGGGATTGCATGAAAATGGCCACACCATCTAGATGCCCGTCCACATGGTGTGTTAGGTTTTAGTCTCTGGTTGACTCCAGGAATCTTTTACCACATGTTTGCATCATCTGATCAGTGGCTGCAAAACTCAAGTCAGTATAATTATTGTAAACAGTTGCTTCCCCTTGTCTCTTTGTGACTCTACAGTTCCCATCATGCTCCAGATGTTTGTGATGATCTATGTGCTGTCAGTTGTCGTCTCGCAGTCAACAAATCCCCCATCTAAGAGAGGTCGGAATTTCACCATCCACTCATCCCAGCTGGTCTGCAGTCTGCCGGGCCCAGCGGGGCCTGCAGGGAACCCAGGAGCCCCTGGATCACCCGGGGCCATGGGCCCCATGGGGCCCCCCGGGACAGACGGCCAAGATGGGAAGGATGGAGAGAAGGGAGAGAAGGGAGATCAAGGTAGTAGTTAATCTCTAGTTGTATGTTACTGTGAACTTGAATGATCTTCACATCATATATGTCACTGATCTGATTTTTCTTTAGCACCTCTCCAACATCTATGCACAGATGTCTGAAGTTGCAAGTTCTTAACTGTAAAGGGAATGTTTTTATTGCCATTTGACTTTTTTGGTCATTAGCTTCATATTCAGACCTTTTTCAGTTACTTAAACGAGCCTGTTGATTTATTATTTATTATCACAAGTTTTGAAGAGTCAAAAAACATCTAAACAGCCCTAACATGCCAATTAATATGCTCTTTTCTTTTGTCAGTGACAATTTCACAGGGAACGTTTTAGGCTCTTAAGAGCTTTTGGTCATCAAAACAATTAAACTACTCTCACAATTAACAGAACACTTTGAAAACAATCAGATATAGGGAAAAAATGAGGGTAATAGGCATGCTAGTCCACCATGTCCACACGCTTTGCCATGATACTGGGGGGCTCTCGCACTGCTCATCCTGTCCCTCTTTGCACAAAGGAGCAGACACCAGTCTCTAAGGACCTTATATGGCCTGTCCAGCTCTCCTAGAGTAACTGTCTGTCCCCTGAAATCTCTTCTATGACAGCAAACCTTATGCTAATGGCACGCAGTGATGTGTCATTCAAGAGTTGAACTACCCGTAGAACCTCTAGGATCCAGGTATCACCTCATCCTGGCAGTTGTTACCAGTGACCCTAGACAAATGCAAAAGTAGTGAAAAAACACAGTCAGAGGGAAAATGTCAGTGGCTTCCACCTGTAAAACCATTCCTGTTTGGGAAACTGTTTCATTGTTGCCCCTCTACTGCACCCAAAGCAGCTGAAAGTGATTCACAACTCCCTCCGTATCATTTAACTGACCAGATCAATATCACAGAAGTTTAACTGATTTTCTACACTCTGATTTAAACGTGTTCCTTTATTTATTTTGAGCACAGTATTTGTTTAAAACACGATTTTGGATTTTTTAGCCTTTATTTAGATAGAATAGTGAAGAGAAGACAGGAAAGCTAGGAGGTCTTGGTGAGACACATGGTAAATGGACCCAGGCATCTTCAATAGCCTTAAAGAACATAGCTAAGCTGCTCAAGCATGTCAGCTATACTGGTGCCCAGATTATACTATTTTATTGTCATCTTGTTATTATTTATGTGTTATCAGGTGATCCAGGGAGACCTGGGAACCCAGGCAAACCGGGTGAGAAAGGTCGTGAGGGTATTATTGGCAAGGCCGGACCTCGGGGACTGAAAGGACAACGTGGAAAACCTGGAACATCTGGAACCTGGGGACAAAAAGGAGACGTGGGTGACATGGGCGAGGAAGGAGCTCCAGGTGGTTGTAACTGTGGCAAGCAAGCACGATCAGCTTTCTCTGTGGCTGTGACAAAGAGCTATCCTAAAGAGCGCACGCCCATCCGCTTCACCCGGATCCTGCTGAATGAAGGGAATCACTACAATGCCTCCAGCGGGAAGTTTGTCTGCGTTATCCCTGGAGTTTATTACTTTACCTATGACATCACACTGGCCAACAAGCATCTCGCCATCGGGTTAGTTCACAATGGGCAGTACAAGATCAAAACATTTGATGCAAACACTGGGAACTATGACGTGGCATCTGGTTCTACTGTTCTCCACCTGAAGGAGTCAGACCAGGTCTGGCTGCAGATCTTCTACTCGGAGCAGAACGGACTCTTTTTTGATCCTTTTTGGACAGACAGCACCTTTACGGGCTTCCTAATCTACCCTGACCAGGAATTTCTCAATGAAGCAGATAGAAAAGCAAATGCTCAGGATGAAAATGAATGAACTGTAATTAAGATTTATATCTAATTGAACTTCACAAGTTTGGGCTTTGTGGAATTTCAGTTGTTTAAGACATTCGTCACTAGGAGGCGCACTAGGAAAGAAAGAAAATCAACTGGAGGAATTACACAATAAAGCCTTAATAGTGAACAAAAAACATTTTACCTGAAATATTATGCCCTGTTCTCATAAAATATTTAAATTTATGTAACCCAAAATAATTTAATTCTGTTTCTTTTTTTTAAACTCCTTGATAGGAGATGGCACAGTGCCTTCTTCTTTTTCCCCCCTTTTCCCTTTATTAACCATTATAAAACACAATTTGAAATAAAATCTAAATTATATTGTAAGATAAATTATTTTACAGTGTTTGTGTTTTTGAGTCAAAACTGGTTAGCACTGTCCTGGTCCCTGTGTGGAATTTTCATGTTCTCTCCAGGTTCCTCCCACAGTCCAAAGACATGCAATTAGGTGGGTCAGGTTAATTGGTGACTCTAAATTGCCGGTAGAATATAAGTGTGAATGGTTATCTCTCTCTCTTTGTGTTGGCCCTGGCGACTTGTTCAGGGTGTACCCTGCCTGTCACCTGGGATAGGCTCTAGCCCACCCCTGCAACCCTGAATTGGATAAGAGGAGGAGAATAGGTGGAACAGTTTTTGAGTATTTGTGTATGGTTCATTAACATGGCATGTATTTTTGTGTTCAAGTTCATAATTACTTTCATGACACATAGAAGTGTATTCTATAAACTAACATCTTTTAAATAAAACTAATAAGCATTTTAGAAATCAAATAACTCATCTTAGAGTTTTATTAATTTAATTAAATGTAATTTCTACCGATTGCGCCACTGGAGTTTTGCACATACTATCAATTTAAATGGCATTTTACTTGAACACTTGTATTAACTCGTATTGCATCACTTTTTTATGCCCAAAAAATTATTTGAACAAACTGAAAATTTATTCAACTCAAAAAGTTTTTCTTCCAGCGAGACATGAAATTAATAAATGATTGTAAACAGAAATGATGCACTAGGATAAAATAATATGCATGTCATGCCAATCACATGTGTATCAAATTATATAAATATTAACCTGCAGTTTTGTATTTGTAGAAAATTTTAAAATTATTTCTCACTTAAAGTCATCATGCTCAAGGTTGCTTCACGGGCTGAATTGCTTAATAGAATTCAGGTTAACACTTTATAATACAATCTGTGATTAAGGGCATAATCCTCCTGCAATTAAATCAAATTTTAAGGTATTTTGTTTTAAATTATAATGTAATTTTCCTAAAAATACTTAAAGGTAGATACGTTAGAATAATATGTATGTATTTATATGTATTTGCATTTGCATGTATACAATTTTATGTAGCACATGAGTAATTTAAGTAATACACAACTTCATGTAACTTACAGGAGAGAAGAAATAGTGACATTTTAAGTCATTTTAAGTAGTGTCAAACTTCCGGGTATTTTACAGGAAAGGAGACAAAAATTATACTGTGAGTAAATTTAAATACTGCATAAACAATTTTAAGTACCATACTACATACTTTCCTGGTAATTGTGCCATCTTAAATTATAAGTACATTATGCTTTTTGGGTTGTTGGCCGTATTATAGAGTGAATTTAAGTTACGCATTATTTAAAATTACTTGTACATGAATTAAATGTATTTACAGTATAAATACTTCTTTGTTTTCTGTAAAAAAACCAACCCAAAACACTTTTCCCCCCTTACCTCACTTCAAGTATTTGTAGGTAAATATAATTACATTGTAATTTCAAATAAACTACATTCCACTGCAATTCCATTTAATTAGTCATGGGCCATACTGTAAAGTGTTACCGAATACAGGACAATGACAGACTACATTAAGGAGACAAAGGATTGGAGAAACACAAGAACATGCTGCACCTCCTGTGTTTCTTTACTTTTAGAGGCCGTTCATCACCATTTCATGGACCACAGGGGGATTTTTAACTGGGGTTTTATACTCAAATGTCTCAAAGTCATCTGTGGGTATTCACATCACACATGGAAGCAATTAATCACACTTGATCTAATGTGTTACTTAACTAAAGTATCCATAACCCATGATACTTCAGGGAAGAAATGCAATTCTGCATTTAAACTTGTGCTTATGTAAAAGTACAAATGCATCAATGGCAAACCTGAAAACTTCATTTTAGAATAGTTAGTCAGTGTAGAGCTAATTTAAACAATTTACCCATGTAAAGTGTTAATAGCTATTTGGAGTCAAATCTTTTGCAGTACGCTTCATGCAGGCACAGCTTCTGCTACAAACACTCAGATAACAGCTTTCTTAAGTAAACAGAAAGAAAGCAGCATTTTATTTATATACAGGCTCAGCTCCCCTGTTCTTATGTTTGCAAAATCTTCCTTTTTGTATGGAACCTGGAAGCATGCTGTATAATTCTCCTACTTAGATGGCTCTAGCTAAAAATAACCGAATCACTTCTAAAAAGTGTTATACTTGAATCAAACACTTTCCTTCAACAAAAATGTATGACTGTATGACTGTGTACGTGACAAATAAAAATTTGAATTTGAAAAATGTGAAAATATGATGCTTTACTCTCATCTCTGTCAGTGGCTCAGTAGGTAACCCAATGCACCACTATAGAGCCTCATGTTCCCATGCAGAGATGCAGAGTTTAAATCCCCCAAAGTCAGCCAAGAGTGATGTTTAGCAAAATGGACTCACACAGGTTTGCACTTAACGAATGCCAGTGTGATATCTAACTTCCTTTAAATGGCAGTTGTCATTATCAAACAAATATACTGAAGCAATTCCTCAGCTAGACCATATCCTATTCCTTCCCCTAAACTAATTCAAACAGATACCATACTGAAAGCACAGTATCTGCTTCACTGCTTTTGTGGTTCCCCGGGTTCCAGCATTTACTTGGGGATCATTTAGCTCAAAGCATTCAACCAATGTTTTTAAGAAGCACACACAAGCTCTTTATATCTTGCAGTTTAAGATAATTGTTAGCATAAATCTTGTGCCAGATAAACAGTTTATAAAGGCTGTTGAAGCCTGTGTATTGTTGTGTTTTTTGGTACTGATACAGGGGAACAGCTTAGAGTCAGGGATACAGTGCTGTGACAATTATTTGCAAATTTCTCTATTTCTTATTGTTTTATATTTGTCATATTTACATGTTTCAGATCATTAAGAAAGAAAGAAAGAAAGAAAGAAAGAAAGAAAGAAAGAAAGAAAGAAAGAAAGAAAGAAAGAAAGAAAGAAAGAAAGAAAGAAAGAAAGAAAGGGGTCAGATACTTCTTCACTGGACTGAACAGTTAGCTCTCACACTTGATAGCATTAAAATAGACAACTTCAATAACAGCACTTCCAAAATCACTGGAATTCTTGCTCAAAGGGAATACTGTCTGGGATTTCTGTCTTAAAAGATAGGTAAATGTTTAATATAATATAATATAATATAATATAATATAATATAATATAATATAATATAATATAATATAATATAATATGCATTCGTTAACATTTTGTATATTAAATAAATGAAATGAGATCATTTGCTGAACTGTAGCCGTTTGTAGTTCTAGCGGTGACCTTTAAAGACTACAATTCCCAGGCTGGGGGAGGAACCTCACGTCTAGCGCACGAGCTCTGTAGACCAACAGTAGCAGCTGGCTGAGCCGAAGAGGCTACTTTGTTAACAGCGAAGCCACCGGAGAGAAAACGGCTCAGTGGTTTCTCTCGGAAAAGTGTGAACAGTTTGGGGGAAACGGGGAACCCGAAGGCCTGTCGGTGGGATTTAACGGTGGCACCTACTCTGTTTTGTGTTATTAACTTTGTTTTTTCGCCGACAAAAAGAGGTCTTACTCAAAGTTGAGCCGTAGCGGAGTTCTGTCGTTCAGGATGTCGGACTGAGACAAAGGGGTCTGGGGGGCATTCCCGACGGAGCGGTGAGTGAAACAGGCGATAACTACCAAGACTAAAAAAAGAAAGAAAAAGTTTTCTTTGTTGCTGATTGCCGGAAAAATAATCTGAGTTTGTGATGAGCTCAGTATTTCTGAGCCTGGTGGGCACAGTTAACTTAAAGCCCGTCTGTTTGGCCGCAGTCTCGTGGTGTAGAATCGCTTTCAGTCATAACTGAAATGTAGGACTGGTTGGTGATTTGCCTTCGCGATGAACAACCACGTTAAAAAAATGAGATTTTATGGAAGGCTGCTTTGATGAGACTGACCTACAGCATGGTCGAAGGGGGCATTTAACCGAGCCATTAGGTTTCCGAACACAGAAAATGGCCTATGCGGGGAAATAGACCTGTGCAGCGAGATAAAGGTGTTTAAAAACTTTATCAAAAACGCATTCCTCGAAAGGGTATTTATTTATTTATTTTTTACTGTCAACGAGAACAAAACAGCTAGCTTACTAATCCTACATTTTAAATTAAAGAGAACAGTTGTAGAAAGACTTAAATTCAGCTTTGCTTTCTTTCCTCTCATGTGGTAAAAATAGTCTCAACTTTCAGTGTGGTGGCTATACTGGCTTGGCCTTGCTTCTTTCTTCAAGTACCTGAACTTTGTCTGATTTTGCTTTCAGCAGGTAAAACTAGGAAAGATGGAGAGGGAGCTGGAATGGTGGAAGGATCAGTTAGCTGCAGATATCCATCAGTCCCTCCGCATTAAGGTGAGTTTGTCTGAACTAAGCTCTGTTTTAACAGGAAGTTTTATTTTGCCGACCTTCTTCTGACTGCTTGCGCTTAGGATAACTTAAATTCACCTTTAAAAACAGTAACCCCCCACCTCTCCTCACAGCACTAGGCTTTTGCAGCTGACATTTTCAAACAGTGAGGCCAAAATCAACAGTGTCTGTGAATTAAAAAAAACAAACAAACAAAAAACTTGCTACACACTGCAGTGCAGTGCTTATCTTTATCACCAGCTCAGAGGAAATCTAGAAAAACGCCAGCAAACATTGACAGTTTTACTTCTGCCTAATCAAATCCGTGAATTAAAGTGATTAACAGTGAGTCAACAAACACTGATGTTAAACTCTCAACTGCAGCTTTGCCAAAATTTGTTACTCAAATGGATTATAAGTGTTTAGTTTTAGTTTTTTAATTGCACCCTTTGCCTTGTTCTAAAGACCAAGTGATTACTATTGATTTTCAGAAGAAAATGTTAAAAGTAATTTTTCTTTTTTTGAGCAGTTGTGGCACGCATTTGAATCAGACCCTGAGCTGTATTGATATTCCACGACAAGATGTAATGTTGCGAGGAAAATATAATTACCCGGTCCTGCTGTCTATTTAAACATAGTCTAAATTAGATTACATGGAGGATTTAAGGCTCATTAATTGAGAACATCTTAATTAACCTCAGAGCGTGATCATATTTCTTCCCCATGTGTCACTTTAATGGAGACATCTGTCACTTTGCTGGCATTTTCATCTTCATAGTGATGGAGCTCAGGTTTAGAAGATCAGGTATCTTAAATGTGCCACAAATCGCAAGAATGTGTGTAGAATGAGGAGTGTAGCGTATCGGGTGGTTGTGAGCTGCATGTAATGAGTCACACGCTTACATAGCATTTGAATCAGTTTACGCATGCTGGACAGTGTCTGACTCAGAGTGAGCTGTCAATTACACTGAAAGTCTTTATGCAGAGCTGGAAACAAAACAACACGCCCACTCTTTTCTCATCTGTGACAATGAGAGACATGCTGTCCGTCTCAAGTGTTTCTAGTCAAATCTAAAGCAACTGTTTTCACCACAGTATGATATGCAGCACTAAATGATCTAGTTACAATACAGGAATACCTGGTGGATGCTGTGCAAACCTGCCTGTGTTGTACTGCAGTGAGTTAGACAGTTTCAAAGCAGGTTTTTCTCAGTTTCTAAATTATTTTGATCAGGCAACTGATTTGTAGACAGTTGTAGTGTTTTTTTTTTTTTGTTTTTTTTTATACATTTTTTTTCTTGCCATGGACTTGAATCTTTTACCCAAATTCACAGGAGTCTTGGTCATCCACACAAGATCGCAGATACCACTAGATGTCTTCATGTAGAAACGCACTACAGTTGTTTCAAAGAAAATTGGGAATTTCTTTACAATCATTCCTTTACCTAGGCCATATTGGGAATAAAAGATATATAGGAAAGCCAATAGATCATAGAAAATCACATTGGGTTTTAAGTAGTAAAAGTAGATAAGAATCAAGTTAAGTAATAATAGTACAATAAAGAGGATTAAACCAGATAATGCAAATTGAAGCATGGGTACACTGTTATCCCCCGATTACATGTAATAAATGACCATAAGACTTTCATTTGAATTTGAACAGACCTCAAGATTTCAGATTTTGTTCTCAAGACTAAACTGTTTTTATGCTGAAATGACTGTTTAACTTATGGATCATTAACCATGCCAGATGAAAAAAGAATGCTGCTTTTAGATGACTTGAAAGCTGACATTTCTCTAAACAGAACAACTCATTTAAAATCTAGAGTAAATCTTTTTTCCCCCAAAAAAAATAAAATAATTGTCAGTTGCTTGGTTGTTTTATGTCTTCAGAAATAGTAAATTTCCATAAACCTGTAATGGAAAAGATTGGTGAGTCAGTGTCAGAACCGTGCGTAAAAAGGCCCTCACGCGGTCTTCACATTTCCTGCATGGCGCCTTTACCCCCACAGTCTCATCCAGCCTTAATGATGTGTGCTGCAGCGATAATGCCCTGATGTGGGAGATAGCGGTGGTGTGTAGCATGTGGCAAATTATCAGACATGCAAATCAGTAGGCAGCTGTGGAATCCTTAATTATGGTGCGGATCCCCCACAAAGGCTCCTCTGCACTCCTCGCAGACCCCCCCAGAGCCCTCCCTTCTTTTCACATCCACCCCCATTCTCCTGCTGCCCTTGTACCCCGAGACAGACAGATGGAGCAGAGTTTGGGGAGGACTGGCTGATATGATAGGTCATGGCACCGGGGGTTGGTGTTGCTATGTTGATTTGGTAGGGGGTACTGCTTATTTTTGAATTCCACTGAAGTGCCAGTCTGAAGACTTTTTTTTTAAAGTTTTGCATTCACAGCAAATAATTTTTGTGCAGCGTGTCGGCTATAATAGTACACATTTCCATCAGTGCATTTCAGAGAAACGGTTGATACTAGTATTGGCTGATCTGCCAGGTTTTTTAGCTGCTGCCCTCCAATTTGTGATTTATTTTAATGGAAGAATGATAAACAAGAATGGAAGGCAGTGGTTTGTGGATATATAACAACTGATTACTAGTCAGATTGGACGATTTGATCCAACCTAAGCTATGGGATATTCTTGAACAGCAGTCCCGACATAATGTGGATATTTTTCCTTTATTTTAAGGACTCCTTGCTGGCGCTAAAGAGATTAATCTGGCAATCCTTGATCTCTTATCAAATCCCAAAGCCCTTGTTTTTATGCATCCAAAAAAACATAAAAACATATTCGAGTATTAGTATCATGAATTCAGGGGGAATAGCTGTTCTGTGTACATGCAGTTCCAAATGTCTCCTATTTCTTACTCCGAGGCAGGTTTTGAAACTAGAAACTTGGTCTCTCTCCAGTTTTCTGTAGCTGATTGGGAAGATACTCAATGCTGATTCAATGCAAATGCCCCCAAGTGTCTTCATTCCACTTTGAAACACATGCAGCTAATTGAACATGAATAGGAGATGGGCTAGGGGTGAAACCTAATCCTATCTACCACTCAACCTCCACTGGAGGCCCTCCCCTTCCCTCCCCATACCACATACACAACTCATCACACACAAACCCTCACCCCTTTGTTCAGAGACCCCTGCAATGACCCAGATTAGCTCCAGTTTTCTGCTCCAATGGTGAATTAAATGAAACGGATCCAGGGTTGAATCATAATCAAAAGTTTTTGGTATAAAAATAATTTCCTTTCTTAATATGAGTATCATACCCACCACTCTCCTGACAGTAGTGAATCTAGTCAGCATGGCTCACCATTATTATGCATATTCTTTTCGACCCGCATGCTTTTTCATCACTGCTTCCTGCCCACCCTGTTCCTCTTACACCCCGTCATTAACATCCCTGTTATCTTTTCTCTCTTCAGGAGCTGAAGTTGCCGGCCTACCGGGCCCATTCTCCCCAGATTGGCATGCGACGGTACTTTGCAGACTTGTTGGCCATCCTGAGTAATCGCTACCAGCTATGTCCTACAGCACGTCACTTGGCAGTCTACCTGCTGGACTTGTTCATGGACCACTATGACGTGGCTGTCAGGCAGCTCTACATCATTGCTCTGTCCTGTCTGCTGCTAGCTAGTAAGTTCAGAATCAGCTTTTTATTTTCTCAAAACTTGCCCCATGCTTTTTCTATATTCCAGGCATTTAAAAAATATTTTCCTTGATAAAATCCTTACATGTAATCTCAAAATAATCCCATCATGCTTTTAAATGGATTAGAGGTCATTTCACACCTCTTGATAGCTGAACGTGTTATCACACAGGTAATAAATGGGCTGCTGTTCGTGTTGGAGAACAAGGTTTCTCTATCTTTCACAAGTTAGCCCCACTCTTCAAGTTGATTGGAATTAGTTTATTTATGAAGCCATGGCTGTTTGGATCTGTGTTTTTTGATACTCTGTGTTTTAGAGCAGTAAATGTAAAAAAAAAAAACGCTTGGTCGTGGTGCTTTTTCGCTTGTGTCTTCTAACATAAAAAGGACCATATGAACATATTAAGAAGCATGATGGTGATTTTCTTTCTTAAAACTCTTTTTTTTTGTAGATGAAAGTTTTAATTGATGTTCTAAATGGTTTTCTTAAGCTTTAATCTGATAGGAACCTTTACTCAGGTTAAGGTTTATGTTTTCATCTTAAAAAGTGTTATATGTCATCTTGTAACTACACAATGGTTGCACTGTGAGTCTGTTGTGCTAAAAGAAATGCTTTGACTGTGGTTTGTGCACAGATGGCACAAGGTGAAACACTTCCTGCAACTAAGCTATTTTGAGTTACACTCTAGAGATGCTTTTTCCCCTTCCAGCTCCACCTTCTAACTGAACCGTATTGACAGTTTACTGTTCAATGTGTTGGTTTAAGATAAAACCAGGTTTCCAATGTGACAGCATGATGGTTCCATTGTTTTTGAGAAACCGTTGGGATTATGATCATGCCTGCAGAACTTTATCTCTGTCTTTGATGCTAGTTGTAATATGATCTGAGTGGCTACTTCAGTTTGAGCCTGAGATGAACTAGTGTTGCACTTTCTGAGGTTAAAATGTCCTCTAATTAAAGCTGCAAAACATTTTGTTTAAAAAAACAAAACTCATTTAATTGATTGCAAATTCCAGCTTACCCAACATCCCAATACAAATCTAATTTACTACCATTAGTTGTTCACTCTCTAATGGCAATTTTCTGCTGTGATCAGCAGAGAAAATATGGAGATATTGTGTGCTTTCTTATTGTCAGCAAACACTTACAAAGACCAAATCCAGCTGTGATTTGAGCCTGCTAATAGAGGGATGTTTTCCATCACAGAATTCCTTTGTTCTTCCAAACTTATTAAAAATGCATCAGTGTGCACAGATGTGAATGCTTTGGTTGTAGTTGCATCGATTTTCAAGTTGTCTTTGTTTCTGCAAAAGTGAGTGAAGTAGTGGTTTAGTTTGATTAGTAACAATTTGCTTTTCTGCTCTGAAGTCAAAAAATGTTTCTTTTTGTTTTGTGTAAAGCAGGTGTGTTAATCAACATCCCCCCCTCCCCCCTAGTGCAGATTCAGGGTGTAGGTTGTGTGGTAGTTATTAGTGTCTGTATGCCTGTCTGGTGATTAACAGACTGTGAGGATTTCTGTACGTTAATGTAGCCCTTGGCATCATGGGTAATTAGACTAATGATGCTGTCAGAGTAAGAGTCTGGAACGGGGCCCGTTCACTTGGGAGGGCTCAGTTTGTGTGTGTGTGTGTGTGTGTGTGTGTGTGTGTATGGAGTCGCATACATGCCGCTTTTGCAATCAGAAGTCTCTGTGGTGTGATAAATTTGAATATAAGACTTGAAAGAGTTTTTTTTTTTTTTTAAATCAATCTCCTGAGAATCCAAGAATAGCTTTGTGAGTTTGTTAATTTAGTGATATAATTATTATCAACTCAACCTGGAAAGAGGTTATCCTTCTAATCACTAATAATTAATCAATTTAAAAAAAAATCTTTTGATTGTGGCTTTCAGATACTAAGGCTTTCTCTTGCTCTCCTCTCTGTTCTCACTCCTCCAGGACTTGAGGGAGTCTCTGTCATGATTGATGAGGGCTTGAAAGTGCATTTCAATCAAAGTTGTCTCGGGTTTTCATCTGTGCCTTGGAATCTGGCCTAGTTATTGAACAACCTCCCCAGGTCTCACTGACTGGCTTTGACAGGCACATACATTGTCTTTCTTTAAACTCTCCTGGCTTTCAAACTCTGTTAATTAATCAGTACCTCTTTCATACTTCTCAGCAGTCACTGCCTAATCCTGTTTCTCCATTATATCTGTGTTTTTTGTGGGAACTTGTGAGTGCTTGTGTTTGCGCAAGGATGAGCTCCTCTTCATTTGTGGTAGTAAGGTTATGGTCAGTTTTTTATAAACAGAGTAAGTGGAAATGAGGTTTATTGACTGCTGATTTTTATTTTGAGAAGAAAGCCAATATATTCCCTCAGAATTAAGTATCTGTTGTGTTGAAGTCCTGCAGTGATACATCAGTCTTGTTGACATTTTTTTTCTGATCAGGACAGGTGAACTCTCCTGAGTGAATCTCAGTTACAAGCTCTCGCTGAAGGTGGTTTTCATATATTTTGTTCCATGAGCCCTACAACTCTTATTGCCTGTTCTTATTGTCCTTATCTTCAACGTTATGCTGCTCTGTTGTTTGTTAATTGCCCCTTGGGGATAAATAAAGTCTTCTGATTCTGATTCTACAAGAAAAGAGCATCCTGTGAAATGGCACAACTAAAGAGACTACAGCGTGCACTTACATAGGCGTCGGAGCCCGGGGGTGGGGAGGAACTGTGTGCCGAGGGGCACCTGCCATATGCTCTCCGAGTCAGGCCTCAAACAAAAGCCAGTCAATGCAAGCAGGCCAGCCAGCCAGCCAGCCAGCCAGACCCTTCCCATAGAGGGGGAGGGGAGCACACTCCAAGGGGTGGAGGTTGTTGTGTGTGCAGGCTGTTGTGTGTGTGCAGGCGTGTGTTTGTGTGTGTGTATGGTAGAGATTTGCCGTAAGCTAATGTCACTAAAAGAGGACATGGTTGCTGTGGCAACCTTGTGATAAACCCACCGAGTCCTTTCTTGTGGTCACCTCATTAAAATCCACATTCATGTCTGATCCATTTCAGAGTTTGCCATTAAAAGGCTGCCACTACTACCACCAACACACAGACATAAAACTGGCTTGTTCTGGTAATGTCCCTTTACCTTCTGCTGCTGCTGGCTCTGTTTCCTCCTCGTTCTCTCACCTTGTCAGGGTCGGGCAGAGAGAGCCAGTCCTGGGACAGGATAGCCAGTAAAAAGCACTCCCACATCCCTGAGGGGGTTGGGAAATGAGTGGAGCGGTACTTCAAAGGCAGGTTGACTGCTGATGTTAAACAGGGTAGAAAGGGAGGGAGAGGTGGTAGCCTGCAAAATGGGACATGTTAGAACTGAACCACTCGGTGGGGTACCCTAAAATGTTGATTAATAGGGGACCCACTTCCCTCTCTGTCCAAATATGTGATTCTGATTGAACGGTTCCACAAGTTTTCTTGAAAATGTTATTAAAAATATCCATAAACAGATGTGGCAGTTCATCTTTTTGTTTGAGATCTTTTTTTATAATTATAACCCCCAACTGCAGGCAAATGTCAATATTTAGTCGAATTTTGTGTTTTGTTGTGCAATGCCTGAAACTCCCCACGAACTACCTGTGTCACCACACATACTGCATGGCATTTCATACAGTCAGTCTCTGAATCCCCCCCACACAATCTCTCACACACACACACACACACACACACACACACACACACACACACACACACACGCGCAGGACTGAGTCTTCTCAGTTTCTCCCCGCTCACCCAACCATTCAGCATCAGGGGTCAGGGGTCTGCCCAGGTCTACATTGTAAGAGCTGGCAGAACCTGGGGTGTTAACACAGAGGTTCTGTGATGGAGCTGTGACCAATTTTTCCCTGCCAATGAAAGATGAACCGACAAATACATTGTGTTTAAAGAACAGGGGAAATTCCTTCATGGCTGTCAAGTTGAAGAGAGAAAGCAGGGTGAGCTTTATTTATGACAGATTATCAGCATTAATTGATAGCAGTAAGAAATCCTGTTTGGGAAGTCATTCACATGTACCACAGGGCTGTTGGTCGATTTATCTGAAGCTTTGTTGTGTATAAAGTCTTTTTTTTTGTCATTCAGGGCTTCTGGTTTAATGTGTCCTTTTTCAAATATATATTTAGATTTTCACCAAGAAATCTGGAAAGATGCTTTAATAGTTTTAGATGTGGTGGAGAACTACCAGGTGAAGAAAGTTTGAAGGCTGATCAAAAACTGGTAGAGTTGCACATTGTCAGCAAAATGGAGTGAAACAGAAAATGAGTCCTGTGTATGTGAGAGTACAACTATCAGGTTTTCTAACAGCCCCTATCACTCTAAACTGCTTTCCATCTCCACCCCCAACTCCCATTTTTCAAATGACACACCTGGGAGGAAGCCTTGCATCCTGGTCTTACCTCTTCCTAACCTTAACCTGTGACACACATCATTAAGTCTGAATATTTTTAACAACTTGCTCCACATTTTCTCATCATTATTATCACCAGTGTGTTCTGTGAGAAATAATAGGTGTCTTGTAGTTGCTCTGTATGGAGAAGTACATGGTTTAGATGAAAAAGAAAGCTTTTAAATAAAACCCTTGGAGTGTCACTCTATACTCCTTACTGACTTGAGATACAATCATGTAGCCGTCTGCATTCCAGGTGAGCTGAACTCACAGGAGAGGAATGCATCATCTCTTTCATACTGGCAACAGTGAAACGGCACACTGTTATCCCAATAAAATAGCAGTGAGTAGATATGATACAATTTACAAAGCCAAACACTGTGATTAGTACTTGTATGATTGTATGTATCATTAGTACTGGTTTGTGTACACTTGTGGATTTAACAGTGTAGTGCTATATACGGTTTTGCACATTTGATTTTGTTTTTAATTTTTTAAAACAGACGGAAATGACTCTATAATGCTATTTAGCTCTGGATATTTATTATTTAACAACAATTTTATATAACAACAGTTTAGGTAAGTAATCAACGATTTAAATAGTATTTTAAGAAAAATGTCTCAAATTAGTCTAAAGTAATTTTCTTACGGTAGTTCATCTTGTCCATTGGCTCCTGGAAAGCAGTGTTAGATTTTAGGTGCCGTTGTAGGAGGAACAAAAACTATGATCCTAGAAATCTTAGAAATGGTATTCTGATGTCACAGAGTTTCTGCTGGAAACATGAAGTTTGTTTAATGTCCGATCCACCACCGCTCCACCTGTTAATCTCAAAAATAGTTCCTGGCCGCACTGTATGTGTGAAAATGACTTAAGCCTTCTGTTAGAGGAAATTATATACGTTTTCATTTTTGATTGCTGTTTGGATAAAAATGTGAAATTTGGGAACAACATCTTTCAATTTTGAGGAACCCATTGGCTATTTTTCAATATTTAACTTAATTAAAGCTAGTTAATCAGAAAAAGCTATGAATAGATGGCTGGATAATGTATAGTTACATTTTTAGTGCTCTTTTAGATAACATTTCCAAATGGTAACTGGTCTGATTTATTGTACTTCAGAATTAATAGAACCAGGAGCTACTTGTACTCTTAGTTGTAGGCTTTCTGATTTCATCTTTCTGTCATGGTGCAGGCTTTCTGTCATTCAGAACAAGATTCCTCAGACCCACCCATGTCTGTGATGGAGAGAGAGCTATGTTACACTGTATTTGCCACACATGAAAAAGACTTGCTGCTGCAAGTGTGTGTCAAATCTAGTGAAGTATAATTAAACTTTTTTGTTCAAGAGGAGGACTCTGTCATCGCCACTAAGCACAGTATCACAGTATGTGTTTAGCTTAGACAGTCGAACCCTTCCTCACACAGCCTCTTGAAACATGCTCTCGTGTACTGGGAATGGCAGCAATGCATCATACAAGAATGTCTTAATCTTATTGCAAATCAGAAACCGAGTTGGTGAGAGACACTCTTATTATGTATATGTTATGGCTGTTAAGGGTTATTCTCTAGTGAGCTGAGGCACGCAGAGAAGCATGAAATGTGCTAATCTTGATCATGCCTATCTGTTACTGTGATTGCATGTAGTTCAGACTTGTTTAATATGAAGTGTAAATGACGAGGATGGCCTTTCAGACACTAAGTTGCTATATTCAGATGCTGTCAGACTGCAGGAGAGGAGTGGGTGGGTGAATAAAGTGAATTTATTCACCATCCTGTGTTTTTTTTGATGATGTGTTCACTTATTGAAATGACACACTGTAATCTCCATGATATTAACTTAAACCTGTTTCTGGTTTAAACTCTTGTTATGGTTTGGCAGGTTTGACTGAAGATTATTTTTGGACACTCATTGTTGTAAACCAAAGGAATAAGCACAGAACACAATAAGGAGCTTGACTTGTGTGTCTTAGGATCA
Organism: Aulonocara stuartgranti; assembly: GCF_965226115.1. NCBI lineage: Eukaryota > Metazoa > Chordata > Actinopteri > Cichliformes > Cichlidae > Aulonocara > Aulonocara stuartgranti. The sequence goes on from NC_138940.1 coordinate 28,668,674, forward strand.
AAGAGACTGGGGTTATGTGGGGATAGGGGGGCAGTGATGCCTTTTTATGGCAGTGTCTGTGTGGACATAGCAGTCTAGGAGCAGACGGGGACCTGATCCAAAGGATATGAGGGTGAGAGAATGGGACAAGTGTGGACTGAGCCATGGACTGAATCTGAGTGGTTGTAAAACAGCGCTGTTTCTTTGTGCTTCCTGTTCTGCCTGATAGACACGATTACTGCTTCTCTACTAATTACTGTCTCACCCCCACATCCCTGCATGTTGGCCTGCCAGTCCCATTCCCTCTCTCTTCCTTCCCCTGCTTAATGGTGGTTTGCAGCATAGGTGATAAAATTTATACTTGTAGGAAGACACTCAAGACGCTCTACTAGACGTGGGCTCAAATATGAAAATGAGGTCTGTTGAAGACAATGACAGTATCAGGTAATTGTTGCTGTTTGCTTATAACTGTAGCTGGGAAAGGTTAGTAAAGCTCCTGTTTTCAGTGTTTCATTGGCCTTGTCTTAGATTAGAAGATTTACTCCTGCAGAGAGTTTTCGTTGAGTTTTCGGATTAATGCATATTTTCGCCAAGCTGAAGTGTAACATTTTAATCCTACCAGCGTGATATAATGGGGTAACATTTTGTCTCCAGGCAGGAAAAATATGTATTTTTGATTATTGAAATGTCTGCAAATAAATTTTTATTCTCAATGTTATATTATGTAAATTCTATCCTTATAAAGAAAGCAAGAGAGAGCAAATCGGACATTTAGACATAAATATGCTTTAATAAACGTGGCAAGTCTGGTGGTCCTCAAAATTAAAAAATTAATTCATTAATCAGATTAATATTGGCTTATTGTTAAGCTATTGGGTTAACTGTATTTTTTTGCAAATGATCCCTGGCAACACGATCACATGCAGTCCTGTTGCCAGGGCCAAAGAAATATTAAATCTAGTTTAGAAACCTTTTCTCTGTTTCTTTGTCTGTAATACAGTACTGATTTATTTATGTGTTTATGTATGTATTTATTTATTGAATGCTTCTCTTAGGTGCTTCTCAATTAGACTAAACTGTATTAACTTGATCTGTTCCTATTTATCAGGTCTAAGCAGTATGAAAACATTTGTTGCAGAGTATTATGTTGTAATCATTGACAATATTTTTGGTGTAATTTATCTGCTAGGATCCACTTTTGTATGTCCACAGGAGGACTTATACTTGTTTAAAAACTGCTTATAGCTACATTATGTTTCATCCCGTAACCCATTTGTTTAAATTTAAAGTGTCTTATTGCACAGCTAAATGTCCAAGGCTTCTTCCCAATAATTAGAAGCAGTATTAAAAAAAAATTGAGCTCTGATTTTGAGAGCCAGCAACTTCCATTGAAAGTTAGTAGTAAAAGCTGCATGCAGTTTGTTGCAGGCTTTAAAGGGAGTCTGTATCAGTGTAACCCGACCCCTCCTCGCCCTCATTCTTAATGTTTGAGAAGAGGCCTGTTGGACCCTTGGATTAAAGGCATAAACACCCCACTTCATTGGTCACATGGACCCCAGAGGCCTCAGGGCTGTTGCTATGGAAAGCAGGAAGTCTTAGGACAGGGAGGGGGGCTCACCAAAAATGACGATTCTCTAATGTCTGCGAGTGAGACAAAGGGACAAAAGTACTGAGGATTGAGCTGACCGTGTTTTTCATAGAAAGTCCTTTTATGGTCCACTGTAAGCCTCCCTGGGCTTATTAGTATAATCACTTTGCTCTATGGCCAGATGTTCGGGAGTAGCCAACTTAATTGCAAATTCTTAGTAGGTAATAAACTGCTTTAGAGCTAACCGTAAACCTGCTGCACATGATGGTAATCTTGTTAAAAAGAGGGAAAACAATTAATAAACATTCTTTAAACACCCTTTAACAGATGCAACTCATTCTGGTTCACATTTTCCATTCTTACTTACTTTTCTTCAGTACATGAGATGATGTTAGTTATGAATTGCATTTTTTGTCACCACAAGAGGTGCAGCTAATGACCGTTTAAATGAGTTGGTTCATATTTTATAAATCCATTAAAGCCTACAAATTTTTTTATATATTTTTAAAGATGTTAAAGACTTTTTTGTTCAAAATCTTTACCCATAACACAAAAACCATAGCTAAAAGTCTTCTGCATTAGTGTAATGCTTTATATTTTTGAGAACTTGCAAGCTAAGTGCAATACAGAGGTTGCCTCCTTGAATACATATGTAAACTGTTACATAAGTTAAATAAATATTGGATGTTTCTATTTTTTTTTTGTCTTTATGGCTCTAAAGTCTGAAGGTGTAACTAAAGTTTTATAGCCACCCTCGCTACATCTTTGTTTCTTTGCAGGCAAATTTGAGGAGAAGGAGGACCGGGTCCCCAAACTGGAGCAGCTGAACTCTCTGGGGTTCATGTGCAGCCTAAACATAGTTCTCAACAAGAAGGATCTGATCAAAATGGAGCTCCTGCTGCTCGAGACCTTTGGCTGGAATCTGTGTATGCCCACACCCGCCCACTTTATTGACTACTACCTCCATGCCTCAGTGCAGGAGGGCGACCTCTACAATGGCTGGCCACTGTCCTCCCTCTCCAAGACCAAGGCTTTCATGGAGAAATACACACACTACTTCCTGGAGGTTTCATTGCAGGGTGAGTTTAAAAGACGGTAGTGAACTGTACTTTACTTAATGTGTCACACAGGTGTTGAACATAGAGTGATGATCTTTTTTCTCTTTTACAGACCATGCCTTTCTGAGTTTCAGGCCATCCCAGGTTGCTGCTGCGTGTGTGGCAGCATCTCGTATTTGCCTTCAGATTTCTCCAAGTTGGACAACTGCTTTGCATTTACTAACAGGGTACACATGGGACCACCTCACCCAGTGCATTGAGCTGATGTTGCTGTAAGGGACGCACAAACCCACACATTTCTTGATTTATTTCATTTTTGCAGTAGGTGTGATAACAACTGAAATATGTGCCTTTCCCTTTTAGTGCTCATGACAACGATGTGAAGGAGGCCAATAAAGCCAAATCCACACCTCCTCACCGGCCCTCCTCTCTGCAGTCCCAGCCGCAGACCTCTCACCTCTCTCCAGTGTCAGCCATCCAGAGACCAGCCTCCTCCACCTCCTCCACACCACAGCTGCTCTTTCAGCCAGATAGCTTTCCACACATTTCTCAGCATTCCCCATCCCTGTCCCAGCTGCAGGCACTAGCTGAGTCCCAGGCTTTGGGGTCTGTGGTAAACATGTCTCAGGACTTTCTTCAGAGTCACAGGATGGGTCTTCTAGCTGGGGCTGCCTCCATCACTCCTGCGGGGGTGTTCCCCTCCTACCCAAGCCTAACCTCAGGTCTCCAACCGGGGACTCGTGGGCTGCCGCTCCAGGGCCCCATTTCTGTGCAGATGGCCCTTGCTGGAGAGCCGCGACATTGTCTGAGCATGGCTTACAGTGGGAGCTACCTAGGGGCTCATCACACGTTCACAGCCGGCTGCTTTGACAGGTGACGCCAGGAGACGGAGAGGGAACGCAAACCCCCACGGGAGTCCGCTGATAGAGACCTCCAAATCCCCAAACACCCACTTACAGACCTCCTCTCTCTCTCCGTCGCCACCGCAACAGCTTCAGCTTGCCCAGCTCCCTCGTCCCTCTCACAGAGACGCCTCAGACGCAAACAGAGGTCCAAAAGCAAGAAAGATCCAGTGGAAGTCATCACACTGACATGACAAATGCTCCTCTGCCTCATGAAATACTGAGGCGCTGTGAAATTCTTATCCCTATATTCCGAGCTGACTTTATAAATCTGTGTTATTTTGAGACTGTCATCACTGTGAATGAGATGAAAGCAGCCGTGTGATCCAACACCCACCTCATTCAGTGCCTGTTCTCAGTTGTGATAGCTGAGCCAATTTTAGAAGTGCACAGAAGACAAAGTATGTGATAAGCATATCTTGCTGCTTGACGTTTTATTTTTTGTTTTTTTTTAATTACTAATCCCAAAAATTGAACATGTTATAGAGAAAATTTGGCTGATATTGTTTTTTGTTTTTTAAGCCACCATTTCAGAGAGATGAAAGAAATGGAGGCTTGTTGCTGACGTGGCAGAGCACAAAGAGACTGTATGTCAGTGGAAATTTTACTTGTGTCTCCTGCACGTCATTGAACATTGATCTAATGAGCTGAAGGGCTTCTCTGAGAATTCCTCACAACATAAGACCTCAGAGGGGACGAAGAAGTCATTGTTCTGTGCGCAGCAGGTGAAGTCCGCAGCTCGATCAGGCGTGCGCTATTTTTATCCCCGCCTCCCTCGTCATCTTTTTTCTCTCTCACCTCCAAAGTCGAGCCTTGTGGCTGAGCCCTCACGCATGCAGGTGAACGTGTGGCTCTGTTAAAGCTGCAGGCTTTGTCATGCTAAAGTTTTAATTTCTCCAGCACCACTCAAAGAATTAAAAGACAAACTGATGTGACTGGACCAGCATGGTGAAGGAGACACAACGCTGGTGTGTGTTGTACATATGAATTGCTGCTGCCTTCTGAACTGTTGGTTCTGTGTCTGTGTTAATGACTGAAATGTTTACATGAACCACTAAGTATCAGGGACTTTAACAAGATTATACTTGAATATGATGCCATTGAAACATGTCATAGCTTTTATTTATGACTTTTTTTTTTAAATATTCATTTTTGATATTATGTAGTTTTTTGCCAGCTTAGAAATCCACCGTTGGTCAGTTAGTTTTTTTTTTTTTTTTTTTTTGTAACTGTTCATAGAAACAGGCTCAGGTTTTAAGGCTGAAGCTAGCAGCCTTTCCTTCATTATTCTGTGCTTATGCTTTAAAGTGGATGCTAATTCAGCATCTGCGGGGGCTGTTATACTCTCCTTATTCATCACTGGACCATACTGTGTACAACTCAGTAACTGAATGCATGAAATAGTCTGCTACATAGCTCAATAAGCCCGCGGTCGCTTGTTTGACACACCAGTATCTGCAGCCTGTTGTTTCTAATTGTTCCACATTTCTTCCGTCTTCCCAGTGCCGGCTGGTATCATAGTGATACTGTAACTTTGCCGACTCCAATTTTCGGGATCTTTTTTTTTTTTTACTATATTTTGACTGAATTAGGGCTGCAAATCATCAATTTGGGTTTTAGGTTGAGTAACTGTGTGATATTTCTGAAATCGCTTAAAAACATTAATGATATTAATTGTATTCATACTTTTTTTAAAACTCTACTTAAATATAGAAAATCTGCAGTTATATATCGCAAAGAAAAGCAGGCTGGAGTCAGGAAACATTTAAAGTACACATCAGTGAATCTGTTCATTGTTCCAGCTCTTGACTGAACTGATAGTGTCTTCTCAGCTTTGTAGAAAACTGATGTCTTTCTGGAAGAAGTGTAAACTCAGATATGCTACTTGGAATTTCTTGAACCTTGAATTGCCTATCGTTTAAATGTCCCGACTTTTCACTTCATTCTGGTGTTAGTTGTGCACGTTGGGCAGCCTCCTCATGTCCGTGCCTTGTCCTGAGCAGTTGTCAGGCTCACAGACATGTACAGATATTTGTTAGACAACACTACATGAAGCTTCCTGAAACAGCATTACCCAGATTAATATAATCCTGCATCCACCAAAAGGACTTGTTGATGTGTTTCAGTGATATAAACCATGATACTATGCCTTTATGTTTTCTAACTCTGTGTACAGTTTTGTTGTATTTTATGCATTCCATTTGTCTTCATTATATTTTAGTTCAGTCTTTTTCTGATTCTTTCATTGAATGCTGTTGGTGTGAATTAGTTTTTTGTTTTGTTTTTTAGCTAATTTTTATCTTTCTCATAATTCAAGAGCAACTTCTCATTGAGGTGTCAAAGGTGCAATACGTTGTTTTTGTTTGTTTGTTTAAAGTGACCACAGCCATCACTGTCTCATGTTTACCACTGGTTCATCTTTTATAACTTATATAAGTTTTAAAAATTTTTTTATAATTGTGACTTGACTTGCTGTAAGTTGGATCTCCCCTAGAGGGGGGCAGCGGGTTCTGAACACAATGAATATGTTGCATATTGCAGCATCAGGCTTGGAAGTGATAGATCTTACCGAATGCATTCGTCTTTTAGCCAGTTTAATCATGCTTTTTTTGCTTTTCTTTTTTTCCATAAGAAATGCTGATGCCAGTCACACCAAACAACCCTCGTCTAATGTGATAGTAAAAATGACACCACAAACATCCAACTTGTATTTTTATATTCTTTTGTAGCCTTGGTTTATGTGACACTGAATGATAAAATGATCTGTTTTTATCATAAAGTGCCATGAAAAAAATAAACACAAAAGACTGAAGTGAGTGTGTGAAAGGTGTGTTTCTTCTCAAGTGCCTGCAGCTTTTCGGGTGCACACGGTTCCCACTGTTACTTTGTCTTAGAGAGAAGACAATGTAACAACTCCTGCAGGTTTTACACACAGCCCTCCAGCTGTGACCACATACTGTCACTGCAGCTCACCATTCATTAAACCTGCCCTGCGTTAAGCTAAAGCCAGTGGAGCAGTTTAAATACATTTATTTAAGTGCTGTTACTTGTGTTCTAATCATTTCTTCTGCTTTAAAATAATAAAAATACTTGGCAGCTGTGTTTAGATCTTTTTGAGGCTAAATGCAGAACTAAAAGTACCAGACGGTAATTCTTGTCTGATTATGCATGAATGCAGACTAGCATGTGCATACTCTTCCAGCACTTTGCAGTTAAGTTCAAATCTATAGCAAATAATTTAATCAGTCAGTCCCACACTGTAACCACTGGTGGGGTAGTAAAGGAGCATCACTAATCAGCGTGCTGATGAACAAGTTAAGCCTCTCTTCTACTCCTGCCGTCCACCTCCGCAGCTCCATCAGTGCTTTCTATGCTGCGTGGCATTTTGACATATAGAAACCTATTCAGTGATGGGGCTCTCTCTGACAAACAAGACATTATCCTGTTGTATAATACTTGCAAACCGACCACCCTCCTCATGTCGCACACACAATAGTGAACTCTTAGAGACCGCTGAGCCTTAGCTTTGTTCCCTGCAGCACAGTGGCATATTTATCTTACTGTGGAACTGAGAAAATCTGGAACGTTGTTGTCTAATCATGTTTGCTTGCAAATATTTAAAAAATTTCAGTTACAGAATCCTAAAGAACCAACAAACAAATAAACATGATACCACTGTGAGGAATTTTCCAGATCTTCAGTCTTCAGGGCTCGTCTGTAGAGGTGTGGATGAGGGGAGGGGGAGGGTGGTGCTCCAGGCGTCAGTTTGTTAATGGATCATTTTCCTGTAGGCTTTTGTATGCAGAGCTACAGAAGAAAGCTCCCGGCTTCCTTTGAGTGTGTCCTCAGGAGAAAAGGGGTTGGGTGAGGAGGGGGATGCAGAGAAAGCTGCTCACCTCATGTCACAATGCAACATTTAATCAGTGTTATTGAAGGGCTTCTACTGTAATTACATCTAACACATGGCTAGAAATGTTTTGTTTATAAAGGTTAATTTGGGTGCTACTTATTTAATACAATGGATATTTTTGTCTTGGTACAGCAGGGGAGTGCTAGATATAGTTTAAAATATCCAGTGCTTACTTTAGTGGGTTCATTGTCTGATTAATACAGTAAGGATCCATTGGACAGTTTTATATAATGTCATGTAAATTTGTAATAACTGTGTATATAAGTTGACTTGACAGTAAACAGCATGGTCGATCATGTATCGTGTATTTCCCCCTGTATCATTATTTTATTTCATTTTATTTTATCCAACCTCACTTAAAAACACTGATTCAGAAGCACAGGTGTTCTGTCAAATACACCTCCCACCCCCTCTCCACATAAGTACACATGACAAGAAAAAACCCCACATGTTTGATGTCATGCTCAATAAAAAAGCCCAGCTACATGATAGGAACCTTATGATATGACATCATATGCGGGATTTTAACCACACACTAGCTTAAAACTTGACAGATTATAGATGGTGATTACAGAGGTTCTGTTTTTTCTCTTTCATGATGAAATGTACCACTGATATAGAAGTGCATTAGAAGTATATATGCATAAATACGTCTTGTACATTTGCCACTGTCCAAGTGAGCACAGCCCAGTCTTATAAGACTGATAAGTTTTTTTCAACTATATTTACTTTCCTTTGTGTGTTTTTTTTATTTTCTTTTGCATTATTAAGGCAAATAATTCCCATAGTGTTTCGAAACAGACTGAAATTTTTTTTCTCTTGCAAAGATTGAAATCTTTTTTACTCTACGCCGAGAAATTGATTTAAAAGCCAAACTCTTGTTTTTATGAAGAAATAGGGCACCTCCTAGTGGTGAGATTAGAGAAACGCACCTGTAGCCTGGAGTGTCGAGCACAAAAGTCATATTAAAACCAACAGCCACAAAACCACATGCTGAGGGTGAATCGGACGGACTAGACGTGCAATAACCGAACAATCGGGATTTTTCTCACTACTAAACTGTGCTGTTTCAGTCTTTCCTCTCCCTAGAGGTTTTAGAATTGGACTCGGTCCTTTATCTATGACTAAAAAAAACATTTATTTTGGAAAACATAATGTACAAGGTCTATAATTTCAAGGCAGAACTGGAAGAGGAGATGTAGCATCAGTTACCTCTCATCATCCCACTAAAACCTAATGGGATGGGGAGAAGCACAGATGTAAATACTTAATGTCCCACGTCAATGGTTAATTAATAGTTTTGATGAATCAAAACACCACAAACTACAAAAAAGATTAAAGATCCACCTGAAGCAATCTTTACTAGCAGGTTTATTTTGCACAGATGTGTATGGGGTTGTATTTATGAAATCTGTCCCTCCTCGGGTTTTCATGTATCAAATGTGCACAGAAATATATTTTCCCATTTGTTAAACTGGCATTGAATTTGCTTTGAATTTGTTTTTCTGCTTAACTGACTTTATTACAGTTTCGAGAACAAGATAAAAGGATAAAATAAAGTAAAGAAAGTAAAAGAGAAGTTGACTTTGAGTTCAAGAATCATTTCGACACAAAAAAGAAGTGATGAAAATGACAGGAAACTTTGCACTTTAAAAACTGATGCTGCAGAAGTTCTTCCGCGGTTTATCTTGTTCATCAGCGCATCAGCTCTGTGGTATCACCGTCAAGTTTCAGGGAAAATATGAAGATAATAAAAGACACAGGAAGTTATTAAAATTATTGTACCGCTTGTTTATGCCTTTAAGGTGTACTGTGGCTTTCCTGACGATTCATATCATAAGCTAAACGAAGTGCTTTATGTGTTAATGCATAAAAAAAGATAACATGTTTTGAAAGGAAGGGAAACTGAAAAAGCATCAGATGCACAGACTGTGGTGTAATATGAGCAAAAGACTCATTTCCTCTCTCTGTCAGCAGATGTGGTTTTACTTCTGTTCTTTGAGACCAGCTGTGGAAGATTGCACTGCGTAAGCGAGTTTCATTCACTGGTAAAGAAAGATGAGAATGGTGATCTTTCACAGGACGCTCTGTAATTACGGAACAAGGTCTCGCAAGTTTGAACAGAGTAAGAGACCAAATAACAACACCTTAAGGTCGCTGTGTGCTTGCAGCGTTAGAATCAAAGGGTAAAGTGTGACTTTAATAGTCGTAATAATAAAGGCCTTTATGTCAGTGTGAGTTCAGCCCGTGCTGTTCTTCACATCACAAGAAGACAGAGGACAGAGCAGTCAAAAAGACTGACTAAAAACTGATCAAGTATTCTGTTAGTTATTCAAATCATAGTTTAATAATCATGAAAAACAATCATTCAGTCTAAACCATGTAAGAGATCACCCTCTGCTTATGATTTCACATGAATGAGACATACAAGTAAAAAAAAAGGCTGTAAAACAACACATAAAGAAAGTGGATGGAAAATATGTTGACTTTCAAAATCAGAGCACAGTGGCAGATCATTAGCACTTTGAAGGTAAAACGGGAGATGTTCATTGGATCAAAAATGAACACTGTTTAAAAATACAGTACATAATGTTGTTTGGCCATTTCTGCTGTGTTGGGCCTAAGTTTCAGACCCGTGAGGCCCAGCGACGCTCTTCCTCGGCCCATTTAACAGGCACTGTCATGCTTCACCTTCTGCAGCCTCTTTTCCATCCAAGCGTGTTGAGTCTCGCGGTGTTAGATCCTCTTGTTGATTCTTTTGAAGGTTACACCCTTCTCTCCTGGAGTTACGCAAGTCTGCATACGCAAAAAAGGAAAAAAAAGAGGATTAAAGATAATCTGGTATTAAAAGAGCAAATGGATTTATCTAAGGGATTATTAATCTCATTCAAAAAGTGCAGTGAATAAGTGGCTTCTTCTCCTACCATTACTAGCTTGTCATCAACGATCTCTGCTGTGAAGAGGTACTGAGGGAACTGACATGAAATCTTGTTGCCTTCCATAGTTACAGGCGCCTTAAGAAAAATATCGTGGAGCTTTGGTTACATGATGGTTTCATTAAAAGTTGTGAACACTGTCAGCTGCAAATCCTAAGTTTCCTCTGTGCATTTTAGTTCCTCACCTTGAATTTGGATCCTGTCATCGTCGTCAGCTCACATTCTTGACCAACAATAAATGTATTGGACCAGGTCCAGTTCGGGATGGTTTGTGTCCAGGTGAAGTTATTCCCGTCTTGCACCACTTCAGTCACCGCCTTGTGGTCTGTCTTGGCATTTTGAAGACCTGTGAACAAGCGGGTTATATCCCAGAGCAAGAAGTCCAACAAAGTGTAAACAAATGATGCCTGACATTAGTTCATTTGTGGCTTAAAAAAAAAGAAGTATCCTCATACCAACTACTTCCAGAAAATCCTCATAATTCTCTTGACTCTCAAGCTCATATTTCCCACTGAACCCCATGATGCCAAAAGAGCAGAAATAAAAAAAGGGAAGAAGTTCTTGAGTCAAGAAAGGAGTGGCCTGCTCCCGATGAACCACCTTTCTGTTCCTTTCCACTTACACGTTTCTAACAATGTGTCATCCCCCACACGTGGTATTTTTCCTAAGACTAGTGTCACAAGCTGCAAAGTATGTCCACGCTCCTGCCTGTATCAGGTTTTTCCAGCCCTTCGCTGATGTAAAAAAAGGACATCTGCATGTTTGAACATGTGGTGTAGTAAAATAGAAGATAAACACAGTATGTCCTAATGCCAGCATCATGTCAAAGGAGGTCGTTCAGGTGAGGTTAAGCAGTTTACACCAGAAAAGAACTTCCTTCAAATGAAAGTAGAAGCTACTGTTTTGTGGATTTATTGAGAAATAATGGAAAAAACTGTGTGTCATTCCCCCTTGCTCTCTTCCTGCTTTCCTGTCTGATCTCTATTGCTGTGCTGTGAAAAAAAGCTGTTTGGTGGCTAAAAACCAGCAAAAAAGTGAAATCCAATTCCACAGAACAAGTAATATATATATTTTTATATCACCGTTAAGTATAAAAGGAAGATGCCAGAATATTCACACCTGAGACTGAATATGTGACATTTTTCTGAAAAAGATTTATTAAAATGAATAAAAAGAAACATGCAAGACGTTTGCACATTTCTGTTGGTGCTTGCAGTCAGGAAGGTATTTAATCTTGAAAGGAGGTGAAAATAAGGTGAAAACAAGGCTGCTGAATAAGATGTTAAAGCCCTCTCACCTGAATGTGTTAAATCTTGGACCTTTGCGAGAGCAATGGCTTCATTTCAGCTGGTAATAAAGAGTGAAACGCAGTGCTAATTTAGCTCCTCCTCTGCTACCTGCAACTCTTTGTAAGCTCCACTCACCTTCCACTCTGAAGCAGAATAAACAGCTGGTCTCTCTCGAAGTGCTGAATGTACTGTGTTGTACTAAGTGGTAAAATCCATGTAAATTATTAGCATTTTTTTAAATTACAAAGTAAAATCACTTTGTTATCTTGTTATTTTTAAACAGCTTCTTATGTGGATTGTACAGATTCTTTAAATATAATGTGTTTTATGATGTGTTGGTGATCTATAGACATGCTGGTGGGTGGATATTGTTGATATTATTGAGGCACGCTAATTGCTCAATTTTTTATTTTATCCATCCATCCATCCATCCATCCATCCATCCATCCAGCCAGCCAGCCAGCTTCTTCTCTTATCCAGTTCAGGCCTGCAGAGCGAGGAGCCGGAGCCTATCCCAGTTTTTGGGAAAGGTGCAGGGTATGCCAGGATGCTGTGACGTGACAATACAAACCACCACTTTACCCTTATTACAAATCAAACAGTGTAACTGTGTGTCTTTGTACCTGTAATGAATCACAGACAAAGCCTGCTTTGAATCATTGGTGGAAAGGACCAACGACTGTCAAGGAAAGTTCCAGGAAGTGTGACTTTATGAAATACATAAAGGACAAAATAAAAAGGTGGATTTTGCATCTTTTAGTAGATAAAAATTTAACTGCTGGATCATTTTTGCTGCTAATGTAATAGAGTATGAGAAGCAGATAAATTAACATAATAAATCTTTAAATATGTGTAATGATTACTTGTATGTGTTGAATTTTTTGACAAAAGTGCAGACAATCCCCTGAGTTCTGTGTTAGTTTTTGTTCTTGAGGTTTTTTTTTTTGCACTTTTCTGATCTTCTTCATGTTTCTGTCTCCAGTATTGGATCCTCTCTTTTATATCTTCTAAAAAATCTGATTTATCACACTCTTAATTGGTAGTTGGTGATTAACACTTTAATAACAACTGATCATGAGCTGTGTTTACGTTAACTATCTATATAATGAGGAAAACCTTTTTTTAAAAAAATCTAATAAACACCATCTGCTTCTGCTTCTATCATCAGACTGATGTTAACACCTCGGATAATACCTGAGAGAGCTCTTTGTTTGCCAGAGCAAAGTGAGAAATGAAGAGTTGGCCTTGAAGCAGAATTCAAGCAACGTTCTACTTTTATTTATTCATCACATTTCTACAAACATACAAAGAAGATGATATGGGATGATTGTGTGCACAGCAGATAAAACAGGTTATACTTTATTTCCACAATATACCATAAAGATACCAAGTGACTGCAACAGAACAGTGATTGTTTGTCTTTCCACCCTTTTTACACGACTCGGGTTCTTCGACACGTTCGCTCTTGTACAGAGCAGATGTGGAGTTGTAACTGAAAGGGAGTGAGAGGCTGTGCTGGATGGAGGTCCTTTCAGTCTTTTCTCCTAGAGTCTGAATAAACAAAAAAAAACATGCATGCACAGATTTGTGTCCAGTCCCAAGAGGGCAGCAAACACTGTGTCAGAGCTGTTACTGTCTACTGAAAGAAACTCTACTTTCAATCTCAGTTACAGCAACATGGAACAACATACCTGTGATACAGCAGCATAGTCAGTACTCTTCACCTTACATTGACAGCTTATGACAATGATAATCCACTGACTGATGAATGATCATGGGATCATGTACAGTGAAGCCTGTGAAACCCTACCTCCCTGCTCGGTTTGTTACTGTGATCCCTATAAGGAATGAACCAGTAAGTCTCATCTTAGTACGACGAATGAGTCACACTTTGTCAACAGGCACAATAAGGTCTTTGTTGACCCCTCCCTTATCTTTATTCTTCACAAAGGAGAAAGAGAAAACTCCTCCTGTAGTTTCCTCAGCGGTTCTCCCCCCTCTCAGAGCTGTCGGCTGGCAATCGATGGGGCTGCCGGGCAGCAGGTTGGGGGTGGAGGGAGTCGGGGTGGTAGCTCCCCAGATGTATAATGCTTCCCCCTCAGGGCAAGGCGGCAGACCGATACTCAGGTAACTCGGGCTCGGGCTGGCTGAGGACGGCAGAGTACGCTGGCTTCCGTTCAGACAGCCGGAGTTGTGGTCCGTTGAGTTTTTGCGTGAGTTTCCAGAGGAGCTGAAGGTGGAGGAACGGTAATTATACTCTCTCCAGCCGGGACGCTTGCGCTGGTGACACTGGCATTTCAGGATCCGGATGAAAGCCAGCTTGAACTCGCGGTTGTAGCAGGGGTAGATGATGGGGTTCAGGCAGCTGTTGAAGTAACCAAGCCAGAAGATTACTTTGAAGAGGGATTCAGGTGGCCGCAGGTGCACATTAAAGGACCCTGGGACAGCAGGGGGTAAAAAGAGAAGCTGCTCTTAGTCATGAATAGTAAGCATGGCTGATGTAGTCGCCTACACATTCTACACATTCACCAATACAACAAGTGAAAGATCCTTTTTTTGATCCAGGGAGGAGACACAAACTGGGATCTGACAGAATCTGCCAAATCAAACATTTGGAGCTATTGTGAATAAGAGAGCAGCGGCTCTGTGCAGAAATCCTAATTTCTTCTGTTCTTTGGCTAGTTCACATAAAACTAACATCAATCCTTCTATTTTCTTTCTCTTATCTAGTCAGTAATGTAATGCGGTGTGGTGGAGGGGTTGGAGTCCAGAGGCCCCATTATAGCTAGCTAGCTTCTTGGCTAACACATAGACAACCATTCACATTCACACCTAAGGCCAATTTAGAATGGCCAGTTTAAATAACCTAACGATAACTCAGGTGATACCGTGTGATTAGGAGCTAAAATGGGTGCCTACCACTTTAAGGATGTTAAATCAATCACAGCAGCGGTTTAGTGACTTGAGGGGCGTGGCCTAAGTAGACGGCAGTGTCATGGTTTTCTGACCTGTACACAAGTAAGTTCTTATTTTTGATTATATCTAAATGGAATTCATTATTACCTCTTTAGTTTGTAAAAGATAAATAAACCGTCAAGTGAAATCGATTTTTCTATATAAGAACATGTGTCAGCCATAAACTCTTTTATTACCCTACACATATTCTAACGTCTCAGTTTTCACTATTTTCCCTGAGCTTTTTAACTTGTTTGTATGCAAGGCCGTCAATTAAATCTCAGAAAACCAGCCTGCACAGTACAAATGAAGCCAATTAGCTGAGTTCCTAAATTTTAGACTCCAATTAAGTAACGCTTATCCTAATAATAAAATAATGTTAAAAATAATGTTGTTAACTAGACTTCGATTGTTACTGTAAAAACAAACTATCAAAAATCTCTGATATAATTCAGATTTGAAAACTTGGGTCTTTAAATGACTGATTTATTTTCAGAGATATGCGTGTTCACCTTGTGACACCCTTCTGCAACTCCTTCGTAGTGGCAGTGCAAGAGTCTCTGGGTGTTGCCAAGGCTTAATTGCCAATTGTCTACACTTCCAGAGGTGTGGGTAAAGGCATGGCTGAGGATAGGTTGGGGGAGATGACACTTCTTCTCTTCAATGGCTCTCTGGGATTTTTTTTTTTAAGTTGACGTCCCATCCATCCTCTTCCATTTATCCTTCTCAGGGTTCTGTTGAGGTTATTGAATGATTTATAATAAAAACAATGCTTCTGCAAACTCTGGTGTCAATCTCCACTTTATGAACAAGTCTCTATTGTAGATGAGACATTAGGTCTCAATGGGACTACCTATATAAAAAAGGTAAAATAAAAATAATAAATAAAAACGTTGTGGCTTTTGAGCCGGATCGAAACAGCTTTTTTAATTTAAAGATTGATCTGATGGCTAGAGTAATTCAACAGTTAACATACTAAAAGTGTTGTTTACTCAAAGACCTTACTCATTTTAGGTAGTATCATGTGTTCTCACTGTTTCACCAGCAGAGATTCAGGGTTCATGACAAGCTAAGCTATTCGCCTTCTGACTCAACCTCCACACTCGAAACACAGTCGTGAAAGTTGACCTTTTCACCTGAAGCATCCGAAGTTGAGATTCCAACGACCTTGTACATGTCGGAAAAAATGTGTATTAAGTTGTGCTAAAGAAATGTTTTCACCAAATGACTCATGAATAAGCATGCAGTCCTGAGCTACATTTATACTGAGCGATGATATGCTCATTTTTGCTAAATTTGAGGATTGAATCTCTCCTGTGAAAGTCAGCAGAGGTTATTTATATATTCTGTAAGGGAATATGAAAGTGTACTATGGCACCTCAGAGTCATCTGGAGGCTGAATAAATGTAACTGACAGAAAGTGATCAACATGGATCAATTACAGCCATTTAATTAGGTCGTTTTAAGATCATTTTATACTCATTACACATTACTGAGACTTCCTGGTTTAGTTATCCTTTATTGATGTTGCATCATATCCAACAGGTGGCAGCACTGATTAAGATAAACAGGGTTTTTTTTACTCTTAGACCGTTTGCAGTCTTCAGATGAGGATGTGAAGACAGTTAGTTTCATATGTTATTCATCATTACAGAAAACCTTGTATTTAGGAAGGCCTTCACAAGCAGATAATGTGTTTCCTTAAAAAGAAAAAACCCAAAACAAAGTAAAACAATACACTTGATCAAGAAAGCAGAAAAGGTGAGCTGACCCTGAATTCCCTTTTAGATAAATGCTCTGTGGGAGAGACGAGCTGGTCTGAAAAGGGGGAAAAAAAGTTGAAGTGAAATGACAGTTTGTCCTGTCAGAGGTTATGGAGGTTACACTAGCAACACAAGTGTCTCCTTTCTGCACGGTGCCTAGTGGCCTTGTCTGTGTTTACACAGGTAACATGGCTGAAGCTGTGCAGACGTGATCGTTGGTCAGACTCGACACGAAAAACGAAATGATATCATTCTGAAAGAGTATGAGGCAAGTTTGCCATGTATGATAATGAGCAAATCTGGGCTGGGTTAAATTGCATTAATCTACCCCCTGTTGTGCTTTTTGTCCTACTGTGGCTGAGCTTAAATACAGGAAGGATATCTTACAAGCTAATGAGGTGAGAGGGGAAGCCTGAAGACTAAAATAGGGGATTAATAAGCACAGCACAGCGTGATTAGTGTGAAACAGACACATTGTGCGTTTGCGCGCGTGTTTGTGTGTAGGCTGATGTGAGTAAAACAACGTTTCTTTACACCAGCCCACATTCCTAAATTGATATCACATTCCTGGATAGGCTGAGGATGCACCACGATCTCAGGCTTTCAAGTGTGAAATTACCTCTGACAACCAGAGACACCTCAGCTTACTTCTTCATGAAAATCAGATCAACAGCTTTAACGATTACTCTAAGCTGTACAAGGTGCATTATACACAACACAGCCAAAGGGTGAACTGACGCAGGTACCCGGGTCAAAAGCACACTTTGATTTTGATGTCGCAATAACAGGAGAGCATGGAACCAGACGTGTTCTTTCCAAAACACACGCACGCACACGTACACGCTGCTGTGGACAATTTGTAATGTTGATGAAAGTGATTATTTGACAATATGAGGAAATGTCGCTTTCAGCTTTCATCCTAATGAGTGGCTCCAAGTACTAGAAGCTGTCTCTCTCTCTCTGTGTGTGTGTGTGTGGTAGCTAGACTGTGAGATGAGACTGCTGTCTGAATGAGTCTTGGCCCCATAAACTCCAGATGAATCGGTGTCTTCTTGGTGGCTGGTATTTTCACATGCTATTTTCCCCTCTGCTCGGCCACTTAAATGTGATTACATAACTGTGTGAGCTATGAGCGTGATTGGGATACAGAGGAGGGGATTTGGTGAATTAAAATATGGTCATTCCTTCGTTTCTCTCCATGTCTGTCTCTCTCCATTCATCTCCATTTGTCAGTGTGTTTCTCTGTGTAGTAGCTGGCTGCAAATCAAAAGGATTTGACTGCCTGCATCACATCTCTGCTTATTCTTTTCTCACCCATAACCTTTTGAAACTGATCAACCCTGATTATTAAATATTTTGCGTGCTTACGTTCTGTAACGTCTCGGTTTGGGCGACAGTTGTATAAATCTACACCACGTGCATCTGGATTGGACACCGAGAGCAGCATCCACACAGGCAAAACCGATACAAAGCACCGTCTCCATCCTCGGAAACCCCCTTTAACAACATCCCGATCATCCCACAGAGAGTATAAGTTGGGACCCTGCCATCATGTTCCCGTGTCTCCTTTCAACACAAACGTGGGATAAAAGTGTAGGAAGCGCTGGCTGACAGCAGACCTTCCAGTGTCCAGACATGGTTCATGTTTGTGTGTTTAAGTTCTGTGTGAACGTGGTCCATTTTTGTCCTCTTTCAAGTGTTTATGTTTAAAAGCTATAGTATAAACGGCAGAGGAGGCGATGGGCTCAGCCCTGGGACAATAGTATACAGATAAATGCGGGCGGGTTGCGGCCTCACCCTTTCTGTTAATAGAAATGTTTGCACCTCCTTCCTGAGGACAGGCACACGCATATTTCACTCTGAAACACAGGAACATCTTAACAAAACATGGCATCCTGTTATTCTAACTAATTGAAGTAGTGATGCCTATTCTGTGCCATGTACACACACACACAATCTGCTCTCACACATCCTGTTTCATAACACAGCAGTAAATATGATTAATATGTCTTGATCTGAGAGGAAAAAAGCATTATTGCCCTCTCGCTTTGCTTTCAATGAAAACCGTAGCGTGAAGCTATTTTTGGAAAATTGAGCTGACATCCCAGAGACCCCTCGTCTTCACCCCGATACCCCGTGGCACCTCCTGCTCTGCTCTGCCACCTCCTTTCTTTTTCATTGCTTTGATACTTAGCTCTCTAATTATTTTTCCTTCTCAAAAAAGCATTTGAGTTAACCCTGGAGCGCACAGGCGGGCCAGCTCAGCGGCCTTAAAAGCCAAAGAAGCTGTCTGAGAATCCCACAGAATTAACTGTTTCTGCTCAAAAAATGAGGAAACAACACCTCAGGTGTTGGATTCTCTCACATTTAGACACGCTGCTTGCACAACTTGTTCGATGCGAGGCCTTCACAGGACATTAGTGCCTATGCTGGCTGTGACAGAGCTGTGGGAAAATATGTGCAATGAAACACTAAAAACTTTTCTTTGGATGAGCGCAGAGATGAGGACAAGTGTGAGGATAACAGTCGATCTGGTTCTAAAATATATTTATTTGTGTGTATATTTATTTAAAGTTAAACATTTTTCCCCCTTTAATAGCAATATGAAGAAACCTTTTCTTCATTTATATCTATGCAGGCCTGAAAAGTCAATTAACTGATTAGTCACTGGAGCAAAAATTAATTAGTAACCTCGCTGATAACTCAGAATTACTTTCAGTTATTTAGCAAGCAATTCAATATGAGCTGCACTCGTTTTACTCATGTGGGCAAATTGACTTTTGTTGTTCAGTAAATCTTGTAGATTTTGTAGATTTTAATTGTTTATGAACAAGATAAACGCATGAAAATGTCTAATTAAGCTGAAAAAACTATGAAATTCATCTCATCACAGACATGAAATAAATAAATATTTGTAAACAATCATAAAATCTGCTTCCGTGCACAGTGGCCTTGGAACACTTTAATTTGCATGTGAACCCATGTTGCTATAGCTTTTGCTGCAGAGTTGCCTTAAGCTATTATCTTGCATGTGTTATATGAGACCTGCTTAAAGGACATATGAGATTTGAAAGGTCAGTGTCAGTGTAAATAAATAGTTATCAACAGTAAAAGTACATCATGGAGTGTACTGGCTGCCCTACTGCACCTCTCACCCTATGACAGCTGGGATAGGCTCCAGCCCCCAGTGCAAACCTGGACTGGATGGATGGATGGATATAATCTAACTTAGATATTTGGATGAAAATGAGTCTTTAGGGAAAAATAAAACACCATGAAACAAAATTAAAAGACTGGAAATCGGCTTCAGTCTGGGTCAGTTTGTCAGATGAGTCAACACAACAAGCATCAGGAGGCACTGGTGCACATGATTAATGGAAGTGGGACGTTTACATGACTGTAAAGTTGCCTTTACAAATTGTTGTGTTTGCACTGTAGTGCCTACTCTGAACTTCTTCAATCTTGTTCCCGAAAAATCAAAATCAGAATCAAATAAACTTTGGAAACTTGCTGAAGCCAACCTGAAGTGAACGCAAGCTTTACATTTTTAAAAGAGAAACAGCCAGACTAATAGGCTGATACATTCTAAGTTTAGGTATGACGCTTTTACCGACAAATATGCAGATGCTGAAAGTTCACAGCAAGTGTGTGTTAGATTTTGGACCGCTTTTCGTCCAAAGTAGCTGGTTTGGAGTACACTAACTTAAAAAAAATTTGACGTCGTGTTTATAATCCTGAGGTTTTTGCTCCAAGTTAAAGGCGTAAAAGGAAAAAGGACACTTTAAAACCTGAAAAGGAATGACTCAAACTGTGGGAACCGTTGCTGCCTGCTTGCCATTTATGTACAATGACAAAAAAATAAACTCCACAGTAATAACAGACGTTGCGTAAGATAGGTGAGACCTGTAGCTAAGGGACAGTTCACATATTTCTTCACAGGTTAAAACTTGATGGATCTGAGGTTGCAGTGGCTCCTTTTGGCCAGCCTCACTTTGATCTCTGAAAGCTTTTAATTGTTTAAAAAGCTGCAGTGATGGATGAGGCAGAAGCATCTGCAGCCACGCTGACACAATCGCTCAAGACACAAACGAGCATAACTTGCAATGCATTCACATAAACACGGATAAATATTTCATCACCCATCCACTGCACACCAGCGCACACACACACACACACGCGCGCACACATCACCAACCACATGAGTTACAATACGAATCAGTGGCAGTGTGCAGAGGAAGGAGCAGGATAATAACAAGTGTGAAACAGGAAATCCCACTCTGTGGGTGGAGGCTCAGATCAACACAGGGATAGTGCCGCTGTCCTATCAGACTTAAGACGTGAGTCACACCAGAGAGCAGAGAGCAGGACAAACTTTAACTTCAAAACAACATCTCCCACAAATCTGCATCTGAAAATAGAGGTGCCTCAGGGCCCCGGTTCAGCTCCCTGGGTTGAGCAGGCGACCCAGGCTAACGCAGAGGTTTGAATCTGCCCCGAGGCCTTTTACTGCTTTTTTCCCCCCTGCTTTCCTGCCTTCTCTAGACTGTCCCAACGCAATAAAAGCTAAACAAAATAAAGGCTAAAATAAAATATGTTAAAAAGAAAGGGAGCTCGGTGCCCAGCTTTGACATGACTATATAGTAGCACCATTCTCTGCCAGAGTACTCTCTCTGTGGATGCTTTTATGAATCTCTTAAGCCACTTAAAGTGGGCAGTAAATAAAGCTGCATGGTGCTTTGTCGCAATGTATCAGTATTCTACACCAGAGACTATAAAGAGGAACTTGGGGGCTGGTTTTTGGCAGTGTCTAAAGAGGGTCCTTCTGAAGTCCACCCCTGAATGTAGGCGTAGAAGCCTCTCAGAACTGCAAATTCAGAACTTTGTAAAATCACATTTGGTGTGTACATTCGGTATCTCATCCAGGATGCCTTGGGGCAAAATAATCCCTGCCATGTAGCACTGCATAGTGATCCTGCCTCAGGTACTGCGTGTGTGTGTGTGTGTGTGTGTGTGTGTGTGTGTGTGTGTGTGTGTGAGGACGTGATGAGCTGCAGCTTGAAGCCAGGTGCATAAACACACTCCCTTATAACGACGCTAAATGAACACATGCAGACACATGGCTGTACACAAACATATACATATAGCCCACGGTGCCCCCGCGGGGTTAATCCCCACACATTCAGACCATCCGGCCCATTCTTGAATACAGCGCTTGTTTTTCAGTGAGGCCGTTTCCCCCTCCCCTCCCAAATGCCACTGCTAAACAAAGACTTGATGTTTTCTCAGCCTGCAATACATTGCTTCATTTCCACTGCAGTTTTTTAAACATTCATGCCAGAGTGCTGTTGAATGCTCGCCAGCGCCAGTGGCATCATAAGGGAGCCTCAGCAGGCTCCACAGGCTTCTGAAATGACTGACCAGAGCAGAGAGAGGCCACCTACCACTCACAGTGTATTTAGTGCAACAACAAATCAAATCAGACACTGAAAATATTTGGATGAGCTCTCAGTGAATTCCACTTCCTTGAAATGTTTTGGCGTTTCCAATGGGGCCCTGATTTCAGAGAAAATGGTGAACTTTTAACTTTGCAACATAAACAGAGGCTTAGGCCAGATCAATGATATAGATTCATTCATTCTGCGTCACATATTGCTACAAGATAAGGGGTTTTACTTCAGCAGTAATGGCTAAACCCGTAGAGCCCACCGAGACGTTTAATGACAGCAGAGCAACCCAGGAGATTCTGTGTGCGGCAGATATGATTTGCAATGCCTGCAGCAGCGTTTAACAGCAACAGTTTAGCTTCCCAGAGACATTTATGTGACTGAGATGTATTTTCTGCAGGCTGTTTTCGACCAATTAAATATCTGTTTTTAAACTGGCTTCCAGGGGGAACAAAGGTTGTCGATGTCTTTTTGCAAATTGCTTCATGTAAAAAAAAAAAAAAGTATAGTCGTGGGGCGTACAAAAGACCCCCACCGAGTGACGTACGGAACCTACCTATGGGTAAGGCGAGAAAGAAGGGCAGCCAGCAAAGGGTAAACATGCCGACCACAACTCCCAAAGTTTTAGCTGCTTTCTTCTCCCGGGAGAATTTCAGCAGTTTTACCGTGAGCGAACTTCTAGCCTGGTTTGCGCGACCCTTCCCCGTGCCAGAACTGCCGGGATCCTCGTGCACCTGAGATCCCTTGTGGATCCTGAGGGTCAACTCGCTGGAGTTCATCCTCTCCCGCATCACACCTGCCTCCAGGTTCTTAGTGGTCCTTTTGGCGACTATGTACACACGGCAGTACATGGCCAGTATAACGACGAGAGGGATGTAGAAGGAGCCGAGGGAGGAGAAGAGCGCGTAAAACGGCTCCTCGGTGATGGGACATATCGTGTCGTCCGGCGACGGTGGCTGCTTCCACCCGAGCAGAGGGCCGATGGAGATGACCACCGACAGCGCCCAGACCCCAAGCATGGCCAGCAGAGCCCGCTTCTCCGTCACGATACCCGGGTACTGCAGCGGGTGGCTCACTCCAATGTAGCGGTCAATAGATATTACGCACAGGCTCATGATGGACGCGGTGCAGCACAGCACATCCACCGCCGCCCAAATGTCACAGAAGATCCTGCCGAACACCCAGTAGTCCAGGATCTCCAGTGTGGCTGACACAGGCAGCACCGTGGTGCCCAGCAGCAGGTCCGCGATAGCCAGGTTGATGATGAAGTAATTGGTCGGGGTCCGCAGGTGCCTGTTGCACACCACAGCGAGGATTACAAGGATGTTGCCCGCAATGGCAAACACGATGAAAGCCCCGAGTACCAAGCCGAGCGGGATGGCTCGGGTGAGGTCCATCTCGCTGCGCACCGTATGGTTACCCCCAGAGCTGTTAGTGAAATTGAACTGGGAAGACGCCCCGTCGAGTTTCGAGGAACCATTTTTCCACAAGTCTGTGACATTGTCAATGCTCAGACTCATTTTGACTCACAAAGTCCTCCATAGCAGGCTCCAGACCACTTGTAGCTTTAAAGAAAGGGCTTTAACACAAACTGCCAAAACGGTCTATGTGCGCATGGCTCACTGCGCTTCTTCGAATTCGCTTCCAAACGTTTTATCAGAGAAAAGCGATCATTGTGCAGCCGCACGTTCCCCATGCAGTCCGTCTCCCCCCACTCTCCTGAGAGGTTAGTGGAGAAGTGAGGGGGGCAGCAGTCATCTCCTGCCTCCTCTCCTCCGCACACAGCGTTGCCATATATTGACCAAACATACCTAAACACGCGCTTATGAAGTGCGCGTGACGCACTGCACGAAGAGCAGTGATTGCGCAGAATACGCACATAGTGTCGTTGCTTCATTTTCTTTCTTTCTTTCTTTCTTTCTTTCTTTCTTTCTTTCTTTCTTTCTTTCTTTCTTTCTTTCTTTCTTTCTTTCGACTTTGCAGGACGCAGTGAGGAATCGCGCTTTTAGGGTGAAGCACTTCATTTGTGTCCGATTTATTTTTCCCCACGGTGGGAGGGTGCTTAACTGGGCATTTACAAGTTCCACAACCACATAACTTTGTGAGAGTAAACCTCGTTGGTGCAGTTTTTTTTAAAGGTACTTCTAGCTTGCTTGGCGGTACGCTGGTAAAAAAGTGTTTTGTTGACAGAGAAAATAATGACATAATTTTAAGCCAAGGTGTCCTGACTGTAAGAGATGCTCAGTTTCAGTGCGGTAAATATTCAGGATGTTCCAGCAGTCAGCTTAGATGGTTAAGCCTTCAACTTCAAACCGATTAAGTTCAAACGTAGATTACACATCACATACAATCCTCTCTCATATGACAGCTATCTCTCGTGAATTATATTCCTATTTTGGTAAAATGCAAGAGTTCCTCAGAGTACTCTCATCTCGGGTATACCGTATAAGTTAGGAAGAAGTGGCAGGCTTAGTGGACTGGCACATGCGCATTCCAGAGACAGGTTCCTCTCTTAGAAGCACTTTATAAAAAGGCCAACCACTATGGGTCTAATTTCCACAAAAGTAATTTTTTTTTTTCATGTTTATTGAATTACAAAGAATATATATGTACCTACAAATAATTACCAGTACATAAACTAGAATATAAAAGCAAAAATTAAAGGTTTACAGGAAAGAAGAAAAACAAAACAAAACAACCCAGCAGAACTTTAAAATAATGTCCCACTATTAATAATCAGCAAGGTGTCAAAAAGTGATTAATTTATAATTTATATGGCATTACTCCTCCTTAGTATACCATTTATAAATAAAAATATATGTTCACGATTATAACTACAGCACTGACTGTAGTCATAAATAATAATAAATACAGATCTAAACATATCTGTATTTATAAATGATATATTAAGATGGAGTAAATATAAATGATGAATTACACACTCAGTATTAGCTTTCCAAATCTTAATAGTGTGACATTATAAAGTGCTACCAATAATTCTGCTGTAATTTTAGTAGTTAGTTACTTCCATGTATTTATAACATAAAATCAAACAATATTTCCCCCAATGTATTCTGTAAATACTTATTCACAACATAAAGAAAGGAAATATTGTTTGTTTTTATGTTAAAATGCATCAGATTTACACCCTATTTAAAATTTCTTTCCTGGAAGAAAATAACTGAGGTTACTCATTACTTAAACACTGTCAGATTAATTACTTCTTCTTTCCTGCAAAATCTTGAATATTTACTCCCTTATCCAAGTGTGTGTATTTGTAGGTAACTATAATTACATTTTTAATGTCAGATAAAATGTAATAACATTCCTTTCAGTTTTAGGGAAATCGTACCTTTAATCATGGGCATTATTATAAAGTGCTGCTGAGCTGTTTAACTATTTATGCTACACAGGCAGCTGACCAACACACAAAGGTGTCCTCTGATAAACCTGAAGTTGCATGCTTTACGATTTGGTGCTCTGCAAAGTTGGCTTTTATTCACAGACCAGATTGTTTGAAAGAATTTGTCATGTTTAATATTTTCGGGAAACAACACACACATGACCTGCAGCAACGACCTGAGTGGTCTCCTTTGGACAAACTAATTAATACAGGTTAGACCAAAAGTATGTGACTAATTTAATATAAATTATGTCAAAAGTGCTGAAAATGAATTCTCCATTGTGATGTCATCGTGTCAAACATTTTCATAAAGATAGTCATGAAATATGCAGGACTCATGAAGTAAAATGTGTTTCTTTTTCTTCTTTTCTACTGATATACCAAATAAAACTCGCATAATTTCTGAACTGAGCATTAAGAGGTTCTTCATGACTAATATGTGAAGTGACTGCTTCCACCTCCTGCATATTCACAAGGCTTAATAGCATCCATCTCTTTAGAGTAGAAAAAATGCAAAATAATCCGAGAGTGAAAAGAAAAGTAAAAGCATTTAATGGTTTTGGATACGACGATTTCACGGCCAAAATTGTTTCTCTGAAAAACAACCCAAGTGGAATTTATTTTCCCGCTAAAAGGAGAGAAATAACTTGCTCTCCAGACTGGTTTATCTCGACATTTTAAACAAATAAGGAAGTGAAACACGTAGACCTGCATTCGTTGATCTCGTCCTGCAGGTTTCTCCATGTTTTTCAGGGCACAGTCACTACTTGTTTATGTTCCTCTCAGTGCACTTACACCAAATATGTGCCAAGAAGATTATTTATCATTTAAATCTAAACCAATTCACAGCATCAGTGAACACAGAGCGCTTTCATTCCTGTCAAGTCCTAAAGATTATAAGTTTATGAGCTTAATTTTTTATTAAGTGTAAGAACGATCAGTTATCCTGATAGAGCTCATAACAGAAGCTAGTGTTCAGTCCCCCCGCTATGTGACCAAGGCTTTAAACAGCTTTGGTCTTATCAATGTTTGAAAGTTAGAAGGTCAAAACATTTAAGTCGCCCAACACAAATAAATAAATGAAAAGAGTTCATGGAAGCACTTTTTCAGCTAAATCAGGGCTCAGAAACACTCCCAACTAAAAACCAAGAGGCTTCTTTACCACGTGGAGCAACATTCCTTCAGAGGAGGATTAGGAATTAGCCTCTCAATCCTTCAGCAGGCACCAGAGTACTTAAGTATTTTGTGCATCTTCCTTAAAAGAGGAATCACCTGGAATTATCTCAAATAGTATCTATGACTGGATTTTACTGCATTTCACTGACCATTTCACTTGATTGAATACACTGAGCCTGCAGATAACATAAAAGCTGCTCAGCGTGCTGCCAAGTGCCCCGGGTGAGCAAAACCTTTAGTATCATTTGCTGAAAATTCGACTTCAGCAGGAGCATCCTCCTTTCGCTCTATGTGCTTCTGTGGTGAGATTTGCCTCAATTTCAAGAGGATCACTTTTTCTTCTTGGCAGGAAAAACAATATAAATCTGGAAGACAAGGAGCAATTTGCCTTCTTTTGTACAGACACAGGCTTCTAGTTTTGCACAGCATTCTGTCATTATTTTAATCTATTTAACATGAATCAAATGAGATTAAGAAAGTAGACAGTAGATAAAAACATACCCACATTTATTTTCCACATTTATTTTGTTCTGAAACGTCAAAGATTTATGTAGTGTTTGCACAATCCTGTTTCTCTAAGTTATATTTTAAGGACTGATTGTGAAACACGAATGCGAGAAGGAGGCTTTGCTTGAAACTGACATCTCTGTGGAGAGCTGCGTCCCTCTTTGACCTTGTGCTGCTCCTCTTCAAAAACCTGACCTCTAAGTGATGTGGTGGCGGAAAAGCTGTGGACGCTCACACCATATGTCCAGTATTATGCAGTCCAATAAAAGAGAACAACCCAAACACACGGTGCTGGTTTAGGATCAGCACAGCGTGACCTGTGAAAATAGACAAACAGACACACGCATACAGTTTTTACTTATGTAAGAAAGTTTCTTATTTCACAGGATTCTCTCCTTATGCTTGCTGTGGATGTTTTTCATACCATCGATAGGCACGCAAATGCCAGCTGGTAGTGAAGCCCCCACATACACTTAATCTATAGCTGCCCACCTGGTTGAGTGGGCTTCTGTAGTTTAGTCACGTAGCCTCTCCCAGACCATATATGGGTGATGTTGTGTAATACTCAGAGACATTGAAAATACTTTTTTTGTTGTTGTATAACTGGGCTTTCAGATTAGTAGCATGATTTTTTGGAATGACCATAAATAGACTCGAGGAGCCGAGATTCAGAGACAGAAAATGCGATCTGCTCTTCCAGGATTGTCACTCTTTTCTTCGAGCATCCATCTCATACAGAGATGTTTTTTTCTTTTCTTGGTCATCAAAGTAATGAATAGCCAAGAACACAGGCTCCTGCTCTATTGTAAAATAAATCAGGCTTGGATATTCAGCGGATGCTAGCTTTAGAATAATGTTATTAAAAAGTATCAATTAGTGGGAAAAAAGCAGTGAGTGACAGCTCACTGGGTGAAAATGCCTTGTTGATGTCAGATTAGAGGGGACTGGCCAGACTCCTTTGAATTGATAGGAAGGCAACATTATTTTTGCAGCCAAGGTGTGCAGAAGAGCATCTCTGAGTGCACAACATTCTGAATCTTGAAACAATACAGCAGCAGGAGACCACACCAGTGAACAGCTAAGAACATCAAACTGAGGATTACACTTTGGGAAAGTTTGGGAAAATGGCCTCATGGTAGGTCAGAATTTTTCTTTTCTCCCTGTTTCCTTTCCTTATGAACGACCTCCTGACAGCCACTCTTCCACTGAAAACCATTTCTGATGAGGCTTCAGTGAACAGTAGATGGATTAATCGAGGCGCCACATGCATCTCTCAGGTCCTGTGTCAGGTCTTTGCTATATTTTTTCCTATTTCTTAAGGGCATGACTTTCAGATATTGTACATCTACTGTAGATTGTTTTTTAGGCCTGCCAATTCTCCTTTTGTCCTCCACTTTGTTCAGTTTCCTAAAAGTTTAAAGACACACTAATGGCTCTTTTGGAATAACCTTGTTGGTGCTAAAAATCAAATTTTATGCCTGTCAGACTGTGTTATCTTCTTCACACATTCAGCTAAAGAACAAATTATATGCTGTTGCAACAGGCTGCTAGTAACAAAGTGCCTTAAGATACAATTTACAAGAAATCACAACCATTTCTTCATAATTTAGGAACAGTTGGGGATGTTTTATAGTGATGTCTAACATATTGTATATAGGACTATAGAGCGAGCATGAAAGAAGCAAAATGAGAAAAACAGAAAGCAAACTGAACAAAACATAGCCATTAGTGTTATCGCACTCACTCAGTAAGCATCACGTCAGTGGCTTCCTCCTTAACTGACTGAAGCCAGAATCATCCATCAGGCCGCAGCGGTGGCTCGGGGAACAATCCTCCACCTGGATAACTGCATGTGGTTAAAGTGGTGCTTTCTCTGTAGGTACAAGCTTTGTGGAAACAAATGACAATCTGAAAGCAAGGCTGGATTTAGGCTTTGTTATCATTAGTTTCAGGTAGAAAAGACCAAACATAACTATAGGAGTGAAAATGCTGCTTTTAATTAAACCAGAAACCCTCACAGCTTCACTAGTAAATGATTTTTACATCAATAATGCAGCAAAGGGCTGCTTGCTGTGGTGAACCACTCCTGAGGTACCCTGAGGTCTGTCAGCCATTTCAGATGGTATTGGCATATTAATTTGCTTCTATCAGTTGTTTTTATCCTCATTGCCAATCCACTGCTTCCATTGCCAACGAGTTGGCAGTTATCACGTCATTCAGTGTTTTTTGTTTCACCCTGCTGAATGGAGGTTATGTGCTCAGTTATATCAGGTTAAAATAGCAACAAAATTCTGCATTTAAGGCTGGAGGATTGGCAGATTTAAAGTCTTTTGGACTTAAAATAATGACACTATGATTTGTTTTCAAGTGCTGGCTGATAAGGATTAGGAAAAAGTAATTCCCAGTCAGTGGAACCATACAGTTTTCATAGGGACAGCCAGGCTGAGACCATCTCCTTACTTTATTTTTCACTGTAGGAAAAATATTTTTGGTCATGCAGATAGAAGTGCACTTTGAACTTCCTATCTATAACAGGCTTTAAAAAAGACTTTCAACTGATTAAAAAAACATCAAATTTCTCCCTTTCATTGTTGCTAGAGTTCATAATAACTGGATGCCAATTTATAGGCCGGTCGTGTGGAGAAATAATTCCTCCTTTTTGAGATGGTTGTTACTGGCTTAACTCCAGCAGCATAAGCCGTTGTGTGGTCCCCTAATGAGCTGTGTGCGGTAGCCAAAATTTAGGCACTGCTGGCCACCACTAGCTTTGAGATCACACTGTGCAAACCACACGTTACCACACATCTCTGGCTACCCTACCATGATGATTACCACTAGAAATTATGCCCTTCTTCTCACATGACCACTAGTCACCATAATCTTTATAATCAGTGTTGGATTACAACAATATACTGACCCTGATAGAAGGTAGTGAGGATGACTTTTGATACAAAACGATCATTCGCTGGGTTGAAATTGTCAGAATGGTGCTTCTGTGGTGCTTTCAAGTGTCTCCCAGTGTCCGATTATCAAATAAAGCTTTCCATATGTATCATACTTTGAACAATAAAAGTTTCTTAAAACAACTTCTCTAAAGGGAGGTCCCATCTGGGTTTGTTCAGAGGAGCAGACGATTCACACCTCAGCTCATACACGTGACAGCCATAAGCGTCTGGTAGCACATTTCCCATGAACCACAGCACAGAAGCTAAACCCACGCTGGCTTTAATGTTTTCATTTCCCTGGCAACAGACATCTGGGGCAACTGATTAATGTTTCCAATTCAAGATAACATGAAATATTTGGGCAAAATACCCATATGTCTGTCCTGGTCTCCTACGATTGTCACTGTAAATGGGAAACAGAGTTAAAATGCCCTTTGAGACTTTGTTATGGATAAATGAAAGCGGGGAAGGAAAAAAATGTATCAGCTGAAGCTACTCAGAAAGTTATCAAGTCAGCCTTATTTTCTTGTGTCTGACATACTCCACTGGATATCTATACAAAAAAGTCCAGACATGGACCAAATCTTTTCACCTAAAATGAAAAAAAAAAAAAGAATAGTAGCTATTTCCTTTCCCAATAAGTCAAACTGCTGATTTTAGAAGTTTGGCAATGTTTCATGAATGCCTTTCTGCCCAAACTGCTTTCTGCTGCAAATTGAAATACCTGCAGAGACGGTGGATATTAAGAACGCAGCCGTGACAAGCCGCAATATAATTTAATATGCTTTACAATGTGTGCACTGCACATTGCCTACCCAGCTCCCTTACCGTGTCCTGCTGGAATTTATGTCTGAACAGCAACCAGACATCTTCCCTGCATTTTTGCACTCCTTCTCCAGTTTCTGGGTTGCATCAGTTGCATTGCAGTAGCGTTTAAAGGAGAACAGTAATGGCGTGAATAATGTTGTATTTGGTTTGAAGTAGCGGGATTTATAGTATTCTTGTCAGTAAAAGTTTTTCATTGTAATAATGAGGTGCTTTCGGTGGAATGGTGGAAAAACCGTGAAACCATATGCACTTCAGAGTCAGGTGGTTTTAACATTAGACAGAGAAGTATCCAACACATACTTCACCATTTGTCATGCTTTTCTTTTTTGTTCTCATTATTTTATTTTCATAATTATTGCAACACCGAACTTGAATCTAAGTGTGCTGCTGTGGTTGGTTCTAATATTGCTGGCTGCTGTGCGGTGTCATTACCTGTTGGTTACACTGTAACATGAACTTCCTCTGCTAACGAAATTGAGCCTGTTGACACAGCAACTGTTATCAGTCCGATCAGACTGATTCATTTGTTTTTGTCTAATGTGAATCGAAGCAGTTTAAACTATTTGAAAATTGCTCTCGCACTTGTGGATCTTGGATCGGCGCTGTACAATAATTTAAGGACAACAAGATCCCGGTGGTTACATCACAGCTTCGAGGTGGCTCAGCAGCAGGCATCAGTCACTACAGACTAATGAAAAGGGAAGAAAACGGATTTCATCAATGCTGCTCAGCTGCCAGTTTGCCAGAGGAGACTAAACTGTTTTGGCTGCACAAAAGAACAGATGAATAGCCCTTTCTCTTGCTTGTAAAAAGCCCAGCACATGATTGAGTTTATCTGGTAGAAGATACATGGAAACACTATCTTTTGGCTCAGCATCTCTCTGACATTCACTTTATCTGCTTCCACCTCTCTCTGTCGAGTCGTTATACGTTATAATCCCTGCCCACACAGTTACGGTCACAATGACTGCCTGTACAGTAGCATAAACCATACAACGGGACATTTATTGATACGGGATCTGCTCTACTGGAAATGCACAGCTGGCAAAGAAGCAATTTTCCTCTCTAAGTGTAAAAACTGCAAGTCTTGCACCATCTTAAGTGCTATTTATATTTGAAAAAAATCCCCCCTAAACTGCAGCCAATGAAGGTAGGAATGGATCACTTCAATTTGATAAAATCCTGTACAGTTTCTGGCTGAAATGCTCAAGCCTGCAAAATCAGTGTTAGTGCAAGTTGTTTGACAAAGACAAAAGACCCTACTGTAGTTGGGTTGTCAGAAGGTGAGTCCATCAGAGTGGATTCCTGGCCAATGATGCTTAAGGCTGGAAATGGCCTGGCAGGAGCCCAGACCGTACATAGCCTGAGTGCTGCTGAGTGGACACTTTAGCAATGCGGTGAGATCCGACCATTAGATGATTGCCTCTGTGGTTTTGTGAAGGGGGTGAGACTTGTTATGTCTTTAAAGTTTCCTCTGAAGGATCACGATGAGGTCTTTGATCCACCATGTTCCACCACAGCAACTCTGGAAAATCTTAAAAACGTGTCACGGTCTGGCTGGGGCAGACCGTATGTGTTGCAGAGGAGGACTCAAACGCAGACCAAAACGTGGTGTGGATTAACAAAACAAGCCGTTTATTGAGGTTAGCAACGAGGGTACAAAATAATAGGGCATCGGTGAAAACTAAACAATAACCTAAACTGGGTGAACTAATAACAAAACATGAAAAACCTTAACCATAGTGAACTGACATGGGTACCTGGAGATGAGACATGGATGAGCAGACGACCTGACAATGGCATGAAGAAAACAAAAGGCTTAAATACAGACATGAGGTGATCAGGGGAAGTGGCGACACATGGGGGAAAACAGCTGACAGACATAAACCTAATGACAGGACCAGGAGAGGAAAGCTAAATACAATAAACAAAGAACACATGACATTGTCAGAATAAAACAGGAAATACTAAAACATGACAACACAACTTAACAGACCTAATATGTGATGAATAAATACAAAACCCCAAAACATAGAAAACCCAGGAACAATAACTGCCTAAACTAAAGGCAGATAGGAAATAACACAAACTAAATCACATAACAAAATGAGACAAATACAAACATGAACTCAGAGCGCTGGGTCAGAGACCCAGCCTGTGACAAAACGACTCTGGCACGATATGGAAAAAACACTAGCAATCTGTCATTGCAGATTTAAACGAGCGATGCCTTTAGTCAGTTCTTTAGTCTATGGTATGTAAATTAAATTGCAGCTTTATTTCCCCATAAAAAAACATCTAGTCTCTTTTTACTCTGGCATGCCGTTTCACCTCCGCTTTGCAAAGACGTGATAATACACTCTGTCAAATAGCCTGTTTGTGGCATTCTCATCGTATTAAAACCTGTATTGTAGTAATCTGGTAAACAAAAAGCCTCTGTTCTCAACATCATTATTCCAGGAATACCAGCAATCAATGTGAAGGCACCATGTTACTGCACCTGGAAATGGACGTAAGTAGCAATTTGTTGATGTGGAATTGTCTTTCAAATTCAAAAGAAAGTGCAAGTATTTGTCATTAGAATTTAAGATTGATTGTCACTTTGGCACAAGTTGTGATTAAAGAGTATGTAAGACTACAAATGTGTTAAGTGTGCAGTGTGCATTCTTTTTTTGTCATTGTGGAAAAAATGGAGCTGACAAACTAATATTGACATGTGAATAAAAAGCAATCAGATAAATTATAGTGTTTCAGTTTTCTTTGTTCATCCATCCTGCAGCTGATGCAACTGGAATCACAGTTACAATAAATTAAAATCTTTACTGCGCTGTTTTATTCACTTAAGGTCCTCATTTCCGGCTTCAGCCTGTGTCTCAGTACATCAAGGAAATTAAAAGGGCAAGAAAAGGGAACGGAAACCTTTGTGAATCAATTGCTGAATGATAAGGACATCTCTGTACGCTAATCAACTGTGGGGCTGCAAACTAAATCTAAACTTGGCGCTGGACCATTAAAGTTAAATGAATTGCTGTCAGTAAAAGCCACTCATTTAAGTTATGCACTCACAATATATCAAAGAAATGTTTAGGTTGTCTTGCTTGTCTGGTATAGAGAGAGTAGAATCAATAAGTTCAATAGGAGAAACAAAGATAAAGTTTAGATAAAGTGACACTTTCTTGGTGAGCTGCACACCTTTCCTGACAGGTTATGGATTATTTTATACAGTATTGAACACAGGTGATATACTGGGAAATTTAAACCACAATCACGGCTCAAAGAACGACAAAGCAGTTAGCCCATATCAGATTCTGAAGCCATGAAGACATTTGTGAAGCCTGAGAGTATTAATCACACTGACACTGCCGTTCCAACATAAACACCCTCAGTGTATAACTAATGATGTTTCATCATTTCAGTTGCACTTTAGTCCTAATTAGCAAACATTAGCATGCTAACACAGTTAACCCAAGATGTTGAACTTTGTAAACATTAAAAGTGCTAAACCCTGTCACTGTGAGTTGTTAGCATGTTGCTGCTGTTACTGCAACTTCTGCATGTGTGTGTCTGTTTCATGTTTTTGAGAGCATGAAATGTCCACAGTGTACCGTGATGTCTGTTACATGTTCTGCCGTGATACTGGGTTGACTGATGTTAGTATTTGGTGGTCCCATATGCACTAGCATATGGCTCTAGAGTGTTTACACTTTCACAGTGTTTCAGAACAAACAAATCAGTAATTGACTTCTATAAAACACACTTTTCCCTAAACAGATATCAGGATTGGACATCGTCTTCAGTCTGACTTTGTGTTTTGCTCGTCTGTCTTAGGATATTTGTTGTGGTTTGGAGTGTACATGATGTGCTGCAAACAGAGCCAATGTTTTCAGCCATCTGCCTTCCCTAATATGAGCCATAAATCTTTATGGAATTTGGCTCATACCTTTTTGGATTCGGTAAAAACTGCAAAATTTCCTCGCAATTATTTTATTTCCTAAACTGTTATCTGCTTCAACTGACTGGTGATAAATCTTGATGGGCTTTTTTGCATGGGTAATTACACATGAATTACCCATTAAGATAAGAAATGTGCATTGTCCAGAGGATAGCTTGGAAATATCTTGGAAATTGACCTTTCTTTATCAGTTATTTAACCCAGAGGGAGTAGTCCCAGTTTCTCGTTAATCGTCCCCCCTCCACCATGAAGTTCTGTCCTGCGGTATTAACTGTCAGTATAGGCAATTTGTACACAAGATATCAGCCGCTGTGTTTATATTGCTTGTTTATCCAAGTAAACTGAACAGACCCATTTGTGGAAGCGCTAAGTTGGGTCATATCAGCTCAACTCAGAAGCCTTAAGGAAAGGTTATTGAGACTGGGTGAAGGTGATGACTCTGCAAGCCCCAGGTTGTCGAAATTATCCAGACAAAAGCGTATGCTCTGATAATAATTGTACCCAAAGAAACACATGCGTGTTGCTCTTACTGTTTCCCTTTTTCACTGTGGCAATTTTTTTCCACTGTTGTGGTTTATGTTACAGAAACATGTCTTTAACCTCAGCTGAGAATTTTGTACCTTAATGTTATAGTAGAAAAAGGGTCAATTTAAGAAAGGGGAAAGGTGGATTGAAATAAATTGTTCATATTTTACTAATATTCATTCATTTACTTGGAAATGGACTAGTATTTGTACAGAGTTCCCAATCTCAATCACCAATAAAAGCTTTAACTACAGTATTGTTAGAAAAGAAAGACTTCACAGGACTCTATACATGTGAAGTAGTCAGACTCGAACGTCAAGGAATGTGGTAGGGAAGCAGACTACGCAGACATTTCGGGTTTCCAGAGGTGAGCAATTTATTTACAGTGAACTCCATTTAATAAAACTCCCCCCCCCAAAGTAACTCAGTTAACAAAACTCAACGGTACATGGCTCTGGTAACACAGCTCACCTCTCCTCTCTCATCTGAATATGGCAGAGACTGGCAGCCCTTCAATTAGCCCAGCCAGTACCACTCACTTGAACTGAGGGATCTAAAACTTTACACAGATGATTAAAAAAGACAAAACCTCCTCACACGTCTAATTAGCACATTTACACAACTAAATGGCTCTATTAACAAAAAGAAAAAGATTCAACAAATCCCTTCAGAGGAAGCATTTCTATGGAAAAAGAAACCCCTCCACTTGGTTCGACCTGCTGATGTCATGTGTGATGTCATCAGGACTTAAAATGAGGAAATGCTAGGGGGCATTTTCCCACACCTGACCCTCATGAAGACTGAAAAGAAAGAACAAAGTAAGTATGAACAAATGACTTAATCTGTAACACAATAAAATTGCAGAATGTTTGTTTTGCCGGCCACAGAACGCTTACACAAACGAACCCGGGATAGTTAGTGCAGCAATGTTACTTGACAAATAGCAAATCATAGCAAATAAATAGAAACAGAATAATGTGCAAAAAAAGGTCAACACATATGGGACAAATGGAGAGCATTGCAACTGCTCAGCCACTTTGTCACAATACAGGCTTGTGAAAATGTAAATACACCTTTACTGCTTCCATGGGAAGCACCTAGCTGCAAGTAGCAGGTAGCCACTACTAGCTGCCTCTTGGTGTTGCTAATCAAATGCACTTGATTGACTGATCATAAGCAAGTGTCAGCACCTCTATAAAAAGAGTTTGGCAGTTTATTGGTCTGGAGCATTTAGGTTTGTTTCAACACACAGTTGTGGAAAGTTCATGACAGCACAATTAGAAATATTGAACAAGCATAGTGTGTTTGGAAGAGTTACCAGAAG
Organism: Aulonocara stuartgranti; assembly: GCF_965226115.1. Taxonomy (NCBI): domain Eukaryota; kingdom Metazoa; phylum Chordata; class Actinopteri; order Cichliformes; family Cichlidae; genus Aulonocara; species Aulonocara stuartgranti. Next base: position 28,705,158 of record NC_138940.1, read on the forward strand.
AAGGTCTCTTCTCTCTGATAAGAAATCACCGGATTGGCTTAGGTTTGTAAAGTTGCATCTGAATAAACCACAAGACTCCTGGAACAATGTCCTTTGGACAGACCAGACCAAAGTAGAGATTTTGGGCCAGTAATACATAGCGCCACATCTGGCAAAAATCAGCACAAACACCTCATATTACCTGTCAAGCATGATGGTGGGGGCGATGATAGGCTTAATTTATAGCCAAAGGAATTTGGGACCTGGCAGTCATTGAGTTGACCATGAACCTCTCTATATACCAAAGTACTTTAGAGTCATCCATCCAATCCATCCAAGAGCTAAAAGTCAAAACCGGGTCATGCAACAGCATAATGATCCCAAGCACAACACCAAAAAATAAAAATCAAGGAGTTACCATGACCCAGTCAAAATTCATCAAAGTTCAACCCCACTGAAATACTGTGGCAAGACCTTAAGAGATGACTCCCTGCAAAACTTCAATAAACTGAAGTCCCTTTACCAAGAAGCGTGGACCAAAAGTCAACCACAACAATATGAGAGACTGATAAAGTCCAACAGAACTTCAAGTTATTGGTGATAAAGCTGGTTTGAAAAGCTGAAGCCACTGACTCACAGGGTGCACTCAGTTTTTCCAGGACTGCTTTGAGTTCTGTAAAAACAACTTTTTTTGATCTCATATGTGCCCAACAAACCAAGCACTCTCAGAGAACTCACCAGGCACCGGCAGAGTAAAGATTCAAACCCAGAACCAAGGTGCAGGCAAGACAGAGAACAAAACTTAATGTATCGGTAAGGTCATATAACCCCATATATGGTACCTTTTAAACTGTAAGAAGTATAAATATGTACTGTTTGGCGACGTGTGCCTTTTGGCCTTTTAGAACCTACACGTTGTAACCTTGAGGTGTAAGAATTAACCCTTGGGGATACACTCATGCTGACTGTACCTTTTAAGGTCATAAATTGAATTTCAGTGTACCCCTATTTCTGAGAGTGTAGAGATTTTCCTTCAGGTCCAGCTGCACCGTGCTCATCCCACACTTATTTTCCGTCTCCAGTGAAAATTTATTTTGGGGTGCTTTAAACACATCAAAGGTTCTCTGCTCTTCGGAAAACGTCTTAAATTTTGAAAGGAGACACCTATAGTATAGTTAAAAGCAGGAAAAAAATAAGAGACATTCAGGAATCTATGGAATGCTTTTCCAGTAAAGAAAATATGCAAAGAAAACAACATTTCTTTTGGGAAGAGACACTCGTTCAGGATCTGTTTGGATAGCCTGGACATGTGACATTGAAAAGATATGGCACACGTTGATATTACCGAGTGCAACCAGAGAGTGCAGGTCCCTGAACTCTCTGGTTACACTAGGCCCCCCTTTAAAAAAAAAGAAAAGCTGTCAGTATATATCAAACTAGTTTTTCCTCATAAAAACATTATGCTCTTAGAATCCCCCTCTGCCGTTCTTGCATTTAAAAATATCTATAACGCAGCTGTGGCTTAGCTGGTATGTGTGTTGCTCGAGTTGAAGGTCATTACCCTGTACGAGTTTCCGTCACATCCCCATAGACATGGACATTTTGTAGCATCAAGCAGCTGAATAAGTGTTCATCAAGAATAAAACCATAAATTCTTAAAGTACAAATGGCATAAAAATCACTTTTTTAAAAAAAAATAAAAAATTACACATCCAGTAGATTTAGAGCAATTCAGTCTGCAGCCCATTTGTACCCATGTTTCTAACTTTGTTCTGAATGTAAATCGTTATTTGCTCACATTTAGCTCTGTTTTGTGCTTCACCAATCCCTCTCCAGGGAATAACTGGCTCTTCAGTTGCTTAATGGTGCACTTTGTTCACCAGCTATTTCCAGACTGTACCTGTCTGCTGTTTGGTGCAGTGTTTTAGAACTTCTGCCATTTTCCTCTTTGGTTACCGGTAAAAAAAAAAAAGATTTAAAAAAACCTCTGTAGTTATTATTTTTGTATCTACTAACTCATAGTGCATATAAAAAAGGCCGATTACATCTGATTTCAACTTGTAAAACTTGCACTGCTGACCTCCCTGTGTATTCTTGTGCTGGAGTTATCCAGCCTTTACCTCTATAAAGACACAGGTTAGTGTAAAACTAATAAAAATCATAGTTTAAATGAAAAGAACTGCAAAAACAGACCCCAGGTTGAAGAATCCTGAACTTTAATTGATAATCTGATCACCTTTAAATAGTCAGGCCGTCAAGGCAGATGAGTTCTTCTGCTGAGCGAGAGAATCGGCGTGCGTAGTACGGCAAAAAAAGAAAAAAGCTTGTAAATGAAAAGGCTCACAATGAGGTTAAGAGTGCATCAGGAGATTATGAAGGTCGTGCTGTGTTGTGATATCCCCCAACAGTCAGCTGGAAGGACTCATCGCATAAAGTCTAAGAAGAGAGATGCTTTCCTTAGTAGACAGAGATATCGTTCCCAAGATTAGATGGGAAAAATTATTGGGTCACATACTTTTTGTTTTTGTAGCTACTTAAAAACCTCAGCTTCACAATACGAGTACACTGAGCTTGTCCTCACTCGCTAATGTGGAATTTCTGCTTTTTGTTATCTACATCTGCTCCAACAAACTGGAAAATATACGTTCTAGTTTGCTTACACGCTGAAACGCAACATGAACAGCAGAAACGTTTGCTTCAGGCGTTGTGATAATCTCAGAGTCTTTCAGGGGGACGTGCCAAGAAGGAAAAAGGACACGAATCTAAATAAACTTTGCATGGAAGTTTGTAAATAAGTCCCAAAATAAGGCCTAACAGATAGCTCTCTTGACACTGACCATGGCCAAACCTCTGTGAGGAGGGAGATATTTTGATCCTGAGAATCGTTGTGTACCGTGAAATCCTCCGGTGGCAAAGAGAACCAGGGACTTTCTGTAGCTGATCGAAAAATAGGTCTGGACCCATTCAAAGTCACTGAGAACCCAGTGGATTATCAGCATTCGCTGAATTCCAAATTGTGAGACATGCACTTAAGCCTCCAAGTCCAGCTCCCACTGGAAACTAATTTCAGGTGCTTTTACTCGCCAGTGATCAAGAAAAGATATCAAAACCACTTCTGCTTACTGTCATTCATCACTTTGGTGATTTATGGCTCATCCCAGGAGTAAGGTCTGAAGGAAAATACTTGGGGATCCGCAAAACTTTTCTTTATCCTCTATTCATGAGAGGGTCTTACATTAATATCTGCTCATAGAAATCAATGTGCTTTCCCTGTGAGGATATTATCAGTTATGTAGCCCAATAAAACCAAATCTCAGCTGGGTTTTTGGATGTCATGAAACTGTGAGCGCAGATGCTTGGAGCATATAAATATTTAGGAAAAGCTCAGATTCTTCAATGTTGGGAACACATGGTTGCAGTTACGCTGGGAGAGATACTAAACATGCACAATGACAAATGTGTTTGTATATGTACAGTGGGGCAAAAAAGTATTTAGTCAGCCACCGATTGTGCAAGTTCCCCCACTTAAAATGATGACAGAGGTCAGTAATTTGCACCAGAGGTACACTTCAACTGTGAGAGACAGAATGTGAAAAAAACATCCATGAATTCACATGGTAGGATTTGTAAAGAATTTATTCGTAAATCAGGGTGGAAAATAAGTATTTGGTCACCTCAAACAAGGAAAATCTCTGGCTCTCACAGACCTGTAACGTCTTCTGTAAGAAGCTTTTCTGTCCCCCACTCGTTACCTGTATGAATGGCACCTGTTTGAACTCATCATCTGTATAAAAGACACCTGTCCACAGCCTCAAACAGTCAGACTCCAAACTCCGCCATGGCCAAGACCAAAGAGCTTTCGAAGGACACCAGGAAAAGTATTGTAGACCTGCACCAGACTGGGAAGAGTGAATCTACAATAGGCAAGCAGCTTGGTGTGAAAAAATCAACTGTGGGAGCAATCATCAGAAAATGGAAGACATACAAGACCACTGATAATCTCCCTCGATCTGGGGCTCCACGCAAGATCTCATCCCGTGGGGTCAAAATGATCATGAGAACGGTGAGCAAAGATCCCAGAACCACACGGGGGGACCTGGTGAATGACCTGCAGAGAGCTGGGACCAAAGTAACAAAGGTCACCATCAGTAACACACTACAACGGCAGGGAATCAAATCCCGCAGTGCCAGACGTGTTCCGCTGCTGAAGCCAGTGCATGTCCAGGCCCGTCTGAAGTTTGCCAGAGAGCACATGGATGATACAGCAGAGGATTGGGAGAATGTCATGTGGTCAGATGAAACCAAAGTAGAACTTTTTGGTATAAACTCAACTCGTCGTGTTTGGAGGAAGAAGAATACTGAGTTGCATCCCAAGAACACCATACCTACTGTGAAGCATGGGGGTGGAAACATCATGCTATGGGGCTGTTTTTCTGCCAAGGGGACAGGACGACTGATCCGTGTTAAGGACAGAATGAATGGGGCCATGTATCGTGAGATTTTGAGCCAAAACCACCTTCCATCAGTGAGAACTTTGAAGATGAAACGAGGCTGGGTCTTCCAACATGACAATGATCCAAAACACACCGCCCGGGCAACAAAGGAGTGGCTCCGTAAGAAGCATTTGGAAGTCCTGGAGTGGCCTAGCCAGTCTCCAGACCTCAACCCCATAGAAAATCTGTGGCGGGAGTTGAAAGTCCGTGTTGCTCGGCGACAGCCCCAAAACATCACTGCTCTCGAGAAGATCTGCATGGAGGAATGGGCCAAAATACCAGCTACTGTGTGTGCAAACCTGGTAAAGACCTATAGTAAACGTTTGACCTCTGTTATTGCCAACAAAGGTTATGTTACAAAGTATTGAGTTGTATTTTTGTTATTGACCAAATACTTATTTTCCACCCTGATTTACGAATAAATTCTTTACAAATCCTACCATGTGGATTCATGGATTTTTTTTTTTCACATTCTGTCTCTCACAGTTGAAGTGTACCTCTGGTGCAAATTACTGACCTCTGTCATCATTTTAGGTGGGAGAACTTGCACAATCGGTGGCTGACTAAATACTTTTTTGCCCCACTGTATGTTTTATTTATTTTAACTTGAGTGCATCTACTGCATGTGTGTGGCATGTGCATGTCTACAGGACGTGTGGGTACGACTGGACACTGTGTCTCCAGGAAGTTGCCACATCCAGCCGAGAAATATTCCAGAGCTTCCGCGGCAGAAAAATGCAGTTTTTCAAATTGAGGTTTTTTGGACGCATTAAACAAACCACATACGAGGTGTGAGTTTTAGCGGTGCTGCTCGATTGATTTTGTTACCTTTGGACGGAACTGTTCTTGGACGTGCCTTTGTATTTACTGCACGACTGTAAGATCGGAATTTTACTGCTGGAAAATGTACTTTTTAAAAATGCAAATATCTTTTAATGAATGGATGTTAAAGCAACGTGCTGTTCTAATTTAGTTTGCTCAGTTTTTAACACAACATAGATCTAATTATACTTAATAATTTCTCAGCTAACCCTATTTAATTGTAGAATTAATTTAATTTTCAGAAGACTGAGATATTCTGTTTGTCCTTCAGTCCTTAGAAGTATCTTATATCAGGAACACTGGCTGAAAGCATGTCTATTTAAAGCCCCACTGAGCTTTTGATGCAGAAAAAAAGCATACAATGCCATTTACTTCACCAGAACCTAATAAAGAATACAGTCAGGCTTTCAGATAGGGTCTCTTTTTATTTCATCCTCCTTTGTCATTCTGTCTTCTTTTAAGTCAAACCTTTTTGGTAAATACTTTTTTTTTTTTTTTTTTGAGCAATGAAAGGATTAATCACATATTGCTTTTACTTGCTTTGAAGTTTGGTGAAAAACTCTCGAAATATATTTTGGCAAGATGGGGAAATTGTTTAACACCAACTGACATTAAACTGACAAAGACAAATATATTAAATGCTCTAAAGACACAGGTAATCAGGGACTGTGATCGCTCAGACACAAGGCTCTGAGCTGAAACCACCCTGATGAGCAGCAGACCGACCCACCCGCTTTGACGTCAGTGTTTTCTATTTTATCTGGGCTTCTGACCTCTGAACAGCTTTTTGATGAAAACCGCTCATATTATACATTGCATATATTATGATATATATATATATATATATATATATATATATATATATATATATATATATATATATATATATACACACACAACACCCAGCACGCCCCTGCGGGCGGTTTATCCTTCAAGCTCGGGTCCTCTACCAGAGGCCTGGGAGCTTGAGGGTCCTGCGCAGTATCTTAGCTGTTCCCAGGACTGCGCTCTTCTGGACAGAGATCTCCGATGTTTTTCCCGGGATCTGCTGGAGCCACTCGCCTAGCTTGGGAGTCACCGCACCTAGTGCTCCGATTACCACGGGGACCACCGTTACCTTCACCCTCCACATCCTCTCGAGCTCTTCTCTGAGCCCTTGGTATTTCTCCAGCTTCTCGTGTTCCTTCTTCCTGATATTGCTGTCATTGGGAACCGCTACATCGATCACTACGGCTGTCTTCTTCTGTTTGTCTACCACCACTATGTCCGGTTGGTTAGCCACCACCATTTTGTCCGTCTGTATCTGGAAGTCCCACAGGATCTTAGCTCGGTCATTCTCCACCACCCTTGGGGGCATCTCCCATTTTGACCTCGGGACTTCTAGGTTATACTCGGCACAGATGTTCCTGTACACTATTCCGGCCACTTGGTTATGGCGTTCCATGTATGCCTTGCCTGCTAGCATCTTGCACCCTGCTGTTATGTGCTGGATAGTCTCTGGGGCATCTTTACACAGCCTGCACCTGGGGTCTTGCCTGGTGTGATAGACCCCAGCCTCTATGGATCTTGTACTCAGAGCTTGTTCTTGTGCTGCCATGATTAGTGCCTCTGTGCTGTCTTTCAGTCCAGCTTTGTCCAGCCACTGGTAGGATTTCTGGATATCAGCCACCTCCTCTATCTGCCGGTGGTACATACCGTGCAGGGGCCTGTCCTTCCATGATGGTTCCTCGTCTCCCTCCTCTTTCTTGGGTTTCTGCTGCCTGAGGTATTCACTGAGCACTCGGTCAGTTGGGGCCATCTTCCCAATGTATTCTTGGATGTTCCTTGTCTCATCCTGGACTGTGGTGCTGACACTCACCAGTCCCCGGCCCCCTTCCTTCCGCTTAGCGTACAGCCTCAGGGTGCTGGACTTGGGGTGAAACCCTCCATGCATGGTCAGGAGCTTTCTTGTCTTTATGTCAGTGGCTTCTATCTCCTCCTTTGGCCAGCTTATTACCCCAGCAGGGTACCTGATCACGGGCAGGGCGTATGTGTTGATGGCCCGGATCTTGTTCTTGCCATTCAGCTGACTCCTCAGGACTTGCCTGACCCTCTGCAGGTACTTGGTGGTTGCAGCCTTTCTAGCGGCCTCTTCATGGTTCCCATTTGCCTGCGGGATCCCCAGGTACTTGTAACTGTCCTCTATGTCTGCAATGTTGCCTTCTGGTAGTTCAATCCCCTCAGTTCTGACTACCTTCCCTCTCTTTGTTACCATCCGACTACACTTCTCCAGTCCGAACGACATTCCAATGTCATTGCTGTATAGCCTGGTAGTGTGGATCAGTGAATCGATGTCTCGTTCACTCTTGGCATACAGCTTGATGTCATCCATGTACAGGAGGTGGCTGACAACTGCTCCGTTCCGTAGTCGGTATCCGTAGCCAGTCTTGTTAATGATCTCACTGAGGGGGTTCAGGCCTATGCAGAACAGCAGTGGGGACAGAGCATCTCCTTGGTAGATCCCGCACTTGATGGTAACTTGTGCTATGGGCTTGGAGTTGGCCTCTAGTGTTGTACGCCACATCCCCATTGAGTTCCTGATGAAGGCTCTTAGGGTCCCATTGATCTTGTACAATTCTAGGCATTCCAGTATCCAGCTGTGGGGCATTGAGTCATAGGCCTTCTTGTAATCAATCCAGGCAGTGCACAGGTTGGTCAGTCTGGTCTTGCAGTCTCGGCTGATTGTTCTGTCTACCAGTAGCTGGTGTTTTGCACCTCTGGTATTCTTGCCAATTCCTTTCTGTGTCCCGCTCATGTATTGACCCATGTGCCTGTTCATCTTAGCCGATATGATGCCTGACAGGAGCTTCCATGTAGTACTGAGGCAGGTTATTGGTCGGTAGTTGGAGGGGACCGGTCCCTTCTTGGGGTCCTTGGGGATCAGGACCGTCCGGCCTTCAGTTAGCCATTCCGGGTGTCTTTCATTAACTAGCAGCTGGTTCATTTGTGCTGCCAGACGCTCGTGGAGTGCAGTCAGCTTCTTCAGCCAGTAGGCGTGAACCATGTCGGGCCCTGGTGCTGTCCAACTCTTCATACTGGAGACCCTTTCTTGGATATCTGCCACTGTGATGGTTACTGGACCCTGTTCAGGGAGGTCGCTGTGGTCTGCCCTCAGATCCTCTAGCCACTGAGCATTGCCGTTATGGGTTGCATCCTTCTCCCATATGCTCTTCCAGTATTGCTCCGTCTCCAGCCTTGGTGGTGCTGTTCTCTTATTGTTCCCTTGCCACTGAGAGTACACCTTTGCTGGTTCTGTGGAGAACAGCTGGTTTATTCTCCTGCCTTCTATCTCTCTGGTGTACCTCCTCAAGCGGCTGGCCAAGGCTGTGAGTCTTTGCTTGGCAGTTTCCAAGGCCTCAGGAAACTGCCAAGCTGCTCGTGGAGTGCAGCCTATATATATATATATATATATATATATATATATATATATTAGGGGTGCAACGATACTCGTATCGAAATTGAACCGTTCGATACAGTGCTTTCGGTTCGGTACGCATATGTATCGAACAATACAACATTTGTAATTTATTTTATCAACTTTCCTTCTGACGATGCTGTCTGTGTTGAGCGCTCAGTGAATCTGCGTTCGACTACTCCGCCTAGGCTGCACTGTCGAGCGCAGATCCACTGAGCACTCAACACAGACAGCATAGTCAGAAGGAAGAGCGCAGGGCAAGCTAGCAAGACAGAAGTTAAGCTCTCCTTGCAACATGGACCTCCCCCACCCTCATTCAGATCTGGCGTTTGGAATTATTTTGGTTTTCATGTGACGTATGACCCTGAAGGTAATCGAGTCATGGACTAAAGTAAAACAGTATGTTGGATGTGCCATGCAATGCTCAATTACATGGGTGGGAACTAGTGTGTTAGCGCAGTTAGCTCGTTAACGTGTTGGCCGTCTAGCCCCATGCACGGGCGATCGGCGGTAGCTCGTTAACGGAGATTTGCCGTGTTGTGGCGTTAAGGTCATTTCAAAGAGATTAACCTGAAAGCACTAGTGGGAACACAACGAATATGACTGCACATTTACGCCGACATCATCCTAGTGCAAAGACAAAAACAACAAGCATGCTACTAACTTTAGCCGAGTCATTTAGACAGCTGTTAGCACATGATTCTCCTTATGCTGCTGAGAATATAGCCCAGAAGAAGCGGATAGTATAGCTTTTATTTTGGAAAGAGACATTTCTCTGTAATAAACTCTCTTTTCCAAAGATGAGTGATTCCTCAATCAGATACAGGGCTTGCAATATCGCTAGCCCGACGTCCTGGGGCTAGCGATTTTTTTCAGTCGGGCTACCAAAATCTATCTCTTCCCTGCCCGTCGGGCTATTGTAGGAAGGAAAAATATATGTCAATGCTTTTGCATTCTTTCAGAAATGTAGCTGGGTAATTATGTCATTGGCATCAGTGAGCCACTGTCAATATGTGACATATTGCAATCGCGTTTGAATTTGCGCTTGTTTTTTTGCTTTCACTTTGCAATCGTGCGAACTGTGTATAGAGAGCGACAGCACTGATCTGTGAGTGATGATAATTTGTGCACCAATTCCTCTGACATCATCTTATTAATCGTTAGCTTACTATGCAAACATGACAAGTGAAATCTCCCGCAGCAAGCTTAAACATGTGAGAGGTTGATCGCGCAGAGAATCGCTGAGCATTATGTGAGTGCGTGTGTAAAAGCAGCAGGATATATATTTCAGTTCTGCTGAGCCAAATGAGACAGGTCAGGGTGAAGAAGTGACAGCCAAAGAAAAGCTTACCACAAAACGGAGAAGTTATGACAAATCAGACTATAAGGCAAAAAGAAAGTGCAGCTTTATGGTTTCATGGACAAAATAATTTCTGTGGCTGCAATATGACGAGCTAAATAACCAGGGCTGCACATAAGTGGTCCGCAGGTGCGCATTCGCTGTCAAAATAAAAAACACGCACAAGGGTTAGGGTTAAATTTAAAAACTGTACTTTTGAGTTAAAATATATATTTATAATTTTAATAAATGACAAATTAAAAAGGCATGAACATTTTTTTGTATCGAAAAAATATCGAACCGTGACACCAAAGTATCGAACCGAACCGTGAATTTTGTGTATCATTGCACCCCAAAAAAAAAAAAAAAAAAAAAAAAAAAAAAAAAATATATATATATATATATATATATATATATATATATATATATATATATATATATATATATATATATATATATATACCGTATTTTCACGACCATAAGGCGCACTTAAAAGTCTTAGATTTTCTTCAAAAAGTACGGCGCGCCCTATAGCGCAGTGCGCCCTGTGTGTTGTAGTGAGGACGTAGTAGAGAACACAATGAGAACGCTAAAGGGTGAAGTGTGGCCGAGTTGGAGGAAAGACTCGAGCGGTGGATCATCGAGCAAAGAACGAGCGGGAGAAGCGTTTCGACGGTCACCATTCGGCTAAAAGCAGTTTCACTTTTTATGAAACGGTGCCATTTTTCCATCCGGACCAGGACTACGGTAGCGCAGCAACTTCCAGCGGATTATAAGGAAAAGCTGGCCATCTTCCGCTCCTACTGCAGCAAACACATCGGCGACAAAAACATCCAGCCCAGCCACATCACTAACATGGACGAGGTCCCGCTCACTTTTGACATCCCGGTGAGTCACACTGTGGAGAAGAAGGGGACCAGCACGGTAGCGATACGCACAACGGGGTATGAAAAGTCTTCTTTCACTGTTGTGCTTGGCTGCCATGCTAATGGACAGAAACTGCCGCCTATGGTGATTTTTAAGCGAAAGACTTTGCCTAAAGAGAAGTTTCCAGCAGGAATCATCATTAAGGCAAATGAAAAGGGCTGGATGGATGAGGAAATGATGAAAGAGTGGCTGAGGGAGGTGTATGTAAGGAGACCAGGTGGTTTTTTTCCACGCATCACCATCGCTCTTAATCTGTGACTCTATGCGTGCCCATCTCACAGCCGATGTGAAAAAACTAGTGAAACAAATGCACTGTGAGCTTGCTGTCATTCCGGGAGGCCTGACAAAGGAGCTCCAACCGCTGGGCATCGGTGTGAACCGCCCGTTCAAAGTAAGGCTGCGAGCGGCCTGGGAGCGATGGATGACCGATGGAGACCACAGTTTCACCAAGAGTGGAAGGCAGCGCCGGGCGAGTTATGCCACAATTTGCCAATGGATTGTAGATGCTTGGGCTAACATGTCTGCTGGCACTGTTGTTCGAGCTTTCGCAAAAGCCGGCATCATTTCCGAGGAGCCGCACGGCACGGAAAGTGACTCTGACAGTGAAGAAAGTGAACCTGGCATGTTTGATGGAGATTTAGCGCAGCTGTTCAATTCAGACACAGAGGATGAGGACTTCGATGGGTTTGATTGATGATAAAAATGTGAGTACCAAACTCAGTTTTGCTCCTGCTTTATTTTTAAATACGCACACTTGTATGCTTGTGTGTGGTTGATGATGACGATTACCGGTAATAGAAATGTGAGTAAGGTACCGAACTCAGGTTTGCTCCCGCTTTATTTTTAAATACGCATACGGTACTTGTATGCGCCCTATGATCCAGTGCGCCTTATGTGTGTGTTAAATACAGTAATGGCACACATAACTGAGACTGCGCCTTTTAGTACAGTGCGTCTTATGGTCGTGAAAATACGGTATATATTTTTTTAAAAGGACTGAAAGTGTACACTCACTGTGAATTGTGTATACCTTCCTATTACCAGGTCTGACCCCCTTTTGCCTTGAGAACTGCCTTCATTTGGGATGGTATTGATTCTACTGGGAACATTCCTCAGACTATTTTGCTCATTTTGCATGACAGTTGCAACGGATTTGTTGGCTCAGCATCCATATGAATATTTCATTCCACCACATCCCAAATCTGCTCTATTCATCCGAGATCTGGTGAGAGTGACGGTGAACTTGCGGTCATGTTCAGAAAACCAGTCTGGTAATTTTTGTTTCTTAACATGGCATACTATCTTGGAGCCATTAGAAGACGGATGGACATGGTCAGCAACAATGCTTGAGTAGAATGTGGCATTTAAACCATGCCCAATTAGTATTAACATGATCCCCACATCACTACACCGTGGACAGCCTGAACCATTGATGCAAAGCAGGATGGATCCATACTTTCATGTTGTTTATGCCAAATTCTTACCCTACTATCGAGGGTGGTAGGGTCAGAAATCGAGATTTTTATCAGACCAGGCAAAATTTTTCCAATCTTCTGTTGTGCAGCTTTGGTGAGCAGTGAAAACTGTAGCTCAGTTTTCCGTTCTGAGCTAACAGACATGGCATCCGGTGTCGTCTCCTGCTGCTGTAGCCCATCTGCTTCAAGATTTGATATGCAGTGCAGTCAGAGCTGCTCTTCTGCAGTCCTTACTATTGCCTTCTTATCAGTTCAAAACAGTGTAGCCATTGTCCTCTGACCTGGCATCAACAAGGCATTTTCACCCAGATAACTACTGGCATGAATATGGCTAAATGCATTAAAATGCTGCCATGTGATTAGCTGATTAGATATTTGCATTTAAACAGAAACTTAATAAAGTGGCCAGTGAGTGTATCGTAACCATTTCTTCATGTCCTTGCTATTGCGAGCTAAAACACAACCCGAAAGAACTCATTACTCTACACAGAAACAAACTTTGAACAGCTTCAGTTCAACAGCCTCTTTTTCTATAGCGACGCAAACCTCTTCCTACAAGGGGTACAGTATGAAAGCCTTTTTTTAAAAGGCATTTTGACAAGTTACAATGTAAACCGTTTCACTGTCAGGGGGCTGCTATATGCCACTGTCACACTGTCAAGGCTGTGACACTCGAATCAAGCAGAGCCATCACACATTTTATTAGTAACACCTGTTCTTTTCCTACCACGACCAGTCAAGTGTCAGCTGGGAGAAAGGCCTACACTAACAGTGCAATTTCACATTAGACTCACTTGAATGTTTTCTCAGATAATAAAGACCACCTGCTTTTAAGGATCTTGGCTGTTATTCATCTCCACAGACACACACAGACAGACACATGAACAGGGAGGCTGTAAATTAAAAATGAGTAAATGATTACAGGAACAAAATGAAGGTGGTGTCCAAAGATGTTCCTGAATGGTTTAACGATTATGACCAGGACCCAAACTAACTGAAAACCTGAGAGAGATTTTTACTCAAACCATTACACAAATGTCAAATGAGAGAACTTATTGAGACACTCCTAACCATCCCTGCAACAAAGTACAGTTACTTTGACATTATGTTGTTGACCAACACCTTTCCACTGCAAGTTGGTCTTCAGTGCAGTTTGTCAGCTATCTAAACTGGTTATGAAATCCCCGAATTACACACAGTTGGAAGTATTTATTCCATATCACTGACTATAATTAGTGAGTGATTTTAAAGATCTCTAAAAGAGACAAGCCTTGTAAACGTATTTCAAATATATAAACGTTTGTTCATATCTAATCTGGCACTCTGCAATTGGTCAACATTAGTAGGAGGGCGTAAACTTAATTACCATGCTCAAAATCTACAGGGATCTGCTATTCTAGACCAAAGTGTAGTGATGTAGTGGTTGTAATTTTAGTGTCAGTGTTAGCCAGCAGTAATTGCTTGCAGACCACAGTCCCCGTGGTTGACTGAACTCAGCAGGCCCATGGCAGCTGCTGCACTGCAGCTCGTTTTGTTTGTTTTTTTTTCCTTTCTCTGCTTGTCTCAGTTAAGTCTGAAAAATGTTTGCCGACTCGGTTGCAATGAGCAATGTTCTTGGCCATGACAATTCAGGGGAGGATCGCATCATTCTGAAATTTTTAGGACAATCTTAACTTTTCTATGATTTATTTCATGTGATCCACAACAAGAAGCGCCTTTACAGATATATTTTACAGCACCCTTTCAACTTCACTGACTACTGCTGAAAAATACAACCTTGAGGGATATACAAGTTTGGATTCCCTCAGGACCAAGAGATGCTGGAACAGCATCTGGCCTCAAAAATTACGGAAATTCTTATGCTGCTAAAACATCTGTGGATATGACATGAAGTTGATATTTTAACAGCTTGAAGAGGTCGGCTGGACTGATGATCCGTGTGTTCAGAATGTGTTCCCTACTGCTTGAAAGTGCATGCACATGCACAACAATGTGATCTTATCCACTTATAGAAGGGGGCATTATTGGGCCAGTAAAAGGGTGCTCTTTGGCTTTCTGTTCATGTGAAAACATTAAATTAAGAGAGGTTATTGTATCCTTGATGCTCCAGGTAAGTCTTTAATGCCACAAATATATTTTGTCTTAACAAGAAGGTCAATCTGGAGCACTTTGTCGTTAACAGCTACACGAGTGCAAAGGTTCTTGGGCACAAATGTGCTGTGGGGAGCTAAAGTTGAAATTCACCTGCCGAGTTTGAATGCCCAGAGGGAAAGAAATCACATTATCTGGGTATGTGTTTACATCTTTAACAGTGGTCCATAGCCCAGGGGCATTTGACCACTTGCCCTAAAGGGTAGACCAAGCATGTACATGGACAGTCTGGTATGCATAAGGCCATATAAACAGCTTCTGTTCTCATTTGTGGCTTCCTGTTTCTCCCCGTCTTCCTCCGGAGTCCCAGCAAGAGGCCGCAGTGATCAGCTTCCCATGTGAAAACTTGACTGGGTCTGCCAAAAAGGCCATGGCTTTCCTTGACCATCTAGTGCTAACAGTTTGCCACATACTTGTGGACTAGAAGCCCACAAGTCTCTGCCTTCACTGTAGTGGTTTAACCATTTGGATTAGTGACTATTTAATATGCAGACGAGACACAAATTTCCTGTTTGAGTTTCTTTGGAGGAAATTATGGACACCAGTGGACTCTATTCTTTGGCCCTTCTTGTAATGGTTAATGTGTTAACATGTTGAAGTTAATTTGTGGGATTTCTGTGAGTGATTAAAACACCAGCCTTTTTTACTACAGAAAGCACTGCAGCTAGGAAGCTTTCCAGAAGATTCCTCAGAGGAGCAGGTGAGAACACAAATATCCCAACTCATTGAGTGGACATTAAGCAGTCTTTATGTTGCCAGTCCCCCAGGAAGAAGTCTGTGTGATGTACAATTGATCCCATGTAAGAATAGTACAGGAACTGTCCAGAGAATTCACAGTGACCAAGTGGGCGTCATGACTCCGGCCGTCTGCACGGTCTGCTTCAGCAGGGAGAACACATCTGATGCACGATCTCCCGCTGTGTGCAACATGTGACAAAGGGCAACTGGGGACAGAGCTAAGCTCTGATTCTCCTAAGGCTGCATGCCAGTGCCCGAGCTCTCGCTCAGAGTAAGCAAGTCTAGCAAAAAAATGCTGAATAAACAAAACTTATTTTAACCTTTTAATGAGGAATGATTAGAAATTTATTATGCCTTATTAGAAAATCAAAGTGCCATTTACTCGTCTTTATTTCATTATCACTTATGACTGAGAAACTAGCAGAACAGCAGGGATTTTAAGCCCTATACAATTCCCTTTTTTGTACTTTGGTGGTTTAAATGAATTAGGGCATTCACAGCTGACCGTCTTTGACTCCTGCGTGGAAGTGCCCTTAAAGCATCAACATTAGCTGTGTGAAATCAGGACAGAGTCCAGCAGGAGGCTTTTTTGTCTTCTTTCCTGTACTCTCCTCATTTAGTCCAACAATGCAAGGTCACTCAAGGCCCTGAATGGACATAGGGGGTGATTAATGTGGGCCTTAAAACCACAGTCACATTCACCCTGTATAAACAGTCTGACCATAGAGAATGCAGCACTGACCCATCACATCCATGTTGCAGCAGTCAGGAAGGAAAGCATACATAATGCCATTTATCGCTAATTTCTTCCACGTTCTGTATACAACACTACTGTGTTACAGTTTAACTAATGGAAAGGAGAATCAAGTGCTTTGTGAGTTTCTCATTGAAACTGGCTGTGGATCAGAGGAAACATGATTCTGTGATAACTGTTTTGATTCAAAGCAGGATGGTATGCGTGTAATGGCTTCTGCTGTTCAATTTAAAAGATGCTTAAAATAATATGGAACATGCTCAAATCTCTCATATATAGAAAAAAACATTTTCTCACAGTTTATTGCTCACGGGAGACGACAGGAACCTCTATAAAGATGAAACGGAATTCAAAACCCACATCAAATCCCACTGTTCAGTAAAGCCTCAAAAAGTAACTTGTGTGGATGGCTTTTGTATTTAAAACTCCTGCTGCTTTTATCTTAACTATGACTTATTGAGAGTGATGGAGAGCATATTTCACATCAGTGTTGCATCTTGTCTTTCATTAAAGTCATTTAGCTTTTGTGAATGCATAAAAACGCCTTTCTAAATCTGCTTGTTATAGTTTACCTGCAGCACAATTTCATTGTTTTTAACTGTAACTACAGCCCACTAGACCTGAAGTCAGAGATAAACTTAAACTAGTGTGGTCTGCCATGAATGTGATAGGGAAGACTGCAGTATTGTATTAACCCTCTGATGCATAGTGGTCACTGGAGTGGACAGCTACTAAAACGTACATATCTCTTTAATGCATTGGTTTCTATGGTGGAACTGCATATTAGCCTTTAGAGTGCTCTCTGCTGCCATGCTCCATTGAGGTCAATTCAGTGTTCAGTTAGTGCAACTGCAAGTAAATTTCCTCTGAATCAAAGATGGCAGACAAACTGTCACCCCTGCCGACCACTGCTGGCATATCCTGTCAATCCTTCTATGCTAAAAGAGCCCAACAGGTAAAAAAAATATGATGATATGCAGTAACATCTAGGGAAGGATATTATCTGTTTGGAATAAGAAATTGTTATGTCTAATATGTAGAAAACTACGATTAACCATGTGTCCACTGTAGTGGACATCATGCATTACCCACTATATTTTTTTAACATAAGTCATAAATTGTCTCACTGTTTTTTGGGACTGTTTTGGTTATAAGTAAGCATATAATTGTTACATTTATAAGCTACTCATTTAAAATATGTATTTCTGTGCAGATCAGCTGTAGTTTGAGTTACTATAATAATTATTTTATCATATTTTGTAGACTTCAAATGCAGCAAAGAATAAGGCAGCGTACAGAATAGTCCAGGAAATTCCATCCAGCTCCAGTGATGATGATTTCATTGATGAGTGCAGTGATGATGAGTTCAGTGATAAGTCCAGTGATGATGAGAGTGGCTGCCAGAGCAGAACAGAGACATAGGAACTACGGACAGCCTAGGTGTGATGAACACAGAAGTGTTTGGAAATGCAGAGACTAAGATGTCAGTTTGTGTTTTCTTCCAGCATGCTACTAAGGGCTTGGTAATACTGTCCTGCATCGTTATAGAACTGTGTAGACTCAAAAACGTTTCTCTTGTTGGAGATAGTTTGCCATATTCAGGTGTAGGATTCACAGCTAGGACTGTTGATTGGTTTTGTTATTTACGTCTAAACATTGGGGCCTTATGAGTTGAAAGTTCCAAAAAAATTGCTGAGATGTTTTTCAAAGGATACAAGCAAACAAGTGTTTGTATATTTACAATAGAACACAAGGTAATTAATTTTTATAGTAAATTCACAGTATTTCATGCTAAGTGCTCAGGCGCATGTAGTCCACTGGAGTGGACAAGTTTATAACTTTATAAAAAAAACATATTTTTGGGAAAAAAAGAGTTGAACATTTTTTTTCATGTCCTGAGAAGAATAAAAGCACTTAAGAAAAAAATCTTGACCAAGGCTTTCATAATTCATGCATCAGAGGGTTAATTGAGCAGACTTGTATTAATTGAGCAAATATATTCTTAGGGCAATTTAGCTATAAAATATGCAACTTGGGACAGAAGTTTAATAAAGTATTGTAGCTTCTCCCCAGACGCCTTAACGCCCACTAACATCCTGGGCCATCTGACCTCAGGAATTCGCATGATAAGGTGGGGCCAGGTTTCACAATGAGCTCACCCGAAACTCTGGCTGATTGGGACTCACACCCAGTTTCACACCTTGGCTCAGGCGATTAGAGGATCAACAGGGGGTCCTTTTGTCCCTCTGTGGGGGGTCACTCCCACTAGGTTTAAATCTGGGACTCCCCACCATTTGACCTTAGAACTGAAGAAGCTTCTTGGATGAGAGGTGAAACATCTTCAAGCAACTTAAAGAAGTCCAGACGCTTTTCTTTGCAAGCTCCTTTGACTACGATGACCTGGATGACTGAGCACCTTCACAGACATATTGTAGCTAGTTAGCACATATTTACCAAGTCAAATAACCTGTTTTTATTATAAAGGTGTCTGCTATGGATTAACTGTCAAGCTGCAAGTGTGGCTGGCAAAGTAGGACCCAAATGCAGGACTTCAAAAGCCCAAGGTAAAACTCTGCTTTAAAAACTAAACAGCTTTCTTGCTGAGCTCTCACAGAATACAAGAAAAACAGGTCAGGAGTAAACGATATGATTATAATGCATCACAGGAAACCCACACGAGGAAGGTATTAAAACCCGATTCTTTCATCCCCATAATAGAACAGAGAAAACCCAACTCAGAGTGGTCAAAACATTTTATATTTAATTCAATCATCTTCCGGAAGAGAGAGCCCTGCACAGCCCAACGCCAGTTGTAGGATCTCTAACATTAGAATCATAAAATGTGTCTTATATAGGTGTTATTTTGTTGCTTTACATGTCTTTGCAGCGTCTTTCACCAGATTCTAACCTACTTCATGAAGCGTCCACCTGGAATATGACCCGCTCTATGGCAGCGTCTTTCACCAGATTCTGACCTTCTTTAAAATCAATTTTACCAATTTTACCAGTAACTACTGGACCACAACTGATTCGATTTTCTAAAATTCTAAATCAATTTAAAAGCGTTGACCAACCCAAGGTTTATTCCTCAGCATTCTCACGCCCGAAATCCGGTTTTCTACTGACCAAATAAGGGCATACAGAAATGATCCTTGGATCATTAACTATTTTTAACCAAGGTCCCAAGTCTTGGCAGGTGTCACCTGGGATAATCCTCACACCGGAGGGTCCTTTTACACGTCTGTAAAAGGGACGAGGTTCCCACCTCTGAACTTTGCACTTAACCAAAATGACCAATCACCTATATATTCTCAAACACTTATTATTCTCTTTGTCTTTTACCATGAAATAACCTGTAACCTTTAAATCAGTACTGTCATTCTCAACGTTTCATTATCATTACTTCAAAGCTTTACTTTATTCTAAAGAATTTAGTTCTACCATTACTGAGCCAATTTAATAGTTAAGATCGTCAGCTCAGCAAACAGATAATTTAGAATTCATCCAATATGCACAAATTTGCTTTTTCTTTGAACAGGTTTGTGCCTACCTTTAAATCTTTTTAGACCGGTCTCCTGTTCGCCTCATATCAGATCCAACCTTCGGCCACATTTGTTCTCCCTGTTGCAAAGGGAACCGGGCAGAAACCCCAAATATTAAAACCCGATTCTTTGATCCCCATAATAGAACAGAGAAAACCCGACTCAGAGTCGTCAAAACATTTTATATTTAATTCAATCATCTTCTGGAAGAGAGAGAGCCCTGCACAGCCCAAAGCCAGTTGCAGGATCTCTAACATTAGAATCATAAAATGTGCTTCATATAGGTGTTATTTTGGTACTTTACATGTCACACAGATTCAACAACTCCTTTTATGGTACAAGTTCCTCTTTTCTGTCTGACGTCCCGTATTTATTAATATGCTTGTATAGCTCTACACTAACTTCCTGTTTTTCAGTATGGCTGAGCACTTGGTTTGTGAGTCAAAAGTGGCCTTGCTTTACAAATCTTCATTACTAAAGTACATAAAACAATATAATCAGAAAATAAGCACAAAGAATATATTAATTACATGACAAAGGACACAGATATGAGGGAGGATGTAAGAAAGTACAAAAGCCAAATGAGGGTTTAAATACAAGGGCAGTGTGGAGACACCTGGGGAACATGGCCAAATGAAACTGAACATAGTCTCTCATCCTATGTGCATTATCAGAATAAAATAGGAAATCACTAAGACTGAGAAGAACACATAGGAACCTGAAACAGACAGAAGACAAACAGAGACCAGACTAGAGGAACAGAATGGAAACACAAAAAGAAAGAACGAACCTGTAGAACAGGAGCACATAAATGATAACTCCAAAGGTTTCTTATTTCTTTACCTTAAACTAGTTGGGCTGGGACGAAGAGGATCCTGTCCCTGAAAGGTAAGGTGTGGTTACCACACACACGCACACAAATAGAGAGAACAAATCTGCAGCAACTGCGTGATGCCATCATGTCCATGTGGACATGAGGAATGTTTCCAGGGCCTTGTCGAACACTTTGAAGAATTAACCCTCTGGGGTCGCCGGACGCGCCGGCGCGTCAAAATCACATGACCAATTTAAGACGACACAGCTACAAGATGCAGTAAGTCAGAGTCTCCATTTCACCTTGGGTCGAAAGTGCAGACTTCAAACTATATACCAGTTTTTGAATTGTGTCGATGGGCCACGTAAAACCAGAGTTATGATAAAAAATACATGTGATGTTTTTTTTCTGAACAAAACAGTGGCGTTTACAGCAGGAAGAACGGTAAAAACGGCGTTTTCTACAGACAGCGCTAGCAAACACTCTCCGCTTGCGAGTGAAAAAAGAAAAAGAAAAACACCCCATCCCTATTGGTGTTAGAGTTTACCATGTCAGCCAATCAAAAAAATGATATGGCAACATGTGACATTTAGTTGTTTAGGGAGAAGGGGAAGTTTTTAGGAGTGACACCCGCGACAGAAAGCGGGCGAGCGAAAGACAGAGAGAGAGCAAGTTTTCATATGTGAGACATTAGTGACGTTTAGCGTGTTTGGAGGCTGTAGTTAGTGTGTTGTGTAGTTATTGTTTTGTATTGTGTGTCAGTTATACTGCTGAATTTCACATTTGCTCTAAAAAAGCCGTCAAAGGCAGATTCCAGTGTAAATGCTGTTCCCACATGGAAAACTGGACTCATGCACCTCCTGCTGTCAGACCTGCAGGGTTTAGGCCTGTGGTGTTCTCCTCTGTGTTATACTGAAGACAAACTACATTTTTTGGACTGGCACAAATAATTTGTGTGCCTTCTTATTTGATGCAGCACACCTGATTGTTCTGTAAATAGACTTAAATGGTTATATAAAAAAACGCCTGAGGCCTTGGCTACATTTTTAGGTAAATAGTACCATATAACTTTGTTGTTTGCAAAACTTGTGCATAATTTTTTAGAAATGTACAATTTCTATTTGCATTTCAAGTTATGAAAATGATTCGTTAAACATGTTTGTGGGTTTTACAGTAAAAAATATAACTTTTTTCTACTCGGATTTTGAATTTTTTGTCTGAATTTAGATCAGCTGTGCTAATATAGTATACCAAAATGAAAAAATAACTCAAATTTCAGATATTTGAGGTTGTGCTGAAAATAATGATACCAAATAAGGCAAGAAAAAACATATTTTAAAGGTGAAATATAGAGGTAAAATCAAAAGTAGTCAAAAACGGCCAATTATACCCTGGACCCCAGAGGGTTAAGGTAGTTCTGAAGGGAAAGGGGGCTCCAATGCTGTACTGTATACCCAATATAGTACCCAACATAGCCACTAAGAGTGCTGTTTTTGTATCTCACAAGCTTATCTGATGGGATTGTGGGTACTGCATACCCAACCATCCTAATTTGATTAGTTAATTATGTGTCTTGTCACATTGTATCCACACAATTAAAACCCAGTTCTGGGTTCTTAATTCTAACTTTTTATCTCTTTGCAAATTAGTTTTAGCTTAACTGAACATATCTGTTAACGGATCAAAACACAGTGAGTCATAATTCACTGCCTTTATCTAACTGATCAATAGTTTCTCTTCACCTTGCTGGTAGTTCAGGTTTTGCAGTTTTACTGCAGATTTATTTGGTCTGTGATATTTTTCTTTCACTTCTTATACAATAGAGGTGAGTGTCTCTGAATTTCACTGCTGAATCCATCTCTCACTTACAGAAAAAAACCAACAGTTTCACAGGGAATAAATCCTTGATAGGAAGCGCATCTGTTAAAAACAAGGTCTGGGGATTATGGACCTATATCTTATATGTGCTTCAGACACTGTTGAGTCAGCAGACATCATCCTTGGCTGGAGCCTTTTGCCTTTAATCTGGTTCTCAGGTGCCAGAGAACAGCTCATCATTGCTTATAAAAATTTAAAAAAGTAAAAATTACTTTCACGCATTCAGTCAATCACTAAAGTGAGTCTGTTGCAGTTTACTGGATGAAACGGAGCTGAAGTTGTTGTAAAAGATGCCTTCCTTTTTTTTTTCTTATTTTTTTTTTTGCCTGTCCCATTTGGCTCTTTTGCCATCAGAATTATTGTCTAAAGGCGAAGAAAGATGCCCAACGGATTTACTTTACCAAATTGACCATCTCAGCCTTGCCGTAATGGTCCATTTGATTCACCTTTTATTGTTTATTTTATTTTCACTTGCTGAATACGGGACAGACTTGACTGGGGGAAACAAGGGGAGAAAGAAAGAGGGAAAGAAAAACAGCTGAGAAGAGGGACGGGGGAGAAGGGCAAAAACCAGCAGAATAAGCAGAGAAAAAAAATGCATATATCGATCACCTGGATCACCTGTTGAGAAAGAAAAAAGAAAACAAGCAGAAGAAAACAAGAGTAATAGAATAAACAACATCACAATGATATATGGGAATATGACAGTAAATACTAAATATTAAACATTATTGTGCAGCACGTAAGATCGACAGCACACAGTGTGCTTTGAGTTAGGAGCCAAAAAGGGTGTCGTTTGTATGTGTGATCACCCGTGTGTACACCTGTGAGCATGGACGCGCTTGTTTTTTTAAAAGGTTCCTTCATGTAATGATCTGCTAGAGGGTGTGGGGGGCCACTGCCCCGTCCTCCAGGGCATGAAGCAGGTATGGAGGAGAGTGAAAGATGCCTTCCTATCAACAGGTTACCAAATATAGAAATTCACATGGCACGGACCATAAGACATTCAGTATTTACTTTCTATGTCATGTTTACCGAAGTAGGTCTAGCGTAACACTTAAGCTCATTAACAGTCATTAATTATATTTCTCCTTGCTCTCTTTTGTGAACAGTTATGGTTCAGTCTGGTTTGTTAACAGCAAAAACAAATTTGTTGTGGACTGACATTTTTTGGATTATTTCGCTTTTCGTTGTCAGGATGTTGGTGCCTCAGCTGTTTACATTCCTTCTAGACAATAAAGACCACAAACAATGTGATCTATTTATTTTTTCTGATTGTAACACTGGTGTGCATTTTTTCTGTTTCAGAGCTTGTAATCCTTAAAATGTGTACAACAATCACACAGTTAAAAACAGAAGCTTGCTCATCCTTCGCCTGCATATTCTTGTGTTGTGGATATCATGTTACAGAAGGGGATGATGACTATGTACGTGCATGTGTAACATGTACCGCCCCCCAGAGAGGTTTATATTTGGAGTTTATTTCCCCAAATATACTGAACAAGAATGTGCCTTGGATTTTGGCAATCTGTGAACAGGATTTTTTCCACAGCTGTCTCAGCTAATTTGTCTCTTCAATTTTGTAAGGCGGCCACAGTCCACAGAAACCCCTTTATATAAACACACACTGGCATGGAGGATATCTTTTATTGTGAGAAAAAAGGAAGGTTTTTATAAGAATATATAAATGTTAAAATGAGATTTTTTTTAATGTAGCTGAGTGCATATGAAATACAGATATATAATTTGATAAAATGGTCTCAAATGGTCCCCTTTTCATTCAACCATTATTTATAGATGAGTTTAAGGAGTCTGGAGATGAGTTGGTGTGGAAGCTCAGTATTGTAATTTCTTTCACAGCGGCCCGAGACTTGCCGAGTCAAGACGAGCTCCATCCATTCAAAACAATCAAGTTATTTAAAGTTTTAGGAAAAAGTCTAAACCTAATGCTAAATTCCTTCTCTTTTCAACGTGAGGTGCAAATTTGGATTATAGTTGGTGTGAACACTGTTGAATGATTTATAAAGAGGCTATGAATCATTTTTTTAAGGGAATACTAAAATCCATGATCTCATAATCTGAACAATCATTTACAAATGTGAGTTCATTAGAATGTAAGTGCATTAGTCTGTAGACCAGGGGTAGGCAACTCCGGCATTGAGTGCCAGTGTCCTGGAGGTTTTGTCCATGATCCAACACAGATGATTCAAATTGTTAAACTACCTCCTCAACATGTCTTGAAGTTCTCCAGAGGCCTGGGAAAGAACTAATCATTTGATTCAGGCGTGTTGACCCAGGGTGATATCTAAAACCTGCAGGACACTGCACTTGAGGCCTGGAGTTGCCTACCCCTGCTGTAGATCTTATTCCATAGGTAAGAAAACACACACACACACACACACACACACACACACACACACAGATGCAAAAAGCAGTTTGATTATATTCTCACATCGTATGAGCATTTATTCAAGTGAGTCCAATAATGTTAGATTCACTTCGAAGAAAGCAGCTAACAGAGGCTAATGTTGAAAAAAAACCCCAGCAGCACTGGGAAATTCCTTTGTTACAGCAGCTAAAAATGACGTTAAACAGAACAGAAATAACTAATAGATTAAATAAGTACACTGGTATTAATATAACTCAATAAAATATGTCCAGTTAAATATTCTCTTGTATATGAATAACACTTGGGAACATTCTGTTCTCTCTTGAATCCAGCCCTTCTTTCACCAGTAACTTCCTCCAGAACCACCAATCCAATGAGGCATTTTAAAGGCATCTTTCTGGCTTGCGGTTTCTGCCTCGCTGCCTTCATGTTTTGTTGTGATGTGACTTATCTCTTTGCCTATTTTTAAAACTTTTAGTGAAAGATTAATATAAATTTATACTGGTGATTAAGAGTCTTCCTGTTTGTCAAAACTATTACACCACATGGGTCAGAGCAACGTTTCTACAGTTTATGTATTCTGTCTTTGCTGGCACATTTTTTTTAAATACCGTTCACAACCCTGTACGGAAGAGGATTAGGGCCACTGGAAAAAAAATCTGAGAAAAAAGTCAGAATTCTGACTTTTTCATCAAAATTATTTTTTTTTTCAGAATTCTGACTTTTTTCTCAGAATTCAGGAAAAGAAGAAAAAAAAAAAGATGTGCCCACTGTTTTTTTTCCAGTGGCCCTAATCCTCGTCCGTAACCCTGTCTGTATTTTGTCCTCAAATTTCATTTCATTTATTGACACTGGAGAAAGTTATCCCAGGAGAAATCTCACTGTTTGCTGTGGGATACACAAGTGATTCATCTGTTTGCTATGAGTGTTGTAGCTGAGTGTTTCCAGCCCTTTGTATAAGGTTGCATCCCCAGACAGTCTTTAACACACCATTCAAGTGGCCCCGGCTCACTTTCTGGTTGGTTTCTTTATCTTATTTAATTGGAAGAAGTGCTTCTTGAAGGTATTAATTTGTTATATTAACCCTTAAGCCCTCTTCATTTTTTAAAACTTTTTTTTGATTTGCCGATCACTTTAGCCTGCTTTTTAGTCAAATTCTTTGAAAACTAGTGTCTCTTACTCCTACATGCCATCTCTACTCTGTTGATGCATGTTGCACCTTTTCAACACCTTCATGAACAAAAATGTACATGCACAAAGTCTACCATAAGATCCTGATAAAACAATATTTTTCTGCTTTTACCTCCCATAAATCACTTAAAAAAACTTGAGCCCCTTTCAAAATGATGACATTAAATTATTTTTAGGATTTTAACCCTTTAAATCCCATTTGAATTTAAACATTTGAATTATTAAGTATTCATTGAAAAAACTTACAAAAAACGATTATGTTTCATATAATAAATAGGATGGGGATGGGACATTGCTGTTGATTAGAGTCTTGGATATGGCAATGATCAGCAACAAAACTGATTTGTTTGTGTTATTATCTTTTGTGTAGTGCCAGATACTCCCTCTCGACACCTTTGTGCCCCATTCACTTTATTGAAAGCACTTTTTTAAGCCTTTCTGCCAATGCAGCACAAAACCATGTATTCTGTTATGTCAGCATTTCATTTTGAAGAAAAGCAGTGATATTTGAAATTTTTACTGCATTCCACCAGGTACAAACTTCTTACTGTTGTAGGGCAATCCACGAAATTCTTGTACTTTTGCCAATTATATAATGGAGCTGTGTGACCACCAGGGATTCCCATTTGTATGGATGTGTGTGTGAAACAATTTTCAAATCAACATCTGGTTCATTCAGTGGAAACATTTATTATGCAAACTGCAACACCACTGATAACTTCAAGAACAAAAGAGAATCACAACAAAACATGAAATATGAACAAATTTGAAACCAAAATACCCAGGCTTTGAATATGTGATGTGTGAGTGTGTTTGAGAGAAAGAGATAAATACATTGCGTGCGTGTGTGTGTGTGCATCTGAGAGAGAGTGTGTAAATCTCTAAACATGCACTGATCGTTTGGGGGGTGAAAAAGGTCATCTTGGAGGGATGTGTTTGATGTCTTTGAAGACATGCTTCAGTCGAAACATGGCCTCTTGCTTTTGCTGTATTCAAAACAAACTGTTGTTAGTGTGTTTATGCACCTGGCTGTTTTCACAGCCAAAGATAAGCATGCAACTTGGCTGAGGGGTCATTTCATTTGTGATCAGAGAAGGAGAAAGATCTGGAGCAATCGTGGTAAAGTTACAGATCTCTGCTCCTGCCCTCACAGAAAACACCGATGCTGCCACTGCTGCCATCAGCTCGACCAGAAGGAGAGATGTGTGCTGGTTCTGCACAGGCCTAAAAAAGGTCTTCATCCACCTGCATCAGGTTTAACAGGTGCACTTGTAGAGAGCACCAGGTCACATACTGCAGGACCTGCTGGCCTGCTGCTGGAAATGAACTAAACACACACACACAGCTGTGTGAAATTCGGTGGTGATCTAATAAACTTGTTAAGAACTGTATATTTATCTACTTAGATGAGGTAGAATGAGGGCCTAATAATTCATGTTTTTACAGGAATGAAGAAACCATTAAACTGTAAATAATTTTAAGTAGTGTGTAATGTCTAAGTAATTTAGTGGAAAAACAAATTTTCCTATCTTATACTGTGCATATGCTGTACTTTTATGGCCATATGTGGTTTTGGTCTAGTAAGCACAAAAAGAAAGCCATAAGCTATATAACTAAACTGTACAAATCAAAAATTATAAATAAAAGTATTAATAGCTAATAAGAACAGTTAATAATCTTAATAATTTTGTTAAGTTTTAGAATTGCATAAAAATAAAATTAAATATTTATTTTCTTTTACGGTTCTTCCAGTTCTGCTGTATGGTTGAACAGTGTTTGTGAAAGTGAGGCTATTTAAATAGTTCAGTTTAATTCTGAATAATGACTCCATGTTCAGTAAATGAGTTGGTGTTTCTCTTTGCCCTGTTGGAGAGGGCAATGGCATTAATTCATTTTCTTTGGCTGCACATCAAATGACAAACTATATGATACTTTTAGTTAAATGCTGGCTATAATAGGAAAATGTCCTGTATTGAATTTTACTTTTTAAGGAAACTAATTAAAATGACAGAGCATGTCTAAGTTGCCAAAGAAACTATCCCCGGCACCCAATATTGTAGGAAAAGGGGGAAAAAATTCCCCAAAACATTTAAAACAGTAACTCAGTGGGTTGAAGGGTCCTCTCAAAAAGGAGGAGGCAAGTTTTAATTTCCTTGGCTTGCTGAGACCGGGGAGTCATCCAAGACCACCAGAGGCTAAGTTTAACTTGGCATGAAGGCAGTGAAACTTGTCAGATGTAGACAATCCATAAGATATACCATGTAAACCTAAAAAAACCCACAAAGTTCAAGCGACAGGGAAATTCTGCACACAAAACTTTACCATTTCTAAACAAAACGACAAGTTGTTGTTGGACAGTTAATTTTTCTTACCTGTGTGGCACTACAGGAAACCAATGATGCACAAGCTATTAATGGGAAAGTTCACATAATTCAATTAAAAATAATTGACTTACAAATGTCATTCTCTTAACACAACAGTTTTTCAGTATAAAAACACTTTTAGTCTGTGTTGAAAGAATGCTATTTAAGAAACAGCTCGATGTTTTTTAAGTAATTATTTAAGAAACATCAGGCTATTGGTATGTAGCTGCACTGTGCAGATTTGGAAAGTAAGCCTGTCGCTTTCAGGCTTTGAGTGACTCCACCTGCTCTTTAGTTTTGCTTTTCATCAGTGCAGCTCTCAATGTTTTGAACAAGGCAGAAGTGTTAACAGCTGCTCATGAGAGCGAGAGCAACAGCTATCATCACACACGAGCACAGTTTCACTGCTGCGTCTTTTTGACCAAAGACTAAAGGAGCAGGAGCCAAATGTGAAACTTTGACTTTAATAATTTTCACAGGAAATATATTTCTGAGAGTGACTTAGAAAGCACACAGTACGTGATTTTAGTGAGTAAAATTTTAATCAGGCAGCAGCATCAAGGTTTGTTTAGTACTTTGATGATTCTTTGACTATGAAGTCTCTTCCAGAGGCACAACTCGTAGTTGTCTCAATCATCCACATCCAACTATAATACAGCACACTGTCGAATTCCATCAGCTTAACCTATAGGACCTTTACTGACCTAAAACTGACATTTGGATATTTTATCTTATCAGTGACCAAATACTTGCTGCACAGTGGCATGCTAATGTACAGGATTTCACATTTTTCTCATTCTTCCTGCTGATATCTCACTCTGCTATCTACCGCCGTCTCACGAAGGGCTAAGCTTTTAGGGTCATACTTACTCAGATGAGTTTTGAAAAGGGTTCCTGTAAAGGAACGGAACAAAATATGTTTTGGAAAGTAAATTGTAAAGACAGTAAAAATGAAAAAGATAAAGGTTGATATGCAAAAAAACTGAATCTATATTGTCAGAGCTGCTTAAGCTACATGCTAACTTGTGCCTAGCATGTAGCACATCTTTCGATAATTGTAACCATTTGCTTAGTAACAACTGGAATCATGATCATGCTGTAATACATAGGCATATGGTGTTTTCTTATAACTCAATAGCCATTCGGCTAATTTTCTAATGTAACCACATGTTTTTTTGTCAACTGTATAGCGCTGTCAGTTCATTTATCTTTCTTCCAACAACCTCTTTCTTTTCAGAGTTGCAGTAATTTTGCATTCATGCTTTTATTCTGAGCAAGTATAAGTAGAGCCTCTCAACTCAATTTAGCCTCTTGGCATTGCTGAGCAGTACTTACATGATCGCGTGAAGACTTCAGTGTGGTCTGTGTAGAGCTTTTTCCAGAAGTGTAAATCAACCTTTAGATCTTGGTAGGAGTGTTTATAGTGCAATCTATGGATGTTTGTCAGTGGTGGCTGATTTAATGGGAGGGGGAAAAACAATAAAATATTGACTGCATCTTGTTTCCTTTATTTTAGTTGAAATTTGCGCATCAAAACTGCAGTAATTGCTTTTATTCATGCTGTTGTCTTAAATTTTTGTACCTACTGTTACACTCCTATCCAGCTACCCAATATATGTACAAGGAAAGGACTGTTGTGAATTCAGCCTGCACTCAGTAAACATAAAATACATCAGCCTAAAAATTTGGAAAAGATGGTTTTTATAACATTTTAAATGATGTGCAGAATGTTCTGAACGGCAAACAAATATTTGTTTTTGAAAATATGCCCTGTAAAGGTCGTTAAGAACAGTTCACAAGTGACCTGAGGCACTCAGTTGAGTTTGAAAAATATATTTTACACCTGAGGGTAATCTGTATCTTTAAACCTGCAATAAATGATTTGGTTTGCTCCCTTTGGTTCTGCAGACATTGCAATCACTGATATTATAACCTTTTCAGCTGATATTGCAAACTCGTGAGCAAACGTACATTCAACAAATTACACCATTATCATTAGGTCAAAGTTGTGCCTCTGGCCACCTGATGAATGTAAAACTGTTATCCGCTCTTCTTTTTATTTTCTGCCTGCTCCGGGGAGAAATATCTGGTGACTAAGCTGTTAAATCCTGCAGTATGTTCACCTGCTAGTTGCGGATTCTGTCTGAGCTGTGGGTATCTGGTGCAAAGCGGGTAGTGCATAGAGGATTTTAAGAGCTCCCTGCTGTGGCTGAAAATGATGCCATGTGCACAGTGAGAATGAAGTGTAAAGTACGAGAATAGACAGCTAAACAGCAAATGGAAAGTCACCATAAAGTGCTGAAAACTGAGGGGAGCTGCAGAATCAGGTTTAAGATATCCCCTCCACACTATCACACTGATTTCATATGTACTGTAACTTAACACCAGGTGGTAGAAGGCTGCATGTAAAGATGAGACTGTTTCTACACCCAGTATCACTGAAACAGGGCTGAAGGTGGTCTCTGCTATGCTTTGTTTGACCTTGGTAACACTGTTTAGAAACAGTGATGTCAAATTTTCCTATAGTAAACCTTTAGAGTAGCAAAGTGAAAAATTAAGCCACTAGAGTTTAGAAAAGGTAAATATTTAATTGTGACTGGTTTGCTGGAGTGTGGCATGAAGGATAGAGGCTCTGTAATCCCAGTAAAATTTATAGGTTTGTTCTGACTGATATGATGACATGCTCATTGTGAAGATTTTTGTGTGTTATTATTAATCTCTGGCTCTCTTCCACAGCTTGTCTTTGTCCTGTCTGCTCATCTCTCACCCATTTGCGGCAGATGGCCACCTGTCAATGAGCCTGGTTCAGCAGCACATTTCTTCATGTTGAAAGTGAGTTTTTCCTTCCCACTGTTGCCAAATCCAATCTTTAAATGTTAACGTATGAACCCTGCTTCTGGGTCCAAACGACTCTGTGGTTATTAAGGCTGTTGTGCTTTTAACATGTTTTAATTCTTTGTATCTCTTTCTATTTAATCAAGCCCCTGGAAAAAAAAAAAAGGCAGTGATCTCTGTCGGCCTCTCTTCGTTTTTATTACCACTATTCATTTGAAAGCTCAGTTTTTAAAACCTGACGATGTAACTACATGTAGCAGTAAATGAATGACTAACCTCGTATTGTGGATGGATTATCTCAGTTGTTCTCCTGAATGAAGTTTAGTCTGTTTACAGCATCCTGCCATACAATTGCATTTGTCCCTAACCATCGGGAACCTTCACATTAACTTTTATCGAGTGGAAAAAAGTTAGTGTTCATCCTCCAGCTTCACTGTGTTTATATTATGCTAACATAGCTGTGTTGCTAGCGATCACGTAGCACATCATTATATACCAGCTAGCCCAATTTCAGCAACCCTATAAAAGTCACTGCTGTTTAGTTTACTGTCTTTATTTATGTTTGAAGTGATAGCAGAGTTGTACGTTTTTAATTTTTCAGAAATCTCTCAGTCAGAACATGCTATATCATATGTAGGTGGAAACTAGCGAGCTAACTTTCTGCTCCTTTCTAACTCCGTTAAATTTCTTAAATTCTGTTTTAATGGATGCCTGGATGTTAAACTTAATTGTTAAACCTGGTGCAGATAACAGTAATGTTATGTTTGTCCATACTGCCTGCCGTTGCTGCTGTTACAGAGGGTTCCAGCAGGTGTTGCTGTAGCTCTCTAAAAAGAGTTTTTTTTGGGGGTACTTCCGGTTACGAATGTACAATGGTTCATGTTGGCTGCTAATACAGAACGCCTGGCATACAGTTACAGCGGACTGATGGTTATTATAGCAAACCTACACCTGGTAAAGCAGCAACACTGATCATTTTATTAAAGATGAAAAAATTTAGACAGTTTTCAACTCTCAGTGATGCCGCAGTGTTCATTTGACTTAGGGACCTGAAGCAGAGTTTGGACCCAGAAACGGCTAATGGCATCAGACTTAAACACTGGATAGCCTGGTCACAGAGGATCATATGATTGTTGGGGTTTTCTATGTTTTGTCTGTATTATTGTAGGGTCTTTACGCACCTAGAAGCAACTATTGCTCTGATTTGATGCTATATAAATAAAATTGAATTGAATTATGCATGTACACGAACATAAATTAGGAAGCCAAGAAATTAGATTAGATTAGATACTGGGACCAGCTGATATTTAATGAGCTGTGCTGTTACCATTTTTCTCATAGTTGGAGTGCGAGTGCCCACTTACCACAAGAAAAGTGAGCCAGACCTGTAGCAAGTCAGTGAACCCAGTTATATTGGCTTACTGTTATTGTTTAGTCTTTGAGTTCAAACAAATTCAAATAATGTCCATTATTACAGAATAAGAAGTTCAACTGGGTGCTGTGTTAAGTCGCCACAGAAGGAAATGCTTTGTGGAACAAATTAGAAGGAAGCACATAATAGCCAGGAAAAAACATTAGCGGCCAATAAAGCAGCGCATGGTATTCACAAGATTTTTCAGAACCCATTTTTTTGGCAGCGTTGCTGTGTGTGTGTGAAAGATTAGCTGAGAAACAGTTTTCTATTCGAGATATTTCTGTTACCATCAATCCGTCTGACAGTCTTTACAGAGCATCCCAAAACCATTAACGCCTTAGAAGCTATTAGTTCAGTCACTGCATTAGTTAACAGCATTTTTCTTAACTTGCGCGCACATACACACACGTCCTTATTACAAATGAGGTTGTATGTCATTTGGAAGCAGAGCTGCAATCTCCTCTCTGTTTTAATTACTGCCATTACAAGAAATAGTACAGACAGGCTTTTGTGTCATGTTCTCACACTTTGTGCTTCAGCCAGACTCGCAGAGCATTCAGGAGAGCTGCTCCCAGACTCAGGCGCCTCAGTAAAATCATCAGTCATGTTCAGCTCTGCTGTGCCTGGTCTTGACAGTGAGAGGGACACAGATTTGCAGCATTACCTTATCGTAGTTGGCCTATATCTGCTTTAAAAATGAAGGCCTGTCAGGAAGAAAAATATGCTGAACATTTTTAAATTTTGTCATGTCCCAGGACAAAATGTGTACTTTCAAAGCTTTGATACATTAGAGACCTTCGACTGCATGTTCTTCTCAGTCAGCTTTAATTGTAATTTGGCTTTTTGCAGAATAGATGTGCCCAAATATCCAGTGTGATATTTTCTTTTCTATGGTGTCATTCACCTTCACTGAACAGTACAAAGGTAAATGAAAAACAGTTAGTGACGCAGAACGGTGACATGTGACAAGTTAACCATGCAGGGAGGGTGAGGTGGGTGACAGCTGTGCACGTGAAAATATTTCACATATAAGATATTTTTACTTTTTGTCATAAAGGGAAAAAGGAAGCCTTAACATTACCCTAAGATGTATAACTAGACATTTATTTATTTTTATTTATTAAACATTAAATACTCATTTACTTTTGTAAATCACTGTCAAGGTTTACATGTATATTTGTCTTATCTGAACTGGAGTCCAAAAAATTGGGACTTTTAAAAATAAACCTGTTTCTCCCATTTATAAACTAATGCAGCATTACCCATCTTTAACGAATTGCTTTTTTTCCCCTATTAAATGTAAGTATCATCAATAAGCTAATAAAACAATATTTACCTGGGATTTTGAAACAGTTCTTAATGTGCTCAAAAGGATGCTAACTTTTTTTTTTTTTTTTTACTTTATCAGGTGTACACTAACCCCTTAAAACCTGAAATATGAAATAGTTGCCAGAAAATTGTAAGTTTTGAAAATGGAGAGTTTATTGAACTATGTGACAAATTTGTTAAAAAAATTAATTACATTTTAATTTTATACTTTTTACAGTACTAATATCAGCTCTCTGGCTACAAATATGAACCTTCATTCCTTTATCTTGCATGGCTAAGATGTGTGTTAGCTGAAAAATACCATATAGGAGAACTTTGGCAGGTGTTTAGAACTTTTACAGGATTGATGTACTGACATGAAACTTTAAAGCTGTATTGGTGCCATCAAAAAGAAGTATGAAATGACTCTTGAGAACTCACTGTTGTGAGGTAATCACAAGCCGGTTTCTAGTTTGCTGCTTCATATTAAAGTTTTCAAAGCTATATGTCTGCATGGGCTGTGCCATACAGACTATTTTACAGCTGGATACAGATCACTACTAAGTGTAAAGTTTAGTCTGTCCTAAACTGACATCCTTGGTAATTGCCAAAATAATTTTTGTTGTTCTGTTTATGTTAATAAATAATAAATATTCATTCATTTATTATTCGGACCTGCATATAGATTTGACAAAGAAATTACAGCTTTCACTTTTTACTATTCTTGATGAAACTGGGACAAGAATTACCCACATTTCCATTTTGCATCCCATTAAAATAATTTATTTTAAAAAAGGCAACAAGATTTAAAATGAAAAAAAAAAACCTCTAATCTTTGGTAGGTGGAACAGGCTCAAGCACCCCTGTGACCCTAAACTGGAAAAGCGGAAGGAAATGGACGGAGGAATTGTTGGGAAAAAGAAACGCTTTTATATATATATATTGCATTTTATATATCTGGTAAGAACGTACAAAATAGCTGAGTAGAGCTCGTTATGTCAACAATCTGTTATTCATAAGAACACTTGTGATTGTCTTCGTGAAAATCCACTCTTTATCCCGAGCACAAACACACCAGATAACCATAATACCCTTGTTTCTAGTTTGTACTGATGAAAGGTACAGACAAGAATTACTGCAGTCTCTCAGAACAAACACTGCTCTTTTGAAATCCACAGACCTCAGCCAGAACAAACAGCAATACAATGGAAGCTCGTACAATATCGTACCTCATTTAGTCTGTTGTGTACTGGCAACTGTGTTGGAGGAGAAAATGGAAAAAAATGTGCAGTGTAGCTTGGACAGATGTGAGGAATTGTGCGCATAAGATGTGCACATCTCCAGGGACTTTGTGCTTGTTGTTGAGAGAACAGCCAGCAATTTGCCAGATCGCCTTTCTTCTAATGACTTTTTAATGTGTCAGGCCATAAACAGTGAGTGTGATGTAAGTCTGGATGCTTCACATTATACATCATTTACATTTTAACGTTGAATGATGTTATTTCTGTTTAGGATCATATGCTATTAAAAAAAGCAACATATTTAATTGAGTGAAAAAAGAACCCCTTCTCTCTGTCTTAAACAGGAAACTCAGCTTAACTTGCCACTCTGTCTGAAGTGGAAGTATCTTTCTTTGGCTAATTAAAATGCCACAGGCATCTGTGAGAAACTTGGTCAGTCCTGGCAGACTCTGGGCCAAGAGAGCTGCACAGTTGCAGCTCTACTGTCTCCAAGGAGATTGCAGTCCGATTATAAAGAAAGGCGTCTAGGTTTTTAACCTGTATACAGGCTGCAGCACAATACTGTGGAGATGAGAGGTCACGTTGCGTAACCTGAGGAATTTCACTGATTGGTCATTCATGTCTGGGTCAGGGCTGATGGACTTTACTAGAAACCCGTGAAGCAGAAAGAGAGAGAGGCAGAGGGAGGAAAAAACCCCCACTATGCACAGAAGGTTTGTGAAAGTCGCCTTTGCTCTTGGCTGGAAGGCAAGATTAAAATCATTCTGTATCACTTGGTCTATTTCAGAACTATTTTAAGCTTTGGACTGACACAGGGAGATGTGTCCACATTTTTAAATAGCTGTCGCTTTCTATTTTTAATGTAAACAAAACCATATAAAGCAATTTTCTAAAAATGCCTTATTCAGTATATGACACTCCAATTTGTTATTCATGGCTCAGATGCAGGAACACTGCAGCAGCAGAAGCAAAGTCCATCAGAGCATCACAATGACAGGTCGTGTAAAAGATCTACATCGAGTTCTTGACCATTAGGAACAATATGGAGCGAGGTTTGAACAAGTGGATTCAGGCTCGGGTGGTTCTTTTGTGCTGCTGCTTTCCTGACTGCAGTAAAAAGCACAGCTACCATCCAGCGAAGGCAGTGGAGAAGACTGTGGTGTAAACAGTGCACACTTTTTAATAAATGTTATAACAGGAGGGACATCCTCTCAGGCCTCGAGTGTTTCTAGTGAGAAAAAACAAATGTAAACAGAAGCGTTGTTTGCTTACGAAAGACTCCAAAGTGCACACTTAAACAAATCTGCGCATTAACCTAAAAAAGATAAACCGAGTCCATTTAGTAGCATCGTGCAGTAGAACTTCCTTCAACAGAAGCACAGTCATCGTTTCCATTTCTTTTCTGAGCACTCTAAGGATTTTTTTCATCCATTTTCAAGTTGCCAAAATAGAAAAAAAAAAAAACTAATTTAACATCTACATTTTTACGACCGAGCAATGTCAGTGATATTGCATGAGAAAGATCATGTGACGTGACCGAAAGATTCAGCAGAGGAGTTGTTCATCTGGATGGATTGTTTTTCTTTATCCTGTCAGATCATCTGACTGTTTTAAAGCTGAGTCAATATAAAGACCTGTTGAAAGCCTAAAGTGAGCCTCAGACAGATAATAAATGTCTATATTCAGACTCAGCGTTACATAAAGTCCTCACTGGAATGTCACATCTGCCCCCTCAGGTGAGATTTTGTTTTCCCAGTGCCCTTTCTCCAGCTCCTAATTGTGTTCATCTATGCAGATAGTGTGTTTCCTTCCCGTCTTTGTTTAGGTTCCACATATAAATGGGTGAAGATGAATGATGTCCTCTGTAGACGAGATGGTTGAAGGGAGATGAAATGCATGCGTGAGTATAATATGTGTGTAAAAAAATTCCTGAAATTCCTTAAGGAGGTAAATTGGCCCAAGTAGAGATTCCATTTTTGACCTTGACTTGGAGGCATTAGGGGCAGCAGCAGTGATGTGAGAATTAACAGAAGATTAATGACTGTCAGTGTCTGAGAAGCTTGTCAATTTAAATGTCTTATATTCTAACATTTGCCAAAAAGAAACGTAAAAAGCTGTCTTAAATCAAGCTGTCTTTTTTAAAGCTGTCTTTAGCAAGGACTAATAGACTCAAACACAGCTGTTATCCAACTGCAATAACACATCTGAATACTACAAAAAAATGTCCATCACGCCACTCTTGTGTTAATCTATGCACGGCCTGAAGCATGTGTGTGGGAATGTATGTGAATGTTTTACTGTTACATCTTATTAGTATTTTAAGTATTCTATCTATTTTATTTATTGAATTTTATTGTTTTATTTATATTTTGATATTGCTAGGGATGATGCAATGATCGGGGACCATTCTTCATTTCGTTGTTCTCGTGACAATGACAATAAAGTTTCTGATTCTGATTCTGATAAATCAAGGGGTGTTTTAAAACACCCCTTGATTTCACTTCCCTGGTTGTAACTTATGTCAGGCTGTTGTGTAAAAGCCTCATAGAGCAGTGGTAACTTCAGAGCTAATGATGTCACTGTAAGGCAGGCTGTAGAAATGATCTTTAACTCATAATTTTGGCTGAACCGAAGCATGATAAATCACCCACCCTCTGTCTTTAACAATGATTCAATCAGAAACCACAGAATGGGTGTTACTCCTGTTGATCTGGTGAATGATGAAGAATTGGCTGAATCCTTCATCTATTGACTGACTGGTTGTTTTTGGCTGCACTTTCAGTGTCTGGATGCAGCAAGGTACATATTACTAATATAAAATTGTGACTTTAGCATGATTGGTTATATCTTCTTTAGAAGTTATTTGTTCAAAAGAGGTGGACAAATAATCTTTACTGATGCATCCACATATTGAAGCCTTGTTTTCTTTACTCTGTTTCAGTAAGATTTCATAGTGTGAGGAGCAACTGTGACACTAAAAAAACCCATAGTCATGAAAAAACTACACCCACTTTTAATTTGTAGATATTTTTATATGTGTAAGAACATATAAAAAGTCCTCGCCAGGTTTGAAAATAATGACAATATCATATGACATGTTACACTTTGTCTTAATTTATTTAATAACAACAAAGCCAAGAAGAAGAGCTATTGGTGTAATACACCCCATCATTTAAAAGCTTGCAAAACCAACTTCAGCATCAGTAACTTGAAGTGATCATTTTCTGTATGATTTTAGAAGTCTCTCACATCAATGTGAGGAATTTCGGTCCACACTTCTTTAAAATGTTGCTGCAGTTCATTGATGTTTTTGTGCATACGTTTAAGGTCCTGCCACAGGCAGGTTAAGGTTTGTGTTGTAGTTGCTGTTGTGCTTGGGATTTTCATCCTGTTGGATGACTCAGTTTCAGTCGAGCTTTAGCTGTTGCACAGATGGTCTTACATTTGAATCTAGAAGACTTTGATATTTCATAGTCAACTCAGTGATTCTAAGGTGGACAAACCCTGTGGCTGCAAAACAAGCCCAAACCGTCACCCCTCCACCACTGTGCTTGACAGGTGGTATGAGGTGTTTTTCTGTGCATTAAGGCCAAATTTCTCCACTTTGATCTCCTCTGTCCAAATGAGTCTTTTTCTAATGGTACTGCTACAAACTTTAACGTTTAGCATGCCAACTGA
Organism: Aulonocara stuartgranti; assembly: GCF_965226115.1. Lineage (NCBI taxonomy): Eukaryota > Metazoa > Chordata > Actinopteri > Cichliformes > Cichlidae > Aulonocara > Aulonocara stuartgranti. Next base: position 28,743,943 of record NC_138940.1, read on the forward strand.
GGCCTGTGCAGTCTGAGATGTAGCTCTAGTTTCTTTTTCTTCGCAGTTTCTCTGAACATTGCACAGTCTGACCTTGGGTGGAATTTTCTGTGACGTCCACTGCTGGGAAGATTGGCAACTGTCTTGAATGTTTTCCGCTGTTAAATAATCTTTCTCACTGTTAAATGATGGACTTCAAATTGTTTAGAAATGATGTTCTTGGCTTTCCCTTTCCGGATTGAAAGGCAGCAACAAGCGCTACGACGTAATGGGAAATTCACAGAGAAACTCGTGGATTCTTCAACTGACCGCTGCGGCACACCTGCACCAGGGTAAACCTCCGCCTATCCTACTCCTGCTTTACAGGTGAAAATAGAGCAACAGGACCGCTGAGTCTTTGACTTTATTTATTTGTGTTTTACTTGCATTTATTTGTAAGAGTGAGTGTCAACACAAAAAACTATTTTATTTTATGTGCTGGAATGTGTAGAAAATAGGTTTAAATGTAAAACAAATTTCTTCCAGTCAGAGAATGTTGCATATAATTAATTTTTTCTTGATGCATAAAGTTAAAAGATTTAAAGTTTAAAGTTTTAAAAAGAGATGTTTCCATTTGATTACATTTTGTATGATGGATTATGCAGAAAAAGCAGAATTGGGCTGAAAGAGCTATCGCTTTATTACCTATTCAGGCTGTAAATCGTGTTTTTAAAAAGTAACTAAGTAATTAATTACTTTTGAAAATAAGTAAAGTAACAGGATTACTTTTTGGGGGAAGTAATCAGTAATTAGTTACTGATTACTTTTTTCAAGTAACTTGACCAACACTGCTGATGTGTCATGGTTATTGTTAATAAGATTAAGACTTTAAGGTCCAGATTTCTTTCTTTCTTTTATTATTAACCTTAGAACTGAAACAGTGTGTTTGAATATGCTTAAATTTCTACATTATGTATATTAAAGAAAAAATATGGAACACTCTCAAAGGACTGTTCAAGAAACAGTCTGATTTTATTATGGATTGGGCTGCTGTACTTAGGACTTGACACCTTCGGGTGATAACCATTATGCTGAGTCAGGCTTAATCACATGACAGGGGAAAAAAATCATAGGAGTTAAGCCAGCAGGACTGACAGACCTTTCTTTTTTATAATTTGCCCATGATTATGTGAGTTTGTCTCATTTTGAGCTTTGCTTTGACAAAATGTTCTGAAGGACGATGTTCTATAAATCTTGGTTTTGTAGGCACTGCTATCCCACACTAAACAGTCAAGCAGTAAAAGCTGATTTCACATCTCCACTTTTAGTGGACTGATGCTCAAGAAACTCTTTCCCATACTGGTCCCCTGTTCATGTCCTGGTATGGTTTTCTCAGCATCTCTCTGTCCTGTGTTAGTAGCAGGGGTGGCCAGGCCATGTGAGTAATGAAAAAAGGACTTTTTTTCCCAGCAGAGAAAAAGAGTTGGATCTGGATCAGCTTTGGGTCAGGAGAGCTTCTTTTCTTCTGTACATCTCTAATCATCTTTCCTTTAAGGGTATGTTTATGTTTTCACATTTTTCCCCTCTCCAATTGTGCCGAAGGAGAGTGAACTCATGAGAATGCTCTCGGTTGAGTGTCTTCCTCATACCGTGTAGGCACGGAGGCTTAAACTCCTACCTTTTGTTCATGGCTACAAAGCATAAAGAACAGATGAATATGAACATCATCAAGTGATAAGTCACTGACCCATGAAACAAAGTTTGCAAGTCTCCCTTAATGATGCTGCAGTGAGTACAGTGACGGGATTCATGGCAGCGTCCCAGCACACTGCATGTGGGAGGAAAAAGAGATGAGCATCAATACTGGGAATGTTCAGAGTTACTATGCTACGTGTCTTTTAAAAGGCAGTAATGTGAATACTATTTATTTTCTTAAATTCAAAACAAACAAACAAAAAAAAATCTCACTTGCTACTGTGTTGGAGTGTATAATGTTTGATCTCCACATCCTGTCTCCAGCCCTGCTTCTCATTCCTATTTTGGCTCCACTTTCTTTCATTTCCAGCCTCTTTTCACTACTTACTCATACTTTCTAATTGCCTTTCACACAGTGGGACTGAAATTCTCTCCTCATTTGCCTTAATCTCCTCTGTCCCTCGTTCTTTTCCCTCACCCAGCCTTCTGTCTTCCAGGAGCGTTTGGAGGCATTTCCGCTCCCAAACTCATCATGAGCTCTGGTCTCCCCAGTGGGATATTAATAGAGAGAAGAGGAGTGGAACATTGAGACCCACTCCCAAGAGAGATGAGGGTGGGAAGTAATAAGTGGGGAAAGGGCCGATCTCCATAGTCACCAGCAACCATAAATCCATCATGTGTTAGTTGCATGCACACAGATTATTTTATGTTCTTGTAGAGGAAACAAAAAAAAAAACCTTGACAGAGAGAAAGGCATTTACAATAATATGCAAAACACAAAGAAACCAACTCCATAACTCATCAAAACACTGTTTCTGCTCAGTGGGTGCTCCTATATAAAATTCATAACAGTTAAATTTACTCTGAGAAACAACTCTCAGCTGATTCTCATTCATGACCGAGAAAAGTGCCATAATATTCAAAGAGCAATTTACAGTCTGGAAATTCCAGCAAATTGCAGAACTTGCGACTAGAGATGAGTGTATATATGCACTTCAGTAATATTACCTGTTGTTTTTGTGGTAGTTCTGAATCACATCGAACAAACATACAACCAGCACGGTGTAACAAAACAGAGAGCTACAAGGAAAGTTTAAAAGATTTATTCCTAACAGTAGTTTGGACACTGAAAAACCACTGAAAATTTACCCTCATATGCATATTTAATAATATATAATACAATATATAATAATTGGCACATCTTTTTATGTATATAAACATAGTATTTTAACCCTAAATCATAATCTTTTCCTAATCAAGTGGTTTTTGTGCATAAGCTTAACCTTGGCAAGTCATCTAAACTTCACAAATATTGACTGAAAAAAAAAACTAAGGTGTAAAAAATATTTGTTTTATGTGAGTCTAATTTGCACTTATACCAGTAAAGTCGAAGCACATTAAGTTTCTTTTCTCTCTCGAAAGTGCTTCTCGCTGTGACGCAGAGAAAACATTTAAGTGGCCGTCACACACCATTGCTCTCCCTCTGTCATTGTTCTCTCAGCAAAAACACTGTCGCCTTGCGTCACGACTGGTCTGTGGATTGTGGAGTCGACATCAAATTTTGCAGCGTGCAGCTACTTCGCAGACCATGCAAACCACGGCGGGAACTTAGGTTGGCGACATAGGCGGGATATGACAGTCACCGCTGCCAGCGTCACGTGACCTCATTACACAAGACTGACGACAGTGCTACTGTACTACTTGGATTCAATTTGAAACGTGGGAGTAACAAATAACACTTGATTTATGCACCATGAGGGACTTAAGGGTCACAGCAGCTGTTAGTCTACAGCACTGGACAAAAGTCTCGAGTCACCCTTCATTTCTCTCCAGTGATCCAGACCTTCTTGTAAATATTAAAGTGATCTTGAACAATAGTTCTCCCAGTTTTCTGAAGGTCTTTCAAGGTTTACTTTTGATATTGGCTGCTTTATTGTGTTTGGCTAAAGGATTAGTTGTTTTTGGACTGATCTGTTCTAAGGACTTTTGCCCAGTGGGACGCTGCCTCGAGAAACGTACACATTATATTGCCAAAAGTATTCAGTCATCTGCCTTCACACACATATGAACTTTAGTGACGGCCCATTCCTAATCCATAGGGTTTAGTATGATGTTGGCCTTTGCAGGTATAACAGCTTCAACTCTTTTGGGAAGTCTTTCCATGGGGTTTAGGAACATTTCTGGGAATTATTGACCATTCTTTCAGAAGCACATTTGTGAGGTCAGACACTGTTGTTTGATGAGAAGGCCTGGCTCACAGTCTCTGCTCTTATTCATCCAAAAAGGTGTTTCTATCAGGTTGAAATCAGGACTCTTTGCTGGCCAGTTGAGTTCTTCCACACCAAACTCAGTCATCCATGGGTTTATTCACCTTGCTTCGTGCACTGGTGTGCAGTCATGTTGGAATTGGAAGGGGACATCCCCAAACTGGAGCATAAGAGAGTCCAAAATGTCTCCACTGCTCTAGAGTTGAGTAGCGGCGTTGCTTTACACCACCGCATCCAATGCTTTGTATTGTCCTTGGTGATGGAGGCTTGGATGCAGTTGCGCTGTTACTGAAATTGATGATCTCTGCACACAATGCACCTCTCTGCGATTTTAGGTGGTCTACCACTTCATGGCTAAGTTGCTGTTGTTTGCAAAACTTCCACTTTGTTATAATACCACTAACAGTTGACTGTGGAATATTTAAAACCACGCAGCAAGAACATTTTGCGACTGGACTTGTTGCACAGATGGCATCCTATCACAGCACCATGCTGGAATTCACTGAGCTCCTGTTAGCGACCCAGTCTTTCATAAATGTTTGTAGGAGCAGTCTGCATAACTAGGTGCTTGATTTTATACACTTGTGGAAGTGACTAAAATGCCTGAATTCAATGATTTGGGTGAGTGAGTGAATATGGATTTCCTTTTTCATTTTTTCTGGACAGATGTATAGCACCTACTGGCGGAGTTCATCACTTCTATTCAGTAAATGTAGCTTTGAGGGTTCAAAAGGCTCAATATCAGCGGTGCTTTTTTTTTCTCCTTATCTAACAGATTGTGTTGACAAGTGAAGGCAAAAACAAGCTGTCATTAGAGGACAGCAGCGGCATACAAACTGTCAGGACCGATGTGACCACGAGGTCTTCATCAAGGCGTCACAATGCTGAATAACTGAATATAGAAATGTAATACTGGGAGATTACATGCATTTAGCTTAAAAATCAGACATTCAACTAAATTTCTACCCTAAAGTATTTTAATTTTCTCTTAGTGATGTTAATTTTAATGATCTCTTTCTCTAGGATTGTTGTCCCTCTTATACACCATGGAGGGGTCATTTTATAGACCAAAGAGGTATTCGCCTGATCAGCACTCTTGCTCGAGAGAAGAGTGGATACTCCGATGTCAGCAATATTGCAAATCGATGCATTTTCCTATCTGCCTGCTATGATGGATCACCCTCAAATTGACTGAGAAGAAAGCTGATGTATGTGCTGTATTAGTATACTCATTATTCTTCAAACCCGAATTCAGTGTCTTTCTCTGCTTTTGTTTCAAGTTTCAAGAAATGGAGCTGACTGCAGCAGCTACCAACATCCTTAACAACTTCTAAAAATGACACAAAACTTTGACCTACGCAGTCCAACTTCTTCTTTTCTGTTTGCTCATGCTTTTATCGGACATCAGCAAAAGTCACCTATAGCTATAGATTTCTCAGTGCTGGCACTCCGGCCTTTGACCAGTTTTTCTGCTCCGAATGACATTTTTAAATCATTGTCTGTACAGCTGACTGACAGATGCTTTGGCTTGAATTCCAGAGTTAAATCACAGAAAACAAGACTCCCCTTCTGTAAGGGGAAGCTTAAGCTTAAGCAACGAGACTTTAACTCATAATAGTATTAAAGTTGCAACAGGCATCTCAGCAGGCTGTATTCTCTAAAGCATAATTCAAAAAGCATGTCTAATATGCTTACTAAATTGTCATTTTTAAAGTTTTAGATACTATTTAAATGTTAGTTATTTTGAATTTAAGGATAAAATTTCATATTATTTTATTTATGAAGTGCATCAGAGTCAGCATGAGGTTTTTGGGGTGAATGATGGCTGAAATGTGGCTCTGCATCCCGACTCAGTTTGTGAAGAGATTCAAGTCATAAAAGTGGGTTTGCTATTTTAGACATGTGCTACACAAAATATACACTGTGAACCTTTGTTGGTATCAAACAAGAGCAAAATCTTATGCTGATTAAAATCAGTCAGCTCTACTGGCCACACATATATGCACACACAGGGAAGTGGGCTCTATTTTGTTTTTTGCACACAATGTGCTAAACAGACTTGACAATCAGACAACAACAGCATAACACACAATAACATTTATAACACATATACATATGTGCAGTGGTGCAGAATGTGACAGTCTTGGAATAATAGGGTGGATAACTGCTTACTATATGCACTGATATAGATATGTTCAACTTAACAAAATTGTATTACTGTTTAGGTAGAAACAGTAACTGGAACCAAGGTCTTTGTGGTTTTGGCAAGATGTTTTTCAGTTGCTAATCCTTAGTTCTTGTTTAATCGCACTTCACTCATAAGCTTATGATATTATAACATGCTTTCTGAAGATATATTTCTATGTACCGGTACTTCTATCTACTTTATCTGCTTCTATGCCCAGGGACTCCATATGGAAATAAGCTAGTAGCTTAATCTGGTACAATGCATCTTTTCTCTTAGGAGATTATTTTTTTATTTTTATATTTATTTTTATTTTTTGTACATGGTCCTGGACAAAAAGTGGAAATGAAATGAAACAAACAGTATCAAAGAGGGATGTAGACTCTGTGATATCACCCTATAACACTTGTTTTGGAATCTGCATTTTTGTTGTTTTTTTGTGGAGACAGAAGTTACCATATATGGATGAAAGGGTGGAGAGTTAAGTTGTCAGCTAATGCTTTTGAGGTTATTCGGCAAGTTGCATTAAATAAACTGTATGAGTGCGTACACACATATGCACATATCTACTTTTTGGTGCTAAGGGACAGAAAAATAAAATTGTAAAATTTGACTCTTGACACAAACACACATACGTAGTGAAAGGTCTGGTTTAAGTAATGGACTTGAAGTAGTAGAAGTGTGGCCTAAAGGATTCCAGTTGTGAAGTGTTGATATTTACAGATTCTTGTCATGAGGGGAAAAGTTATCCACAGAGACCAAACTGGCTGTTAGACATGCTTTTAATTCTGTAATGTAGTTTTTGGCACTTCACTTCACATCACCTGTTTTTAATGTACTACACCCGTTACCCCTGTCTTCACCTACCACTTGTCAATTTTCTTCGCCAGGCAGCTTTTCAGATGTTTTGCAGTATTCAATGTTTGTGTCTCTGGTGATTTCTCCCTGTGTATGACCTTTGTCTGCCATCGGAAATTTGCCTGTCACCTGTTCCCTGCTTGATTTGTTTGTCCTCCCTGACTGCCTACTTGTGCATGACCACGGGCTGTTTGGTTAAAGATTGTTTTGGACTACCTTTGCCACAGAGGTCCTCTGTCTGGTTCCTCTTTTCTGTGAAACTGTAAGATAAAGGGCAAACGCTACCATGACAAAATCGCATCATTCTGCAGTCACCACATGAAAATAGATTAAAAAAAGAATTAAAAAAAACCCTAAACAAACCCTGAAATTAAATTTGCCAGGTGCACATATTAACAATAGACTCTCATTAAACTGATAGAAACCCTGGATGCAATTATGTTTCCTTCAGACATTTTTTGCTGATTCAATTTAGAGAAATTAAATTTCTCAGAGACATGCTTGCTTTAAACTCTCCCATCACACTCTTTGTCAGTGAAAAGATTCCAGTCTCATTAGGTCTGCTGTTAATATGAAAATATGAGAAGTGTTTAGTGGCTTCATGAAATGACAAAACACAGGACATCACAGAGGGAGGACAGTGATCTATAGAGCGCTTGAGCAGCTCGGTGGTAGCTGACAGTGTTGAAAAGTGGAGGTGGAGACAGGCCTGTCAGAGGTGAGTGGAGGGCATCGCAAGACAGGCAAAAAGAAAATATTTTTCTTAGACTCTTGTCATTATGTGCACACAACACTTCCTTTCCATTAGTTATGTTTTTATAATGGCGACTTTTTACCAAACACACATATTGTAAAGTGCATATGGACCTGCATGCACTAAAATGTGTTGCTGTGGCATTGTGTATAAATACCATTGTGCTTTCCTTGCTTCTCATGTCATTTTCACCTTAAATTCAAAAGAAAAAATAGTTGTAAAACAAAATCCACCTTCAACTCTAAATTGGACAAATGTTAGCAGACAAAGTGTTTGAAGGCCAGGCGAGGCAACTAGGCAACATGACTCTTAAACAAGACCCAACTCAGACAGGCACACAGTTAAAACAGTTTATTTAAAGAGGAACTTGCACGGGACTGAGTGAAAGCCACAGGGCTCGGGGAATAATGTGTCCTAAGGAGAGGAGAGAAAGAGTCAGGTCCAGCGGAGCGCAGAAGGAAATTTCCCAATGATCCAGTTTCCAGGACAGTCTCAAAGGTATGCATGAATTGTCTTAATTGGAATGGATAAGCTTGGAGGGAGGAGCACTGGCCTGTCCACACAAAAGGGGTCTGTGGGTCATAGGAGGGTGGCATGGCGAGATGGAGAGTGTCCTGGAAGAGAATTCCTAAGGAGAGTGTTAAACCCAAAGAAGGCAGGTAGGTTGCTCAGGTAAGTCTTGAGGTCCCTTTCATCTGCAGAGATACACTGGAACAAACACAGGATCATCAGGTTTAGTACACATACAGATATCAGTAGGAATAAACAAGAGTGAGCCTGTTTACGACTTGGAGATGACAGACAGTCCGTCGGAGTCCTGATGTTGAGAAATATCAGCTGCTGATGAGATCAATGAACCACAGGTGCGCTCACTGAGAAGCTGCCTGTCCAATCAATCCGAGACCAGACACAGAGAACGGAGTCAAACACATCAGCCCAATACCGTACTATGATGGATGGATGAGACAAATGTGTCTCTGTTCTGTAAAGTGTGAAGTATGTTAAATAAGACTATAACTGGACAGCTTGTAAAAGCAGCACGTGTATTGTTTGGAAAGCAGTGGAATAAGAAATAGGAACAGAAAGCAACTGGGAGTAAAGAGCTTCTTCAAAATAACGCTCATTCTTTTGAGATGTGCAAAACAACAAAACAAAAGGGAACAGTGTGTATTGTTTCAGGTCTCTTAGCCACTTTGAGGATCATCCTGAACCTTTTGGACCTTTATAAACAGCGAAGTGTTTTTAGATATAAAGGGTAACCAGCTGATTTTCTGCTCTTGCTCTTGATGAAGGCGGTCGCACTTTTCTCCTCTCCTCCTCCACCTCTCCCTTAGCTTCCCTGCTTAGCCTCTTATATCCTTGTCTAGTCTCGTGTTTTTTGTATTACTTTTCCCTGGAACACTCTCTCACAGTCTGTTCTCTAAAACCTAAAAGAGAATTGTGGATTTGATCAACTGGTCTCTGAATGCAATTGACACCCCTTCTCAACGAGAAGTCTGGGCTCGGGTGAGCCTGACTCCTGAAGATATCTACCTATTCGGAACCATGATAACAGGGTTCTGGCGGATCGGAGCTGGCTTGGCCCTGGCTTATCGAAGAATTAAGGAAGCGGAACCAGCTGTTCAAACCCCCACAAGGCTGCCCGCTGGGATTGAAATGATGGGACGAGGCGTGAGTTTCTCAAAATGGGCTCATTGAGTGCAGCACGGAGAAGATCTTGGAGAACGCACGGCTGCCGTGAATACTCAGAACAAGACCTCTGAGTGAAAAACTGGATTACATCTGGAGGGGCTCGCTCGAATAACATCTTTGAGCGCAAATTCAATCACATCTTGGGGAAGTGCACTGCGGTCGTGAGTTCTCAGAACCTGCTCTTTGAGCAAAAAGAATGACAACATCACGGAACGTAAGTTTGGATAACATCATAGAAAGCTCACGGCTCTCCAACGGGAGATTGAGAGACCAGTGTTGGACTGTTAGAACAGCTTTGAAATTCATATGAGTTGTTCGCTCTAAAGTAAAAAGCACCATCACTTCATGCGGATACCCTCTTGGCACCAGCTGCGGTTGCAAGGCTGGAGCCGAACAAAAAACACCCTGATAACGACTGTTTTTAGTCTGTTTCTTCAAATTCCATGCAAGGCCACCTGGGTTGGCTGGAAGACTGTTTACTTAGCCTAGCAGGGCGAAGGACACTGTCTCAGCTGAACTCTGGACACGCACACACATACATATACACTGATATGCACACACTCATCCCCCCTCCCTTTCCAAACGCCTTAGACGCTTATTCCCTTCCGATGCTGACGGTGGATCAAGGAGACCAGCGCACGCAGGTCCGGATGTACTGTCTAAATCGGCTGTCTCTCACCCCTTTACCCACCCCTGTTGCTTGTCATGTGTTTCTTTGGTGTATTAAGAGTTTTTTCATGTGCTTTGTGCAGAGGTGTTTTTTTTTTCTGTTCTCAAACTGATCTCCCTGTTGGAGCTCAGTCTGGGGGGAGTTATTTTTTTTCTCCTTATCTTTCCTCATGTGGTGCATTTTCCATTGTTATACCTCTCTGACCTGTCTTCCCCATGTGATGTTTGTGTAATGTATGTACGGTCAGAAGGGTAAGTCGGCGCTGGCAAAGGTCGGCAGCCTTAACCCAATTTCCTTCGGGGTCAACCTTCAGGATCAGTAAAGTTTTATTGAATTGAATTGATGTGTAGAGTGCTTGATCTATTGTAATATCTGTAGGTAGTTAGTATTCTTACAGTATGTATTTATATTAATGTTTATATAGATGCAGCTATTATTTATGCTCTAAATCTTGCATAGTCCTGCACCATTGTTGTTGTTTTTTGCATCATAACACTTGTTTGCATACAATAATGTAATTCTGATCCTTATTGTAATGAGTGGCAACTGTGGTTGATGTAATTAAAGTAAAAGCACCAGGAAGATGACAGGGCCAAAGTGATGTGGGTGCACTGAGTAACTGTAAAAATCTCACAAAAAGGACGTTTTTGAAAGTCATCTCAGGAACAAGCTGAGCCCTTTTAAATTGTCAGCCGCAGGGCCAGAAGAGAACAACTCATCCCAGACAAATTACAAAAACAATTTTGAGTGTCCTTCCTGTCACGGCTGGCGGAGCGAGCCGTGTGGAGTGGAGGAAAAGGAGGACCCAAAATGCAGCAAACTGATGATACGAGTGAAGTTTATTTACACGGTGGCAGTGGCAAAAACAGGCAATGAAGCATGAGTAATGACAAACCTAAACTGGGAGAAACTAAAGAGCAAACCTGAAATCTTACAAAACGGAGAGCGGAGCAGAGAGACGCAGACCAAGGGCCAGGATACCAAGAAACACAGACGAGCCGACAACGAACACAGACCGACACCCACTATATATACACACACACACACACACACACACACACACACACACACACACACACACACACACACACACACACACACACACACACACACACACACACAAGGTAATCGGGTAATCGCACACAGGAGGGAAGAACAGCTGATCTGAATACACATGACTGGAGGACACAAGCTGAACACAATGACAACAGACACAGACTTTCAGAACAAAACAGGATATCTAGAACCCGAAACGGACACAAGGGGGGAGGACACAGAATAACTAGAACAGAGGGAAATAATCACAAAACACAAAACGCTGGGTCAACGACCCAGGACCATGACAGTACCCCCCCTCCAAGGGCTGGCTCCAGACAGCCCAAAACAAAAACAGACGACCAACCCAGGGCGGGCGGCGGGGGCCCAGGACGGAGGGACCAACACAAGCTCCAGCGAACCGAGAGAATTGTCCAAAACAAAAACACACATGCTGGAGCACGAGAACAAAACACAGTTCAGGAGGCCGGCCCGGAGGCTGACAACTCAGAAGTCCAGGACAGTTCATCTTCTGAGGCCGGCCACGTCGGCGACGTAGATCCATAAGCTGACCGAGCGGAAGGCAGCGGTGGCGGAGTGGAGGCAGTTCAGGGGGCCGACCGTGCACACGGCAGCGGCGGCGACGGGGAAACCGTTCAGGCGGCCGACCGTGCGGACAGCAACGGCGGCGATGAGGAAACCGTTCAGGCGGCCGACCGTGCGGACAGCAATGGCGACGATGACACAAGTCTGGAGGCCGACCGCGCGGAAGGCAGCGGCGGCGTCTAGGAGGTCGTCCATATTGACGATGACGCTCCACCAGCGGCCTGGTAGATGACCGCCGATGTCGAGGCGGCAGTTCGGGACCCGAAGGTGGCGTGGCCGTCGCAGCACCAGACGAGACCGAAGCAGCGGCTGGTCCAGGCGCGGCTGAAGCTGAAGCGGAGGCCGGACCAGGCGCGGCTGAAGCTGAAGCGGAGGCCGGACCAGGCGAGGCTGAAGCAGAGGCCGGACCAGGCGAGGCTGAAGCAGAGGCCGGACCAGGCGAGGCAGATGATGATGCTGCACCGGGCGAGGATGAAGGCTCGGAGGCTGCAGCTGGCGAGGATGATGAGGCTGCAGCAGGCGACGGCGTGGACGCCGGAGACTGTAGCGCTGCAGGCGTGGAAGAAGCTGCTGCTGCCCGTGGCGTGGATGAAGCTGCAGCTGGCGAGGATGATGAGGCTGCAGTTGGCAGCTGGACGGGCTCCTCGGGCCCTCCAGCTGACGAGGCAGGAGGCTGGCTAGGTTCTCCTGAACCTCCAGCTGACGAGTCTTGAGGCTGGACGGGCTCCTCGGGCCCCCCAGCGAAAACAGTCTCTGGACCAGTGGGCACCGGGGCCCCTGGAACACACAGGTCAGAACCAGCAGGCGCACGGGCCTCTGGCAGGCACAGTTCAGAACCAGTAGGCGCACGGGCCTCTGGCAGGCACAGTTCAGAACCAGCAGGCGCACGGGCCTCTGGCAGGTACGGGTCAGAACCAGCAGGCACACGGGCCTCTGGCAAACACAAGGCAGACTGCAGCTGCACAGAGCATTGACCCAGCTCGGGCAGCGACAGCCGGATACAGTCCTCAGCTGGCTTCTTAATCTCCAGGGGTCCAGAGTCGGCCGGGGGCTGGGACCCAGCCTCTGGGGAGGCCCTGGAGTGTGTCACAGTCTCTGGGCTGGCCAGCTTTTGAGGACTGATTACAATATTATGTGGTGTGTCTCTCTGCTTGACATGAACAGGTGAAAAATAGTTCTTTCCGGGTTGGATGGACTTAACTTGTTGTGCAGGAGGAGTTGGTGACAACGATGGCTGAATAGGTGATAATAAGGCGGATGAGTCTCTTGTCAACTGAGCTATTGACTGAGCTATGGATTGTAACCAAGTGTCTAATAGGTCTGGCTGTGACTGTAATGGGGGTGACGGTTGAGTGGCTAACTGAGCTAGTGGCTGCTGGGCAGCTAACTGAGCTACCGGCAGGGCAGCCGACTCAAAAAACACAGCCCCGGAATAAACAGACACACAGTCCAAAACAGAAAAAGGGTCCTTTTCACTCACCACAGCTGGCAGTTCCAAAGTCCTAGTCTTCGGCTGTGGGGTGATGCGCCGACGGCGCGATCGTCGCTTCCTCCCGGGCAAAACCTCCGGCGGGCCGGGCAAAACCTCCGGCGGGCCGGGCAAAATCTTCGCCGCCGGGCTGAGTTGGGAAGCGGTAGCGGCTGGTGGGTGAAGGTGCAGTTCGTTGAGTATGAAGTCCTGTGCGAGCGGGTGAAGAGAGTCCAGCAGCCAGGAGTGAGCAGAGATGAGCTGCTGTAGCCTGGCTTCTACAGCGCGGAGACACTCTTCCCCCTCATGCTCGAGCCATAGGTTAACCAACCTGGAAACAGAGTCAATTAGTTCCTCCCGAAGCTCCTCGGGAGGTGTGGATGCCGCTGGGTCCATGTTTGGTCGGCTCGTACTGTCACGGCTGGCGGAGCGAGCCGTGTGGAGTGGAGGAAAAGGAGGACCCAAAATGCAGCAAACTGATGATACGAGTGAAGTTTATTTACACGGTGGCAGTGGCAAAAACAGGCAATGAAGCATGAGTAATGACAAACCTAAACTGGGAGAAACTAAAGAGCAAACCTGAAATCTTACAAAACGGAGAGCGGAGCAGAGAGACGCAGACCAAGGACCAGGATACCAAGAAACACAGACAAGCCGACAACGAACACAGACCGACACCCCACTATATATATACACACACACACACACACACACACACACACACACACACACACACACACACACACACACACACACACAAGGTAATCGGGTAATCGCACACAGGAGGGAAGAACAGCTGATCTGAATACACATGACTGGAGGACACAAGCTGAACACAATGACAACAGACACAGACTTTCAGAACAAAACAGGAAATCTAGAACCCGAACCGGACACAAGGGGGGAGGACACAGAATAACTAGAACAGAGGGAAATAATCACAAAACACAAAACGCTGGGTCAACGACCCAGGACCATGACACTTCCACTGTTTTCTTTCTTCGCCAATTTTACCGCTGAACATAAACTTTAATAAGTCTCCTGAAAAATCTGTACGCAAGCAGCGTGAAGGAATTCAGATGGCCAGAGTCTCACCATTTCATGTGACAATCTATAGATAAATCAGGAAAACAGGCTCATAGCTGTTAGTGACAGATGTGACACTTAGTCATGTTTCCTGTTTATCTGTGTGTGTCATCGATCTTTAACATTTAAAGTGTCCCATAATAAATAAATGGAGGAACGCACAATCTGTTTATATTACAGAATATAACATTTCCAGCCTTTTGTCCCCCTTTTCTTTTACATGCGAGAGTTGAGGTTTATATGTACAATGATAAACTCTGGATTACTTCATAACAACAGATGAGACATACATTTTTCCCAGTGGGCTCATTGCGTATCACAAGAATTCAAGTCCAAATGTAGACAAGACAGCCGTAATTTCCTTCTTCATTTTTAAAAAGAGAAGTGAAACCTCCAGTATTTGATAAAACAGTACGTGTGGTGAGGGAGAAGCTCATTACATCCTCGCTTGAGGACATTGTTAACAATAGCCTACACATGCGTGGTCTGTTTTGCTTTTGCCTCTGGATCCTGATCCGAGGTAAGTCGATATTTGGTGCTTTTATTGTTTCAGACTATATGTAGTGTGCTTGTTGGTGTAGGAGTGTGTGTGGGTGCAGTAGTGGGCTTCAAATCGGGGTTACAAATGTAATCTGTATCATCTATTGCTGTTCCTTCACAGTGTCCTTCAGCACCAGAGTCATTGGCCTTGTTGGGCACAATGTCACGTTGACATGTAGGTATGACACCAAAACCCATGGAGTCCTGAGTTTTTGTTGGGGAAAAGACAGGGTGCCCACGTCCAAATGTTCCAACACCATCCTTTCCTCCACCGGTGAGGCTGTGTCTAACAGAAGGTCCTCCAGGTACCAGCTGTTGGGCCGAGTGACAAATGGAGATCTGTCGCTGACCATCCTCAATGCTCAGACGGAAGATGCTGGGGTATATGGCTGCAGGATTGAGATTCCTGGGTGGTTTAATGACCATAAGGTCAACATTGAACTGATCATAGAAGAAGGTAACGCTCATGAAAAGCTTTAGTGTTGATCACAAAATCATTGATGTTTTTTAGTTGAAAAAAATTGGTCTGTTTTGTTTTTCATAGCTGCTGTAGAACAACCTGTTACACAGAACTACATAATATCTACTGCTGGAACAACAGGTAAGCAAACACCTACAAATAAATATGTTAACTTTTTAACATAAATTGTATCTTATAGATTATACCAACTAACTATTTCAGATGCTACAGAAATACTGACAGCGTCGGCATCTGAAAGCGTGGAAGTTGGTCACCAACAAATGGACGCAGTTCAAAGTGAAACAGAGCAGGTATTTGACTTTTTATTTAAATCAGGAGAAAGCTGTGTGTTATAATACATCAATTCCTATTTTTATAGCACACTTACAAAGTGCTTCGTAGTTTTACTAAAATCACACATTAAAAACAAGCATATATGTTCCAGTGTGCATAGACAGACTCGACATATGGTCTTACAGTCATTCCTACATCCACACTTACATAAACACATCAGATGTAAACAATAGCCAAATACAACAGGAGAAAGTGTGAAGAAAAACAGCTGTTTGAAGTAAAGCACAGATTGACTTCATGAGCTGACAAAGGCTGTTCTAATGTTTTTGGCATCACAACCTCTAAATTGTGATCACCTGTGGAGTTAAAATTAAAGCGTGGAAGAGTTTAGCGATCAGATGATCGGAGAGGCCGACTGACGTTATAAGGTTGCAGCAGCTCTGCTATAGACGCAGGAGCCGGTCCATGTGGAGCTTTATGTATTATTAATGAAGGTTTAAAATAGAGTCTGATTTTCAGGGGAAGACAGTAAAGAGAAGCAAGAACAGAGTTAACTCAGATAATGAAATGTTTTACAGCACGGTATGACTCATGGATGAAAACAGGAAACCTGTGGCGTTTATTTTCCTTTAGATTTTTCGTCTAGCAGCTAGAGAAGAAATGACACTAACTTGTAGTTTTGTCTTTTTATTTACTTATTTATTACGATATTTAGGACATTTGGATTTCCTTAAATTAACATTTTGTCTCAAGATTGATGTGAGACACTTAGAAACATGATTCAAAAAATGAGTGTAAAAAAAAAGTGCAGGAATATTCTCATTATTTAACATTATTTATGTAACAGATTTAAAATTATATGGCCATTATAATTGACCTCACGATAAGGTTTATTTTTCATCGCAGGTGATTTTCTTCTCGAGCATTGGGAATATTGGCAGGATGGCAGGTCTTTTATTGCTCACCATAATCATAATCCTCTGCTTTATTTTCCGTAAGTATGGAAATAGATTATCGTTTGTGAGTCATCTCCCATTCCTGATTAATTCAACATTAAAAGTGGGCGTCTATCAAACAGCGGAAGTCACAGAGCGGGCTTTCCTTCTTACTGAGTATCTTCATATGTGCATTTCTTCAATCTAGGAAGGATGTTCCTGATGAAGGAGGCACTGAAACATCACAACTCCGTAACTGCTGAGAATATTTATGAGAGCATCGCAATGACTTAATGCTGTTGAAAACCCCCCACAAAGATCTCACAGAAAAGGGTGCAATTGTTTCACAAATTGCAAAAATAACCTAAAGATTAATTATTTTCTTTCTTACTACCTAGAAGAGTCGTTGGCTTGTCAACACTTGCAGACACAATGCCACCTACTGGCCCTACTGAGCAATAATAAGCAAATGTGAAAAACAAGTTTGTTAGGTATAACTGCACTATTATCTCAGTATACACCTCTCAGCTATAATTGAAAAAACCTTCTTATGACATGGCTCAAATGAACTGTGAAACAGCTATTTAGTGATGTGAAAAATATGTACTGTACTATATGTTATATAAGCTTTTTTTTAACCACTGAATAATGTAAAAATGGAAGATGATTTGAGAAAGAACCTTTACATGACAAGACTAATTGCTTATGGTTTATTTATTTATTTCTCTCTAAGTCTTGTGTCTGAGTCATTTAAAAAGTCTTGTGCATGTTCTGTTACACTGTATCAGCAAACTGAATAAATGTAATTACCTCTACCTCATTCTCCTTTATGTTGAAACATAACTGCTTTTCTCTGGAATCCAAAACTAATTAAACAAAAACCTGAATAATGTTTTTCCTTGTTTAGTTCTTAGCAACACACGTGGGACTGAAAAATATGTATACATTGTGCCAACCAGTAAAAGCCAGTACAGGACTCAAATGCACCACACAGAGCCATGAGGCTTTAACTTAAAAAGTCCAGTGTTTACTGGACAATCCCGTACACATGACATCAATCAAAACAAATACAAAAATGCTATAAAATGTCTTTAAAATAGAACAAATAATAAAACATATAGATTTAATACAGGTGACCTCACACACAGGGGGTAAAGTGGGATTTGGCAACGTCGACCTTACGCTTGTGGGTGGCTGAACAGCATTGTTTATGTTTTTTTGACATACAATGATGTCTGTCACAGTTTGTTGCCTGTCCAGTGCTGAACTTTGAATACCACAACATTATTATTATGTAATTTGTTTCGCACGCTGCATCACGATAAGTAAAATGACAACTTATAAAACACAATCATGTTCAGATCCAATATCGCAAATGAAAATCTAAAATGAAATAGCCTGAATTCACCAGTTTATCAAACATGAACAGTCCTTACCATTTAAAAAAAAAAAAATCTTATATTTTCTTACATCTTGAACTTTCTATGTTCATCTCTCCCTGGGAAGTACAGCAACTGTACATTGGCTAAAAAGACACACTGATGCAAACTGCATGTATGAAAAGTTACATTTGAAATGAGCCACCCCTCGAAAATGTTTCATTTGTGCTCGCTTCTGTTCTGCAGCACTAGTTAGATACTCACATCTGCACCATGAACGCACAACAAAGCTGAGATGGGAAAAGGCGATGTGGTTATGTTGCAAGTGACACTGTGGGATATCATTATTTTCTTATCACTCCGTTCAACCAGCTTGAAGCAACTGCAGGCTGCAGCACATGAAAAATCAACTCCCTATCAGATCTAATTTCTCATTAACTGAAGGTTGACTGTATAAAAGCACTCAATATTACTACAGTTTGTTGTTGTAATGACACATTTTTTTTTGGAAGTGATCAAAGAGGAAGTACTGTGCTGAGTTACTTAATATCCAGCAGAACCAAATGTTTGCTCAGCAGTCTGAGAAATAAGCAAAGAGTCCAGAGCCCTTGAGTGAACTAGTGTTTTTGTTTTCTGTAGTGCTCGGAAATCATCAGTCATCATTTCTGGTAAACCAAAAATTATGAGTGTTTTTTGAAGTTTTATTTTGCGTATATCTTTGCCAATGAGCAAAAAATGTGAAATTGTTTAGATTTGTCTTCCTATCCAGATCAGCATGTCATGAACAGATAAACAAAGAAAATATGAGAAGGGGATTCTGCACCTGTGGCACCTCCTGTGTTAATTGAACCACACAAGAAATGATCGATCGGTTCGGTTCAGATTTCTGCACATTTCATTGAAATAATGCTGGATTTTAGATGGGGAACCAATGCAACAAAAACAGAAGCAGCTCTGTTCCGCTTTAGCGAGAAGAAAAATGAGTTGTTAGGCGCTTAAACTAAAAACAGCACCATGCAGTTTGGAAATATTTTAACACTGAAATCACACTGTGCTCAGTTCTGTCTTGTTTAACAGGGGAGTTAACGTAATGAGAGTGTTTAATAGATGGAGCGTGTGCTGCCTAAAACAACTGTTTTAGGCAGCACACGCTTACTGTAAGCATGTGTTGGAAACTACGAATGTACTTCTACAAGTTTCATTTAGACTTGAAAGGTATGAAGGTTCCCTTTTGTACCAAAATAAACTCGTTAGTTAACTCCAGTTGATTGTAGAGCCATGATGCAACATCCAAGTGATGCTGTCCAACTTTCATTATCCACAAATAACAAAATGTGAATATTGATTAAACCCACCTTTGGGCATAATAAATATTTAACACGCCTTTTTTAGATGGAAGATGGTCTAGCTGAGACAAAATGTTTTCCCAGCACTTTGTGGGCATCAGTAAAGTCAACACCTGCCCTCTATTCCTGCAGGAGAAACAGTGGTTGTGTTTTTCACTGTAGTAAAGGAGCAAGGCAGCTCAAAATATAGTTGAAGCAAGATTTTTCAGATGTGGCTGAACTAGGTATTATTTTCATATTTATGAATGAAACATAGTATGTGGTATTTACACACGCTGACCACTTTATTAGGTAACACAAATATCAGTTTAATCAATCACATGGCAGCAGCTCAGTGCATTTAGGCATGAAGACACTGTTGAGACGACCTTTTGAAGTTGAAACTGAGAGCGAGCATCAGAATGGGGAAGGAAGGTGAATACGTGAATTTCAACCTGGCATGGTTGCTGGTGGTCTGAGCAATTCAGAAAGTGACGATCTGCTGGGATTTTCCCCACACATCTGTCTGTAGGGTTTACCGAGAAAAATGATATAGGTTTAACAGTTAAATTGATAACAGGTTACAACGTTAAAGCCACTGAGACTGGGTCATCCTTTTTTGTCTCCTAGTTACAGAGTTAATATTGGGGGATTTTATTACCTGTTTGTTCTAAATGAATTCTGAAATAGTTCATATAAAATGTGTTTTTCCTGATCTCTCAATTCTAAACAGAAGTAATACTTGTCTCAAAGAATTCATCTCAGCAAACATTTTCCTTTGAAGAACAAAGATGTGCAGATTTTTTTTTTTTGCTGCTAAGATATTTGTTGACTTTATTTATTTGAAGAGAAACCTTTTGACCCCCACTAATCAGTATGAAAGAAAATATACCATGTTCAGAATAGGGGCCGCCATTCTCAGACTAAAATAAAATGTGAAAACGTGTTGTTTGTGTCTGAGCACTAATGCTGTTCACATAAATGAATGATAAATCCATTGTTTTGCTGTTATTTGATGGCAGAAAATGCACTTGTATGGCTTGAAAAAAGGCTGCTGTTATATTAGTAACACAATGCCACCTACTGGATCTAATGCCAAAATATTAATGAACAAAAAATAACCAAGGTCACTGTAATCTTACCAATGTATACTTTGTTGCTGTATTTTTTTAACACAAGGGCTTCACTGTTTTACAACATACTAGTCTGTAATCAAATGTCTCTTTAATAACAATATCTCAGAGCAACATTTTTGCTTGCTCTGAGATATTGACTGTAAAAACCATTACACAGATTTTCACGTCAATTCATTAAAAGAAAGTTGCTTCTCTTTTGCTTTTAGTTCCTCTCTCTATAAACTCCCCCAGTGGTAATATAAGCTAAATAGAAGAAATTAAGAGTGAAAGTAACTGTTTCCGATCCCCTGGAAAACAAAAAAAAGTTTTCAGTGAGGTCACAAGAAGACGACACAAGCGGCACCAAGGTTACACTGTCACACTTTGTTTCACCCTGTTTCTCATAAATGTTAACTGTACGAGGGCAGCCTGATAGGTGAGTAGCTGGGTTCTGTACTACGTGGGTAGAAGCCCTTGTAGCAGTGAGCGTCTGGTTTCCAGCTAACCACATTGTTTCACTGCTCTTTCCATGAATTCCATTTTATGTCTCTTTCCATTTTATCTTTTAAAAAAAAACAAGCGAAAAAAATTTGTTAAGAATAGTTTATCAGAAATCCTTCTAGTTTGGAATTTCACGCAGAGATAAACGCGAAATGTGATGGTACAAACAATACTGTGCAAAGGTCTTGAGCCACCCCTTATTCTTTTATATTTTGTTTCAAAGGCCAGACTGTCTTCCTCATCCGCCATGCAAAACCATCATGTTATTGTCTGACTGACAACAGTTTGATTTTTCAGCATGAAAATGATCTCAAACACATCGCCAATACCAAAGCTTAGACAAAAACACTCATTTGAAACTGTCAGTCATGGATTGGCCTCCACAGAGGCCGCACATCAGCATTATTGAAGCAGCGTGGGATCATTTTGACAGAATAAGGCAGCAAAAATCCAAAGATGAGCTTTGATTGTCCTTTAAAAAGTCAGGAGAAGCATTCCTGAAGACTACTTAAAGAAATTAGCAGAAAGCTGACTGTGTTGAAGAATAAATATTGACCTTCAAGTTTTTTTTAAAAAAATATACTGTTTTGCCTTATATGCTGCATTTCAATATATTAAAAAAAACAACAACTGATGCACAAATTACCAATGTCCCAAATAAATTATTAAGACATAAGATATGCTAATACAGTAATGTTTAAGATGTTTGCACATTACTGTATAGTACTGTATAATTAATGATTATTTTAATTAATTTCGTTTGCTCACTCACTTAAGGTACTGCATGTACAAAAAAAAGTTTGCCTTTCAATCCTCTAAAGAAACATGATAAAAAAAAAAAAATCTACTAGCTTTTTTAAAAAATGGCAGAAAACCGCATGTGTCTTGGGTTCTTATCAGAGAGGAAGTTCTTTGCTGGGTTACTAAACAGCCACCATGCCCAAACGTTTACTCAGCACTCAAAGAAACCAGTTCAATGGCCTTTGGTTAAACCAGTCTCTCCTTCTTTTTACATTAAAAAAATGTATTTAATGCGTTAAATTTGAGGACACAATAAATATTTGATTTCAGTGGACCAAAGTGCATTGTATCTCTTTAAATGCCTTGTGCTGATGAGTAAATAGCATGTTTTGAAGTTACTTTGAATATTTCCTGCTGGAATAAATTATTAGTAACAATTTAAAGCATTAGTCTCCGAGATGCAGGGAGGATATTTTGAATAGTTAATGCTCTATCCCTACCACTGCTACAGAAGCTGGGAACCAACACTGGGAATGAATTCGTCATTTTGATAACCTTGATTCTGTGTCTGTCTAATCATCAAAAAGGAAACAGTTTGCCCCTTCTAGTAAAAGGAACCAAAACCACAAAAAAGGAAACAGCTCCTTTCTACATTCCTCTTCTACCAGCAGAAGTTGTTTGTGTGTGCTTATCAAGGAAGCATCATGTGATCTGGAAATATTTGAGAGCTGAAACCACCCTGGGTTTCGTTTAGTGGTGTTTAGCAGGTCAACCAATCTGTCCTTTGATTTAGAGAGAAGAAGGTAAAATGATTATTTTGGCCAGCAAACACCTTGCTGTGTATTGCAACCTTCTCTTTTGTTTTCTTGCAGGTAAGACAGCCATGCATATGATTTGCATTTGATTTAGCTGTGCAGTGACTAATTAATGTATTTTTTCCATTTAAAAAATGTAAAAAAAAATCTCAATGCCTTTTCAGGTTTCGTGTCTGCAGAAACTGTAACAGTCACGGTGGGAACAGATGCTATTTTAAAATGCAGCTATGATGCAAAGTATTACGGCAGGCTTTCTGCATGCTGGGGCAAGGGAACCATACCTAACAGCGGCTGTGCCAACGAGGTGCTAAAGACAGATGGGACGTCAGTGATCAGCAGGTTGTCAGAACGTTACCTGCTCATGGGCAATCTTGGCCAGGGTGATGTGTCTCTGACCATCAGGCACGCCGAGGAGCAGGACTCTGGCGTGTACGGCTGTCGTGTGGAAATACCAGGCTGGTTCAATGACCAGAAACATCACGTGACTCTGAAAGTGAATGCAGGTGAGGCAAAGACAAATTTAATAAAATAAGCAGCATGTTTAGTTAAAAATCTTTTTTTTTTGGGTAGTTTCAGTTTTTGTCTGGTAACTGATTAGTCATCTCATTATTTCAGCATTGTATAAGCTCATATTTAGTTTTTTCCCTTACCTTTTAGTTCCACCGAATCCACTGAGAATCGAGGCAAGAGAGGTGAAGGAAAGGACCGTCACTATTCGCTGGAGTCCTGTGTTCGACGGCGGCCGTCCCATTACAGCTTACAGGGTTGATATAAAAAACAAACAGAGTAAGCACAAGAAAACCGACCCAGTATCCATGACAGATTTTGAGATATTTCAAAAGTTATTTTAAAGTCAGAATCTATGGATTTGTGCTGCACAGCACCCTGGGAAACAAAAAAAACCACCGAGCTGCACGATCCTTCACTGACTCACGTGACTTTGGTGGATTTGAGTCCATCCAAGACCTACAACCTTCGCGTGTTCGCCATCAACAGCGTTGGGATGAGTGAAACCAGCAACGTTCTCACTATCACTGCAAAAGAAGCAGGTTTGTTTCAGCATCATTTATGTGTTAGTATTTTTATGATAAATATAATGATCTAGAATGTAAAAACAAATTCACATTTTTGGTGGTTGCTCCCTTTAAAATTTGTTTTCCCTGCAGCACCAGAGGGCCCGCCCCTGGATATGCAGCTTGTGGCCCTCAGTTCCAGCAGCATCAAAGTAACCTGGAAGGTAAAGTCACAGTTCAGCACTGTTTCCGGGCTTGTGACTGGACATAGTAGACTAACTCTTTTCTCTCGACTAGCCTCCGAGGACTGAGCTGAGAAACGGCGTTCTGCGGGGTTACAACATTAACTACAGAGAGTATGACCCCGTGGCCAAACAGTTTAAACGGTGGCAGTATTTAACTGTGGCGGCCACGCGTGAACAAGAGACTGTCACTCTTGTTAACCTGAAGCCTTCTACCATGTACGGCGTGCTCATACAGGCCAAAACAATCGCCGGGGTCGGACCAGCTTCAAATGCACCTCTCTGCTCAACTCTGGATGAGAGTAAGTTTTTAAAAATTACAAAATATGACTAAAAACTATTTTTTGTCATATTTTTTTAATGTCAGTTTGATTTCATGCATTTTATTTAAAGTTCCTAAAACAACAACAACAACAACAACAGTAACTACTTTGCCTTCTTCCACTGCTGCCACAATGCGGCTACATTTTTCCTCGGGTACGTGTTATCGAGCAAGTGTAACTTTTTCCTCAATTATTTTTTGAGAAATGACTTACTGGAATTGCTTCTTCTTTTACTCTACTTCAAGTTTACGCAACTTCTGCAACCTCAGCAACCTCAACAACTTCAGCAACCCCATCGACTTCAGCAACCTCAACAACTTCAACAACCCCATCAACTTCAGCAACCCCATCAACTTCAACAACCCCATCAACTTCAGCAACCCCATCAACTTCAGCAACCTCAACAACTTCAGCAACCCCATCAACTTCAGCAACCCCATCAACTTCAACAACCCCATCAACTTCAGCAACCCCATCACCTTCAACAATCTCAATAACTTTTTATGCCGCCACAGTTTGGGAGCAAAGCACTGCCAGTATCTCAGGAGGTAAAACATTTAAAGGGAACATTTGTTTCCACCCCTGATTTAGTTTCTGAAAATAATGGTTCCCAGACATAACTCTCATACTAAAACCAGAAATCAAACGCTTGAAAAGATAAAAACTTCTTTTACTTGTTAAATATCTTCTAGTGCCCCCGGATCCCCCAGTGATCGAGTTAAAGAAGGTGGACAGCAATTCGTTTTCCCTTTTTTGGAATATTAGTTCCGAAGGTGACAGCCCCATCACCGGGTATTTCCTCGAGTACAAAGCAGTGAATGGTAAAAACTTCACTTTAATACAAGCTCTAAAGCTAAATTTACACTGTTAATCCTCATATCACTCTGTGATATTAAGTTAAATATTTTCCTTTCAGCTTCCTGGGATTACACAAAGAACGCTGTGGACTTTGGAGCCCATGAGACGGAGGCCACAATAATAGAGATGAATCCCTCGACATACAACGTCCGCATGTTTGCCAAGAACAGCCAGGCCACCAGTGCAGCCAGCAATGTCCTCACGATCACCACTGGGGAAGCAGGTGTTATTTTCATTAAAAAATGTATTATTGCTCCTGTAGTTGTGTGTTTGTGCAGTTCATCAGGCAGAACAGGGCTGCTTTTCCCATATGCTGTGGTTCATTAATGAACGGGAAATTGTTTCCTCGTGTCAAGGCAGAAGAAGGGATTTTTGTTCATATTCTATTATCTTGCCCCAAAATTTAAACGAGCGACAATTTTATTATTGCAGTTTATTGTAGTTCCTCAAACATCAGGAAGCTGCTTCACAGTGGGCCTGTTTAGTTGCACTCGTTGTTTCTGCGTGTTAAGCTGTTTTGCCGAACACAACATTTGCTGGACTTCCTCCTAGCTCATTTCCTTTGTGGTTGTGCATTGTAGGTCATGAGAAGGACATACTCATTACCAGCATGATGCCATATACTGTAAGTATTTGGATGCTACCATAGAAAAATCAAACAACTACACATAATGCTAAATAGTTCACTTGATTGAGCAGATCAGCTTTATGGTACTCCTTTCTGCTAGGCAAGCCCTTTGAACAGTCCTAGTCATCACCTGATAGGCATCTTTGTAGCGGTGGGCCTCTTGGTGGTAACAGGCGCCATATTAACCACGTGGCAGCTTCGCCGTAAGTGTGCTTAGCAGCATTGCTCCTTATAGAAACCCAGCTTCCTCCCCTGAACTGTATGCTCTCTCTTCACAGGACTAAAACAGAAAAAAGGCACCCTGAGCATGTAAGTGTTTGCGGCGCACGCCACGTTCAACTTGAGAAATGATCTGCTTAAAACTGTCACTTTTTCTCATCTGCAGCTGGCTGGGTAATGGAGAAGTACGCTACACAGACTGCGAGTCACTACACGAGCTGTAAAACACAGAGTTAATTTGGGCTGTGGAAGGATCGTAGAACTAACCAAGACAAAAAGTACTTTTAAATTTCACATTTGCAAAAAAAAAAAAAGATGTATATTTTTGTCTGTCACAGAGGAAAGATGACTAATCTGCTAAAACGTCACCGACATGTCGGGCTGATTACAACTAACCAAAAGAAAACACTCATTAAATAAGCTTACAAAAAGGGGGACTCTGGTTTTTATAAAGCAGCTTCTGTTTGTGTGTGTGGTTGCGTTTCTACAGTCATCATCGAATCATCAGTTTTTTTGTTTGTTAGTTTTAGTTTTGCATGTAATGGGAACGCACGACAGCTCTGCTATTGTTTTTGTGAAACTTTTACAGTGTTTGTCCTTCTGCATGTATTTTATTTCACGGTGTAAACCACAGTGTGTTTATTTAACAATCACAGAATAAATTAACACTTAGCCACAAGCTGTGCTGAATGCATTTGTTTAAAGTGTGCTCTATAAATCATCAGTTAAAACCACAAATGCGTGCAATCACAACTTTTTTTTTTAAATAAAAAAAAACCTGCTGGACTTAAAAGTGAATTGTAATGGCTGCTTTTGCTTAAATCTCTTCAGTGAAAAAAAAACTCCCCACAAATTAATTAAAAGTTACATTTTACCACTTTATATAATTATAAATGAAATGTTAGAGCTGCTTCTTTATTGAAATCATTCAAAACTCAACAACCATCTCCAACCACCAGAGGGCACCAGAGTTTCACTGGTAAGCTGATGTACCGCTCTCACTGAGCTCTCACGTCGCCATCAGCAGAGCCGTCCTCAGCGGCTGGCGCTGCAGCCAGCTGGATTTCCACCCATCTGTCCTGTAAATCTCTTAATAGTCCTAATTAAGGAGAAGAGGAAGAGGAGGAGATCTGATACCTCCGTGGAGCTTTGAGGCAGCTGCCTGAGAGGGAGTCTCAGACTAATGGGGGATCACAAGGGGGGATACCTAAGCCATGTGTCTCAGCGGGGACCACATGGCACAGTAGTGATCAATGTTTGTGTGTGCACGCATGGATGTTTTTTTTAAAAAAAATTTTTAAACGACTTCCACTTCCTGTTTCTGCTTGTTTATATCTCTTTAAAATGTCCTACGACTAAACCACAGATGGAAGAATTGTTGTTTTTAACTTCACAAACTGACTTCCTGAGAAATGGACTAATTCTCTACAGTGGTGTAAATATTGCTTGATTATTGCTTTTCTGTGGTAACCCATCACAAACTCAGAGCTGCTGACGCACAAAGTCACAGTATACTTTGTGACCCTGGCCTGTAAACAAAGCTCCACCACATCCCTCCTTTCTGGACTTCCTCTCGTCTCGGGACCCCTCACTTCTGCTGCCGTTTTTCCACTTTCCTCTGCCTCTTCAATCTGGCTTCGCTTACACAAATATCGGCGCCCGTTCCTGTCCTGGTGCTTTCCTCCAAACTTCCGCATCCTTTTCTTCTTTCATCCATCTTACTCTCTGTTCTTAAGTCCCTCTGATTAAACTGTGTGGCACTTACACAAACAGACGAAAACAGGCAAGGAAGGTTGTAGGAAACGCTGGTTCGATGACTTTGATGAGGTCCCTTTGATTGGCCACACAGCCAAAAACCAATTTACCTCCCAGCCACCTCCACCCACAGCTTCATTGGTTCTTGCTGGACCATGCCTGCCGCCGGAAACCCACACAAAGCGAGAAAGCAGTAGTCAATATACAAAGAACGAGGGGTTGAGACACCAAAGGGACAGCTGATCTCGATGATCA
Organism: Aulonocara stuartgranti; assembly: GCF_965226115.1. Lineage (NCBI taxonomy): Eukaryota > Metazoa > Chordata > Actinopteri > Cichliformes > Cichlidae > Aulonocara > Aulonocara stuartgranti. Next base: position 28,771,615 of record NC_138940.1, read on the forward strand.
ATTTAGTGTACAGTATATGCGTCATCGTCCCAACAGTTTTTACTTCTGGTCCTCTTTAAACATCTGGGATCAAACATGCATTAAGGTAACACCAGAAAACTCCTTATGAAGGCCGTGCAGAGCTGTGTCAGCTGTGCCTGCTAAAGGCTTCACTGTAAAATTTGCAGGTGGGAGCTTGAAGACTGAGGATGTATGGTTATAATAATGGCACTAGCAGTGGGGACAGAGTTAGCACTGTAATAAATCATGCACTATGGTTCTGGCCACATCAAGGCCTCAACATTCAGGAAGTGGGGACGCTGAACGGTACCACATACACCAAAGGCTCAGCTCCACAGGAGGGGCTGATCTCCAGGCCCCGTTGCCCCGGAACGGATGCACGGCCCTGGGGCCAAGGAGCTGCCAGATGTTGGCCCTTATGGAGAGGCTTATGAACTTGAGAATAACAGAGCAGATGAGAGTATTGAACAGAGCACAAATGAAAGGGCCAGAGAGTTAAGTTGGAACAAAAAAGAGAAGGCAAGTCACAGAGGCAGCCTGTGAAAGCATGCAGGGGTATGGCCTATTTGCTGATGAAAGAAGCACTAATTGATTCAAGTCTTTATTCAAACCCCCTGCAAACTACAGCACAGGGAACTTTTCATCTTCTTAGAGCTGCAGCATGGCTGTCATTGTGGAAATGAAAACAGTCCAACGCAGCGATGCTAAAATCAGAACCAAAAGTTCTGCGTGAACTGGACTGATGGCAAACTTGTGTTGGTTGTTAGGGTGTAAAAAAACAAAAGAAATCACCTCATTTATGAAGCAAGAGCGATCTGAGGGCACATTTGTGTTCAAGATGATGTGATCTGATTAGCCGACCTTAACCACACAGAAGTCAGCGCACATGTTTGAAGGTCAGACATAGTAGTTGCCATGGAGATATCACAAAGTAAACCATGTGCAATGTTGTACTCCACAGTCATTTCCAGGAAGGACCCATCAGTTCATCTGGGTTTGTGTGTGTTGGTTTCTGCGTACTTTTCCTTGCGAGGCTCTCAGTGTGTGTACAGCGTTACAATATTCATCTGTTAAAGATTTGATTAGCGTTGATTCACACTCAGACTATTCAAACTTCAAAAATGTGCACAATGCAACTTTGTAAAATCCCTGAACTCTGTGATACATGTATGTAAACTAAGCACACTGTAAATATTCATTATAGCATGCTATTACTGAGCAGATCTTGAGTAAGTGGTGAATTTCAACCTTCTCGGAGGTCTAAGTTTCCATAGAAACACACTAGACTTTATATTGATGTAGCGAGTTTATAAAATGCTGGAGAAAAAAAATTGCATTTGGCAGCCAGTCATTGAGGACAGAAATAGCTATACTGACATGCTTGTTGCTTCCCTTTGCACACCCATAATCCTTAATGCTTGCAGATATTTCCATAAACGTTTGAACATCCAAAACCATAGCCTGCACGATTCATATCACACGTCACCTCTCATTCAGACAGCATTAAGTGTCAGAGCTTTGAACAGAGGCATGGCTCTTAATCTGTTTAAATTTGCTTCCATCTCCACGCTAACACCACTGACTTTTGCTTTTTCATACACCTGCCCAGAGGCGAGTTCTAGTAAAGAGAGGCGTCAAATTGGAAGACCTCCATCGTCCTGGCAGCTGAACACAGTGGAAGTCTTGGATCTGTTCAGGGGATTGGACCAGCTGAGCTCTGCAATGGAAGACAAGTGGCTGGCGCTGTTGAATGGGAGAAAGAGTGTGGAAGGATGGAAGGAGAGGTGGTAAAGTAGAGGAGGAGGGAGGGAGAGGTAATCACATCAGGGGATTAGTGGCTGTTATTAATGTTGGATAAGGCTCTTTGCTGTCACTCTCTCACTTACATGCACACACAGGCACACACAAATTTATGCCTCTCTCTCTCTCTCTCTCTCTCTCTCTCTCTCTCTCTCTCTCTCTCTCTCTATCTGTCTATCTATCTATCCGTCTATCTATCTATCTCCTTGTCTGTCAGACAGTAATTCAATTACGCAGTTGCCTCTCCTCTCCTCGTCCAACCTCTGGCCGAAGGCAATGTGTTATGATTTTGGTTTATAATATTCTCGCTACCTACTTCACGAGGGAGAAAAATGATCTGCTCCTATGTGCATATGTTTGTGTGTGTGTGTGTGTGGGAAGGAGTGTTTGTGCGTGCTTGTGCTGGCATGCCACCCCTTGAAAGATGGCCATTCAGTGGTGAACAAACAAGACATTTGTCTAAAGTCTTGCATCACCTCAGGGAAGACTGTGGAAATGTGCTTTGCCAGGTTATCTTTTACTGTTATTTTCAGCCTCTCTGTGATTCACAAGATCCAAACTCCGTGGCGTGATTCGTGGGGAAAAAAAATTTGACACATGTCATTTGTGCTTCATGCCATAATTAGGTTTTTCTTCACTCCAGTGCCTACACACACTAATTAACAAAGTACGTCTATAAAAACAACACTTTCTGACATTAGTGGGCATGCGGGGCTGTTAAAGGGGATCATAAGAAAATGGTGTGGATTTATTGGCCTCGGACGCTAAATCCACACAAACATACATGCAAGCAGATAGCCAGACAGTCGGAATGGCTTTCCTGTGAGAAGATATGGGCCCGGGCAAAAGACGCACATTTGCAGACTCTTTCATCAGTGAGAATTTGCCTCAGCCTTGCAGAGAGCCACAAAGACACCAGCATCCCACCGTGAGCTGCAGACACAGCTGCACCGCAGTTTCATCATCTGAATGGAGTTTCACAGCAGTCACAAGGAAACCAAAGTCCCCGAGCTCTATCATATCACCCGAGGACCCCGGAGGCTCAGCAGCATGTCAGAGAAGCTCATAGGCGACACAAATAAGTAAATAGGCAGAATCCACATGCAAAGGAGAAGCACTACAGGGAGGGATGGAGAGAGTTTGAGAGGCAGCCAGCCATTTGGCCGAGCAGATAGAAACAGCAATAACACATATATTCAGGATTATTGGACTTGATCTTTTAAATGCTTTTGTCTTTGCTTCTTCTTTGACAGTCCAACTAAAAAGAGAGCAAGTTGTGCGCAAAACATATTCACAGGTGTTCAGTACAGATGTAGGTACTTAAATAAATTAGTACTTTGTTGCACTTGTCTCCAAATAAGTAAACAACTGTAAAAGTACACGGTTTTCTTAAGTTGGTCCCTACGAACAGAGGGATCTGAAGGCCCTGTGGGGATACACACATATCCCCAGACATATACACACACCAATCTATCTGTCTGTCAGCTCTGTGCTCATAATCACATCCTATCCCCTCGTGTTCCCATACACACAACCCCCCGCCTCGCTTCAATGTGGAGGGAAAGAAATGAGAGATCCCTCCAAATGCTCTCTAAGATTAAGGCTTTGTGTTTTACATGTGTTATCGTTGCTTCCCTTCGTTATCCCCCTACTTTTGTCTCAGCCTCCTCCTCCAATTAGAATCTTGTCCCTTTCATTCCTCCGTTTGCCTTTCTTCCAACCTGTGAGAGCGAGCAGACGAAGAGCAAGGAGAGGGAGGAAGAGGAGAAGAAGAGGAAGAAGAAGGAGAAGAAGAAGGAACGAACGGGTGGAGGAAAGATGAAAAGCGCGCCACACGGAGCGAGTGGCGGAGCGTTGTGGAATGCGGTGTCTGAGGGGAGGATGAAGGCGCTTGTCACGTCTCATCGCACAAACGTACGCACACGCACACATATGCAGGCACACACAACCTGGCTGTGGTGCAGCGGAGACGCGCAGCCCCGCTGAGCCGAGCTTTGAAAAGAAGAAAGTGCAAAGGGAATGAAAAAGAAGAAAGAAGAACAAGCAAGAAGAAGCCACCGTGTTGGATGTTTCATTTTGACCCATATTTGTCCTGACGCATAAATCAAACAGGCGCTGAGGAGCCCGGCGCATCTGTCACGACAGGGCGTTGGAGAAAATATCTAAGCTGATCCACCCGAATGCACATACCACCGGTGGCATGAACCACAATTCGGAACTGCAAATAATGAGAACAATAGAATGTATATATACAATGTTAAGGCGCGTAAGTCTTGATGCCAGCATTTTTTTTTCATGAATGTGTACTGCTCTAACAAGCATAAAATCATTTCCTCATGCTCCCCTGCTCCCCCCCCATTGCCCCCCTTCCCTTCCCCTCTTTGCCTCCAGCCAAGATCGGTGCTGTCTGTCCCCTGGCCCACAGTTTGGCCTCCTTGGCTGTTTATGTGCGAGGTGAGGACAGCCTGGCACAGTGCCTCTGTGTGCGGTCAGGCTGTGTTTACATCTGTCTGGCCCTGGAGCCTGGAGACTGGAACCTGGAGCTGTGCGCCGGTGCATCCTGGACATCACCCAGAAGACTTTAGCAGGACCTGAGGACTGAGTCTCAGTCAGGTTGAGACGGTGCACCACCGCCCGATGAATGGCCCACAGTCTCAAAGAGCCACCCATGTCTCTTTGCATAACTGACCCCTTTTCCTGCTTTGCACCTATATCATCTTCTGCTTTTTGTTGTTTATTGCCTGCAACCATCGACCTGCTCCACACTCTCCCCAGACTTCCCAGTATCTTTGAAAGTAACACAAGAAGCAGAAAACTGCAGACTATTTTGCTCTGATTGAATGTCTATATATTAGTACTCAGGATTTCTGTGTCTGAGATATGTTTAACATGCACTAATCCGCTCGAAGCGGCAAAGAAGGGAGAGATGTGAATAGCACTAGTTGCGGTACATGAACAGAGTGATCTGCCTTTTGTTTTTGATAGCTGATGAATATGCATGTGGCCCCGGGAGTGACTGAGTTTGGGGTGGGGTGGGGGCTCAGAGGAGCATGTTAAACAATAGAATTACATCTCTGACATGCATCCACCGCGAGGCTGGGATTAAGCACAGTGCAGAAGAGGAGAAAAATGAAAACAGAAAAGAAGGAAGAAGGGAGAGAAGGAAAAGGATGGAGATGGAGGGTGAAGCGATAAAAAAACGAATCCGCTGCTTATCTATTGAAGAAATGGAGGCCTCGGGGAGAAGAGGGGAGGGAGGAGATGGGGAGGGAGGCAGTGGTGGTAAAGAGAGGGGAGAAACGGGAAGAGGAGGGGATGGCGGGGAGCGGGTCGTCAATCCGATGTATTTAATTTCTTTTTCTGTTAGTGAATCATCAAGGGGATGATCCAACAGTGGATCAAAAGAACAAGCAGGGGAACGGGAAAAAAGCAGATTAATGCGACAGAACAAAGGAGCAGTCTCTCCAAGACGATCACAACTCCTCTTTCTCTATCCTCCACTTCTTCTCTGCTTGTTCTCATCTTTCTATACTTTCTATATTTTCTGTGTTTCCTTCCCTCACAACTTTTATAAATGCTGTGAAGACAAACAAAACCTGAGAGCATCCGCAGAAGTTTATCGCATCATAAGAGAGTGCTTGACACTGGATATTTCTGGGCCTTGTGGCATCTCCAAAATCCCCTTGAGTGGCAAAATGTGGAGCATCTGATTCATCTTTATGCGCTTCATCTGTGCAGCTTCCCGTGAGGCTGCGAGCAGACCACTTGTTTAGTCTGAGCGGCCCTGGCTGGCCGAAACTTGAACGCGTTTGTGAAAAACCTACAGATCTGAGTGGTGGACGTCCAGCGAGCGTGTCCCTTTTTATTTTGAATCACCGGGTTTGTTCATACAATGTTTTCATTTAATGTAATGCCTTAATCTGGACGGTTATATACTAGTATAGCCATAGCATAGTTCCCCTCGAGTGACCATGGTTTGTGGCGTTGTCTGAAGTGTTTTCATGCAGTACTGTTGTTGGCTCAGAGCTGCGTCTTCTGTCTTTGTGTCAGTGAGACTACAGCAGTATGGGGCCATATCTCAAAAGTGTCAACAATGTAGTGTGAATATTCAGCTCAGGGGGGATTTGGATCTCAACACTTTGTCTGTGTCTGTGCGCGTTAGTGTGTAGGAAAGGTGGATGAGGGTTTTGCCAGGTCAGGCTTGAATGGCACTTCAAAAGACAAATGGGCTGCTGAGATGGTGCAATGGTGTCCAGTTAAAACAAATATGAGAGGCCCCAGTGGTGCCATTATTAATCCCATTTTACATTTCACTGCATCCCCTTGTTCCAGCCCTCCATAACACTCTTTCTTTTTTCCTTCTCACTTTCTCTCCTTCTCTCTGTCACCTTTTCTGTGATTCGGCCCGAACTGCTGCAACTCCTACTCAGTTCACCATAAATCCTCTTCATACCTGCCTGTCTTCTCCAGATGGCAGGTAGGGAGAGAGTATGAGTGTGTGTGTGTGTGTGTGTGTGTGTGGGAGCCTGGTCTTATTCCACACTGTACCCAACCCCCTGACTTTCTCTCCCCGTGATAAACTAGAATAAACTGAAGTCTGAAAAAGTCAAGCGGTGTCCAGCCAAGCTCACGGATGGTTGACAGTCAATATTGACCCTGGGCTCAGTGTCTCTCTGTGCACGCTCCCCACCCCTCCATGTCACCTTGACTTGCTCACACACAGATAGGACCAAGTTGCCGGCAGAGGCTTGACACAGCTGCTGACCCTTGTCTGGGTATTTTCTCATCCTCCTGCTGGTTAAGAACAGCCTAAGGGAGGGTGTGAATCTCTTCCCGGGTCTGCGAGACAGCACTGAGTGATGTATGGGAGCGAGATATTGTCACTGATGCTTAAGTTTGAAGGTGCATCGTTAACCGCTCTTTGCCAAACAGCTACAACAAACCCTCATGCCTGTGTACCGTATTAAAACCCAGCTTCGCTTCTGAGAGTTTGCGTGTCTGGAAAGAACCAGAGAGAAAGTAGAAAAGTATTGCATGTGCATGCTCTGATGTATCAGTGTGCCGCTCTGTACTTGCCTTTGTGTGTCTGTCATCACAAACACCTAACATTGAAGGAGACAGGCTGCCTCCTGACAGTTATTTGCTAGTTTTGGTCTCTCTGTGCTCCGACTAACTTTCTGTCTCTCTTCCTTTCCCCAAATTACCCCTGGAGGACCGAGCGAGGGTAAGCACAACCACTGAGAAAAGGCTCACGTCACACCGCTTGTTACTGTGAGAAGCCTCCCTCTCTGTCTGTTTTCTCTTTTGTTTATCTGCGGCTCGTATGATTCCCTATTTGTCAGCCATCTGGGTTCTATAGAGACTGCATGCATGCTTTTTTTTACGCCGCACACAAAGCCAAGTGAGCAGCAGCGGCAGGCGTTACGTCGCTGGATGAACGAGGTCTACATTCAGGGAAGGTTTTGTCGCAGCTGGGTCAGCTGCTCCGTCAGTGAATTACAGAGAAAATTATAACGTTCCTCTGAAGGTTGTGAAGGGAAGACTACACGTGTGAGCGTGGGAGTTAGATATTACATAAAATGTAAGTTCCATCAATTATCCAGGTCACCGGCTGAGGTGAGATGCCACCAGCTTGAGCATCAAGGTTTCAGCTGCACTGTGTAGGCCTCAAGCAAACTGACACAAGTGATTTATTCATGAAACCCTATCACCAACTCCTTCACTCCCCTCTGAATATGAGCTACCTCTCTGTGATGAAGAATTTCTGACTTGCCTGATTATAATATATCTGAGACTAGTCGGTCATATGATACCTAGATAAGTGGATTCATAGATCCCAAACACTTCACCAAGTAAAATGTGCCTGTAAATGCTAATGCTAATCAATGTTGAAAATGAGAAATGGAATGTTTAAGATGAGCATAGTCCAGCAATGAGTTACATTTGATCTAAAAAATGCACAGTAGTATGTAAGGTGTGTTAGAATAGCACGGTGCAGTGCATAACTACTCAGTACAAATGAGTGTGGATGAGGGATGCTAGCAACATGCTACGGTGCAATCACTTCTAATATGTGTCTTGAGAAAACACACTGCATGTTTTAGAGTAGCTGATTAGTCTAAATTAAATAGCTGAATAATCAGTTAGGAAACTAGTCACTAAAACAGCCCTACCTTCTTCCACCTGTGGGACTGGATGACAATTGTTGCCACAGCAGACATCCGAACAGTAGGATTCAAGAGCCTGAAAGGAGTAAGTGCAGTTCTTTCACTCTTTATAAACTTTCAGAAAGCAAATAGTTGGAAATACTTGTGCTTTTCATCTTTGTTGGCTGATTACTATTTATTAAGGAGACTGAACCCGAAGTACAAAAACACAGTGCTATGTTTTATAGAAAAGGGGACCCTTACTGTTTTAAATCTTTACACTGATATTCCTATAGATAGATAGATAGATAGATAGATAGATAGATAGATAGATAGATAGATAGATCGATCTATGTATGCTTGGCTACCAGCAGCAACTCCAGGTGTAAAAAGCATCTGTGATTAAGGTGTGTGTTCATGCATGCCTTACACCTTAATCACAGACGTTTTTGGTTTTCATCAAAGCCCCTAATTTTCACAATTCACATCTTATAAACCTGCCCCCCGCTTCAGTTTCTCACAGCACACCTGCACTCAATATGAATCCCCCGAACTCCCCACCATATTGCACACCACACATGCAGGATCTGCTCGTGTGCTCTTAAGTGGCCCACAGCCTCGCCATCACTCTGTGTCTTGTGTCCACTGACAAGCATTTCACATGAGCTCCCCTCCCACAGCCCCACACTGTTCTCTTTCATTCAACCTGGAGTTTCATTGCAACAGGATATCCTGAACACTTTACGTTTCCTTCAGTTGTGCTGCAGATGTGCTCGACTGGCACAAAGCGAAAGAGAAAGAGAGGCAGGGCTCGCGCCGCTGTCGGTTGGCCAATAAGAGCACGGCCAGCTACCAGTTCACATTCATGTGTTTCTTCTTTTCTCTTCATGTTAACCCACGTCTGTTCACTTCCACTCCGCTGCATCCCCAAGGTGACGGCTGGCTTCTGCTACCATGGCTCATGCCTAAAGGCAACAGGGCGAATGGGCCTGCTGTCCTTAGAGGTTTGTGACCAGAGGCCATCTGTCCCCATTGATTCTGCCTATGTCTCAACGGCATGTTTCTTTGATAAGCTCTGTCTGAATTAGTTAGCATGAGTTACCCTCCACCGTGATCAAAGTTACCTCCAAAGCCGGGTACAAGGAGAGGCACTCTTGGTGTTAACCTCTGGTAACATCCAGATTCTTTTGTTGCCATATTATGAAATCTTAGGAATCCCAATGAAATTCCTATTGCACATATTTGATCGGACTTTAAATTCCAAGGCTACAGAGATAGAATCATGGAGGCAATTCCAGCCCTTTTTCACTTAACTTAAAATATCATTTGTTTACATCCCCTCCAGAAAGTCCCAATGTGCTGGAATGCACAAGGAAAAGCACTCTGAAGCCTCAGTGTGTTTGTAACCCTATAAATAAAGGTGGCAGTGGGGAGTGCGGTTGACCATAATTACACAGGCCCTGTTAAAGCTGGGGCGCACTCTCTGTCTGTCTGCCTCCTGATCCCGTAACCAGCCATAGCCACTCCCATCTATGCACAAACACACACTCACACAAATGCAGAAACACTTTCAGATGGGATGTGGGCCAAAAGTTTTGTTTTTCTACATCTGTCTGGACTTTTAAAACAATGTTGGCAGTATATTACATAATTGGAATATTTAAACAAGCAAAATTTTTCTGGTTTTGTTTTCCCCCCCTTTTCTGTGCGTGTGCTTTTATTTGTTTCGTCTAATTTCTACATCGCGGCTTGATTACAGAAAGTTAGCTTATTGATTTTGCTTTTAAAACATTGGTTGGCAAAACTATGTGAAGCTCACTGAATGTTGATTTTCCAAAACCTTGCCATTGAACAACATTTTCGCCGCACTGCAAAAGCTGCGCTGAGTCCCGATTGGAGTGGCGAGACTGTTTTTAGTTCCTTTTCACTATGTGTATTTTCATCTCTGTGCATGTTCACATGCTAAATCTCCATCTGGCCGCTGTGAAATGAAGTTCACAGCATTGGAGTTGAGATGTAAACACACATTCACACAGTGTTCTCTTTCTTGCTAAGCTGCAGAGACAGACATTTACCAAACTGTGCTGTATGTCGCGTATCTGTACCAGCCAAAAGTGGTTTAATGGTGTGTATGTGCGAATGTGCACCTGCGTGTGTGTTTGTGTGTGTGAAAGCGCCTAAGTGCACACGGGGAGAAACGTGTACGCAGATCAGCCAAGATTTTCTTTCTTACACTGATTTAAGCAGCCAGAATAACGCTGCAAAATTCTATACTCTGTCGCATGGTACAATTTGTTCCAAAGCACTTGCCTTGCTGTACAAAGCACAAACAGGCAGCCAACTATAGCTAGCTCAGTCTATTACTGTCAGCAGGCCAACTGCCAACAAGAAACACATCCAACAGTTTTAATACCTTGTTTTCACAAAAGCAGTTTTTCACTCCAGCTTATAAAAGCCAAATGACAATAACAGTAGCATGTATAAGAAAACCAGCCTGTGTTGTGTAAAGTCTTCTTGAAACTGGTGTTGCAGACGGCCAGTGATCCCGTTCTCCCCACCTTCTCCGTCCTCTTGTGGTTTGGCACGGGAAGTGTGCACTCTGGGCGGGGTAAGACTGGATAACATGGTCAGGGTTACATGTTTTATAGTCATTTATCTGCACTGTTAGAATATGAGCCTTAGTCCAGTTTACAGCTCTTTGAAAAAAAAGTCTATTATTTGTCACACTTGCCTTTCCTTTGAGATTCTCTCACACTGAACAACTGAGAAAGAGAGAGAACGAGGATGGAGAGAGCAGAAAAGTGTCAGGTTAGTGTGATTACTTTCTCCACATTGCTCTATAGTCCATTTATCTCAGAGGTACTCCGGTGCAGAATTGCAATAATGTATTTTAATGCACCTCCACATGAAAAAAAAAAAAGTTGACCTGCTGCTGCATGT